>NC_137458.1:252286702-252936702 GCF_964235325.1 Thermobia domestica | reverse complement strand
CATTCTTCTTTGTAATGGCTTACTCCTCTTGATTTGTAGTGCAATACAATGCACTTGTCAAAAATTCATGTGAAATAAAAGAGTGGTACAGTGTTTACTTCTGGTACGTTGGTTCGCTGGTTTGATCCCCGGCCAAGTAACTGTGGGTTTTCCTGGTTTTACTCCCGTTTAGTCCCACTATTCCATTTCATCAATTATTCCATCATCATTCACTTGCTTTAATCATCGTTTTCGTTAGCCTAAAGAACATAATCCTGGGACACTGAACTCAAATATTTAATTTTCTTACGAAGGTATAGTAATTTTCTTATATATATATTTGACGATTTGCTGAACACGCAGCCAAAAACTAATGTGCGTGGAGAAAAGGAGATACACACCGCAGAACCGTATATTCCAGAACCCAATCGAATAGAAGTGGAAGCCGCTATAAAGAATTTGAAGAAACACAAATCTCCGGGTGTAGATGAAATTCCGGCTGAGTTAATTTTAGCTGGAGGCGAAAAATTGTGGAACAAGATACACAAACTCATTCTCCTTATCTGGAACAAGGAAGAATTGCCACAAGAGTGGAAAGAATCAATCATTGTTCCAATTCACAAGAAAGGCGACAAAACTGACTGTAATAATTATCGAGGCATTTCTCTTCTGACAACATCCTATAAAATCCTTTCAAATATTCTGTTAGCAAGATTGACCCCATACGCAGATGAAATTATTGGAGATTACCAGTGCGGATTGAGACGAAATCGATCAACTATCGACCAAATATTTACCATTCGCCAAATACTCGAAAAGAAGTGGGAATACAATACCCCGGTACATCAAATATTTATTGATTTTAGAAATGCTTACGACTCGGTTAGGAGAGAAACATTATACAACGTTCTAACAGAACTTGGAATACCGAGAAAGCTAATTAGATTAATTAAGATATGTTTAAATGAATCCCAAAGTAAAGTCCGGGTAGGAAAATTTTTGTCCACGAGCTTCCACGTCGAAAATAGCCTGAAACAAGGAGATGCGTTGTCGCCATTATTATTTAACTTTGTGCTGGAATACGCCATAAGGAAAATCAAAGATAGCAACTAGGGCCTAGAGTTGAACGGCATTCACCAGGTTATGGCATATGCTGATGATGTAAATTTAATAGGGGATGATAGGAGAACAGTAGAAATAAATGCAGAGATCTTATTAAACGCTTGCAGGGACATGGGTTTAGAAGTAAATGCAGAGAAAACTAAATACATGGAAGTGCGTCGGGACCGTAATACGGCAAATTGTGGAGGCGTTAAAATATTAAATAATGCTTTTGATAAAGTGGATACTTTCAAATATTTAGGATCAATATTAACAGACGAAAATCATATTCACGAAGAAATTAAATGTCGACTAAAAGCAGGGAATTCGTGTTTACTATTCGGTTCAAAATCTCTTGTCGTCGCGAATTCTGTCGAGGAATTTGAAGCTTAAAATATATAAAACGATAATCATGCCTTTTGTTCTGTTTGTTGTGAAACATGGTCGCTTACTCTGAGGGAAGAACATAGACTGAAAGTATTTGAGAACAGGATCCTGAGAAGAATATTCGGACCCAAGAGGAACGAGAATGGGGAATGGCGGAAGCTTCATAACGAGGAACTACATAGTTTATACGGTTTACCCAACATTGTTAGGGTCGTCAAGTCTAGGAGGCTTAGGTGGGCAGGTCATGTAGCTAGAATGGAAGAAAGTAGAAACGCTTTCAAAGTCTTGACCGGTAGACCCATAGGAAAACGACCATTAGGAAGACCTAGGCGCAGATGGGAGGACAATATTAAAATGGATCTCGCAGAGATAGGAATACAAAGTAGAAACTGGATGCAATTAGGTAAGGATAATAGTCAGTGGAGAGCTTTTGTGAACGCGGCACTGAACCTCCAGGTTCCATAGGCCATAGAGTTAGTTATATATATATTCACAATATAAGTCACAACAGCAGACAATACGACTAACACAAGTACAGTGGGACCTCGGTAAACGTCCTCAATTTGTTACAGATTCTTAGGGTTTTACCAAACACGAAGAATAACAATTTTTTTCGGAAAAATTATTAATACATTGTCGTGAAAAAAAATCCCTTTCTTATGGGCACATGAAACATTGATAAGATTATATAAAATGTATATAAACACTGCGTAATACTAAACTCATGAAACATACAAGAAATTAATAGTTGAACTAAATGAAAATTTTACCTAACTTTTCCTTTCTGAGAAGAGCGAAGTGCCTATTAGAATGGTGCTCAGATGGTAGGAGGAGGAGATCTTATTGTATTGAAGGAAAGTCTACTTCTAGTAAAACTCAGGAAACAGAAATTCTGGTGTCCTTTCTTTCTTTCTCTCATTTTTCCATATTTTCACATAGTAGAGGATCACCAAGTTTGAGTTTATTAAAAATCTGTCCACACAACTTTACTTCTGTTTTTTTTTTTTTTTTTTTCGTAAATGTGACATTGACTGGTCAGGCAATACCATTACAAGGGGGTGCTTGGGGTCCGGCGCTTGGGGTCCCTGGTTCGATCCCTGCTCCCGCTGTGTAGACTTCGGTGGACAAACACCGAGTTCGTGGGTTTTCTCGGGGTTTTCCCGTTTCCTCCCACTTTCTTCATTACACCATTTCATTCATTTCTCATCATCACCGTCTCCTTTAGCCTAACCAACATTAGCGTGGGACGTAAAACTTAAAGATTTCATGTCATTTAATTTCAATAGCATTACGGCTTTGTTGGGATGGTACATCTCTGCAAAGATTTGATTTCCATCCCTTTGACAAGTATAATCTTGAAAATGAAGTAGGCCCTATGGGTAATCAAGTCCTATTCGTAGCAAATGTTATATACTATGCAAAAGTTCTCGTGTCCAAACAAGATGTATACCAAGTGGACTTATTCCAAACGAAACGAATACCGTAACCACTGTATACCTTTTTACTGATATTTTAAACTGTCTCGTGGAAAGCAATTTACATTGATGTGACAACGAGGATTTTTACTGCATTTTAATATTTTTTACTTTCTATCTTTAAGGGGGGATGTCTGTAGTCGAAATGTTCGAGTTTTGGAAAATAGCATTTTCAGAAACTATATTCTTTGAAGTTTTATTGCTGGAAGTTTCATTTCCGTACGACATGAGATTCCCTTCGAAAAATGCGAATTACCGTATTGTGTGCTTGTATTTTCAGCCATAAAAATATCTATTTTCCGTTTCGACGTTCATTTCAGGTTGTTTGATCATCCGAATCTTCTGTAATGATGTAGTAAATATATTTTTGCTTTGTCATTCCGGAAATAATACACAGATCATTTTACTTACTGTTGTTTACTGTTCTGAGTTCACAGTTTTTCGGTTTCCTTATTAGGCTGTGTTAGTAAATGTAGTGCCAAAGAAATTGATTACTTTCCCATAATATACGTCTAAGTTATCAGGGAAGTCGTTGGCAACCTGGAGGAGATGCAGAAAACAGTGTGGACAACTTACTTTCATAAATATTCAACTAACGAGAAACGAACGCATATGCGTTGTCCCAAAGGAGAAAATTTTGGTGTGGGGATAACAGATCTTAAGCAACTGAAGGACATATACATTCATTGCGTGCTGCAGTGATGGATGCTGTCAAACCTATCTACAGAGCTCTAGCAGATCCCGCCCTTTTGGGAAAATGTTTGTATGGGAAAACACACAACCCCAATGAAAGTTTCAATGCACTGATATGGCAACGATGCCTAAAAACTACATTTGCGGGTTCAAAAATCGTACAACTTGCGTGTATGATGCTGTTCTTTGTTTTAAGTGTCCGTGAAGCAAGAACTTGTGTTCTGGAAAAGTTTGAAATTTAAAGCGGTAAGTACACCTCCGAAACAACTGCGAGACGTGGACAGTGTATAACAAAACCTTAATTGGCAATCCTGAAGCTTACCAAGAAGTCAAAAATAAAGAAAAGAAGAAGTCGGAAGGTTGAAAAGAACATAGCCGAAGACGAAGAATATGGTTATGGTGCTTTCTGAATTTTCTGATCCTCCTTATTGATGAAAATCCATTGTAAATTTTAAACTTTTACTTTCTCAAAGTTGTATTTTTGGACATTCATGTACCATTTTCTCACAAACTGTTAACGCTAAAGTAGCCAAAGTTTGCACAAATCTTACTCATATGTACCTCTATTTACTGAACTAGAATTATAGCATAGTTCCTTTATTTCTTGCAATTACTGTTTGGTGAATATAAAAAAATCACATTAATAAAATTCTTCAAAATTTTTAAAAAATGTAGGCCTAATCATTAGGTTTGTAAGTAGCCTAGAGAAATAATCCTAGTTCAGTAGCATTACCAGCTAGTGTAGGGTGCGTGGTAAAAAATTAGACGAATTCCTTCAGTAGTTTCCAAGGGAAGGTACAAATATTTTTAGGGCTGTACTAAAAATATTTGAGCCCATGCCATATGCGTAAAAGGGAAGCTTATGGGGTTGGGAGGAAATTAACACAGATGCAGAACCACTATACACATCTACCGACCAAAAATTAAACTTCTGCAAACAATAGCAAAGCGTGGGTTGGCAAATTTCTCGTAAGCAGTCAAAACATGGACATCCCCTCTTAAATATGTACAAATTTTTATCCAGCTGTAAACTGGAATAAGATACTTTGTAAATCGAAATTTATCTTCCTCATTCATACATTATCTTCAATCATTCATACAATGGATTAGGGACAATTACAATTAAAATATCCCTAATCCATTACAGATACAATTTTTTTAAAACCTATAACAATATTTAAAAATTAAGGAGTATTTTAATTTTCTTTAAGTAACACAATTGCTACGTTTAGAAAGTGAAAGTAAGTAATTAGTTGTCTTTAAAACCTAATTAACCCAATCTATTGCAAAGAATGTGTCCTTTTAAAGATTAACACATTGTTGTTAGCAACTTAGATTCATCCTGGTGAATGAAAGGACATTCACTTCGCAAAATGCCTTTAATTAATTCTCTATGTGTGTTTGGAAACTAGTCTCTTTAACATTGATCTGTCAGATGGTGACACTTAGCACTCTCTCTGATTACGAAAACAAAGTATTCAAGAGATGTCAGGCAATAAATAACAAGCATACGCAAATGTGTCTCTAACATCGTAATAAATTACAGCAATTAGTTTCGAATCTTGTTTCAAGAAATTGATTTTCTAAACAATTAAGTGTTTCTTATGTTAGTATATGAAGAAAATTGTGTTACAGGTAGTAAAACCTTCAAGGCACTCATAACTAAAATTGCGAAGATTTGTACACCACATTTAAAAAGTCTGGCATTACGTTGTACTTATATTAATAATAAACAATATCTCTTGATAAGATCAGCAGTTGTGTTGAAGCTACGCACTGTGGTCGAAATAGCAGAAAATCTCGACAAAACTCCAACACTCGAACGAACGTCTATAGTATTTTAGTATGAGAGTGTCCACTCTATATAGAACAGATTTGTTTTTCATCCTGGCATCACTCGTTCATGTAAAAAGACCAGTCGAAATTGGATAATTGGTTATCCTTGTAAAAATACCTTTCTACACCTAGTACTAGTACTTTTCCGTTTGCAGGCATTTAGAAACGCGAAAATAAATGTCGATTTTCAAAATGGCTGGAAATCGAAAGCAGATAAGTGAGTCGTGATAACAGTATCTCATGTAAAATAACATTGTCTAGGAAGGTCTTGTTCCACTTTCCGATTATCTTTTATCTATTTGAAGGTATCACATAATAACTGTAGAATTAGCGATGTTTTAATTTCGCCCTGATGGAGCCTCTTAAAACTTTAAATGATTAAATTCTACCACTTTCAGTGGACAAATTCCGATCTTATCCTGGCAAAAATTAGAGATGTTTGATTTTATGTAGTTCTTGAGATTTTTGTCTCCCGGAAGGACGAACACACGGGCAGAATAAATATAAAAAGAAGCTAAGTAAAGCAACCTCTTTTTACAATGCAGAACTTCTCAATAGGCACAAATGATGGTACATCACACTAGTAAAATAGAGTAGACATATCACGAACTTAACAGATAAATGCAGCATACATTGAGTTCTTGTGAGCAGATTCGTTCGAAAGAAAAGTCCTTTGAATACAGTTAGAAGGAAGTCGAAAGATAATATATAGCATTTCTAATTGCACTTTTTGTAAAACATATGCATGCATCTAGTTCCAAGATAAGTGATCTCAAATATGTGTAAGAAATAAATATTCAAACTTTGAGATTTTTTTTTGTTAATACTAGCTGATTACTTATGTTCTGAAAATAGTTCCACTATATTTAACATACTCAAATTAGTACAAAAGAAGAGGTTCTTTAATGATCCATTATTCAGGAACCGATATACTGTACTATTTCATATGCTTATTAAGCTCCTCAAGCTAGGTTTTCATCAAGGTCGGGTGAGTTTCATTGATCTTTTTTAGATTAGGACTTGGAAAGTTAGATTTCTGTGCTCTCAACATCTATGGCTATGCTCTCAACATCTCTCAACATCTGTCACGTATGAGGGATCACATTCCTGGACAATCATACTGCCCGGAGAATTGCGGAGGAAGAAAGAAATGGAAAAGGAAGGAAGTGGCCTGCCTCCATTATTTTAGGAAAACAATGGAAAAATCCCACTTAGGATGGTTGGCCTGAGAAAGGTTGTGACACATTTCCGATCGAGTGTCCCCATCTGAAATCGAACTCGGACCGCTCGCACCAAAGGCAACTATGTTACGTGGGGTCACTTAGATTACTAGAGATTGACTAATAGCAAATATGATTAGGTTTGCTTAACACAGAATAGAATCTAATTATCTAATACTTTACTTTCTTCAAGCCAAAGAGTTTTGTTAGCTTTACTTTTAACACACATTTATACTCTGTATCTTAGCACTGAACAGTTGCAATCAACCGCTACAAATGCATATGTTTTACAAAAAAAAAAAAAAAAAACCAATAAAGCTTTAATAAGACAAATGCACTGATATTTCCTTAAATATCAACTTCAGAAATTTACGTTAGATCCTAAGATTTTTTTTATACCCGTTTTATGTTTCTAACCACCCTTCTTTATGTCTGACTTAAAGCCGTGTCGTTCAGATGATGAGTCTAGTTCATATCAATTGTTTTATGTATGTGAGACAAAAATTTTTCAAGAAAGATTGTTATTGCAAATGTTTAAAAGATAACTCCATTTTTTTTAATATTAAAATTTAGAGCGCATTATAGCTTAAAGTTGAATGATAAGCTGGGACTTGATTTTTTGTTTTTAAAACGGATGCTATGCGAGACGTGAATTACTAAAACTGTTTAAAGTGAGATCAAAGGCAATGATCAGTCTTGTATCCAATGCAAGAGCATCAACCTACGACCGAACCCTATAGCAACCAGAGAAGCACCTAAACATGGGAAATTCTTACAGCATAGAGTAGGAGGGTTGTTTGTGCACATCCTTTCTCGCAGATAACACAAAAACTTCATGACATCTTACATGTCCATTATATCTATATATTTTCAATATTTCAAATAGTAGAGGAAAGGGGGGCAAAGTGGATATATGAGGCAAAGCGAATAACGCAATTTACAGTCAACTGAAAACAGAGGGCAGGAAATGTTTGACCCAGTTTATGACGTCACTAGTGAAATAAGAGAAGGACGTTACTGTTTTGTGTGTACGTGTTGTTGTTTAGACGAGAGAGGAGAAAAAAAGAAAATACGCATTTTGCTAAAAAATTCAAGAGGTAAGGATTTTGAAATATTTTCTTACTATTCCATAGAATGTTTGCAAACACACTATGCATGGACAGGGTGGGATCTTACCTTTGTTATCATGTTTGAGAATTATCGTAAATACGTCGTTCATACACTGTAGACAGTCTTTTGTCTCATGTGGTAGTGTGGGGCAAAGAGAATAATTTTAGAAGGGGCAAAGCGAATAGCGATTCACTTTGCCCCAAGCATAATATAGTACTGTTTTAGAACATCTGTTCGGCACTAAATGTGGTATTGACGGTACGTATACGTTGCAACACAGCTAATTTGAATATTGAAATTCATATTGAATTTGTTCCGTTAACACTCGCCGAACAAAAACATAGCAGTAGTAATAGTAGTAGTGGTGGTAGTTGTAGTAGAGTAACATAAGTAGTTGTTGTAGTAGTAAGTTGGCTTAGGATAGGAGTTCAGTTAAATAATCGCAGCGGCTATTAACGCAACTTATCCTATATTAAACTATGTAATTCTATACCACTGTTAAGAAACTATTAGTTTGATTTTACATCTTTTAAAATGATTTTAATTAACTTCAGTTCTTTGTTTGTTTCTTCGTTTCTCGACTTTTTGCCTCGAATCAATTTACGTAAACTGTTCCCTACATGTTCAGTACTAATGACTACAGTGGCGTACGGTGAAATTTTGTTCGGGGAGGGGGGAAGCTTGAGGTCTCTACGTGCAGAGGAACTAACGAGTACACCTATCAAGGAATGTTTAAAACAGAAGAGTGCGAAGAAGTATAGCAAGTCTACTATGTCTACCGAACCGAGTACTGGTGCAACTTCCGTAAAGGAAGTACCAGAGAAAAGAAGGAAATCTACCATTCAAGGTTCTCCTGCAAGAAGAAATGTTTTGCTGCGGCTATAGCTCTCCCAATTACATCTGGAATTACAAAGAAAAAACATTCAAAATCACCAGAAGGAGACGGTAGTTACCAATGAAAGTTCTGTCATGAATATTATTCTGATCCACTTAATGAAGACTGGATTGAGTGTTCTATTTGTCTGCCATGGTTTCACGAAAACTGTACCGATTATTATAAGGGACAAGACATTTACATTTGTGATCTGTGTAAACCAAGCGTGTGATGTGATATTATTTTCAGCCCTAAGCCTTATTATTGTTTTTTTTTTTTTTCAATCTGTTTGCTACTACGTAGATTGTACTCATTAGAGTCACTATAGATTGAAAGAAACTAGATATTAGATGCCTACTTGATAAGAAAAAAAAAAACTTCTATGGACTTGAGCTTTTTAAACATATTTAGGGATCATGTGTATGCAAGATTTGTTTAGACTTAATTCTATATTTAGATGTGTTAGGCTAATACTCACAAAATATTAGGCATTTTAATTTTCTGGTATGTAAAGCAGTTCTTTTAGGTGTCATTCTATGACCTTAGACTGTGTACACATATATTGTTCTTCTATACAATTTATATTTTGCATATCTGTATTAAACACTGACTTTTAATGTATGAGTTTTTGCTTATTCACTTTGCCCCACTATCATGATCCGCTTTGCCCTACCGGTGGGGCAAAGTGAATAAATTGCAGTAGTTCAGTAATTAAGCAATATTATTTATGTATATGCAATCCTTGTTACTATTGTATTGTTATTTGAAAGTTTAATAATCATAACATATTTCCTCAAAACTTTGGTTTCCTAGTCTTAATTTTAGTTGCCATTTGAGGCCCTTGAAGTTAAGTGATCCGCTTTGCCCTCCTTTCCTATAAAGAAACAAAAGTGCTTATAGTGAAGAAGCCACCATATCTCAGTGGTAGAGTGCTCACTTTTGGTACGAGAAGTTCCTAATTCGACCCCAGACCAAGTGAGTTTGTGTTAGATAACATCTTATCCACAGGTTTCCTCGGGATACTTCTCTTTCCTCTAACATTTTTATTCCACAATTTCTTTCATCAGCATTCATTAATCATCTGTCTCCTTTCGCCTAAAGCACATAAACGTTGGGTATCAAATTAAGTATTTATTTAATGCTTACAGTGAAGAGCTTATCTTCTTTCAAAGGGTTTACATTTTAGATCTGGCGAAAATCTCATTATTCCATACTGTCAGTAGTATTTCCTATAATGTAAGGGCTACAATGTGTTTAATATTGCCTTAGTAATTACATTGAAAACATTAAAAAATCAAAGTAAGTTCAAAACAATTTCAAAGTATGCCTTAATGAAAGTATCATCTCCGTCGTAGGTATTCTACCATTATTGGCAGGACACTTGAAACAACTGAGCACCTTCTATCCTCCACAGTCTTCCGCTAACCTATTCGTCTTCACGTACGATTTTTCTGTGTTGATATCGTCCATTAAATGTAGTCTTATTCGCACTTTCCCTCTTTATGCTGCCACCTTACCCTTTAGCACATATCTAATGATTGAGTTCCACCCTAGCCAATGCCCTAACAACCATCTCTTCCTCTTCTTAATTATATCTAAAATTGTTCTATTCTCCCCACCATTTCTAACACCCTCTCATTCGTTTTCCTATGAAAGTATCGTTTACCAATATCCTTAATACATATTATCAGTTAATCAAAAATAGAAATATATCCTTCCTCGTTGTTCTGGTGCCTAATGTTTTTGGTTCATCTGGTACCATATTCGAGTCTCGTTTGGTAAGTTACGAAACTTAAATGCTTTTAGGATACTCGAATTCCATCTTCAACATCTCATGTAGCCTCGGCACTCAAAACGGTTGCTAAATTTCAATAAATAAATAAATAAATAAATAAATAAATAAATAAATAAATAAAGAAGTGGAAATATAAATGGGGATATACTACGCACAATTTGCTCTCTTCTTATTTTATGTACTATGGTCCCAAGTAGAGTAATCGCTAACGCTCTCGGCTTCGGTGCAAGCGGTCCTGGGTTCGATTCCCGGTGGGGACACTCGGTCGAAAAAGTGTAAAAAGCTTTTACAGGCCACGCATCCTGAATGAGGTTTTCCTCATTCACACCAGGCAAATGTCAGGGTGGTATCTAACATATAGCTCCCAGGTCGCTTCCTTCCTTCTCTTTCTCCGGATAGATGCCGAAAGTCCAGAAATCTAAATCCTTATTTTATATACGATTTTCCACGTAATAGTACTGATATTATAGTTCATATTACCTGAGAAATATAATTTAGAAAATACATATTAAAGACCAATATACTGTAATAAAGTGAAAAAAATATTAATAGCAGGCTTATCTTTTATCACTCAGAAGTACTTACGAGTAAAATCGTGTGAATTCCACTCATGTATCTCATGATCATATAACACTATATATTAACTTTCCAAGATGAAAATGAACCGCTCACGTATAAAACTGAATCTGCATTCACTCTTCATGTGTTATTTATACCATACATGGTTGCTACATGTTAAATGATTTGTCCTCTTTTCGTCTATGACATGGGGAATTCACAATTCAAACAACGGTCAGCATACATTCTGTATAATGTGGTTTACCAATATGAAGGTAAACAGTGTCTTGAGTGTTCGCCCTTCACATCCCCCTCCCCTGCTTCTATACTATTTCAAGCGTTTTTTCATCATTTATTTTCCACGACAATGTGTCTTTTTAATTTTTTTTTTTAATTTTCTCGCCTTACAATCTTTACGCCTTTCCCCTATATACCATACACTATAGTAGAGGATGCATCTGTCTTTCTTTGAAATGGCAAATTTTTATATGTTATTACTCCTAAGTCATTGTATGCAATCTTTGTTTCACTTACTGGTATAGGTGAAAAGTTCGAAGGTGCAACAAGATTTGCTTTTTTTATCTTCTTAATTTCCATATAGGAGACTGCAATGTTTAACTTTAGCATATGTATATAAATGTCTAAGCACAACAATACGGCAATATTGTCGAGGACGTGCATTAATTGACTTAACACCTAAAGATAAAGATAATAATATCCGTGGATTTCTTTTGTGACGGATCAAGCAGACACATTACAGATGGAAAGTATAATATTTGTTTATCTATGTGTTTATTGCTTATTACTGAGCTGTTGCTACATCGCCATTTGTCATAACCATTCTTCCACAATTGACAGCTCATATACCGCAAATTGTCATGCATACGTGTAGTAGGTATTTCTTTAATGTATTCGTTACGATTTAAGAACTACCCTATTTAATAATATCTGTGAATATTTTAACCGTTTTTTCCATTTTTATTGTGCACTACACATTTTATCACATCTCTGAGAAGCAGGGGTGCCCATACCTCCAAGTACGTGAGTGCAAACCCCCATATTTACAGTTCTTCCCCCATAAATTCATCATTCTGCCTCCAATTTTTCCTTTCTTACCGCAAATTTACCATTCTGTCCCAGGCCCGTAGCCAGCCCAAAAATTTAGCCCCGCCGTCCCCATCCAACCACATTATAGTTCATCACCATATTACAGTTCACTTTTAAGCCTACCTAAAAAAAATTAGGAGGAGCCAGTAAAAATTTAGGGGGGGGCCGGCCCAATTAAACCCCCCTGGATACGAGCCTGTTTTTTCCCCCAAAAATAAATTTTTCACCCAAATTTAACAATTTGTCCCGAAAAATATCTTTCTCATCCTAATTTACTATTCTGTCCCCGAAAAAGCCCCCTTTCCGCCCCAAAATTACAGTTCACAAGTTTCATCGTAACTACCATGTCCATTCCCCTAATAAAATCATGGCCACAACCTGCACCCCTAACAACACAAGCTTATGGACACCTATTTTGAGAAGAACTTGTTCTAAACTCTTTTAAAATTCAATAACTCAGCGTTTGCAGCTCTGTGTTTTCATTTGACTGGTATTAAATGTTCATACTCAGGGGCGTACACAGAGGTGAGTACTGCCGATTTTCCGAAATCCCGACATTTTTGAAAGTTTCGTCTAATATTAAGAGCAATTTTGCAAAGTTTAATATAATTTATCCTTATATTGTATTTCAATCGCCCTACAATCTTAGAACCTGCCCTTAATTATGTTGAAACTGGATGTTAGGCAGTTTATCTGAAACATAAAGATACCTGTTAGTATTTACATATGAAAACATACCCTCTCTCTTGAACGTCTTATTTTCCATAACAAATATGATCCTTGATGCGAATACCATTTTAGAAATCTAAAACGTGTCAAGTTTCATTGAAATTCGAATATTAAATTTGATTTTTTTTGAACATGTTTCATACAGTATCAGCTCGAGAGGCTTTTGCCTGGTAAGTTGTTCTCAGCACTGAAGTTGCAGATTTCATAATCTGGTTTCCGAATTTCAAGAGAATTTTGCATTGTTTCAGATCTGTATTCATTCTCTGACCCAATGAACATTGTAAATGTACAAGTACTTGTCCCCATTTTTCACATTTATATTTTGATAGGATATCACTACTTCTTGAAGAGCATTTGCAATGGTTCACTCAGTATCTAAAGCGGCAGATAGACCACTAGTTAGTGTATTAAAAACTAATAGTGATATTCGATTCTTACTCTTCCCTGTCAAGTTCTAGATTCTCTCGTTTATTTCTACAGGAAATATCTTAAAGGTCTATTTTATTTTATTTCACTTTTATTTATTTTTGTTTAGTGAGAACAACTCATCTATCCAATATGCAATTTTAACCTACCTGTGTTCCTATTATTCTCCATGAACTAGTAAAAGTTACATAACTTTTATCTTTACTTATAATTACCAAATACTGAAATTTGTGTTGAATTTAAAAATCTATCCTACTGTATGGTTTGAATTAATATTTCTGAGTGACTCAGATACGAAAGTTTTCATGTTTACAGGGAGAATGCTATAAGTTTATAATCTTTTTCACAAGTTTATAGAAAAAGGTGGGTTTGTCCTTGCCCTTTAATCCCCTACCTAGGAGAGGAAAATTCGGATTTTTTTAATGTTTTACTTCATATGAATATTACGTCTTTCATTTCTTTCAAATTTCAAGTTTCCATGTCTATATGAAGTACCCTATAGGTTTTGAATTTTTTGATGTAATTTTGGTCTTGCCATCTAATTTTCTTCCTTGCAAAGTAAAGATTTTTATGGCTATAGCTCTCTCTCTCTCTCTCTCTCTCTTAAGGTACAAGGTTGTAGTTCTAAATCGTGTTGGACATAGAAGAGATCAATTGTATTGAGCAGGAAAGGGAAGCTTATACCCATTCGTATAGCTTCACTACATCCCTGAATTAAAGTAAATGTATCCTGATCTATGAAAATATTAGATGATTACACACCGTATATTCCCTTATACCCTCCATTACATTCTTCATAGGTTTATACTGTTATATTTACCTAAAATACTCTCTCAATACCAGCGAATCAAAATACTACTTCGCACGGGAGCATCTTTCGGAAGATTTCTTGTAGCAAAAATATTATTATTATTACTTTGTTGTGTAGAGAATTTTATTGAGCAATTGCAAACTACTCTATTTCATTTAGTGTATTGGTGCACAATTAGAAAAAGTTAACACATAATCGACCGAAGTTAACTATCATCAGGAATTCCAAAAGCTATAGATGACTGACATACAGTGTGTTTGAAAAAAAACTCCCTAGTTTTAATGTGCCCTAGAATTTGTACAAAGTGTCATACACTATTCTAGTTCGTAGTGTTCAACCCTCCAAGTTTGGCTCCCCTGCAGTTGGCAGGTCTGCTTGACCTTGAGACGGCACCAGTGCTGTTTTTTTCTCTGTTTCTTCAGTTCAGTCCAGGCAGGCGTGCAGTGCAGAGCAACTCAGCAACAATGTGTACTCCGCAACAGAAAGCGCAGTGTGTTATTTGGCTTGTGAAAACCGAGTCAGTTACAGCAGTGGAACATAATTTTAGACGTCACTATGGTGGTGAATCACTTACAACAAAAACTATCCGTCATTGGCTAAAGTCTGTCAAGGAAATCGTTAGTGTTTTAAAAGCAAAATCACCAGGTAGACCGAAAACTTCTGAAGATGTTGAACATATCCTTGTTTCTTGTGCTCGGAGCCCGAAGAAGTCATTGGCCAGACGTAGTCTACAATTAAGAGTGCCTAAAGGTACTGTGTATGATATGCGTGAAAGACTTAGGTTGCGCGCCTACAAATTGCAACTGTTACATGAAATTAAACCTACTGATAAAATCGAAAGATATGAGTTTGCTGCTTTCTACACAGAATTGATGATGATGTCAATTTTCTGGACTTTTGTTTTGGGGCCACATAAAAAAAAAATGAACACAGTGAAAAGATCAGAGACATCAATCATTTACGGGAAAGAATTGTCGCGGCGGTTGGGACAGTTACACCTGAAATGTTGGTGAATACGTGGCAAGAAGTTGAATATTGTCTCGACGTGTGCAGGGCCATAAATGGATCCCACGTTCAAGTCTACCAAAATTAAACAAAACTTGAAGGAATTCTCTTTCATGATATGTACTCATTGATGTAAGTTTTCATTTAATTCCCAATAAAATTTATACTTAAAACCAGGGAGTTCTTTTTCAAACACCCTGTATTATGATACGAAAATATCATTGTTGTGGTTTCCTTGCCTATCATTTGAGGAGAATTAGCAGCGGACCTGATAGGTGTTAAATGCTTGGAACATTTGATTGAAAAACTAAAGAGACATAGAACTGTGAGAAACACATTAACACGGTGCTGAGTTAAAGTAATGTGTTCACCAGAGACAGACACGTAGCCGGGATTTCGTAAAGGGAGGAAGGGGGGTCTGTGACAGGAAATACTGTGGTTATCACAACAGGGGCTTGCTCAATCTAAACTATTTTACTGGCAATATGTTAGTAAGATTTTTAGTAACAAACTATGAAGAAATCTCTGGTAAAAGAAATAAAAAAGTATTGAGAAAGATTTTACAGTATCTACGTTCCTCCCTTCGTTCATTCAAATATAATAATTTTCCTTTCATTATGTTCTCAACTATTATAAAAGTACATATCCACTATTATAAAAAGTACATATCCAATAATTTCTTGTAAAATATTTTACAATATCTGCGTTCTTTTCTCTATTGAGTCAAATGTTAACAGAACTTTCATTACACATAACTTTTTGTTTTTTATTATTTCGTCAACTACTTTCTGTTCCAAATGACAAGTTAAAGGAGCAGTAGAAAACTGTTTCGAAAATAACATGTTTGATACCGCAGATAAGCGATGACGAAAAATTATGACGAAAAAAAGTCCACACTATTACAGAACGGCACTATATTTTCGAAAGCATTCCCTGACTTGTAGCAGAAACTCTGAGAATTTCATAACTTTTCTAGAAATTTGATACTCTCTCACTCTTCCAGGATGTCATTTACCACCATGTATTGCAAGTAATTCGGCTAATGAGTTCCCCGTAAGGCTGGAGTGGATTGGACGTTTATTCTTATTTTTCTCGTTCCTTTTTTGTTTCATGCTTCCTTAGTTTTCTCATTTCTGGTTTCGAAGGGGGCCCGGACTTCCCGGATCCCCTTTTTTGCTACGTACATGACCAGAGACACGCTTACACGGGTCTCACCGGATCCGGATACTCCTTTAAACTCGATATACTTTTAAACATTTTCATACTAAAACTATAAAACTGTAATTGTTTAATACAGAAAGAATTGATGTAGCCCAAAAATATGATGTTATACGTCATTATTACACTTTCTTTTCGTATCAAAACAATCTAATTCTATATTTTTTCTGAGAATATAAATGGTAAAGTTTGTCAATTACTTGTCATTTTTCAGGTGTAGAATTACAACAGTTCAATAGGACCCCAGACAGCACAATGCATGTACAGTATCTGTATAGTACATGTACAATTGCACGGATGCAACATGTGCATCATCTGTATAAATGCACGCCTGTACATGTGATGCACATATACATGCCGGGTCCTATTCAACATCTTCACGTGCACAGAACATGTGCAATGCACACGTACATGTCCTGTACAAGTGATTTACACCTACCGCGCAGGTGATTTACAAGTAGCACGTATTCGATTTACATGTAGTTCACAGGTGATTTACATGTAGGACAGCGGTGATTTACACGTAGCACACAGGTGATTTACATGTAGGACAGCGGTGATTTACACGTAACACACAGGTGATTTACATATAGAACAGAGATGATTTACACGTAACACACAGGTGATTTACACGCAGTACCCAGGTGATTTACATGTAGGACAGAGATGATTTACACGCAACACACAGGTGATTTACACGCAGTACCCAGGTGATTTACATGTAGGGCAGAGGTTATTTACACATAGCACATAGGTGATTTACACGCAGTACCCAGATGATTTACATGAAGGACAGAGATGATTTACACGTAACACAGGTGATTTACATGTAGGACAGAGGTGATTTACACGCAGTACCCAGATGATTTACATGTACGATAGAGGTGATTTGAAGCAGTACCCAGATGACTTACATGTAGTCCACAGGTGATTTCCTCGTAGTTCAGAGGTGACGTAAAAGCAAATTCGAGATGCAACGAAGAAAAGGAGTTTATATATTTGGTGTCACGCAGTAACACCATTGATAACTGCAAACACATCACCTTCAAAGTATAAAACGAGTAACTACTAATTGTCAGTGAGAATTTTAGTTTTGGAGTTTATTATTTGCAACGAGCAAAGCTTTAGCGTATCTTTGACATGTTTGCCAAGTAACAAATAACGCAACATATTCTGCTGTAATAGGTCACGAAAATAATTTTGTAAACCTATGAATTGTCTGACTGTAGCTACATCAGTGCAATGCTGCCACCTGTTGATCTTGTATCCTAGCTCAGTGGACGTTATGAAGTTTTTAACAATCATTCAGCTGTTATTCGTCGAAAAGTCTCTATAACACCGCTGAAGGAAAAACGACACCTACCAAAAATTGAGGTTACTTTCTGTTGATGAGAATGAGAGTAAAAGAACGAAAGTAAATGTATACACTTGCACGGTATTATGGACGTCTCATACACACGTGCAGTAGCCGTGCAAATACCCATGTGCACACAACGGCTTAAGCATCGGTAATTTAATTGTGCTTCATCCACGCAAATGCACATGTGCACATGCACGGCTCAAGAATGGGTTATGTACATGCGCTGCTTCCACGCAAAAGCACATGTGTACATAACGGCTACAGCACGGGTTATATAAACGTGTGCTTCATCCATGTAAATGCACATGTGCACATAACGGCTTAAGCACGGGTTCTGTACGTGCGCTGCATCCACGCAAATGCACATGTGTACATAATGGCTTAAGCACGGGTTACGTGCGTGCGCTGCATCCACACAAATGCACATGTGTACATAACGGCTACAGCACGTGTTATATAAATGTGTACTTCATCCATGCAAATGCAAATGTGCACATAACGGCTTAAGTACGGGTTCTTTACTTGTGATTCATCCACGCAAATGCACATGTGTAAGTAACGGCTTAGGCACGGGTTATGTAAATGTGTACTTTATCCATGCAAATGCACCTGTGCACATGCACGACTTAGTCACTGGTTATGTACGTGTGCATAACCCACGTAAATGCACATGTGCGCATACACGGGTTATGTATGTGTGCTTCATCAACGCAAATTCACGTGTACGGCTTATGCACGGTTATGTATGTGTTCATCATCCGCACAAATGCACATGTGCAAATGTACGGCTTATGCATGGATAGTGCACATGTGTCGTACACGTACGTGTTGTCTGGGACATAGACACTGCGTTCTAACATTGATCCTCCCCCTCAAACTTTAGACTTATCACAACAAAAAATTCTGGGTGAGCGCCTAGTAATTATGACTAATATTCTGTCACAATTCATCTGCGTTATTGAGACATAATTAACTGGTAGGCAAAAAGTCACATTCGCTCAGTTTTGATTGATTACATCTAATTTTAGATGTGTTTGAATATGCTGCATGTCTCCATTACGATTCCGAAGACTTTGATAATTCTGGTGCTTACCCTGGTTTGGTTACCTTCATGAAATGTCTTGTATTCTTTATTTGTCTAGTGACTAGTGTATATTATGGGTGTGCAAAACCGGCTTTTATAAAAACCGGAAACCGGTTTCTAGATAAACAGACATCCGAAAAACCGACATTTTGGTTTTCTCTAGAACCGGTTCGGTTTTCTCTCAACTGTTTTGGAAAACACATAAAACTATTTCTGTGGAAACGGAATCGGTTTTCGGAGAACAACGAAACACTATTCTGGTCAGAAATAGAACCAGTTTTGTAAAACTGAAACCGGTTTCAACGAAAAACTGAACCGGTTTCGGAGAAAGCCAAAACCGGTTTCGGTAAAAAATGAACCGTTTTTCTTGGGGTTTCGGTGGAAAAACAAACCGATTTTGGAGAAAACTAGTTTCGGTGAAAACCGGTTTCGGAAAAAAACGTTTTTTAAATTGAAAAACCAGTTTCTGTTTTCATAAAACCGAAAAACCGGTTTTTCTGCCCACCACTAGTGTATATGCCTTCGGCACTGGCGCAAATCCCGGGAGGATGAGGAAGACATGTCTCCCAATCTTGGAACTGAGTGGACTGTCCCCAAATAATCTGATTTGAAAAGTGCTTTTTGGGGTTAAATGTGATGATTTGTGTTCGACTACCATAAAGAAAGTAGATGAAATTGATTGCTCTTAGCTTTTCCATTTCACCTTAATAATGTGAAGGTTTGAAACTTAATTACGTACATTAAATTTGTCATTAATTATTGTTAGTCTATTTTCAACTATTTGTTTAATCCCTGTAACGATTCTTATACTGCTATTGAGATCATTATTTAGCTCAAATAAGAGTATTGTTTCGTCAAACATAATAATTGATTTTCTTTCTTCATAGTCTTGGGGAAGTCATTACTTAAATTATTATAAAACAAGTGTCCTAAAATTTTAATGTGGATCATTGTGGATGCCTAAGTAGAAACACACAAATTATAAATATGCATATATATTCAGATCTCACAATGTGTTCACGGCACTGACTTGTAATACTGATTTATACCACTACTTCATCTACATCGCCTGATATATAATACACAATAGGTTCACCTCAGAAATCAAATTCATCTACTGTAAAATAAGTCTCATCTTTCCTCCCACCAGAGTACCGTGTTTACTAGCGTAATCGTCGCCTTCGCATAATTGTCGCACCTTAAGTTTGAAGTAAAAATATTCGCCATAAAATTTGCAGAATTAAAGTCGCAGTCTACGGGATTTTTTTTTTCTTTGCGAACGAAACTTTCTTCAAAATTGCTTATCTTGCACAAGTCCGAGCATAAGAACTTGGCATGTATCAAATACCTCTGAGACTTCTTGTGCGTAGCTATGTGTTTTGTTTTCGTACTGTTACATAGTTGTTAATCATGTTTCCCGATTATGTAACTAAATCGTTCTTTTGTACGAATGCCAAGAAGACTTTTTTGTGTTCCATGAATCGGTAAGTTACAAGTTTAATTTTTACAAAATGTAATATTTTACCGTATGCAGGCTATATTTTATTTTTTTATATATATATTGACACAATGCTGTATGTATCAAAATTCAAAAATATTTTCATCCTAGCAATAATTGAATAGTAGTTTTCCTCGCACAATAGTCGCAGTTGGATTTTCTCATTAGAAAATTGGTACGAAAAGTGCGACTATTACGCGAGTAAACACGGTAAGTCTCAAATCTGCCCGCCTCCCAGTGTTGAAGATAACTCTGCTCCCCTGATCCTCCACAACATTGTTTTTCAATTTCATAAATATTTTGAACATCTTTTAAAAAAATATTATTTGAATGGTCTTACCCCCCCCCTTAATGTTGAAGACAGATTTGCGCCGACACACAAGTCCAAGGTTCAATTCTCAGTGGAAAACCATTGAACACATTACAGTAATCTCATTTTTAATCTGTAAATTGTTTCCTCCATAATAATTTGCTTCATTGCATGTTGCGTATATACTGTTAAAAGATTTGAAAACAGCATACCTGGCAATTCAAGTATACGACAAAGATGTTTCGAGCTTAATGTAGATGGTATTTGTGCATCGTCATGAATCCATAGAAAGACACTGGGATTTATGAATCTGCCAGCGCACAACGAGAATCGGAAAATTTACTATAAATTTTCCCAAGTCCATTTCAGAAGTTGAGAATTGATTTAGCATATTGAAGAATATAAAATGATTTAAATAAATGTCCTAACTCAGAATCGTCTTACTGCATTAGTTATATATGACATAACCCGCGATGGCAAGTATGAAGTCTGAAGGTAGAGAGTAGAGATGAGAGAGTAAACTAGAACAACATAATTTATATTGTTATTAAGTGTACATTTATTTAGCTACTTTGATTGATTTTATCATTTGTTTATTTAGAATACTGAAAGTGTTAACGGATATATTTTAAGTATATAATATATATATTTAACGGCTCTGAACTACCGAAAAATTATGTAACGAAACACCACTACAGCAAGTGAGTCAGGAATTATTTTATATATAAAGCCTACGGACATATCCCTCTATTCCACTAACACTCTCATACATGGACATAGACAGTCCTCTTGGACCTCATTCCTGCAGAAGAAATTACCAACATCTATTTTACTTCCTCATAATGGATAGGAACTATTCTCAATTCACACATATGTAGCACAGAAAACATTGCATTTCAGTAATTTAAAAATACATCTGAGTAATGTACAGAAGACAGAAAATTAATTTCAAACGGTTTATTCGTCTTCGCTAATGATGACACAGACAATGCCGATTTAAATGTACGGCGACGCGACTAGGCTATTTGTCGCCCGGGGCAAGAACTCGCCTTAGCGAAACCCTCCGATCAACCAAACCAAATTGCTCCCCGACTATTCCTGATATTGGCACCACACAGTAATTATCATATTCCATGTTTTCTTCAAGTGGTAAAGCTTGATTTCAAAATTGCAGTACATATTTTTTTTTTCTTTTTTACAAGCTAAAACACCAAACTAGTTAGTATTTGATTGCCAAATAATCTGAGAGAAGCATGCTTGACATATTCTTATAGTCTTATCAAATAACTACAAATAATAATGTTTTTGGAATTATTTTGGGATGCGCATATGTGTAGAATGAATCAACAGTCTGTTGCTTTAGAATAGAATATTTAGTTATGCCAAACATTCAAGCTGTTTTCTCGAGTATTATATTCAGATATTTTCAAATATATTAAATCGATGTAAGTTAAGTGAAAACACAAAAAACACAAACTAAAATTTAACTTCGAGGGTTCATTTGGCTGCAAGGGTTTTTACAATGTCCTCAAAAGATGGCTTTGAAGCTAATTTATGCTTTATGGATATGATCCTAAGGTTGGTGAGTCGTTGTTGTCCTGTTAAGTTTCTGAGGTAACTTTTATGATCTATAGTTTGTTAAATCTCCTTTCCATGCCTTATAGTAAAAATAAATATTTGGCCAGTTGTGCGCCCCCAATCCGGTGCCCGGGGCAAAAGCCTCATTAGCCCCCCCTAGTTACGCCACTGTGAATGTAGTGAAAAGAGTGTATAAATTGCACTTTGGGTGGGGTGCTGAATGCTACAGGTGCTGACTGTCACAGCCAAGTATTGGTGCTGATTGCCACGACTGGCGCTAATTGCTAATATCAAGGTGCTGATTGCCACGAGCCTGAGAGTAAGTTGCTAGACGTAACATTACCGGACGCCAAGAAGCATGAAAGAAATGTGATGAACCTTAGGATCATGTTGTTCAGACCAATTCCTAACAAACGTAAACATGTCTCTATATGTACTTTGAGTTTTGTAAGGAAGCGGTGCGTACAAAATTGGTACGATTTATGTGTTCTTACTTCAACTCCCTATGTCAGCATGAACTGTGTACAGGTGCCCAAATTGTTTCGAGCAGATCTTGAAAGTTTCATTAAAAAAAAAAAAATCACTGCTGGCTGTCCATCACAAGGAAAGTTCGGGAGAAAGCACTCGCCTGCAGAGAAACTAGGCATGTTATTTGAAGCCCTAATTAATGCTGATTACAATAAGTTAATAAAGTTCCTGTACGGTTGAGAACTGTTCGAGATATTCAACTTGGAAGTTTATATGAGAAAATGAAGATATGCGTAATTAAACGCTTTAAGTACAACATAGTTAGCAACGAATATTGACATACGAATTGAAAGCTATCGGAAGTAACAAAAAACTGTTTTGCAATAGCTAACGGGTTTGTTAGATACAATTAGTCATTATATTGTTCACAATAATCATAGGTTAGAGATGAAAATTGATCACTGTTATTCTTCTGTTCTATGAAGAAATAACGCAGGTAAAAGACTTCCTTGCACCATGGACATTTTATATGTGAAATTGTGTTGCATCCGTAAAGGGAACAATTCGCAGAACCAAAACAGAAAGCAAATTCGACAAGTGATTGAAAAGATATAGGCCTATAATTTGTTCGTAACCTGCCTTGTGGAACGCAAACTGAAACAATCCAATGTACCGCGGTGATCGGAACTGATTCATATGGACACAAACTTTATTTGATTTTTTCGTTGGTACATCATAACGTCCGGATGAAGAAGTTTCATACTATGTACAAATCATTAGCCATAATCTTTGATTGGTCGGAATCCAAACACATCAAATGGTTGTACAGCGGTGGACACTTCTAAATGGTACAGCCATATGGAGATTTACGGCTAAGGTGTACCATTTAGAAGTGTCCACCGCTGTACAACTCCTGTGTAGTTCTTTGGTATCTTCTCAACCATTACGTCTTTGCCATCCGTCATGCAACTTGTAATGGACAATTTGTTTGTGAATGGAACCCTGTGATCAAGCAGTAGCAAGTTCAAACCATCAGGCTTCGCCATAGGAGATAATACTTAACGCGTTTAAATGCGCATCAACTCATTTTCTCATATAAACTTGCAAGCTGAATATCTCGAACAGTTCTCAACCGTACAGGAACTTTATTACCTGTTTAATCAACATGAATTGGTCCTTCGAATGACATGCTTCGTTTCTAAGTAGGCGAGTACTTTGTCCCGAACTTTCCTTGTCAGTGCTGGCTTTCCTTGTCAGTCCTTGTCAGTGCTGGCTTTAGGCCATCATATCCTCAACACAAAGTCAGTTTATCTTGTTCCAATCTATCGTACTGGAGAAAGGAAGTTCCGTCTTCGAAGCGAATATGATTATCCGGAAAATCTAGTTCTTTAGACGTAGAATTGTTTTGCTTTCTGCCAAGCACTTACGACGATAATCACTAGTTCTTTTTATATAAATTCAGCCATTAAATAACACACACTCCGTTTTTGTGTTAATTCCCTTTATTTATCTAGTCGTCCTGACAACGAAAATACCAAAATCTTATTATTTTAAAACATTTGAATATCTTATTATATATATTAACATTATATCTATTTCTTTTTCTTTTTCTTCTTTTGATATTAAAATCAGCCAGCCTAGTACATAAGTATTTAGAATCTTATGGTCCAAACATACAATGTACCGTTGTATATTATGGCGCCCGACGGACTTTTCTTTTTATTCATTTTATTTAATAAAAAGAAAAAGAATTCTGGACCCTTTGCTTTTACATATCAATCATTCGAGTTTTCGAATGCACCTCGTATACTTGAAAATTACAGTTCATATAATTATACATATATATCATATTTAATTCTATAACAATATTATTATCATATTTATTTTAAACTTTATCATCATCTTCATTTATTTATACATTTCAACAACGATAAGGCACATTCGAAATTTGATTTGCAAGTTATTTAAGTCCTTTTTCAAATCCAAGAAATGCTGACTACAAGCTATTAATTATTTACTTAGGCTCCATGAAGAATATTTCGAGAAAGATATAGGGTCTATGATCGAATATAAGATATAGTTAGACAAAATACAGATTAAAATTGAAATATGGATAAGAATCAGAACATAATAATTAACGTCTTCTTAACACCATAACATGAATAATGTGATTGATATAGCATTTTGGCAATCATATAAAAACACATAAATAGTATGAAACACAAATATTAAGTAATACACATAACATTAAGTAAAATTCATTAAACCAAATAACATATTCAAATTACATATCCATTAAATACTTTTTTCTTTTGGAACAAAATGCTATCTGTTATGTATCATTTACATTAACTTTATAGAACTCAAAAAAGGTACGAATAACAAAACAAAATCATAATGATATTTAAAGCAAAATCAATTGAGTACGGCCTTTTCGAACATCGGAATCCCACTCTAAGTTACATGACCGACAAGTTCCTTCAAATCGCATTGAAAATCATAAATCGGAATACGGTTTTCCGCGCTCTTTATTTCTACAGTTCTTAGTTTCTTACGTTGAGAATTTTCGCCGTAGTTCCTACCATCTGAACAGCGTTTCTGACAAATCGTATTATTTCGGCTGTGATTAGATTGTGCTATATTATCGGCCAAATTAGGTTCAGTTCCTCTTCGTTTCACTGGAAGTGAAATATCGTGTCTCCTAATGAATCTGTATTTGTCTTTTACACGACATCCAAGGTAGTCTGTCCTGCCATGGTTTCTGTTTCTTCTGTAATTAAGCTCGTTTACATTACCGGCACATATGGATTTAACATCACCTTTTACATAAGGATCGCACTTTAATCTCACACGAACACTTCGAACTTGGTTTCGAAGGTTAGTGTGATTTAAGCTAGCACAGTATTGAACTATTGATGGATTTTCAAAACTTTGCAACATCACACTTGGATGATGGAAACCAACGCACTGCAGCACGTTGTGTGAAAGCATCATCGGATTGTTTACTAATGAACAATTCAACACATTTAATTCACTCGACCAATCAACACAAGCACTAATAGGAACATACATTTTCTTTCTGCGTTTCACGAATATTGGAATCAACTTATCTCTTGCTACATGAACCACATGATTAATATCATGTTGGATATACGGGGAACACAGACAGTTAATAGCGTTCTTAAGATGAGGATGGTCATAACTTTTCGCATACTGATACATACCAGGATCTTCGTTACACACAGTATCAGTAGAGCAGTCAAAAGTATGCGACAGAAAGGAAAAGTCAGGATAGTCTGTTCCAACCAATACGGCAGCATGCTCTTGCGAACACTCTGCAAATTCCATCAATGCAAATTCAAAGTTTGCTTTCTCCGTGGTTTCTATGATGTGTACAGAGTCCCGGACTTCGGTGCATTTCTGTACTACTTTGCAGATTTCTTTATCATAATGTTCGAATTTGGTTACAATTTGTTGATTCATCTGTTGTAGTTGCTGTTGTATACCATCATTATGTTGCTGCAACTGTTCTAATCTTTCGTCGAAATACTGATCTTGTTGATTCACCCTCTGGTCCAGTTTTTCCAATTGCGAATTCACCTTTTCGAACTGTTCATGAACTTGATCCTTAATCTTCTCAAATTGCTCATCACTACGTCGAGCTTGGTCCCTAATTTGCCGTGATATTTCTTTTGAAGCTTCCAACATGTTGTTTGATGACATGTTGTTTGATGAATTTATTACTTGATTGTCAATCGTTCCACTATCAGTAACATTCATAATGTTCCTATATATAATCCGGCCACTTCTCAAAAAAGTACAATTAATATATGGCTCAATATTGATCGCTTCTTCCCTTCCCTGGGTTCCGGCACCATCTACGACGAAAATCACTGGTTCTTTTTATATAAATTGAGCCACTAAATAACACACACTCCGTTTTTGTGTTAATCCCATTTATTTGTCTAGTCGTCCTGATAACGAAAATACCAAACTCTTATTGTTTTAAACCATTTGAATATCTTATTATATATATTAACATTATATCTATTTCTTTCTCTTTTTCTTCTTTTGATATTAAAATCAGCCAGCCTAGTACATATTTAGAATATCTTATGTTCCAAACATCCGTGTAACGTGGGTTCCTGTCACCACGGCATGCCGCGTCCTCAGGTTGCGGATCGAGGAGAAGGCCTCTAGATATAGAGGTTAGCTGCGAATATACTGAATAAGCAGTCGCGGACAGCCGACTAGGAGTGGTCCTCCAGCTTGGGGGTCTGGGTAAGGCTAACAACCTCATCCTGTAAAAAAAAAAAAACACTTGTTCAGAAATATTCACAAAAGCCTCGGACAAGGACTGATAACTTGGCACGACCTCAGCAAAAGAAAATGGACATGAGATTTGGAACATGGAATATTAGGAGTCTTTATAGGGAAGGCGAGTTAAAATCCATAACGAGTGAGTTAGAGAAATACAGGATGGACGTAGTAGGAGTTCAGGAAGTTAGGTGGGAAGGAAATGGATCTGAGAATTCCGGAAATTTTACGTTCTTTTACGGAGAAGGAAATAAAAATCACCAGTTAGGAACAGGGTTTTTCGTTCATAAACGTATATTACCAGCAATTAAACGGGTTGAATTTGTTACTGATAGACTTTCCTTTATTACTCTTAAGGGACGGTGGTGTGATATTATTGTTTTAAATGTACATGCCCCAACTGAAGATAAGGATGACGATATAAAAAACAGTTTTTACGAAGAAGTGGAACGGATATTTGACCAACTCCCGCGATACCATATGAAAATTCTATTAGGGGATTTCAATGCGAAGGTAGGACGAGAGAATATTTTCAAACCGACTATAGGGAACGAAAGTCTGCATAAGGAAAGTAATGACAACGGTGTTAGACTCGTGAATTTTGCAACATCCAAAAACCTAATCGTGAAGAGTACAAAATACCCACATCGCGACGTTCATAAATACACTTGGACATCACCAGACGGAAAAACACACAATCAAATTGATCACGTTTTAGTAGATAGAAGACAATCTAGCATAATTGATGTCCGATCGTTTAGAGGGGCTGATTGTGACACTGACCACTACCTGTTAGCAGCGATAATATGAGAGAGGTTATCGTTGAATAAAGGTAATATTCATTGTCCGAAAACGGAGAGATTCAATTTAAAGAAATTAGAAGAGAGCCAGGTAAGAGAGAAATACCAGATTGAAGTTTCGAATAGATTCTCGGCCTTAGAAGATTTGGAGGGCACTAGTGTTGAGGATACCTGGATTGAAATTAGAGATAGCATTAAAATTTCAGCAAAAGAAAAATTGGGACACTCGGAAATACGTAGGAACAAACCATGGTTCGACCAGGAATGCATAGAACTAGCAGAGAAGAGAAAACAGGCAAAATTACGCTGGCTACAAAATCCGAATGAAATAACTATGCAAAATTTCGCAGGTATCAGGCGGGAAACTTCCAAAACTTTTAGAATAAAGAAACGCGATTTTCTGAAAGCTAAAATTAAGGAACTTGAAGATAATAGTAAAAATAAAAACATTCGGGACATGTATAAGGGAATCAACGTTTTTAAGAAAGGCTATCAACCTCGTGCTTATATATTAAATAAATTTCACGGTACAGTTATCACTGACACGGATAGCATCTTAAATAGATGGAAAGATTTCTTTGACGATTTGCTTAACACGCAACCAAAAACTAGTGTGCGTGGAGGAAAGGTGATACACACCGCAGAACCGTATATTCCAGAACCCAACCGAATAGAAGTAGAAACCGCTATAAAGAAATTAAAGAACCACAAATCTCCGGGTGAGATGAAATTCCGGCTGAGTTAATTTTAGCTGGAGGCGAAAAATTGTGGAACAAGATACACAAACTCATTCTCCTTATCTGGAACAAGGAAGAATTGCCACAAGAGTGGAAAGAATCAATCATTGTTCCAATTCACAAGAAAGGCGACAAAACTGACTGTAATAATTATCGAGGCATTTCTCTTCTGTCAACATCCTAAAAATCCTTTCAAATATTCTGTTAGCAAGACTGACCCCATACGCAGATGAAATTATTGGAGATTATCAGTGCGGATTTAGACAAAATCGATCAACTATCGACCAAATATTTACCATTCGCCAAATACTCGAAAAAAAGTGGGAATACAATACCCCGGTACATCAACTATTTATTGATTTTAGAAAGGCGTACGACTCGGTTAGGAGAGAAACATTATACAACGTCCTTACAGAACTTGGAATACCGAGAAAGCTAATTAGATTAATTAAGATATGTTTAAATGAATCCCAAAGTAAAGTCCGTGTAGGAAAATATTTGTCCACGAGCTTTCACGTCGAAAATGGCCTGAAACAAGGAGATGCGTTGTCGCCATTATTATTTAACTTCGTTCTGGAATACGCTATAAGGGAAATCAAAGATAGCAACCAGGGCCTAGAGTTGAACGGTATTCAGCAGGTTATGGCAAATGCTGATGATGTAAATTTAATAGGGGATGATAGGAGAGCAATAGAAAGAAATGCAGAGATCTTATTAAACGCTTGCAGGGACATGGGTTTAAAAGTAAATGCAGAGAAAACTAAATACATGGAAGTGCGTCGGGACCGGAATACAGCAAATTATGGATTCGTTAAAATATTAAATAATACTTTTGTAAAGTGGATAGTTTCAAATATCTAGGATCAATATTAACAGAGGAAAATCATATTCACGAAGAAATTAAATGTCGACTAAAAGCAGGGAATTCGTGTTACTATTCGGTTCAAAATCTCTTGTCGCCGCGAATTCTATCGAGGAATTTGAAGCTTAAAACATACAAAACGATAATTATGCCTGTTGTTCCGTATGGCTGCGAAACATGATCACTTACTCTGAGGTAAGAACATAGACTGAAAGTATTTGAGAACAAGATCCTGAGACGAATATTCGGACCCAAGAGGAACGGGAATGGGGAATGGCGGAAACTTCATAAGGAGGAACTACATAATTAAATGGTCTACCCAACATTGTTAGGGTCGTTAAGTCTAGGAGGCTTAGGTGGGCGGGTCATGTAGCTAGGATGGAAGAAAGTAGAAACGCTTTCAAAGTCTTGACTGGAAGACCAATCGGAAAACGATCATTAGGAAGACCTAGGCGCAGATGGGAGGACAATATTAAGATGGATCTCGCTGAGATTGGAATACCAAGTAGAAACTGGATGCAGTTAGCTAAGGATAGAAGTCAGTGGAGAGCTTTTGTGAACGCGGCATTGAACCTCCGGGTTTCATAGGCCATAGAGTTAGTTAGTTAGTTAGTTAGTTATGGTCCAAACATACAATGTACCGTTGTACACTGTCCTCCTAGCATTGATTAGCATTCTTTGATTATAAGAAAAAATCATTATTAGGGTGAATAAATACACACTAATTTTACTTTATAATACTGATCCATTAAACAACACAATGAAACAATTAATTTGAACAACGAAATTTGCAAATTGTACAGATAACAGAAAAGACAATCCCTTTATAAACATCCAAGCGTATGTCGTTCCACTTTGTGAGCAACTTTGTAATTTACAGAATGCCACCTAGATTTGCTGTGATTATTACTAAATTAATCCCTCATACTAAATTTATGATGATTAGTAAATTTAGTAAATTTAGTAATTCCATTCTTTCCAAATATGGTTACTCCCAGGCTCGTTGCAATCAGCACGCCGCGCCGTCGTGGCAGTCAGCACCTTGATATTTGTAATTAGCGCCAGTCATGGCAATCACCACCAATATTGGCTGTGGCAGTCAGCACCTGTGGCAATCAGCACCAAACCGCACCTTGAATATAATAATTGTTTCCGGGCAATCATCCAGGTGAATTCTACGTCGTCCAACGTTTAGATAACCGACAATATTGTTCTCGTCTTCAGGATAAAGTATGAGAGACCATAAAACCTTTACTATATAGGCGTTGCCAGGAAGGAGGTGGAATTTGATTGCTCAATGGCGACGTCCTCTCAGTGTCAGTCTATTTCCTCAATTGTGATTGGCTGATTGTCTGGGTTGGTTGGCTAACCAATTTATTTTTAATGAGAATTTTGAATAAAGAGTTTCATTCTAAATTAAACATTCGTAATATACTACATTTTTGGCATAAATTTTGATAGGTAAGATTGAAAGCTAAGTTTTCTACTAATTAGAGTTTATTTTAGATTGCATATTCCTTTATTTTAAATCATCATCATTTTCGCTTCTAGTGTTATAAATTAAGCATTTCCCAATTACTCTTATTTTTATTACTATTATTATTTTGAAATCAGAAACTCCTTCATATGTATGGTTGGGCGGATGGTTCAAGATTTGGTTAGGCGAGATTTCGGACCGCGGATAGGCCACACGAGATTTTGGAACGTGATATTTTGGCCATTTGAGGGTTTGGGCGGCGAAGTTTTGGCCATGCAAGATTTTAACTGTATAGCAGAGCATCCAGTGTCCTGTCTAACTATCAGACGCTAGTTTTCCGCAACCATAAAGTAAATCTCGTCCATTTTATCATTGAGTACAGACTTTCTTTTGTAGCGGAAATCATGTAAGTCTTACCGCATCACCACACAAACTTACAGTGAACTTAGTTCATAAGTCAATTCAAACATAAGTTTACCTCCCATCACAAGGAAAGATGTCCACCTCGAAGCTATTTTGTCTATTGCAGTATTAAAATTATCGTAGATTAAATTTAATTTTTTCTCTTTCTACTTTTGGTTGTGCTAGCAGAGGCCGGGATCAAGATGGGGATATATATTCATATCACTTGGATAGTTTCGGAGGTGTGACACATCACTACAAGTTTTCATTTGTGTATCATGCTTATCTTCGGGAACATCTGGTTCCAAGCTGAATTGCAGAGAACTGAATAATGTACGAATTCGGAGGCAGAGATGTACGTAAATTACTGTAGTTTACGACAATTTACAAATCACCATCTGTGTTATTAAGAATTTATACTTTGAAAGGAATAATCTTGTCAGTGGCAATATAGATTGCTCTACGGAGTTCTATTGAGACAGCCGAGGTTATTCACTTCTTCCAACAAAGCAAAGGGGATATTTCTTCCGAAAGAGGGCAGTAGGGGGGGTCCAAAGTGTGTTTCACATATTTTCCGAGAGCACGCTTGAAATAGAAAGACTCTAATTCCACTCTTATTTATTTTCTTTATAGCTTTTTAACCTTTCTTTCGTTCTGATGATGAAATTAATAATGTTACTATATTCAGAAATAAATAAAAATAGAACAAAAATAAAAATAGAAACTAGCTGGTTTTGAGTTTCCACCATCATGAGTCGTGAACCCACAGCTTATGGTCACAACCGTACTACATGAGCACTTACTGGAAATGGAACCAGGATGTTGAGCGCTGAAGCCAAATATGCTAATCATATAACCAAGACCGTGGTCTAATACCATAAAGAAAAATAAATTTTGTGGACAATTGTGATCGCATAACTAGAAAGGGTTGATCAGGTTGAGATGCATTTTGGAACAAAGCTGGTTTCCACCTAAAGTTAGGTTTGATTCGAGGATGCATCCTAGATGGGTAAGGACATTCAAAAATTTATGTCAAAAGTAGATTCTCCACTTAATTGAAATACGTATCTTAAACAGGGGAACGGGTTCAGGTGCAATCAATAAGACTACTCTCCCGTGCGAAGGACGAGCATTTCTGCTTGTATTATATTAAAGTAGTTCCTATAATGATTTTTTTACATACAAAAATGAAATGAAATCTTTAGGTTTTACGTCCCACGGTTATACCGGTTAGGCTAAAGGAGACGGTGATGATGAGATGAAGAAAGTGGGAGTAAACGGGAGAACCCCGAGAAAACCCACGAGCACGGTGTTTGTCCACCACAAAGTCCACACGGCGCGTGCTGGGATCGAACCAGGTACCCCAAGCACCGGAGGTGAACGCTCCACCACTTTTTTTTTTTTTTTTTTTTTTTTTTTTTACATACAGTATATAATTTTGGTAGTTCCTAGATGTCATCGCGTTCTCTTGGGTTACATTATTTTCAAACAACTCTTGCATCTATAAGTAACATATTCAAAATAGTTACTGTGTAATATCGTTTTCAGAATGTGTATGATATACTCATACATATCTTTACAAAACGAGTTTCCAGGTAGCTTGAATGACAGCAATTTTTAACTGTCTTTGTCCAAAGGAATATATTATATATCATTCAACATTCTACAATACGTGAAAAACGTTTGTGAGTGAATTATTACACTCGACATATTGTTCCGGGATACACCCTTGCAAAACACAGTCACGTTCCTTTATTATTCATTCATTTAAGAAAAATAGTAGTTCTACACATGAAGACTTCCTTTTTCACATAACGGCTTTATTCCAAAGTCACGATTTTTATTATTTTCAGAATGGATACTGTCTTAATATCTTTGCTATCCAACAAAGATGAAGAATGTCTTCAAAGTATCTCCTATGAATAAAATGTTAACTAACAGCATTTGTGAAATTCTTCTTTTCTCAGAATCTCTTCCTAAAACAAAATATTCCTATGTTCACTGACACATGATGAAAATGAAAATCTATATATTACAGTAGCAGGGTTCGCCTTAGCTAGTTTAATACTGTTTATAAATCAAAACCATGTCAAACTGTGCGAAACGCTAATTCCTGTAAGTACAAGTCAAGCTTAATAGGTATCACTACTTGCCTTTATTATGTCAGAAGATGTCGTTAGTATACAAGCAATTTGCAAATTTAGAACTATTGTGACAATATAATTGCATTATTACATTTTAACTAATTCGAAACAGCACTATTACAGTTTACGTATAAGCGTGATTAATTATCTATTTCTAAAGTAATGTATCGTAATGATTTAGTTACAAATTTTCATTATTTAAAAATAAGTGAATCAACTACTATAGTTGCTTTATCCCTTAAATACTTGCGCGGAGTTGTATACATTTTGAGTTGCTAGACAGAAGGTTTGATGAGAAAATATAACAAAATATCTCAAAACGAGTACAGAAAATTAATTGCAGTAAGTACTTTTAATAACATGTCTAGAGTTATGCTATATTGTCTTAATTACTTTTAAAAATATTTTTATTGTAAAAACTAATATCAATTTGGGGGTCTATTGGACCCCGGGGCGAGTACTTAAGAAAATTACGAAGTCGTTCAAAAAATGTGTTCTTACAACCAACTATTATGATATGCCACAAAATGAAGAAGAAATCTGATATCATCAGAGAAGCCTGGGCCTATACCAACATCAAATAACTTAGAGGTATTTTCAAAAGCCACATATGACATAGAAAAAGCTTCCATTCCAAGCACTGAACTTAGGAAGGATGAGAAAATAGACGATGTGAACACTACCTCAGACGAGATCAAACTTGCATATACTTATACGATCGCCCTCCTGCCCAAGACTATGAATTACAGCAATTAATAACTAAATATTGCAGTGAAGAAGTTACTTTACTATTCATGAAAGGATACACAAAAATTAAGTGGGAGCTTGAAGATGATTACTAAGTTGTGTAGAAAATTTGTTCATACCACTAATGCAACCGAATACAATATGCAACCGAAATCATGAAGAAAACTGAGACCATCAAAGCCGTTATTCGCCACCATTCAATTGATACCAGTATTCAAGACATCACAATAACATTCAATGAGAAGGATTACCCAATATTCTACTTTTCGCAAATGAGAACCCAGAATCATGAAGGCGGGAAAGGGGAAGTCTCCATCCACCTATTCTTGACTATGCAAGCTACCAGTATCTTCAAGCAAGATTTATTACAACACATAAGTACGCGTAGAACCAGTACTAAATAAACGTTACTTACAATGCTTCAAATGCCAAAGATTTGGGCAGTCGGAAGCAACTTGATAAGCTCTGCTTCGGTGCCTTAAGTGCACCGGATCTCATTGCGAAAAGAAGACCAGAGGCGCATCAGCTAAATGTGTCAACTCGAAAAGCGTTCATCCTGCTAATTAATCCGGATGTCCAGAATAAAATAAATTCTACAAGCAAAAAGGAAAAACACCAGCAAGCACAATTTCCCTTTCAGCACCTCTTCAAGATACCATTGCAACAGCCACTTCAAGACCTGAGACTACAATATCACGCACTATCGCAGCTTCAACATCAAGGGCGTCTTTTGATGATAACTCATCCTCTGAAAACATCATTCAAATTATTAAAAAACTTATTTAACTTCAGAAGGATTTGAACCGGATCAACATAGTACATACGCTGCACACCTACATGCCAAAGCTGAAAGCCGCTCCAAATCTGATCAGTAAATTCATCATCTTCATGGATTTTTGTCTGGCCTATTATCGTAGAGTCAAGAAGCCTTTTCAGCACTATAGCAAATTACCTCTTCATTGCACGCTGTAGGAAGCATGTTCCACCCAGGTACACTTTATTTTTTATATTTTGTATTTTGTAAGCCAAACACACCAATAAACAAATAAACCCTGTTACTCATTTCCCATGACGAAACTACAAATAAACAAATACTCACGGTCCAAGAGAATGCGTTACCATTTACGGCCCACCCATCTTCGGAGTAAATGAGACGGTTTACTGTGTTGAACAGGTGAATAGCATGTGTTGATCTCTTAGAAGATTGGATTTCGGTAATGTAATGGAAAGTTACTTGTTGTGATTGTATTTTTTTCATATTTCTTTGACTTTCAATTGCTGGAATCTTCTGTGACCACACAATAAAGATAACTTATGTGTTTGGAAGTAATTTGAACTTGGAAATCGTGTTGGTGGATCATGTTTCTTATTCATGTTCATCACTGTGAGAAACATAACTTGAATATTCGATATGATGATTTGATCAGTGAATATTCATTTTTGTGTTGCCGATTTTTTGTTGAATTGATTTTGTTTGGACAATACGTTTTGAAAGCATTGTGTTTTATTTAGAACATATAGTTAGTTGTGTGTATTAGTTTGGTAACGTATTTATAATGAGTAATACCTGAAATGATATAGTTCTGACGTTCAACCTGTCTTTATAATCTTTTACGTAAAGCTTCAGCACAAGCGAGTCTTTTAGCGTGAATCTTTATTTTCATTTGTTTTTTACATTCTTGTCTGCATATATCTTAGTTGAAATATTGCATGTTCTCCGTAGATTCTACACTGGAAATTTCTTTTGCTATTTCTGGCACTTATCTTCTTTTATTTTTAGACACAGTACCCAATTTGGAATATCAAGATCATAGGCTAACCAATAGAAGGAAAACTTCAACATTTAGTGGAGAGGCATTTTTACCATAGCATGTAAGTTAAAAATATAAAGAAAATAGTTTCTTTTAAAAAATCCATACAACTTGTGGCTTCACAATTACTTTATAATTACTGAATTTTGCATCTAATCAGAAGCAGAGATCGAAACCCAAATATATATTTTTTTCTTTCAAAGTGAAGCTACTTTATGGCCAGCAATAATTCAATTAGGTTTTTATCATTTGCCCTTCTGCATCGGCCGAGATCCGCAGTTGTATCAATTACTAGAATCTAGATATTGGATTATTTCCGTCTAGATGTGGTTCGGATCCTAGATTTAACTGTAGGTCCATGTCTCATACAGCATCTCTGCTGAAGGAGATGCTAAACCCTCAATCCATGCCATATCATAGATAAGTGATTGCTTCCTTAGCTTGTTTAATTTTATTCATCTTCACCCTTTAAAGCTTGGCGGTATTATTCACTGCCGTTTCTTCATATTTTATCTGGTAAACAGCGTCCAAGCCAGGAATAATCCTCTTCTTTGCATGTAATCCTCGAAAAGTGACTGCATAACACTCCAGCGTAACAAGTACTGAGAGTTGATATATATTTACAGCATTACATTGTCATTCGGACTACTCACAATGATGATACACAAATTTTAACATCAACAATATTACGTATCCTGTATCTTATAATTAATACCCATCATTACTTTAAAAGAAAGCAAGAGTGGAAATAAAAATCATTATTTGAAGGCGAAATTCATTCCAAGAATTTTACTCATTACAATAACTGTACACTTACAAAATCTTCAGTTCTTAACGGCAGATTACCATTTTAGAAATAATATTTTAAGAAAATACTGCCATATGTTTATAAGAAAGTTACATTTTAAATAAAAGTGCACCATTTTCAAACACAACTGCCATCTTTAAGTCATTTTGATAAGTATAGTAGTCGAATGTGATTCGTAGAGCAACCCAAAAGCATAAAAAGCATAATAGCGATTTACACATATGGTTGGTATCTTAAACATGGTTGTGGTTGTGTAAGAAACTAATTTTAAGAGCATAATAAAGCATAATTTTAAAAATAAAGCATAAAACATAATTTAAAATATATAGCACAATTCTTGAAAAATTCTGTTTAACTGCAAGTTTAACATACTGTATTAATATTTTTAAAACCAACATTTACAACGCAAAATCATTGAGAAAATAACAACGCAATAAGGAAAAGCTTATTTTTATTCCTGTACACTTCTTTTCGGTGTAATCCTTTGATGTGGAGAAAAAAGTAAAAGAAGAAGAAAACTTTCCGCCAACAATAAATAGTACACAAGAACTCCACACTGTACTGTTATGTGTACCTCTTGAACTTGAGCACTTTCTGTACTTTTTTGGTGGTATCTTTTACTTTCCCTTTCTGTATATACGTACCTCTAAGGTGCATACTAGTGATAAGAAAAACTGACTCGAGCAGATATATCTTTACAGTGCATTAAGTAGAAAGTTTATTAAATATGAAAGAAATTGGTTGCATAAAATATTAATAAATAGATCAAGATATTTAGAATATTTAATATATAGTAAATATTATATATTATACACGATTAATGTAAAACAATGATTATAATTATTAATAAAGCATAATAAAGAATAATTTGGAAAAAATAAAGCATAATGTTGGTTGCTCTAGTGAATAGCATTATTTCTCATAACAATAAATGATTTATATTATATTGTATGCATTTGACTGTTGTATAACGTTCTTCGATTTGCTATTCCCTTGGACGCGAACAGGAAGGTGCACAAATAATAAAATAAAATACCATTCATTTTAATGATAACTTTAGTCAATGATCATGAAATAAATCAAGCTCAACATAGGCATTTTTCTGGCAATCTACATGCTATTGGCGTTTGTCTGTTATTCTATTCTTTTGTATGTACAGTATATGAGGACGGAAGCTTACAAATTACGGTGTACAAGATATCGAGGTCAAATCATTATTAATACATTTAGATTTATTCATGGTATTTCCAATGAGATTTTTCAAATTTTCCCCCTACTCAAATATTAAAATTACAATTATATCAAAAACTGTCTTAATAATTTACATTAAATTTCATTGGTAAGAGCAATGTGGATAAGAGCACTTGTTTGTTTGACGGCTCTATATGCATTATTAGCTGAAATAAAGGCCTGCTACGGATAGTCAGATACAAGTCTGCAACAACGCCTCTATCGGCTAAATGGGAAAGGATATGACAAAGTTTGTCCTCTAAAAGTTCTATGACATTTAATGTCCTTTCGAACGATTCCAACAGTTATACCACTTTCCATTTCAAATTTTGAAGTTGCCCCCCGTTGGAGGTATTCAAGAGACGCCAGTGATCTCACTACTATTTTTATTGCATTCTACACATACAATTTGGTGATGCATATTTTTATTTGAAGGCTCTACGTGCAGTATTAACTGCGATATAGGCCTGGTACGTTCTTATTGAATCACCCTATATATACGGGATATACTCAATCCATGATTTTTTCTCCTGTTAGTAATTAGTAAAATTAGCCTAATGTATGATGACATCAAGTCTTATAATGAAGCTTAAGCTATAGTCAGTCGTTCTATGAAATGCCTGAAGAACTTGACCTAATCATCTATTCAATTCATTATTAGTCATTTACAAAAATATCTTTGTATTTATACTAAACCCATACTTTTTGTAAAAGTATTGAACATTATCATAGGAGATTTCCAAAAACTTATGTAATCAAAATTTAACTTCATTCAAAACACTAACCTCTTTCGAATCTTCCAAATACAAAGAACTTCACGTTGTGGTCGTGGTAATAAAACTTTCATTAATGTAATATGAACAAACTTGCTTGAGCTGTTTCCTAAGAAATAGCTTTCAAAATATATTCCGCTAGTAAATCTTGTCCTGGATTTTTGAAATCATAATAATAGTGCAAATTTGTGTAGTTAATTATGACATACTTGTTAAATATGTTCAAAATCATTGTCTTTTGTAAGTGCAGCTTGTGTATAAAATTTCATCTTTACTAATAAATCACCCTCTCTTGATTTTTCAAGAAAATACTATATTTTAGAGTTTTAAGGATATATATATTTTTTTAATATTACAGGTAATCAACACTAATTGGGCATCAATTTTTGAGATATATTTTAAAATTAATGCCAGTGTGGGTGGGGCCAGGTTCACGGACATACTGGTCTTATATGATCCACTTGCCTTAATCGTGAAGGCGTAAACTGCCTTCGAGAATTTAAGAGGGATTCATCGTAGTTACGGACCAAACCCAGAAGAACGGATATATAATGTAGGCGAAACAGGCTTACCAACAGTTCAGGATTCCAGAAGTATTATAGCCTTTAAAGGAATGAAGCATGTCGCCGCAGAACTTTATATTTGTCTTCACTTTTGTGCGTCTTTCCGTCCGGGAGACGAAAAATATCAAGAATTATATACTTGTTGAATCATCGCTAATTTTGTCCAGGATATAGGTTATTTTTTAAAAAATCTTGTGATTGTTTTCCTTCTACGTATAATTGAGTTGATTTTGAGTTTAACGTCCCGTTCAGCAGCAAGGCTATATGAGACGTGGACCTACTGATTAACATGGAATCCGAACCACTTGAGCTCCCGCCGAGAATCGAACCCCGGTCTCTCACCCCATAAGCGCGTACGCTAACCGCTTAGCCACGAAGGAGCTCTACGTATAATTCAATATGTTAGGATGAAAGTATTATATTTCATTTTATTCGTAAAAGATAAGTTCTGGTGATGCATGAACGTGTTGTGTTATTTCTTGCAATACACCTCATTTAAGTGTTTCCTTGAACGCTAAATAAATTTCCTTTACAAACGACAGACAGACCTAACCATTGTGCAAGACTTTTTATGTACACAGCGCATGATTTTGAAGACTAATAAGTAAAAAAAAAATTGACACATGATTGTTTTCGTTTATCTATGCTATTATAAGAAAAAGTTTAAAAGTGACTCACTCATCAACGTAAACTTTTGGACAAAAAAATTCTTTTATCACAAAAAGCAATGATTTTTTTTTTAATTATGTGTCCTAAATTGGGAGAGCTTGTTTTTTTTTTTTTTTTCTTTTTCAGAACAGAGTATACCACGAATCACTGAAGTAAGAAAGGCATACTTGACTATACGATATAATAAACTCAGCATTAAATAAAAGAATACGCTTTCCAGTGTTTTCCAAAATTTTCCTTCTGAAGTGTAAAACGTGGCTATTTCTTTAACATTAAAATGTTCGATTCTTGATTTAATAAAAAGCTTAATGTGATGATTCACTTAAGAGCCTGACTTACTAAAAATAATGCAAAATTTTCAATTTTTCTTTTGCTTGTATATTCATAAGTGAAAAGAGAAAATGAATTGCAACTTACCACAATCATAAATAATGTTATTCTACAACAAAAAATATGAATCAGAAAAATTTTCAGTGTTGCCATCCATAGAAAGTATAGTGTTGCCAGAATAACAATACTCCTAAAATATAAGTTAAGGTAGCGACTAGGGGAACGATCTCAATTGCATTCGGTTACGTATCATATTGTTTTGGTTTCCTGTGAACTACTTTTTAAATAACATTATTATTTAGTTTTAATAACTATATATTAAAACTAAATACAAACTAAATACAACTATTATTTAAAAAGTTGTTTACCAGAAACCAAAACAAACAACATGATACTTAACCGAATGCAGTTGAGATCGTTCCTCTAGTCACTTCCTTAAATTAGATTTAGGGGCGTTGTTATTCTGGCAACACTGTAATCTCTTTGGATGGCAACACTGAAAATTCTTCCGGTTCATATTTTCTGTTGTAAAATAGCATTTTTTATGATTTATGGTAAGTTGTATTTCATTATCTCCTTTCACTTATGAAAAACAAAGAAAACAAAAAAGGGCAATTTTGTATTATTTTTAGTGTCAGGCTCTTAAGCTTGAAGTATGAAATTCGGTATTTGAATTCTTAAGTACAAAAAGTATGAATATGCGCTTTAACATTTCCTCTTAGAAATTTCTCTCCTAGAGGAGAAAATGTCATTTTTATTACATTAACATTTCCTATTTATTTTCATTCAAAAAATGCGCAATGTGAGGACTTGCTTCAGTAGCAATGTCATCCTGCCGTTTCGCGCTAGTTGTGAAAATTGTCGCTTTGCTTCTAGGTCCAGCACTTACGAAATTGTCTAGTAAAAGGATTGTCCAATAATTTATCTACCTAGACAGGAAGGAATGCAGATAAGCTCACGTGTCTTCGTCATGGCATGCAAACCACTGGGAAACAGCCTGTTGGACCTCGTTGTCCGACGGAAAACGTTGTTCCCGCAGGTGTTTCTTCAGGTCTCGGAAGAGGAAATAATCACTATGAGAAACTTGATGACCGAACGGTGCTCCAACTTGTGCAAATACATTGTTCGTGGCGTCACACAAACATTCGCAACGCGGCATAACACAAACACTGCAAACTACGTTGCTCCGACCAGGGCCGTAACTTGTCGGGAAGGGGAAGGGGGGCAGGAGAAGCAACTGTCCTCCCTGGGGAGGAATTACTCCCAGAGGCGACAGTCCTATTAGCGACAGGAACTGTTATCTGTCCTATGAGCGACCGATTCATTTACATTGAGATGGTGGAAGATGATATGATTCCCTCTCGTAAAACATGTTTGCCTCTGGCGTTATTAGCGTCCGAACAACTTTGCTATGAAAAATCTACGTGCCAGTGACACTGTTCGTCAGATATATTTTCTCTTTACTGTGAGTTCAAATAAAACTTACGTTAATTTTGAGTTAGATTTGACATAAAGTATATCAAATAACGAGGAGACAACAGGAACAGGGATATTTCCATGAAAAGTATGTTACTATGTAATTAATTATTGAAAATCCAATTGTAATATCCCCTTTCTTCAAAAGCTCTGCTTTCTGTATTTAATTTAATTCAAATCTAATTACTCACTAAGCAAAGCAATATATTTTATTTTGGAAAGCTTAAACCTGTAACAGTTTCGCCAATTATCTACTTTTTAGACTTCCTAAGACTCTACGAATAAAATGAGTAAAACATTTCAACAATAAAAGACACTTTTGAGATCAATTTTATCTGATTGGCTATTCCCAACCAAGCCCACCAATTACAATCCAGTTGACTAAACAATCCAAAAGGTAAACAAACTCTTTAAATTACCTTCCCTCCCTGTTGTAAGCTACCAAAGCATAAACTAATTGCTTAATTAGCCTTCCTCCCTTGTTTTGACTTATACATAAAAGCTTGTCGTATAGCAATGTGATAGAATCCCTTATAGCTGGGTGAACTGTTGAGTCCTGCGAGAGATTTGAACTTGTGTAATAATTTCTTCGGATAAAGTGTTTTTAGATTTCTTTGATATCTTCAAGTGGGAAGTACCCTGTTTTCGATTTCTTTCTTATGCCACAAATATATCCAAGCTAAACGTATGTTCCGTATCATTTTAACATGCAATTTTTAATTACATTAGAATCATAGACAGAGGTGGAGCTACCCTAATTACTTACTTAGTTTTCCCTTGATATAGTCAGTGTACTTATAGAAATGAATTAAAAAGTATAATATTAGGAAGAACGTATAAAAGATTGTTAATGTAATAAGAACATTCTCACGTATTAAATTCAAGTGGAGCGATTTTTTTTTTTTTTTTTTTTTTACGAGAAGTGGTAATACTGCAATGTAATGTTGTGTTATTAGTTACTTGTACAGCGGGGGACACTTCTAAATGGTACACCTTAGCCATAAATCTCCATATGGCTGTACCATTTAGAAGTGTCCCCCGCTGTACTAGGTATATTCATTGTGTAACTCATTGGTAGACATCGAATGTCAGTGTTAGAAAGAAATATAAGGAATTGTTTATAGACCTAAGGAGCCCTGAGGAGAATTTTTGCGGGGGCGGGCGAGATTTTTTGCAGGGACGTTTGAAGTTTCGGTACTAAACAAAATAACATTCCTTTAAGAATAATTTATTGTGGACTCGTAGAACAAGAAAGAGAGAATTTTTGAAAATATTTTTTGACAGAACAAACACAAATATTAGAATCAGGGTCTTCGGAATTTGTTCAGGGTTAAACTTTTTGTGAAATCGTTTATTTTCCATTCTTGCAGCCATATATAGGCCAACAGGTTTCAAACTATAAACTATCACAATCACAAGTAGGGTTCCTAGGCCTACCTAAACGAGGTTGACCCATTCTGGGACAAATATTTATCGATAGGTCAGTGCATTCTCAATTGCATAGGGATGACTTAAGAAGTGAGAAATATACCCGCTAGCAGAAAGATTTATATATATAATGTTACAACTAAAGCGTGGATTCTATACATTACATAATTAGTATCAGGGGCGCAAATCTGTCTTCAACATTGGGGGGGGGGGAGATTAGAGTTCTTTTTTTTAAAGTGATGTTCAAAACATTTATGAAGCTGAAAATAATTCTATGGAGGATTAGGAGGCGGGCAGATTTGAGGCTTATTCTGGGAGGACATCAATTTCATCTCTCTTTCCTTGTTTCAATCGGACACAATTCATCACATTTCTTCACCCCCAAAAACACATTTCAAATCTGATTATTGGGGTGATAGTCCCCCAAATTCCAAGATTGGAGGGGACATGTCCTCCTCATACCCCCAGGATTTGCGCCAGTGATTAGTATTGTTGCTACTGATATATATTTATAATTAATACTTGCAGATTTGTTATTTCCTTCTTCTTACCTAGTTCTTTCTTTAAAAAAAAAAAAAAATAGAAATAGAAATGGCGGAAATCGAAATTGTGCAGACTGTGAAGGGAAAACCGTCTGCCATTTACAGTGGTCATCAGTACCGCATTCATCGGATAAACCAGGACAATTCAATCAATTGGTTATGAATAAAAGAAAAAACGGAGAAATGTGGTGGTCGTATTTCAGAGAAAGATGGTGTAGTGTTAAGGGCATCAAGCCACATTTGTAAGACGGATGTTGCTGCAATTGAGGTTCGAAAGAGTGTGTCAAATATGAAAAAACGTGCTCGAGATGATACTCAGTCTGTGTCAGCAATATATCGTGAAGAAATGGGTCCCATGATCCGTCGTGGATATGATTTTCTTACTGAACTTCCATTGTCCTCTTCAGTTAAAAGTACCCTTTATCGCTTGAGACAAACTACACAAGGTTTAACAGGAGATCCAAAGAACGTACAGGATATTTATATTCCAGAAACTGTTACTAAAATGAGTGACAGTTCAAGTTTCCTTCTCTTTGATCATGGCAGGTATAATAGAATTTTAGCTTTTGAGACGACGAGAGGAAGGGAGGCTATGTCGATAGGAACCACGTTTTTCATGGATGGAACATTTAGAAGCTGTTGCAAATTATTTTCACAAATTTATACGATTCATGTAGATGTAGGTAGCACGCTGTAGGAGACCAATGTCATCCCTGTAGTGTATGCTCTTTTACCCAATAGGAGGAAAGAAACATACAGTAAATTGTTTGAGCATTTGTGTACTTCTATACCCTTGTGGAAACTAAAATCCGTGATAATGGACTTCGAAGCAGGAGCTGTTTCAAGTTTGAGGGCAGTATTTCCGGTAGTGGATGTCAATGGTTGTAATTACCATTTTAATCAGTGCATTTGGAGAAAAGTGCAAGATATCGGATTGGTAAGGGAGTACAAGGAAGACGCCAAAGTCAGACTTCACATAAGAATGTGTGCTGGTTTGGCATATTTGCCACCTGCACATGTTGATGACGGTTGGCTTTCTATTCAAGAAAGTTCCCCTATGAATGGTAAGCTTCAGGAGTTCTATGACTACTTTGTTGATACGTGGTTGGAGAATGCTCATATTACCGTTGAAATGTGGAACTGTTATCGAAAGAGGCATAGAACAAATAATGCAGTGGAGGGCTGGAATCATAAGCTTAATGCTTTGCTAGGAAAACCACATCCGAGCCTCATACATCTAATAAGTGCTCTGAAGAACGAAGCTCAGCAAAACGATCTTTTGTACGATAGAAGGGTTCTGAATTTGGAGGGAAAAAGAAGGAAAAGGGCATATGTACTGTTAGACCATAGCATATCTTCCATTCTCGATGAATGCGAGCGTACACTGGATGTGAAGAAGTGTCTGCGGTCACTTGCGTATGTGCAAAAGCTCCAGTAATATTTTGTCCGTGTGTATGTGATAATTTTGACAGAACTGGTCAGCATATGTTAATGAGTGTGACTGGGACAACTGTGTGTATATATCATATAATTTTGACAAAGACTACCTACCGTAGTTTTCTAAGTGTGATAGGGAGCGCAGTTGACTGTACAGTGTACAGTATGTTCAAGATATATTTTAGATAAAAACTGCTTACTATAACTTAATAATTTTGACAAGGAAAGGAGGTGGCATAGGATAGGTATATGTGTATGTAGAGGTGTTTTCGACAGAGGACTGCTCAGTATAAGTTCCTAAGCATGACAGAGACAGTTGCTCATGTGTATGTGTATTAGAGAGACTATTTATTCTGACAAATCCTGCTTTCCGCAACTTTTAAACACGCCAACGCTATGACCAATACGTTGCCAGTCCCAAGCCTGGATAAAGTGTGAGTGGTAGTTAAGGAAAAATATTCTTTAAAAGTTATTAATGCTTGCATGCAATGCTTATTAAAGAACGCTTTATACTTATGACTGTATGGGTAAAGTTAAGTCTGAAATTTATTATTAAGCAAGAAGAATTTAAAAAGTAGAAGGAAGACTAATGAACTGTAAGTTTATATCTGACTAGGTGGGCGCGGTGGCTCAGTTGTAGAGCGTTTACCTCTAGTGCATGGGGTCCCTGGTTCGATTCCAGCTCCCGGCGTGTGCACTCTGTGGTGAACAAAAACCATCCTCGTGGGTTTTCTCGGGTTCAGGGGCGTCATTTCATTTCAGACTTCGCTTAGGGGGGACAAGAACACTACCGACATAAGACTTTCACGGAGTACATGTATTCCTCAAACTCTTGGGGGAGCAATTGCCCCCTCCTGTCCCTCCCTAAATGACGCTTTTGCTCGGGTTTCTCCCGTTTGCTTCCACTTTCTTCATTCCACCGTCTCCTTTAGCCTAATCGGCATAACCGTGGGACTCAATCTTAAAGATTTCGTTTCATTTTTATATCTGATTAATTGTTAAGGATGTTTGTTAAGAAATTGTTTATGTCCACATGTTGTTTATTTGTAAAGGTATGTAAAGTAAGGGAAGGGACTGAAGTTTTTCCTGTAGGTATCTCATTAAGTTTTTTTTTAAATTGTTAATTGTTACAATTAATGCTCATTATAATTGTGAAACGGCTGGAAGAAATGAGAGTCTAGGAACGTAAATTTTTCATAGTATATTTTGTTTGGTTCTAAATCACACTAGCGCGAAAGAAATTAAAGAAGAGGGAACCTTATCTTCTTCTATTATCTTGGTATGAACGAATCGGTGACTCATAGAGCAGTTAACAGATCGAATCGGTCGCTCATAGGACAGTTAACAGTTCCTGTCGCAAGTAGAAATGTCGCACGTGGGACGACACCCCTGGGGAGCTCCCCGTCGTTCAAGGAGCTACCATTTTAAGACAACATTTTCTTATTCCATATACGATACGAACATGAAATTATAAATGAAGCTTCAAACAGATTCACTACATTACATAAACAAAACAGACACAAAAGGTAAATAAAAGAAAAATTTTTCGTTGGCCCATTTCAGTAAAAAATGTCTACTATCAGGTGTCCTAGGAATATTTATTCGTATGGTTTTGAGATGTGTCAATATTGTCCCCTTAATTAATTTGTCATATATGAAAAGAGCCCATTGGTATAACTAACGGCCTCGCAGACCTTACCATCCGCGAAACCCCACAGTACCCGGGGGCTCCATAAAGAGTAAGAGAAAGAAGGAAAAGTGGGCCCAAGAATTAAAAAAAAGATAACTTTTCCTATGGGGCCCAAATACGCATATTATTGCTTGACCCCTTCCCCCCCAGAAAGAAATCTAAGTTACGGCACTGGCTCCGACTGACATCAAATTGCGCTGCGAGCTTCTCCATAGTGGCTTTGGAGTCCTCGTCAGACTCCGCTCCTCCCTTCCTATCTAGGTAGATAACTTATCGGACGCCCCTCGTAGTATTTTGAAAATATATCATGCAATTTTCCTCTCTGGTTTCGAAAGAGACAATCAAGAGATTGTGTAATTGAGACAAGATATATTGGTTTCCTACACCATCTCATCAATGTAGTGGAATATACAGATAGTAGAATATACAGAGACAGTTCGATCTTGTAACATAATATCATCATTTTACAGTTTTACAGTGGGGGAGTAAGATTGACATGGACAAGATTGTCCCCCGACATAAGTATTTAATGTTTTAGTAGTACAGTATATTAATACACAAATTATTAAAAAGTATATGTCACTCAAAGCAGAAAAAAGCAATTGCTCCCTCCTTCTGCTCTACCCAAATGATACCCCTGATAAAACATATGCATACGTTTAATTTCCTGTCAGAAATGCAAATTTTGTGTCACGCTAATTCAAACCAAACCGAAACGCGATTTCCTGTTGTAATTTTTGTATTTTCACTCGCATAAAATCATTGGTATGTTTCAGCGGCCAGAATATATATTACTTGGCGGAAAATTTTGTATCTCATCGGGAAATGAATTGAAATTTGCGGTTACAGAACAACTATGTTGCAATTGATACTCGTGTGATTGGAAAATGATAATAATAATCATCATAAAATAGGATAATAACCTAAATCTACTCAGTCAATTTACTATACTGTAATCAAAGAACCGGTTGTTAAATAATTTGAATGGCATCACAGCGTTCGAGGATGTTGGTGTAGTGTGCACATAAACTCATCAGTAAATATGAGCAGGCAAGACTTGGAACGTTCTCGAAAATTCCACTTGTAAAGTGTGAAAGGGCGCTATTTCTACAACACGGAAATTCACTATTGTAATAACGTGCTAAGAATAGATACTTCGTCTAGTAATATTTTACGGATTAAAATTAGGAATTAGGCTTCTGAGCTTTCAACATCTATGAGCATCTTAGCCCGTCACATATGAGGGATGATGTCCATCGGCAATCACATTGTCCAGAGAAATGGGTCGTAAGAAAGGATCAGGACCCTAACAGCACAATTATATAGCAGGCATATGCCTACCATGTTCCCTCAGGTACATGGGAATGTGTCCAATATGTGCCTTATGTACCTCTGAGAGAGAAATAATATGGGTGGCAAGTGATAGTCACAGTCTATGTCCACCCTTAGGCACAAAATTACTCCCCCAAAATATGTTAAATCGCCTATATGCGTAATGTGTTGACATTGAGGTGAGTAAAAAACACTTTAAACAAGTTAAAAAAGTGTACCCCTGGGTGGATTACTAGCCGCGTGCTCTTCCGACTTGGTCACGGAGATGAGGAGAACGTCACTTGTAGAGGGATAACTTGTTGAGGTCTTTTGAATTTGGCTAATTAGAGTGCACCTTTAACGGCATATCTTCGACGATAACCGTTTGGGATCAGATAAAATCTCCCCGCAATGTAATTTTATACCAAAATGACGAGTGTGTGTTTGCTTTCTTCCATATTCACTTTCAAATGATCGGCGACAGTTGCCATCTAATAAAGTTGATGCGTTTGCTGCTTCTAGAACACAATCGCTTAGAAAAAGAAGCAACAAATGCATCAAATGTGGGAGGTGAATTTAGAACACCTAAATGGCGAATGCCTAGCACATTTTGTGCTGTTAGGGTATCTGAAACAATATGTACCCAAAAGGACATACCCAGAACATGACAGATATATGTCCCAAGTAACGACATAAAACAAATGACTGTTAGAGTGCGAAACTGAGCCAGGTATATTTGTGGTACATAGTTGCAAATATCAATTAGGTGTAACAAGTACCGAAAACTGTAGGTAGCTGAAGTACATACTTAGCACATGAATATCATATGTGCCAAGTGTCGGGTACCTAAAAAGCACCTGGGACACCTAAATGGAACATGCCTAGCACATCTTGTGCTGTTAGGGGAAGAAAGAAACCGGCCGGAGACCATTATACTAGGTACTATTCCGGGATCTGCCCAGTGTGAATGAGGAAATCTCAGGAAAACTTCACTCAGAATGGCTGGCTTTTCGACATAGTATCCCCAATGGGAACCGAAGCCGGGATCCCTCACACCAAAAGCCGGGATGGTTTAGTGGTATAGCCTTCATCTCTGCTGCATGGGGTTCTTGGTTCGCTCCCAGCTCGCGCCAAGTGAGCTTTGTAGTGCACAAACATCGTGTGCGTGGGTTTTCTCGGGGTACTCTCGTTTCCTCCCACTTCCTTCATACCACTATTTCCTTCATTTCTCATCATCACCGTCTCCTTTAACTTTGTCGACATAACCATAGGACTTAAAGATTTTCGCTTGTAGTAAGATTTTAAAGCATCTTACGCTCTTAAATTACTTCCCAGATCATGTGTACTAAAATGAACACAACGTTCCATTCTGCATCACAATATGAGAACACAAGTAAACAACCAAAAAGATGTTATATAACTTTAACATATGCATCAACAACTTTCTGATTACAACAGTTTAAATTACTTTTGTGAGCAGCATTATTTTTAGATGGGCGCTATCAGAAGAAGACTTCCTGCTACTTCACAAACAACTCATTATGCATTTATTTGTTTAGCATCACCAAGAATATCTGTTCTCTCAAGGTAATATGTGCGTCAAGTGTTTTTTATGACATCATCTGCTTCACAATCACTCTTTTGACAACTGCCATCGAAGATAGTAGTTCCTGTTTCTCTTTCATAAGTCGCAAAAACATAAGGTATCTATTTTGTTAATAGTTATCTAACAACAATTCACTAAGATTTATCACTCAAGAACAAATTCAGAATATAGCAGCTTCTTTGTGCCTTAATAATAAATGTTCAGAAATGATGTGAGATTTCTAGTTTATTGCCTTATTGGACTAAAATGGACGGATGATTAACGAGAGTGAATGGTTTTGAATGAATTGCTGAAATGAAAGAGAACGGGAATCCAAGAAAACTCGCACATACAGGGACACCCACAGGATTGTTTCCAAGGGAAGCAAAAGACTGATTCTAGAAAAAATGCCCGGCATAATTTTACTTTCATGCATAGATACAACATAATATAGATATAACATAAAACAACAGTCATGTACGCAATGTATTTATTATCCATAGTAAATAAACTATAAGTACTGTAGTATTTAATATAAATATTTTAAATTCTACGTACAGTATGCAAATAAACAAATTAGCATGTCATGACATGTATTTCCATAACTGATCACTTCAGAAATTCAAGAAGGATAACTGTCCTCCCTCAGGCCACCATGCACACATACAATGTTGTCCACACGAACTCATTTAGACTGAGATTGAAAATAAAATCTTTCAGTTTAACGTCCCACGTTTATGCCTGTTAGGCTAAAGGAGACAAATGATTAAGGCAATTGAATGATGATGGAAGAATTGGTTGGAATGAGAATGTGGGAATACTCTGAGAAAATCCCACAGGCACAATGTTGTGCACCACAAACTTACTTGACCGGGGACTCCACGCACCAGAAGAAAGAGCACTACCACTGAGCCACCGTGCTCCCGAGCTTGAGATCGAACCATGGATCTCTCACACGAGAGGCGAGCCCAATATGAGTGAGATACCATGTTTCTCTTTTAGAGTTCAGGTACTCGGTTCGGGACAAGAAGATTAGATTTTAGTTGGCAACAGTGGTTCCTTCAGAAGAATCTCTTCTGGTGGGAAGGAAATTTCAATTCACTAGTAATTAAAAGTAGCACTGTGAGAACAATAGCAACTCATACTGAACGTTGACATAGATATGACTCTGAGAAAGGGAGGGAAGTCGTAACTCCAGGATTGGTAATATACTTTTTTTTTTAAATCTTATCCAATAGCTATCTTATGGAGAATAGAACCTACGAGTACTATTAACGGGTTTCCGAGACCTGACTTCGGCTTGAGTCCAATGTCCGGTTAGTTCGCTAGTACACAGCTCAGCATGCGAAATCAATCTCAGTGTATAGGCTGTTTCCGGACATACTATCGCATTTCTAAGAGACCTGGATCACGGGATCGTACACCCGGTCGTGAATTACATGTGGTTCGAATCCCACATTATGCTGCAGGTTCAGATTTCATACACTTGCTTGTGACCGTTATATTCCAAACCAAAAGGAAAAATCTTTCATTCTAACGTTCCACGATTATGCCCATTATGCTAAGGGAGACAATGATTAAAGCACGTGAAAGTGTTGGTGAAATGAGAAAGTGGGAGGAAATAGAGATACTCCAAGAAAATAAACGGACACTATATATTGTCCACCATAAACTTACTTGGCCGGGGATCGAGCAGTGGAATCCAGCAGTACACAGAAAATTTTATATATAAAGCAAAGATGTGTGCGACAGGTAAAGGAACTTCGATATATATTTCGTACAGTCAGCGACAAAAGTTATTTCCGTTTGATGAAATTAGTTTCTTAAATATCTTCCAAATGGAAGAACAATTTGAGTACAGTTTTCAGTAAATTAAAACAAATGTAGTGTTCTGTACGTTCCAGCCCCACCACCGTTGTACGTCCTAGCCATTCCACCGTTGTACGTTCCAGCCCTACCACCATTGTACGTTCCAGCCATACCAGCGTTGTACGTTCCAACCCTACCACCGTTGTACGTTCCAGCCATACCACCGTTGTACGTTCCAACCCTACCACCGTTGTACGTTCCAACCCTACCACCGTTGTACGTTCCAGCCATTCCACCGTTGTACGTTCCAGCCCTACCACCATTGTACGTTCCAGCCATACCACCGTTGTACGTTCTAACCCTACCACCGTTGTACGTTCCAGCCATACCACCGTTGTACACCGTTGTACGTTCCAGCCATACCACCGTTGTACACCGTTGTACGTTCCAGCCATTCCACCGTTGTACGTTCCAGCCATACCAGCGTTGTACGTTCCAACCCTACCACCGTTGTACGTTCCAGCCATACCACCGTTGTACACCGTTGTACGTTCCAGCCATTCCACCGTTGTACGTTCCAGCCCTCCATCATTGTACGTTCCAGCCATACCAGCGTTGTACGTTCCAACCCTACCACCGTTGTACGTTCCAGCCATACCACCGTTGTACACCGTTGTACGTTCCAGCCATTCCACCGTTGTACGTTCCAACCCTACCACCATTGTACGTTCCAGCCATACCACCGTTGTACGTTCCAACCCTACCACCGTTGTACGTTCCAGCCATACCACCGTTGTACGTTCCAGCCATACCACCGTTATTCCCAAAATAAATTTTACCAAGCAGAAAGAACTTTTGTCTTTGACTGTATATGTCTGAAGAACGTACTAGGTTTGAAGTTCTTGAGTATAACCTAAGAGTGTATTATGTAATTTTGGCCAATAGTACTGAAACGCATTTTTCATACGTCTTCTGAACGAAATAGTTGTTAACACGTGCAGGAACAATCTGTGTTAAAATGCCTGTGACAGAAGTGTGTAATTTTTTAGGGAGATGTCCGTGTTTGGGGTCAAAATTTTCGATTTTTGAAAAGTATCATTTTCAGAATCTACAGCAGTTGAAGTTTTATTGTGTGAAGTTTCATGTTCATGCGACATCAAATTCCCTTCAAGAAATGCAAATTATTGTAGGCTTAAGTTGTATTTTCAGGCTTAAATATATCTATTTTTGGTTTTGACGTTCACTCCAGATTGTATGATCATCCCACTCTTCTGTAATGATGTAGTAAATATATTATTGGTTTCTCGCTCGAAAAGAATACACAGATAATTTTGCTTACTGTTGTTTACTGTTCTGCGTTCACAAGTCTTTGTTTTCTTTATTAGTCTGTGATAGTAAATTTAGTGCCAAAGAAATTAATTGCTCACAGGTATATTATGGGACAGTAATCAGGGAAAAAGTTGGCAACATTCAGGAGATGAAGAAAGTAATGTGAGCAACTTACGTTCATAAATATTCAACTGACGAGAAACCAACGCATATGCTTTGTCCCAAAGTAGAAAATTTTGATGTGGGTATAACAGGTCTGAAGCAGCTAAAGAACATTATGAACGTTTTGTTGTAGTGATCAATGCTATCAAACTTATCTACGGAGCTCTTGCGGATGCCGGCCCTCTGGGAAAATGTTTGCATGGAAAAACACAGAACCCCTATGCACTGATATGGCAAAGATGCCCAAATCCTACATTTCTGTTCTAAAATCGTACAAATTGCAGTGTATGATGCTGTTCTGTATCTAAATAGTGGCCGTGAAACAAAAACTAGTGTTCTGGAAAAGATGGAGATTTCAAGCGGTAAATACAGCTCCAAACTACTGCGAGACATGGACAGAAAGTGTATAACAAAATCTGAGTTTGCAATCCTGAAGCTTACCAAGGAATCAAGAATGAAGATAAGAAGGTGTAGGAAGGATGAAAAAGACACAGCCGAAAATAGCCGAAGAATATGGTTATGGCACTTCCTGAATATTGTGATCCGCCTTATTGATGAAACTCTCTTGTGAATGTTCAACCTTTAATTTCTCAAAATTACATTTTTGGACATGCATTTTTGGATTTTCACATAAAATATTAATGCTAAAGTAGCCAAATTTTGCACAAATCTTACTTATATGTACACTCATGTTCAAAATTATTGTCGCATGCCTATAAATATGTTGTTGTAGAAATGTAATTTGGTAACTAGTTCTCCCGGTATTTCTTACAATGTTAGTATGTGTATAATCGGCAAAGACATATATGTGGTAAATTTCATGTCAAAAGAGCAATAAATAAGAACAATAAAACGAAAAAAAAACTTTATTGTCCATTTAGCAACATTTCATTTTACTCGTTCTATTTTTAGTATTTATAGTTCTTTTCCTATGAAATTTACCACAAATATACATTTCCCGATTATACACATAGTATCAGTATTAAAAGTACTCTGCAAAATCATTATCAAATTAATATTCTTACAAAAAGAAAGTTATAGATATGCGACAATAATTTTGGACATGAGTGTACCTCTATTTACTGAACTAGAATTATAGCATAGTTCCTTTATTTCTCTCACGTACTGTTTGGGAATATAAAAAATCACTTCTTCGATTTTTTTAAAGGATAATTATTAGCTTTATATGTAACCTAGAATAATAATCCTAGTTCGGTAGCATTACCAGCTAGTTTAGGGTGAGTGGTATAATAATTAAACGAATCCCTTCAGTAGTTTCCAAGGAAAAGGTACAAGCACTTTTGAAGCTGTGCTAAAACTTTGAGCCAATGCCATATGCGTAAAAGGCAATGTAGAGTTGGGAAAAATTAACACAGTGATACTGAATTTCTATACACATCTACCGACCAAAAATTAAACTTCTGAAGGCAATAGCAAAGCGTGGGTTTTCAAATGTCTCGTAAGCGGCCAAAATACGGACAACCCTCCTTAAGAAAACAGTTTATAACTTCATTGTAAAATTCCAAAGATCGGGATTTATGTGACATGGTAAGAAATGGAAGAACGGTTATCACGGCTTCCTGAAAGGTCTGCAAAAGATTGCAAATATTCATCTAATATAGGAAAGGTTCCTAATATCAGATACTGTTTTAAAAAATAAATAAAAATTTTACCAACAGATATTTCATTGATATAGCCTCTTCTAAATGTTCTGTTATCTTTATAGATTATAATTGAAAGTTTCGAAGCAATAAGAAAATATTAAGGGACAGATACATACACTTTAGTAGAAAGTGACATTTTTCTAAGTTCGGAAAAAGGTTGCTCAATATCGGATATTAGGGGATCTAAATATCAGACGGAAATTAAATAAGAATTTAAGGAAAGCCACAATTGGAGGAGACTGTGCATTATTTTAATTATATTACACCTAAAATTGCAAAACATGTAGATTTAACTAAAAGTTGTTCTACAAAATAAATTACTTTCTAAATATGTACATATGTAAATTTACCTTAACTAAACATTGTTCTACAAAATCGTAGACTTTTCAACATGTAGATTTACTTTTAACTAAACATTGTTCTATCAAAGAGACAACTCTCTTAATATGCATATTTTCTGGTTCTTAAACATTGTTCAACAAAAGAGGCTACTTTCTAATAATGTAGATTTATTTGTAACTAAACGTCGTTCTACTTATCTGCAGTAGGATCTACCAAGAAGTTAAATTACTGGCAAAAATCATAAATTAATGATTTCCACGTCTTTACATCAGTGTCTTCACATAGTTCGTGTGCCCATTTAAGACATTGGATACAACGTGTCCATCGCTCAACATCTTTGTCAAGTTTATACGGCTGTGAACAAAACATTGAAGAGTTTGGATGACTTGAGGAACCCCATTTTCTTTCCCTTGAAGGCAGCAAAAACCTGGAGCATAGCCTCAGGATCCCACTTCTTCCTTCGAGCGATTTTTATCATCTGTAATAATCGAAGAATGATATCAGCAATACCGTTCCCTAATACTGATATCCGATATTTAGAACCTCTGTACTATCCGATATTTGGCAACGTAGGTCATGTGACAACCTTCATCTATATACATCATGTAAACAGAAACAAACTACCGAAACATCATGTAGTTTAAAATTACTCTTATTAGCCTATATTATAATCATAGTATGAATATGATCAGGTTACCTTTATGGACGACATAACGCAATCAACTGCAGAATTGGAAATATTTCATTAGGTAAAAATCACAAAACACTTCACCACACAAATAAACATGTTGCGAGAGATATCGTAGCTCACTCGAGAGGGCCGCTAGGCTGCATCCCATCCATCCGATCCATCCGATATTCGGCATCTTCACCCTACATCACTCTGATTGAATGCTTCGGTAATTAACTACTTCACGCTTACCGTAGTCGTGACAATGGACAAAGAGTACAAGTAAAATTTCTTTTTTTTTTTAAATTTCATTTTAAACACTCTCACGATACAAACTGGGTTCTTTCTTTTGATGCAGGTGTCTCAGTACCAATGGCATTTTGACTGGTAAATATGAATTACAAATACTCTCATCTCCGCCAGTTCACATGAAACTGGTGCTGTGATTTGTGCAGGTTTTTTTTTCTCCGAATCAAAAAGTTTTTCTGATACCTCATGTCTGGAGACGGAACCGCTCAAGTCACAACATTATGAGTGTATCGTAGAATCTATGCCGAGGTTTAAACATTTTTGAGTGGCTGGATGATACCCTTTTTTAGGGAACGTTGGTTGCAATAAGATATCTTTAAACTTTCGGACGTTGGATCAAGCAACGTATATTCTAAGAGACATTTCTTTGTTACCTTTGGCTGAAGATGGCACCTGGTATCACCGTTCTTCAGTTTGCTTCATGGACTCCGAGGCGACATGAAAGCAGAAGAAACCTCTATATTTTATTTGTATTTTATTCATTACCGTTAAATAAAATATAATGTTTATTATTATGAACACAATAGTTTCACCCATTATCTACTGGGAGAGGCACCTCATACTAATTTATCAATAAATCGTTGGAAAAATTCGAAACTTTAATACTTAAAACATGGTGAAAAAGAATATATGACGCTCCAAAGAAAACTGAGTGCTGTTTCATTTGTCTTGTTTTTTGTAGTAATTTGTACTTTACTCACGTCAGTAATAAAGATATTGTAGTATATAAAAGACAGTATAGAATTGTCTAATTGATTTTTTACACGGTATAAATGTACGAAAACGCTGTTTTGTTTATCATATCCCTTCTTTTCAAATCTTAAAACCGCCAGAGTGTGTCTCCGGGGAGCAACGTCTTGCTTTGTGGGATGAATAAATGGTCATACCGTAACAGTGATCGGTGTCTGTGGTCGAGAAAAAGTTTACCTATCTTCGCTCCACTGTAGGGTTTATTGGAAGGATCAGTATGCAGTCATTAGGGAGGCAAAACTCAATAAATCATGCAGGTACAGTTATACGATGAATGTAGAAATGGTTAATTAAGAAAATACACAGTTATCTTACATCCGGTCAATTCTGCTCTCCATTTTCATAGTTCTCAATTAAAAGAATTAATTGCGCTTTCTATTGGCATTGATATCAACTATTATTTCTTCAAATTTACATATTCCTCCCTTATATACATTACTATAGAATCTTACTTATATATGAATATGTTGTTCCGCTCAATAAAAAATGTGGGACATTTTAATATATCACATATGTCAATGACTACACCTATGTATGAGTTACAGTGTTGCCATTTATTAAACACTGCTTCAGCTTTGTTGAGTAACATCTTTTATACCTGTCACTAATATTTCCTCCAGACAGGTTTCTGGAGGCACTGCCCCCCAGAGCTCTGAGAATTCCCCCGAATACTAAGTGTGTCCCCGGAACATTTTTTTCTTAAAGAAATACTTCCTGTGACGTTTTAGTTTCCATCTATGTACTAAATTTCAGCTCGATCCCCGAGCGAAGCTAAATTCGTCATTCCCCGGGAAATGTCATTACAATAGAAAAATGAAATGAAATCTTTGAGTTTTACGTCACATGGTTATGCCGGTTAGCTAAAGGAGACGGTGATTATGAGAAATGAGTGAAATGGTGGAATGAAGAAAGTGGGAGGAAACGGGAGAACCCCTAGGAAACCCACGCACACGGTGTTTGTCCACCACAAAGATCACTTGGCGGGGGCTGCGATCGAACCCGGGACCCCAAGCACCAGAGGTGAACGCTCTACCACTGAGCCACCGCGGCCCCGTCATTACAATAGAATCAATCATATTATGCTGTAGGATGAATGGGTTGTTCCATATCGCCAGGTCATTAATAAAATATTTATTTATAAAATATGAACAATATGGACTGAGCCTTTTTATTTGGAGAAAATTCTCAGAAGAAATCACCCCAAGCGGCGGTGTTTGAACGTTAAAAGGGGGGGGGGGGCAACGCATGATCTCAGTATTTGTATATCAATGTTAGTTTTCCTGATTGTTTTTAACACTTTGTTTGACGTAAAGTTGTATAACTAATAGGATACTATCTTTTTTAATCAAAATACCATTTATCGTATTTCATATTTTATTAAGTAAATTAAGAGCAACGTATTTTATTAAGAGCAACGCAAGTAGTTACTCATAAATAACGAAAGTGTAAGAAGAGATTTGATTGCTTGCTCATGAACATCTTACAATTCTGTTTGGAATATTGTGTGATAAATTATTTAATAATAAATTTGCAAAACAAATAAATAGAAGGGATTACTGAAGTAATCACAGTAGTGAACAATAAGGCTTGTATTGTAGAAGTTATTTTCAAATTCGGGATTATTGAACAACTTATATTTTTAGTTCCACTCATGCCATTAAATTTATGTTATTACTCTTACGGTTTAGATAATGAAAGACAGTAAATACTACAGGCATATCCTACGACACTTAAAGAAATACACAATTGTAATATTAATTGCATTTAATTGCAATTAAAAAGAATACCTGTAGCTTTCTTAACTCGATGGGAAGGCCAATAAGCAATACGTACTCACACAACGGCAAATATTTTATGGCACCATATTTCTATGAATCAGTAATACATACAAAAATTTTATACTTCCAAATGAAACTATATACATTACGGGATCACTTCAAAAAAGTGGGGGCGAATGCCCCCTCTTGCCCCCCGGATCGCCGCCCCTGACCCCCTAAGGATAAACTACCTCTCGTAGCGTTTACTAGGACAAATGATTTATGATGTATTCCAGGTTATTAGGTTAATATTTATTTATGAAATGAAAAAAAAAAAGAGGATGAGTTGTTTTTTGAAAAAAGTCTACGAAAATAACAACCCAATAAAACTTATTTTCCACAATAGTTATGAACCATATTAATATACATAGTTCAACTCAGTAAAAAAAAAATGAACATTTTGATATATTCTCCATGTAGGTAGCGCCACCTATACATGTACACCACCTATACATGTAGCGTGACCTATATATATGATACAGCTTTTTTATTTTATAGTAGGGGGGCGCGGTGGCTCAGTGGTAGAGCGTTCACCTCTGGTGCTTGGGATCCCGGGTTCGATCCCAGCCCCCGCCAAGTGAACTTTGTGGTGGACAAACACCGTGCTCGTGGGTTTTCTCGGGGTTCTCCCGTTTCCTCCCACTTTCTTCATTCCACCATTTCACTCATCTCTCATTATCACCGTCTCCTTTAGCCTAACCGGCATAACCGTGGGACGTAAAACTTAAAGATTTCATTTCATTTTTTTTATTTTATAGTAAACCCCCTTAATTTATATGAAAAGCATCCTTTAGTATCTGAAACTTTTAGTCTGTATCTGTGTACTAAATTGGTCGATTGAGTAATTTTTTGCTGCAGCGTAGCACAATTGTTACATTCGTCATTCGCTGGAAATATTCTACTTTTTCAGTCGAATCAATAACTAGCAGAATGAAAGGCCACGGTGTCTCAATGGTGGAGCGTTCACCTCTGATGCATGGGGTCTCGGGTTCAAACCCTGCTCCCGCCAATTTAACTTTGTGGTGGACAAACACCGTGTTATTGGGTCTTCTCGGGACTCTCCCGTTTCCTCCCACTTTCTTCATTCGACCATTTCATTCATTTCTCATCATCACCGTCTGCTTTAGCCTAGCCAGTAGTCGTGGGACGTAAAACTCAAAAATTTCATTTCATTTTAGCAGAATGAATATTATCAACTGTATCCGACTGGGAATCAACGACATACTACACAGTGTGTTTCTAAACAACACCGACAACGTTTGAGAGGTGATTCCTAATACTAAGATAAGACATAAAGTATAGACCGACCTGGGTGCACAAACACTTTCTTTCGGAGTTATAGGCTGCCGAAAACGTGAAAAAATGAACTTAAAAGGTCCAGAGCTCCTAAACTATGGGACCTACTGTAATTGGGTCAAGACTTCTCTTAAGAACTAGTATGTGGGCTTTCCAAAAATAAATGTTTCAGAATCTTAAGGTACTCACAAGGCAATTTCTAAAGAGGGAGTTTCGCTACGGGCATATAATTTTGAAGTGCTCTCCAACTACTTTCGTAAGAATTCTTGCGGAAGTACCGCAGGATTGTGAAACTTGGATATTTGGATAGGGCATATACTTGTTCCTAAGTGAAGTTTTGACCCGACTACGGTCCACAGCTTTGGAGCTATGGTCATTTAAAGTTTAATTGTTCATGTTTTTGGAGCCCATAGCTCCGAAAGAAAGCATTTGTGCACCCAGGTATACTTTTTGTCTTTTCTTGGTGCCAGGAATCACCTCCCAAACGTTGTCAGTGTTGTTTAGAAACATCCTGTATAACACCACAAACATTATCTTTTCTCAATATTGTCGTGAAACTATGCATGAAAATTTACATTCTTGTGTGTTATTTTGTTTAGCTCGTTACAGTCTATTAGTTGACATGTCTTATAAAAGGACATTTCCGGCAAGTAATTTAATTTCAAAATCACTTATTTTCATTAATTGTCAATATTCTTTAGATTCAATGACGTTACTGAGGGACGCTAAATAAACAAACAAGAAAAAACCCACAGGTAATCAAAAGTTAATTTGAAAAAAAAAAAGGAAAGGAAATCTCTCCCAGACAGGATGCAAGCTTGCCACAAGCTTGCCTGCCACTTTTATTTGATTTTATATCGCTTTCGCTTATACACAAAAGCTTATTTTCGCTTAACGCAATCTGTAGTGTGGGCAACCCACGATTCACTTGCGAGACGCTTTTCTTTAAATTGAAGAAAATGCCAGCGCGCGTTCGATTTTCAGTTGTTTTCAAAACCCTCATGACATTGACCTCATCTTTTGGCGACAAGGTAGTGTTCGGGTTGTTAGCGTCTTTTTAGCATTCACCTTGAATAAAGGACAAAACTTAATCATTTTTTAAAAATTGTGCTGTCTAGTACTGTAGTCCCACGTACCTACAATATCACTCTTTATTTCCTCATATTTCGGTAACCATGAGGCATAACGAATTGTGATATTTATGTATAAAGCATAAATGTGAACATCGACGGCAGCAGATTTGAGCCTATTTATTTCGAAAAATAATAAAGAAATATTGCAGATATTTTAATATGAACATAAAGTTTAACTTATAGTATAAACTTTATCTGAATGCTGTGTTTAAAGTATAAAAATATTTCTGCGTTTTAATATAAAAGGTTTGAGATTTCAAGCACTCGCGGCTAACATAGCAAGATGTTGGATATTGGTAAGAAGAGTAGGGGATAAATGTATGTTCTAGCGCACTTTCACCCCCACCCTCCAATAACATAGCACACCCCTGCTTCCAAATATCTTCTAATCTACCCCCTAATAATTTTTAACACTTTTTATCCCCCAAATAACTTCTATCACATCTCAAATAACTTCTATCTTACTCATAATAACTTCTAATGCATTCTATCACTAAATCTAGTTACAAAAAATCACTAAATCTGGTTACAAAAAATCACTAAATCAAGTTACAAAAACAAAAAAATCACTAAATCTAGTTACAAAATCTGGTTATAACCGGTTTTGACTTCAAAAATCACTAAATCTGGTTACAAAAATCTGGTTATAACCGCTTTCGACTTCAAAAAATCACTAAATATGGTTACAAAAAATAAAAATAACTAAATTTAGTTATAAAAAATCACTAAATTTAGTAAAATAAAATTACAAAACACTTTTATGATTTTACCATAAAAGTTAACTAAATTCTACATAATTACATAATACTTACAAATTAGTATATTGATTGTTACAAGTTCGGATATTGATAATGGAATCTTCTGCTAACCTCGTTCTCTATAGGAAACAATGACTTCTTAAACTCTGTCCACTGATCATAATTCAAGCTGAATAGACAGCCGTTAATATCAAAAACAACTTGAACTTCGGTTTGCACATTTTTCACAATTACATTAAAGTTATTAGTAAGTATAAATTTCTTTTGAGGATCCATTCTATTCACTCCATTTTTTACTTCTGACAACATATTTTTGATCATTTTTTGGATTCACGAAACCGATCATCATTTGAAATTTACATACAGAACTCAACAGTTGGATAATTATCTTTTAAACCAGTGTATTTGATTTTTATTCCATCTTTAACGATCTCATCAATCATTTTATCTGTTAAGTGTTTTGTAAATCTAGGTGGAAGAAATACCTTAAACTCCTCACATTCAACTAAAATGCTCTTTCCAAACTTAGTTTTAATCTTTTCCATTTTCACAATCTTATATTCTGTATTTAATTCTAATTCTCTTAATCCAATAACCTGTTTTTGTTCAAGACTTCCAAGTTTATTTAAAAGTTCAATATGACTCGCCATCGTATTTATTATATTAAAACTTTTTAAAAATCAGTTTCTAATAGCCTCGAATTTCGTTAAGTATGTCATTGATTCTGTTAACAATATCTCTTACATTTTCATCTGTTAATTCGCCATTCATGAGCTTAATTACATTAAGCTCATCTTTAAACAGCCGAATTCGATTCACCATATTTTTATAATATTCTTTCTTTGAAGCTATATTAAACCGTGTTGATAGACCAGTGATAACAGCAGAAGCCGAAGCAAATGCAGTTGTAATAATTGAATACACTGTAACAGGAATAAACACATTGATGAACCCTGTAGAAGCTGATAATAGAATTGATAACGTAATAAGAGTAATATAAACAGATTTTATTCTCTTAAACTTCCTTTTGTTTTTCATTAATAACTTCTCAAGATTTAATATAGTATCTTCAATTAACACAATTAAATTCTCACGTGGAATGTTATCTGGAATAGTCATTTTATTAAATAAGTTTTTATGATATTATCATAAAAACACTTACAAACTAAACAAATCTAATAAACATATTATATAATTGATTTATATCTTCTCAATTATTTTTTCTTTCTCAACATCATACTCTAAATTTTTCTTACCAATCATAACAACATAGCAAATTGTTTTATCTGGTACATCGCTTTCAAAATTAACAGTCAGTTTCAAATTAGTTCTATCACTTACAGTTACTGATTTATGCTTGCTTGTGTTAATTACGAACATCGGCCTATTTTCTAAAAATTCCTTAGGATAATAAAACATCTCAGTATTTCCAATTGTAGCTCGCTTATATACCGTATACATTTCATAAACTTTCAAATACTTATGTTTTGCAAAATCTAAGTTTAAAGATTCTAATGGGAAAGATTCATTTCTAGAATTACGAAAATGGATATTCTGAACTTTACAATGATCAAAATAGCTTGAATCTCTTTCTTGATTATCATTTCTATCAGTTTGGAAAAAGGCAATTACAAAATTAGGCATATCAAATTCACTTGAGTTAAATTGTGTGGTTAAATCGAATTCTAAATATTTACCACTAACTGATTTCTGTAAACATTGATACGTGTTAAATGAAATAGGAATCTTACTTTCTTTTAACATATTAGATCTTAACAAGGTGGCATAGTTAGGTTCATAATTAACAATAGGCATTCTTAACTCCATATTTGTAATCTTAATTTTACCTGGATGCGGTTGATCATTCTCAAATGTTCCATCCTGCTTTTTTGTTTTCCAAATAGCAAATGCATTATCATCAAAACCACTTCTTTTAAATGTATATTTCAATCCTCCTTTCCACATAATATCTTTAAAATCTGAACAAAATCCTGGCAAAAGTCTTAGCAAAAACATTATTTCTTCATCTGTTCTTGCCCACGTAATTCCTTCCCATCCACATTCATCATAGTGATTTGCCTCTGGTTTTGAAATCGTACATGTGTTTACAGCTGTTGAAGTTAAACCAGGATAATCTATAATATCTAATATCTGCCCATGCTTACTAACTTGATTTTGAGAAAACAAATGTGGGAAGAAATTATTAATAAGTCTAATATTTTGACCAGTAGTATATTCTCCATCAGCATCTCTACCTCTAATTTCAAAAGTTACATAAATATCAGCATAATAAGGATGTATGAAGCCATCACCCACGTCAATATCAAATTCAATAGACCTGTTTGGCTTATTTAAATTCTCGATTGTTTTTTGATTAGGTTTAAAGGATTGTAATTCATATGATTCTATCTTATCCATATTTATAATAAAAAATATTTATAATCGTTTTATGAATTAAACCCATAAAAACTTAAATATAACTTCTCCAAATATCCTTATTCCTATTCACCTGACTAATAATTTCTGAAAAACTATACCCATCTGTAAACATTTTTAACACTGTAATGCATAAATGTCCACAAATTACCTCGTTAAAATGTTGTATACGGCTGCTATTGCACTCTATATTATGACCAAGATATTTTACGAGTGTTTTTGGTGGATTACCACCAAATGAATCAAACACATACTTTCTATTTCCTTTTTTCCAATAACAAATCCAATGCGTTCCTATATTTTTAGACGTATCAAAATTAACAATACCACACTCATTCTTCCTTGGTTGTTTAGGCAATTCATCACTCATAAATACACCTCTAAAGTTTCTTATCTTAAGTTTTTTAACAAGTTGTATTAGATCTAAATTACTTAAAGGTTTAATTTCTTCTTTTTCTTTACTGTTTTTGGAGTTTACGTTTTTTGAAAGCTTACCACCTTGTTTTTCTTCCATTGCTAAGTTATGTCGCTTTTGTTCCTCTAATTCCATTTTATTCTTTTTTGCATCATCTACAGTCTTAGCAATAGCAGCCGCACCTCCAGCAACAGAACCTAGACCACCTATTAAAGCTAAAATCGTTGGAATAGTACATATAAAACCACCATAATGAACTTTATTATCATTTGCCTTCATTTCTTTATTTATTTTCTTAAGTTGTGGTATAGAAAGATATAGAGACATACATTGTCCTTTACTTAGTTTTGCTTCCTTTTGTTTGAGTTGTTTGTTAGTTAAAATGTGATCTATATTTAATTGTTTAAGTTCCTGATTAGGAATCGTAAATGTAAAACCTTTTAACTGCATATTTATTATATAATTAAAAGCTTTTTATGAAAAATTTCCATAAAAAGAACATATAAACCTAAATCTAAAAAATACTTATAAACTTAATCTTACTTTCATTACTTATAAACCTAAACCAAATCTTACTTTTGTATTCATCACTAAAGCAGTTCCAAGAGCAGGTAGTTTTTCAGTTATTAAATTAGCATCTTTAGCAAAAACTCTTTCCCAAGCTTTAATTTCTAATTCCTTATCTGCAATATGTCTTGATTCTGTATCTTTATTATCCCTATAGTATATATCATGTTCTTTACAAGCCTCATCTAATGGGTTAATACCTTCATCACCTCTCTCTAACCTTTCTTGAAGTTTTGTACCCGGACCACAATATTGAAATCCTGGAATATGCAACTCAAATGAAAGTTTATTAATCAAATCATTTACTAATCCTTTTCCATACTTTTCACTATTCCAAAATTTTGGTGGCAGCGTATTCAAAATCTTTATCAAATAACCTATACCTTTTGGATCATTAGGAATAAATTGTGCAAGTTTAGATTTAATCATATCCATAATACCTACTTTCTCATTATAAAAGTTATCATTTCCAGATTTTTCTTCCCCATCAATAATAATCAAACGATCAATCAGTTTTCTCACATCATCCATCCATATGTATTCTTTTGATAATTCGTTATATACCTTTATTCCTTCTCCAGATTTTGGTGTCCTTTTTGAAGGTGTTGTTGGTTTTATATATTCATCCCAAATAGGTTTGATAATTTCTTTATATTTTTTACCTTTACTAGATTTTTGTTTTCTTGTACTTGGATCATTATTATGAAATGCAACACTAGAATCAATTACTATTTGTTTATATTTTTCTAGATCATCATCATTATAATTTGTTGGATTATGTTTTGTCAATAATTCCCATAAACCTTCTGTTCCTGTATAATGTCGATTATTAATAACTAAATCATCACCATGAATTTTAACTTCCGCATTTCCTATCATATGTATAATTTTCCCATCTTCATCATATGGCTGTATTCCAAAACTTTTATCATCTCTAGTTGCATAATATCTTGAGGCAATATTACCAAAATGAGTTGTTGCTAAAGATTCTATTCCTTCTACTTTATATTTAATTTGTTTTTTCATGTGTTTTATTTCTTCTGTTATAGGCGTATCACTTTCATTTATAGAACTATCATACATAGGTGGTGTTTCTAATAAGCTTGAATCCACTCTCGCACTTTTATGTACAACTGGAACTAACTCTTGAATTAGATTTTTATTTTCTTCTGCTACTTTTGATATATCTTGCCCTAAATCTTTAATTGCATCAATAACAGGCTGATCTTGTTCTTTAAATTTTTCATACTTACTTCGATTACTTTGTTTAATTTCCTTAAATCTTTTAATAAGTTCTTCTTTTAACTTAATATACTTCTTAGCTTTATTAACATCCATTTATTATATAAAGAAAAAAATAAAAACATAACATAACATAACATAATATATACGTTCACCTGCATTCATATACGTTTAGTTTACACTTTTAGAAATTCTTTAATTTTATTTCTATATTTACCATTATTCACCTTCCTAGTCATATCTATTGTTAAGAAACCATGTTCTTCACTCCAACACTTGCTACATAATAATTGTAATTTTTCAAACGACATATCAGATGCAACAAATTCATATATATGTTTTAAATTTACATTGTCCTGTCTAAATATACAAATAAAGTTTAAGTTGTCCCTAATTAATTGTTTTGGCAGTTTAGAATATGTTTGTCCAAGATAGAAACAGTTCAAACCCTTATGACGCCCTCGAGTAAAATATTCTCTAACGTGATTTTGTTCTTCTAATATGAAATCATCAAATACTACCACAGAATAGTCCTCACATTCATCTAATGGAATAATCTCTTCATTGTTTCCTTTTATTATTGCTACTGTATCTTTAATATTACGTTCTATATCTCGAAAAAGTTGTATTAAGTGTTGATATTTAGGTTGATTTAAACTTTTAGAATATATATAAACATTTGCATATTTTAACCATTTAGGTGCTAACAAAAAATTATCAATCATTAACGTCGTTTTACCACAACCACTAGGCCCAACTATTAAACATCTTATATCATCAGGTAACAACTCTTCATTCCTCTTCCTCTTCGCCGTTTCTTCTGTTAACCTTACTTTAATATCCCAATTATCCATATTAGTTATTTATTATATAATAAATGAAAGTATTTAATTTAAATGGTTATTCATCTGTATTAAACATGTCATTGCATTACCCATTTGAAAACGATTTAGAAGTAGCTGTTGCAGGATTTTACACAACATACTTAACTCCAAACATTACAGAAAAGAACAACAAATTAACGTTTTGTAATAGTAACTCAAAATTTACAAAACAACTCATAATTCAACCTGGTCAATATAGTTTACAAGAATTAGAAGAATATATTAAATCAAACCTTCCATATACCAACGATCCTTTTAAAAATATTCAATTTACTGAGGATAGAAGGAAAAATAGAGTTAAAATATTTAGCCAGCAATGTAATATAACCTTAGATACCATTAATACTGTATTAGGTTTTAGTGAAAAGAACTTGACTGAAAAGATAGAACATGTTGGAGATAAGGTGCCAATGTTTCATCCGTTTGATACTATAAATATTCACTGTGATTTAGCAGAAGGTATGATTTTAAAACACAATGATACAACACACAACGAAACAGACTTAATTGCAACATTTAGAACAAATGCAGAGTTTAGAGAACCAATTATATATGAACCTAATGAAAAGATACTTTTCCCAATTCATCACAATAAATTTAATAATTTCAAAGTTTCAATTAAAGATGAGAATGGTAATTTGATTGATTTTGGTGGAGCTCGTATAACTATTTTACTTGCTGTTAAATAACTCAAATTATTATATAATAAATATGGATATTTTTGGTAATATTAAAAGTAAGGTAAGTGATATTAGTGAAAAGCAGCTGAAACAGTTAAGGAATTTAGATAATGTTGTTAAGAATGAAGAATTTGAAAAATATAAAAGAGACACACATGAAAATTTAATGAGTCGTACAAATTTTAAATCTGAACTAAATAAAATTTTCACAACAAATTATAGATCGTGGATTGATTTTACACAAAAAAGATTAGTTAATATAACTAATGGTATTGATCAACAAGATGCTATTACGTTAAACCAGCTCGAGTCAGTGAAAAGCGATATTAACAACCAATTAGAAAGTGATAGAAACAAATTTGAAGATGTATTAAAATCATTACAAGACACACATATAAAGAAAGACGATATTGAGATTTTAAAAGGTGAATATATGGAAGAATTTAAAAAGACCAATAATAATGTTACTATTCTATTTAAAGCAAAAGTTCCTGTTTCAGAATTTAATCAATATAAGTCAGAAATATCATACCAATTAAATACACTTACAACAAAACAAGATTTCCAAATGATGAAAAAGGAAACTTTTAATCTAATTATGCAAAAAGAAACTATAAATTTATTATGTCGATTGAGAACTAGAAATGTTCCAAATCCAATCTTCAGAATATTTAATTTATCTAATGATTATGAGTTTCTCTACAATGGAAAAATAATGCATATGGAATTAAGTTTGGATAGATACTTTTTAGATATATTTTTGAACAATACTTTAGTGGTAAATTTGCCATTAAACATTAAAAAGGGTGATAAAATTATGTTTCAAGCACAAAAAAATTCAGCTATGGAAGAAGGAAAATTATTGGAAGTTATTATGTATATAGAAAGAGAACCTTAATTATTTTCTTTTAATAAATAATGATGTATTGTGTTAAGTGTAAGAAATCGACAGATACAAAAATAGATAACATTAGAATAGAACAAACAAAGAATGGGAAATATGTTAAGAAAGGTATATTTGTTGTATGTGGTACTAATAAATCTCAATTCATTAAAAAGCGCGATTGACTATATGAAGGTGAAGGTATTAGAGAAGATATTATAGAAGAAATTCATAAACCATCTAGAAAAAATTATCCTAGGTTAAGTGTTATTGTTAAAGGTATAGATGATTTATGGCAAGCGGATCTTGTGGAAATGGATAGTGGTGTGTTAAAATGTGTTTCAAAATTAAATAAAGGGTATAAGTATTTGCTAACGATTATAGATCTGTTTTCAAAATATGCATTTGCTGTTCCTGTTAAAGATAAGAGTGGTAAGAATGTTACAGAAGCATTTGAATCAGTGTTAAAAGTAAGAAAACCTAATAATTTACAAACTGATCAAGGTAAAGAGTTTTATAATAAAGAATTTGAAGATTTGATGGGAAAAAACAATATCAGTCATTACTCAACATATAGTGGTAAAAAAGCTTCTGTTGTTGAAATGTTTAACAAAACACTTAAACAAAATATGTGGAAAAAATTTACTGTTCAAGGTAATTATAAGTGGTTAAAAATATTGCAAGGTTTGGTTGATGAATATAATAACAAAGTACATAGAACAATTGGCATGAAACCTGTAGAAGTGAATAAGAAAAATGAGCATGTGATATTGAAAAAAGTATATAAGAAAGAATATAAGTCTGTTAAGTTAAAGTATAACATTGGTGATTATGTTCGTATAAGTAAAATTAAAGGTTTGTTTGAAAAAGGATATACACCTAATTGGTCAACAGAAGTGTTTGTTATTAATGAGGTTATACCATCTAATCCACCAACATATAAAATTAAAGATTTAAACAATGAAGAAGTTAGAGGAAGATTTTATGAACCAGAATTATTGAAAACTAAATATAAGGATGAGTATTTGGTTGAAAAAATATTGAGAAAGGAAGGTAATAAAGTGTTTGTTAAATGGTTAGGGTTTGATGATTCACATAATAGTTGGATAGATAAGAGTAATGTAATATTATAAATGTTATATTTTATGATTATTTCATAAAAGGTAATAAATTGTTTATTAAATGGTTATGGTTTAATAATTTACATAATAGTTAATTAAATAAAAGTAATATAATATTATATATGTTATTTCATAAAAGGTATTAATTGTTTATTAAATGGTTAGTGTTTAATAATTTGCATAATAATTAAATAAATAAAAGTAATATTATAAATGTTATTTCATAAAAGGTATAAATTGTTTCCAGTGAAGTTTTTAAATATAAGCGGGAAAGTAGTTATTAACAAAATCAAGGAAGAATTAAAGCACCACCCATTAAAAGTCAACCTTGTATTCATTTGTGATTATATTAAAGATAAAGAAGTACAAGAACGCAATTTTAAAACTGGGAATGAAAGAATATTACAATCAACTGACTTAGATGAATATATAACCTATGCTAAACAAAAACTATGTAGAGAGATGGAGGAATTTCAAGGTAGAGGATCAGGATGGACATTACATCAAATTAAACATTTAGAAATCAGCCTAAATAAATATGTACCATTACGAGCTTCTTCCTACATTGACCTTCCTAAACCAATTAAAGACAAGAAAGCAGTAATTAATGTTCAAAATAAAGATAATAAATGTTTCTTATATTCTATTGCAAGTTATTTAAAACCAGCAGAAAAAGAACCTCAACGACCTTCACACTATACAGAAATTGTGGATGAATTACAAAATAAATATTTTAATGGTATTGAATTTCCTGTACAATTAAAAGATATAGTAAAGTTTGAAAAGAGAAGTAACATATCCATTAACGTGTATAGTTATGATGATGAATATAATATATACCCACTTCAAATTACCAAAAATAAGCAGGACAAACACGTTAATTTATTATATGTAAAAGATGAAAATAACGATCATTTTTGTTGGATAAAGGATTTATCGAGATTAATAAGAAGTCAAGTAACAAAACATACTGAAAAATTATACTTCTGTGATAGGTGTTTAACAAGACGTTTTAGAAATGAGATGCAATTACAAGAACATGAGCTATATTGTAAGGAGCATGAATCTGTTAGAATAGAACTTCCAAAACCATATGATAATCAAATACAGTTCCAAAATTATAATAGATCATTTAGAGTACCATTTACGATATATGCCGATTTTGAATGTTTGTTATGTAAAATGGAAGTAGACCATAATTGTTCTAAAACTGTGAAGTATCAAAAGCATTTACCAATGAGTTTCTGTTATTATATTAAATACTCAAATGGTGTGTATAAAAGTCCTGTTAGTTATACTGGTTTAGATGCTGCAAAGGTGTTTGTGGAGAAGATAAAACAAGAAGCAATAGAAATAAAGAAAATATATAACAAAAAAGTTAAAATGAATGGCCTAACTAAAGATGAGAACGAGATATATAATAATTCCAATAGTTGTCATATATGTGAGAGAAACTTGAATGATTTACCACCAGCAATTGAAAAACAAATAAATATGTTAAATAAGAAAATACAATTCGCTAAAGATAATGATAGCATGATTGAAAAGTTAGAAGAATGGAAACATGAATTAGGAAAATGTTTAAAGGATATAAATAAAAATAAGGCAAAAGTAAGAGATCATGATCATTTAACTGGAAAGTTTAGAAGTGCAGCTCACAGTTATTGTAACTTAAGCTATCGAAATCCTAATTTTATTCCAGTATTTATTCACAACTTAAGTGGTTATGATACTCACCTGTTTGTTAAAGAACTTGCTTATGATAAGAATGAAATAAAACTAATTGCAAATAATGAGGAAAAATATATAACATACTCAAAATATGTGAAGGTTGATAAAAAGAATGGAATTAATTTACGATTTCTAGATTCATTTAGGTTTATGCCAAGGAGTTTAGCAGAACTAGCAAATAACCTTACAAAAGAACAATATAGAGAAACGTCAAAGTACTTCCCTAATGATTTGTTAGATTTAGTAATTAAAAAAGGTGTGTACCCATATAATTATATTGACTCAATTGAAAGATTAGAAGAAACAAAACTACCTTCAAAAGAAATGTTCTTTAATAAACTTACTAAAACCCACATCAGTGATGAAGATTATGAGCATGCGAAAAATGTTTGAAAGTTATTCAATATTAAAAATCTAGGTGAATATACAGAACTTTATAACATGACAGATGTATTAATATTAGCTGATGTATTTGAAAGTTTTAGAGATGTGTGTTTAAAAGCATATGGTTTAGATCCTGCTTGGTATTTCACTGCTCCTGGTTTATCGTGGGATTCAATGTTAAAGATGACTAAGATCAAACTAGAAATGTTAACTGACTATGACAAAATATTAATGATAGAAAAAGGTATAAGAGGTGGAATTTCACAATGTAGTAAGAGATATGTAAAAGCAAATAATAAGTATATGAAAAATTATAACAAAGACGAACCTTCAAAGTATTTAGCTTATCTAGATGCAAATAATTTATATGGATGGGCTATGAGTCAGCACATGCCTTACAAAGACTTTAAATGGGTTCAACCTTACATAAACATAATGAATATTCCAGATGATTCAGAAACTGGTTACATATTAGAAGTTGATTTAGAATATCCAGAATACTTACATGATAAACATACAGATCTACCATTAGCTCCAAAAAATATGTGTCCACCAGGATCGAAACATTCAAAATTATTAACAACGCTTTACAATAAAGAAAGATATGTTACTCACTACAGAAACTTAAAAATATATATGTCACTTGGGATGATATTAAAGAAAATTCATAGAATATTGGAGTTCAAGCAATCAAACTGGTTAAAGGAATATATTGATCTAAATACAAATATGAGAACAAAAGCTAAGAATGATTTCGAGAAAGATTTTTACAAGTTAATGAACAATAGCGTATTTGGTAAAACAATGGAAAACATTAGAAAGAGACCATTTATTACCTTAGAATGTGATCCAATGAGGGTGGAAAAGTTAATAGCAAAACCGAACTTTGATTACAGGACAATATTTACTGAAGATTTGTGTGCGATACATATGAAAAAAGAAAAATTGACCTTCAACAAACCTATATATGTTGGTATGAGTGTGCTAGATTTGTCAAAACTATTAATGTATGACTTCCATTACAACATTATGAAATCTAAATATGATATTGATATAGGCTTATGTTATATGGATACTGATAGTTTTATATATGAAATTAATACAGATGATTTCTACAAAGACTTAAAAGAAATGGTTGATTTATTTGATACAAGTGAATATGGAAAGGATAATCAATATGGAATACCATTAGTAAACAAAAAAGTATTAGGAAAGATGAAGGATGAAAACAATGGTAAAATAATGACAGAATTTATTGGGTTAAGATCAAAGATGTATGCATTTAAAGTTGAAAATAAAGAGAAGAAAAAAGCAAAAGGAATAACAAAATGTGTAGTAGCAAAAGAGTTACAATTTGATGATTATAAACAAACCCTATTCAATGATGTGAAAACATATAAAAATATAAATCTAATTCGAAGTTGTAAGCATGATGTGTATACCATAGCTGTAAATAAGTTAGCATTAGATTCGAATGATGATAAAAGATATATACTAGAGGGTGGTATAAGTACATTAGCTTGGGGACATTATAAGATATAGTTAAAATGTATTTATGTGTAGTTTAGTTTTAGGTCATATTTAATTAACTTTTATGTATAGTTTAGTTTTAGGTAAAATTTAATTAACTTTTATGTGAGGTGTAGTTTATTTTTAGGTCATATTTAATTAACTTTTATGTGTAGTTTAGTTTTAGGTCATATTTAATTAACTTTTATGTATACTTTAGTTTTAGGTAAAATTTAATTAACTTTTATGTGAGGTGTAGTTTATTTTTAGGTCATATTTAATTAACTTTTATGTATAGTTTAGTTTTAGGTAAAATTTAGTTAACTTTTATGTGTGGTGTAGTTGATAGGTGTTAGTGAGTAATAATGTATAGTTTAGTTTTAGGTAAAATTTATATTTTTGTCATAAAAGTTGTTTTTGTAATTTTATCCTTAGACATAGACAACCAGTAACGCGTTAAAAAATTATAAAAAATAGAAACCATTTACCGTTTGAATTTTGAAAATCGGTTAATATTTGACGATGTTATAGCAAGTTCAAAATTTCGGGAATTTTTTACGGGTTTATTTTTGAGTTTTCGGGAAAATGTTATTCTTTAAAAAAGTCTTAAAATTTTATTTGAATTATGGTATTATTTTTATTTTTTCGATTTGTTGAAACTTTGTGGAGACATTGAAAAAGGGAAAATTATCCTTTGGGTTATGCAACCATCTATGCATTTAGAAAGATTAGCTTTGTTATTAGTATTCATTTACCGTTTGAATTTTTGAAATCGGTTAATTAGGGACCGAGGAATTAAATAATAACGTTATTTGGGGGTGGGACTGTAAGTGTTGCCAACTCACTTTTAAAAATTATATTTATTAGTAATGGGGTGAATTCATCCCTATATGTTTTAAAGCGATATCTTGAAAAATTAAAATCCTGGAACGTTCCGAAAAAATATATTGAGTTGGAGACACTGATTTTTCTTTTTTGAACATTGATGTTTTAACTAAATTTCCCGGTTAGGTGGCTATGATCAATAAGTTACTCACCTACTCAATAGATGGTGTTGCATGTGGTATGTTTCAGAGTAATAAAAGCTAGAGAGTTGCGGACAGATTTTGTATCAAGAATTTTCTTCAAAGTGATGATCTTGAATCGAAAAAAGCGGGACAGACAACAAGCCGTGACAGCTAAGACAGACAGCCTGGACAGACAGCCAGGACGGACAGTTTTGGTGTCGTTATTATTACATACTCAGAAGTTCCAATGTTAGTACTGGAATCGTTCAAAATGAATCAGTGACAGATCACCTGTTCCGAAGTTGTATGTATTCCTTCTTATTGAGTTTTTAAAGCTAATTATTAACGGATTTTCATGATTCAAGTGTCAAATGAAAGCGTATAAACTGGAGATTAAGATGCAATAAATATATTTTGTTTAGGATTCCATTGTAAGTTTTTAGATGTAAGTTTTTTATGATTTTTGAAGTCGAAACCGGTTATAACCAGATTTAGTGATTTTTTGAAGTCGAAACCGGTTATAACCAGATTTTTGTAACCAGATTTAGTGATTTTTGAAGTCAAAACCGGTTATAACCAGATTTTGTAACTTGATTTAGTGATTTTTTGTAACCAGATTTAGTGATTTTTTGTAACTAGATTTAGTGATAGAATGCATTAGAAGTTATTATGAGTTAGATAGAAGTTATTTGAGATGTGATAGAAGTTGTTTGGGGGATAAAAAGTGTTAAAAATTATTAGGGGGTAGATTAGAAGATATTTGGAAGCAGGGGTGTGCTATGTTATTGGAGGGTGGGGGTGAAAGTGCGCTAGAACATACATTTATCCCCTACTAAGAAGCAACGTCGGATTGTTTTCTGCTGATATTCAACAGCGGTGATACCAATCAAATCACGTGTACAATATCTTACTAACTGACTATGATCCGAAGTATGACACTGTTCATGCTGTTTTTCAGCAATTAGCAAGTATATCTCTCCTCCTGGACACGCCGTGGCATCATTTTGAAATCCAGTAGCCCTAATTTCGCCACGCATGTTCGTAACAAGGCAAGTTATGAAATTTGGGGATGAAAGCGAAGATTTCTACTTTACAACCAAGTACACACAAAACTCCTCTTCCACTACGGCCACCTCCTATGCTGTCTGTAGTTATTCGTGGTGTAGAACCTCATCTTACTGATGATGAAATTCTTGCTGAACTTCATCAGGAGGGGATGAACTCCATCTGGCACGCCAGCACCTCTCCCCTTTCGATGCGAGAAGTGTCAACACTATAACTTACACCCAACAGCAGAATGCACAAACATAAATGTTTTTATTGTTCCCGCAAACATCCTACTAAAAACTGTTCAAACCAAGAACCACCATGTTGTGATCGCTGTTCTGAACGTCACCCAATGTACAGCTATAAATGTAAAGCTAAGCCTCAACCTGATCCAGCTAAGCTTTAATTTGTTGTTCCTATACTTTCGGTCGATGCACCAACTCCACCAGCAAATTCGTTATATCATCCAGTTACTGTAGAAGATTCCGTTTTCTCACTATTTCATTCCAGAACATTCATCCATTTTTCGTAACCATATTCTAACTCAAATCATGCATGCAGCCAAACTATTGTTTATTTTACAACTTTAGGCAACTTATTCCTGACCAACGTGCATTTTCAAATCCAACCACTTGAAGTTTATGTTTAATATAGATCATTCAACCTATTCACTTATATTCTTTATCATTATGAGTTACAACTTACTTTTTCTTAACATACGATCTCTGTTGACGCATCAAGTACTCTTTACACAGCTTCTCCAGGAAGAACAAATTGCCGCATTTGCACTAAATGAAACATACCTCGCACCATATTTAACGTGTTATATACCAAAGTATCATCTACTTCGTCACGACGCTCCAACAGGTCCACGTCTCTACGGAGGCACAGCTATTGGCATCCGGCACAATCTTCCTTATCGTGCAGTTACGGTTCCACCTACACTTCACCTTCCCGAACATAACATCACGACGATCTATTTTCGAGGCCTCACAGTTACCCTTGTCACCATTTACTATCGTCCAGGACGAGCTATCAACTATGATTTATTCCGCCAAGTTGATTCCAATTTCCAGCATTATATTATTATGGCCGACCTAAATTTTCATAGCCGCTCACAACGTGACAAGGAAAACTTTTTAGATTTTGTTCAGAATAAAGCAGGAGCTGAATTCCATAATTTACCGAAATCTACACGTCCTATCAGTAGCACTACTCCTGACGTAGTCATAACCCCATCTTCTCTCTCTCTCTTGGTCTACCCATATATCTGTGCTAGACTCCATAGGTAGCGACCATGTTCCCATCAAAGTCGAACTTCACTGTGTTCCTAGCACTCAGCCTAAGTCCTCCCCTCAGAAGGTTTACTGCGACCAAAGGGCAAATTGGGACCAATATCGTTCCGACTTACTTCGCTCCGTAACTTCGCTCACTATTCCCTAGTACACAATACGAATTTGATAGAACAATAACTGCTCCAACTACAGCCATACAGGACGCAGCACAACGTTCCATTCCAACAATCGAAGTTCAGTTACATAAACCTAAGCTACCTCCGCAATACTTACCATTTATTACAGCCTCACGCAGAACTTTCCGCGAATATCGAACTACCGGCAACCTTGAAGCGTTTAGACTTCATCACCAATACTTAAGGATCACTCATAACTATATCATTGCGTTTAACAAACGTCACCGGATCGAAACTTGCAACACACTTGCTAACGAAGCACATCTTAATAATATTGGAGCAAATTTTTTCAGCTAACTGGTACGCCATACTCCATTGTTCATAACCATCAAGCAGTCCTTACGGATACGGACAAGGCCAATATATTTGCTTCCTATTTTCAAGGCATTTTTACACCACTACCTGCTTGGTATAAACCAGACCGCTAACAATCAGCTATCAACAGACATACCGATGCAGCTTCTGCTTCCTTTCGACCATCTGCTGATCATACTTTAGAACCAAATAATCCTCAAACCATGGCAATTCACTCCGAAACTATTAGTAATGCACTTATAGGCAAACGGAATACTGCACCAGGCTTTGACTCTGTTACATATGTTCTCGTCAGACAGGCGTCTCATTCTTCCCTCATCTTCCTTAGCAGCATCTATAACTTTATTCTACGAACTGGATTTTTCCGCTCGACTGAAAGTATTCCAAAGTTCTTCTTTTCCCTAAACCAAAGAAGCCTCCATCAGAAGTCACATCCTACCGTCCTATTCACCGCACACGTTGTCTCTGCAAAATCTTGGAGCAAATCCTTGTATGTCGCATGTACGACCATCTCAACTCACATAACCTTCATGCAATTCACCAACCTGGATTTGGACCACATTTTAGCTCTCTAGATCAACTATTCCGTCTCACCACAGCCATTTATAATCAGTATAATACAGACTTTCCTTCTTGCCATGTAACGTTTGATCTGACAAGGTTTGGCACTCTGGTTTACTATACAAACTTCCTAACTACCTTCTACCAACCTCGTACATCCGATTCGTACATTCCTTCTTAATAGGGCGACTAGCTTATATCTCGATCAATGGAACACTATCTGATCCCATCTTCTTACAATCTGGGGTACCGCAAGGCTCATCTTTGTCTCCTTTATTATACTTATTGTACGTCGCCGACCTAGTCGTTCCTAATACCACCACAATATTCCAGTTTGCGGACGACACAACTGCACGCACTGTACGATCTATTAATAAAACAATGCAAGCAGCTATTGACGCATTTGTGCGTTGGTGTCATATATGGAGATTGAATATTAACTCTTCAAAAACACAAGCCATAGTTTCCTTGCCACGTAGACGCCGCTTCCGAGTACATCGAAATCCGAATCTACTTCATCTTCAGGTTGATCTTAGACCTGTTCCCGTGTCAACTACTATTACGTATCTCGGTGACATTTTTGATACTCATCTTACCTGGACTTAACATCTTACCAAACTCATAGGCCAAGCGCAAAACCGACTTAATCTTCTGAAACGACTAGTTGGCCAAACCTGGGGCTACGAGCACGTAACCATAATCAATACATATAAAACATTCATGCCGAGTACGATAACATATGGACATACCGCTTGGATATCTGTACCGTTAAAATTCTACCAAACACTTGCTAGTGTCGAGCGCCATGCAGTACGCCTAGCATATCGTATATGTCTCCCGCATCCAATGAGATTACTTTATGAGATGATCGACTTTCCGCCATTACTAAATCATCTTGAACAACTTCGTATATGTTATATCTGCAAACGATTTGCTCAGCACCATCCCCTGATGCTTGAAATCCACCGTTACGACCGTGATAACGATGCACCGCCCAATTACGTTGATACTCCCCTTCAGCAATTCATGACACTATATAATTTACAGTTAGATATGCTGCACACAGAAATCTTTGCAGTTTATTGCCCGCATGAAATTTCATCTCATATCTATCCATCTTACGCACCGTAAGTACCTATTAACAAGGGCCTCCTCTGTCCTCATCAGTTCCTGAATCACCCCAAGAACAGAAGATAACTTCATTCGTCTAAACTAACATAACCTAGTGATGTGACGTCCAGAGCACTTCATCTATTCCATCAACTACATTTGCAACTATGTTTTTTGAGTCCACAAATTTATTTTTTATTTCATGCTCTGTGTTCATGTAATAGCTAGCAATATTAACATGTTCACTTGTAGCACTTAAGATATTACTGTTCATGTATGTGTGTTTCTTTTTCTGAATAATTTCACTTAATCTATGATTAATATTAATATAATAAATAAATAAATAAATAATAAATATGAAACATCTTAGACCACCTATATTTCCTTCAACCCAATAAATCAAATTAAAGTACTTGAAGAATCAGAAGAAAGGGCACAACCCTTTAACAGGGATGACGGACAAAAAAATCGCGTTGCTTATCACAACAAAACCGTTATGATTATGATTATTTTTATATTTGGTACAAGCAGATCGGAGTCGTGGATGTTTTCACGGCTGTAAGTTTGCTTTAGTAATTGGAAAATTGGGGAAAATGTATATGTCCTAGATGTTTTTGATGTGCTTAAGGATTGTAGCATTTATTTAGTCAGACTATTGATATATACGGATTTCTTACTGTTTTATGTTTTATCTAAATTCACTTGCCTCAAACTTCCATATGGCTTGTTTGGCGTGTATTTCGCTAGCAATAAGCTTAATAAGGCTTGCTATTGATGAGTTGCGTTTAAACTTGGCTTGCGTTTGAGATAATTTGATTTACGTTTCACTTGTAAAGACAAGCTTGACGCAAGCCTTGCCAGATGTAACTAACTAGCTTGCCATAAGCTTGTCGCAAGCTTGCAGCAAGCAAACTGGCTTGCATAGTAGAGCTTGCGGCAAGTCAATTGACCTGCAAGGGAAAGTTTGCCGCAACCTTGAGACAAGTTTAAATTATTGTCTGGGTTCAATTTAACGTATCACAATTATATCTTTAGGCCAAGGGAGACGAATGGTTAAGGCAAGTGAATAATGATGGAATGAGAATGGGAGACTTGCGAGAGGAAACAGGAATACCCAAGAATACCCACGGACACGATATTGTACATCACAAACTTACATCACCGAGATCGAACCAGAAACCATATACACCAGAGGTAAGCTCACTACCACTAAGCCACCCTGCCCACAAAATTAAAGTTTGAGAGTTAATCATAATTTTGAGTTACATATCCTTAGCTGTATTGTTTATATACTATACGTTTACTAATGTCATATCCAAATAGCAGAATAGTTCATACCTCAGTATCAGTTTCGTCTTAATAGATTGTATAAGGTATACTTCAGTATCAGTTTCCTCTTAATAGTTTGAATACGGTATACTTCAGTAACGTGATTCATCTTAATAGTTTGAATAAGCTATACTTCAGTATCAGTTTCATCTTAAAAATTTGAATAAGATATCTTCAGTAACAGTTTCATCTTAATAATTTGAATAAGATACGTTTGAGTATGTTTCATCTTAATAGTTTGAATAAGGCTTACTTCAATATCAGTTTCATCTTAATAGTTTGAATGATATATACTTCAGTATCAGTTTTATCTTAATAGTTTGAATACGGTATACTTCAGTAACAGATTCATCTTAATAGTTTGAGTAATATATACTTCAGTACTAGTTTCATCTTAATAGTTTGAATAAGGTATAGTTCAGTATGTTTCATCTTAATAGTTTGAATAACATATACTTGAGTTTCATATTAATAGTTTGAATAAGTTATACTTCAGTTTCAGTTTCATCTTAATAGATTGAATAATATATACTTCAGTACCAGTTTCATCTTAATAGCTTGAATAAGGTGTACTTCAGTTTCAGTTTCATCTTAATAGTTTTAATAAGTTCTAATAGTCTTAATAGTTTCAGTACCAGTTCTTTGTCAGTTTCATCTTATTATATCTTAATTATCGTACAACATCAATTTTTAGGTTTACAAAAGAAATGATTTTCTCAATTTCCTAGAAAATTACACAGAATGATTTGGACTTATCCCTATCATTTTCTTCAGCTTAACGAGATGAATAGATTTACATATATCACATCTTTGATATTTATTTTGTTAAATATTAATAACACTGTTGACCGTTACTTTATTGTTGATCATTACTTTATTCTTGATCGTTAATTTAGTATCAGAAGTATTATTATTAGCTTTTTTTTAAATGCAATAGTATTTCATCGTTATATTGACTGTATATTTGCCAGTGAATCTCTATTGTTTCAATGCTATATCCTAAGGTTAAGTCATTCTTCGAGCATGTTTTATTAACATGCCAGGAGCAAGGTTCTCAATAAACATATTAGAACTTTCTGGATTTTGCCTTTCGTTTTTGTCTTTAAGAGTAAGTGCATTTACTTGTGAACGCACAATTACGTTGTAGCTTAGTGGTAAGATTGGACTTGTGGACAATTTCATATTATAAATACTGTAATTTATGTCTGTATTATTACACGCCGAGTTATCTTAAATTACTGTACATACATCTAAACGAATTCAAGGATGACACTATAGCACATTTTCCACTGAAACAGTAATTTTGTCACGTGATCGCACTTTACAATGTTCGACTCGAAACATGGAAGTGTAATTCCCGTTGACCGAATCCAGGATTCCCTTATTACAAGCAGTGTTTCTTCCAGACATGCTTTTCTTGGGGGGCAGTGTCCACCCCGGAGCTCTGAGAGTGGTTGCCCTCTCGAAGGAGACTCAAGAAATAATCTATAATATAATAATAAATAGAATAGAACCATCAGTGCCCTCCGAATACTAAGTGTTTTCCCCCCAGGAACATTTTTTTTTTGAAAGAAGCATTGATTTCAAGTACTACATTGTTGCTCGAAAATCTGAATTCGTATTCCAAGTTACATTTTTTTCTCTTTTATTTACGCCTTAAAATTCAGTCTAGAACGTTTTGCGTTATCAGTAATCGAAAATCATACTAACCACATACACAACCAAATTTATTTTTCACATTTACTTGTATATATTTATCTGGTGTCTTAGTCTCAGTGTCTCAGTGATGTCTCAGTGTTTCTTCTCTACTATCTAATATTAGTACTATCTTATATTACCGAGAATTCAAGTTATCAGGAGGACGATGTGCAGTCAGAAAATGCTCACGTTAATCGTCCCTCCCGGTAAGTAAGCTTTCAAGACAGAAATTTGAGAAAAGTTCTTATTTATACATATTGTATTATCAGAGTAAATGTTACACAAATATATGGAAGTTACGCAGTTTTCCACAACAAGTACTTGAATTTCTATTTGTTTGATAAAAAAGAGAATGTGATGAAGCAACCGCGGCTCCTGTTATAGTTTGCAAACCGCCTATTTGATAGTTTCTGAATTATTATATTAGTGTTTGATACCTTCTTCTTTAGCGGAAGACAATGCCAATGTATCTGTCATATAAAAAAAGAGCTGGAAGAGGAAGAAAGATTTGTGTTTATAATTACAAGAGAGCTGTAACACTCGTGGCATATGACAGGAAACTGCTGCTTCCTCACATGAAAGTGCACTGTACCTCTATCGCTCTTATCATCTCGTATTATCCACAAGCATTTGCAGTCATTTGGCAATTGCCAGCAACCTTCTTTCATAGTAGTTGATGATGCTTATGTATAAAGGGTGATATGTTTATGTACTTTATTTACCAATCACGCATATCACATCCACAGCTAATGAACTGTATGATTAAACCCATATTACTGATTCACCCAGATATCATGAAGGAACGAGAAATAAGACTTGACGAATAGTTTAGATGTTACTTGCTTCGATTCTTATTCAAAAGTACATGCGTTAATATGATAAATATGACATGCTTTGTTCATATGTTAATATAATGATATAATACTTAAATATTAGTACAATGAATTACTTATCTTAACTTCTTTTTGCAATTAATTGTTGCTAGCTTGCTGCTAAACCACATGGTAGTTTGTTAAACCATCATACTTTGTCTTCGGTCACACATAAACTGAGTAGCACTCTAAAACACTGTTAAGAACATGTAAATCTTGTATATTAACATGAGTGTTTTTTTTTAATTTTGAGTAAATATGCTTTTCTAAAAGTATGAATGAATATGCTTGCCTAGTTGCACTTCGCAGCACATTGTCGAATGCACAGACACAACTTGAATAGCACACTGAAGACACTGTTGCCAGCCAATGCAAACACAACTCACTAAAACTCACCAGAAAATCACTAAAAGGATCACAAAGAATTCACTAAACCACTAAACTATATACAAAAAATGAAACTAATATGAATAAAAATAATGCAAGCTTATCCATGCACATATGCAAGCTTACCCATCCTCCCCCTCCTTGATTGGACACAATCAATTAATATTTTAGGGGTAAAGGAATTAATTTAGCAACACTGCGCCGAAAAATGCCACTTTTACACTTCACAGTTGCCACTCGCACTAAATTATCACTGCCCGGATGAACTTCTTCAATCACACCTAACTTCCACACTTGAGGAGGAACATTGTCTTCTTTTAACAATACGACCATGCCCAGTTGTAGATTAGGCTGAGCTGACTTCCATTTTCTTCTTTGCTGTAACTGGTTGAGGTAATCCCTTGACCAACGTTTCCAAATATGCTGCTTCATTTGTTGAATCCGTTGCCATCTGCCTAGTCTGTTGATTGGTGCGTCCAGTAGATCTGGTTCCGGAAGGCTGAGAAGTGTAGCTCCCATCAAAAAATGTCCTGGACTGAGATACATTGGATCTGTAGGATCGTTGGAAATGGCTGTCAATGGTCTTGAATTTAGAATGGCTTCAATTTGAATAAGTAACGTGTTCAACTCTTTGTATGTCAGACTTGCTGTTCCTACTACACCCCGTAGGTGGTATTTTATTGAACTTTCCCATGACCCCGTGTGAAGAGATCTGGCAGGAATGAATTTCCATTTAAAACCTTCTTGAGCTGAGTATTCCAGGATCCTTTCGGTTAGTCTTAGATTCAAAAAATTGTTGCAATTCTCGATTGGCGCCAACAAAGTTTGAACCATTGTCGCCACAGATAGATAAGCATTTACCTCGCCTAGCAACAAATCTCTTCAATGCTGCGATGAAGGCTTGAGAAGATAAGTCTGAAACTATTTCTATGTGAACTGCTCTAGTGGCTAAACAGATGAATAACGCTACATAGACCTTCATTTGAATTTTGATGTGAATTGTGGGCTTGACATAAAAGAATCCTGCGTAGTCCACTCCCAAGTGTACAAATGGTCTTGCTTCATTTACTCTTTCCTTGGGTAAGTGTCCCATTAACTGTGATGAACTTGTTGATCTCCACTTGAAACAAACCAAACAATTGTGTACTATTGCCTTGACCATCTTCTTAGCTCTTGGAATCCAATATCTGGTACGCAAAGATGCAATAAGAAGCTGTGGTCCTGCATGAAGCAACCTTTTATGTTCTCCTTTGACTATCAGGTGGGTGAAATTATGTCCTGCAGGTAGGATGAATTGATGCTTGTTGTCGTACTCCAACCTTTGAATGTTCCAATCTTCCTCCTACTCTTAGCATTCCTTCCGTGTCCAGAAATGGAAAAAGATCCTTGATTGGGCTCTTTGTTGAAACTTCCATTTGTTGCCGCAAGTTCAATATTTTTTGATGATAGGTAGTATGTTGTACTATCTTGATACACCTGTGTAACGCTAAACGAAGTTCCGAAGCGTCAAGACTATCAGTTCTTCTTTCTGATTTCTTGGAAAGACAATTATGTTTGAATCGCAAACAATGCGCTACTACTCTCAACATTTTGTTTAACGATGAATACCTTTTCATAAAGCTTGTTTCATGAACTGCCACCAAACTTATCATGACTTTCTTCTCTTCTGGAATATTAGCTGGCTCATTTTGTTCTTGACATGGCCATTCTGCTGTGTGAAGAAACTTTGGACCATGCCACCATTCTCGAGACTGAATAAGAGTGTTGGGATCCGCTCTTCGACTAACTATGTCTGCCGCATTTTTTTTACTACGCACGTGGTGCCATTGATTGATTGATGTGATTCTCTGAATTTGAGCAACCCTGTTGGATACAAATGTCTTCCAACGATTGGGAGGTGATTTGATCCATGACAAAACTATCGTCGAGTCTGTCCACAGGTGTATACCACTGACCTCTATATTCAATATGGATAGTGTTTTGTCTATTAGCTTTGAAAGTAACAGTGTTCCACATAATTCCAATCTAGGCAAAGTGTGCTTCTTCAGTGGTGCAACCTTAGACCTTGAACAAAGTAAATAGACTTCAATGTTTCCTTGATCGTCTGTAGCCCTGATATACACCACTGCTCCAAAATTTTCTTCACTTGCATTGCAGAAACCATGTAATTGAATTTCCTTAACGTTCTCCGAAAACATTACTTTTCTTTTAATTTGTATCTTCGCCATCGCAGGTAACCAAAACATTAATTGATTCCACTCAACTTGTAGGACTGTGTCTAATGGGTCATTCCAATCCATTCCTGTCTTCCACAACTTCTGTAAGAAATTCTTGTATTTGATAACAATTGGAGCGATTAGACCTAATGGATCGAAGATAGATGACACTATACTGACGACTTGTCTTTTTGTCATTGCAACATTACTTTCTACTGCAGTTCCGTGTTTACAAATTTTGTTCTAAATTACAAGTTAGTCTGTTAATGGAATCCACGCTATTCCTAAAGTCTTAACACCGTCTTGCTGACCAAGTATGATAGGCTGTTGTTTTTCCCTGAAGTCTTCGGGAACTCTTTGAAGTACTTCTTCTTTGTTAGAACTCCATTTACGAAGCTTGAAACCTGCTCTGCTTAAAATACTAATAAGATCCTTCTGTAGTTCTAAGGCCTTTGACACGTTTGGTACTGATTTTAACACATCATCAACGTAGAAATTGTGCTTTATTACTTCTGCTGCTTCTGGAAATTCCTTGGAATTTTCCTTCGCTATTTGCTTCAGACATCTTGTTGCCAAGAAGAACGCTGACGAAGTCTCGTACGTCACTGTTTGTAACTCATACGTCTGGATCGGTTCTTCTACTGTGTTTCTCCAAAGGATGCGTTGTAAACACTTGTCCTCATCATAAATTATTATTTGGCGATACATTTTCTCTAAGTCTGCTGTGAATGCAACTGGATACAACCGAAATCTTAAAATAATGGAGTACAAGTCATCTTGAACAATTGGCCCAACTTGAAGAATGTCATTCAATGATTTGCCATTAGACGTTTTTGCACTTGCATCAAAAACCACTCTTAATTTAGTTGTTGTACTGTCCATCTTGAATACAGGATGATGTGGAAGATAACAACTGCTGCTGCTGTTCACGTCTTCTGTAACTTTTCGCATATGACCCAGACTTAAATACTCATCCATGAAGGCGGCATATTGTTTATGAAACTCAGGATTTTGTAGCAATCTTTTTTCAAGCTGCTTAAATCTTTGTAGTGCCATGTTGTAAGACTCTCCTAAAACTGCATTCTCTTCCTTCTTTGGTAATTTCACAATAAATCTTCCGTCTCCATTTCTGGTTGTATTTTGTAAAAAATGTTTCTCACAATTTTTTTCTTCCGGCGTGTAAATCTTAGTCTGAAGATCTTCGAGTTCCCAGAATTTTCTCAATTGTGTATCCAAGTCTGTCTCCATCTGAGCAAAACATGAAATTACCGACTGGTTAGCTTCTTCGGGTATTGAAGGCATATTTCCGACGACAACGTATCCTAGCTTCGTTTCCTGCAAAACTGGATAATGTCCTTTTTTAGTCTTCTGGCCTGGCTCGAGGAGACTGTAGAATAACCCCGCACCTATAAGCATGTCTACTGACGACGAGCGATGAAAATTTGGATCGGCTAAGCAAATATCCCTTGGCAAGTTCTAATTACTGTAATCAATATCCTTAGAAGGTATGCAACCTGTAATGTTTGGCAATACTAAACAATCGACCACTGCATTAAAATCACATGTTCTTGAATAAATATGAACTTCAACACTGTACTGAGCTTCGGAGGTTATAGAATTGATACCTCTAATGGAAACACGATTTTTCGTTTTCTTGAGACCTAGTCTATGAACTAAAGCTTCGCTTACAAAATTCGATTGAGACGCTGCATCTAATAACACTCTGCATTGTTGAAAACGACCTCTAGTGTTTGTTACGTTAACTAACGCTGTTGCTAATAAGACTTGCTGACCATAATTAATCTTAAATGAGCAATAAGAGTCCTGTGGTTGAACTTGAACCTGATTCTGTTCCTTAACTTTAGGTACATTAGTTGTATTGTTATTTGTTTTGCTTGAACTTGCTTTGTTAGTAGCCTCCTGAGTAGTATCTTCTTGCAACAGTGTATTATGCTTAAAATTACATTTCTTGCAAGTACTTGATTTGCTTGCCTTTACTTGATGTTTATTACCTAAGCAATTAAAACATAATTTATTTTGCTTCACGAGCTCCTTTCTTTGATTAATGTTAGCACTCAGAAATTCTGGGCAGCGAAAAACAGCATGCGTTTCTTTGCTACGGCAAATATTACATGCATTTGGAAGCACAGTAACAAACGAATTCACTTGACTGTTATTCTCTCTTTTTACTTTGGAATCTACACTTTTGTTGTCATAAGTACTTTCAGATTGAGTAGGACGAATGTTTTCTAACATTTGACAACGACCTTCTAAAAATGAAAATAATTCCGATAACGATAGAAAGGAGTCACTACTTTGCTCAACTTCCCATTCCCTTTTGCTTGCCGAATCAAGTTTTTCTACTAAATGTTGTGTTAGGAGTACGTCATGCAAAGGTTTGTCCAAATTCAATGCTTCAAGGGTTTGAAAATTACTACGTGCAGTATTTACAAATTGGCGTTTTTTTTCATTACTGGCTTGATATTGAGCAACCCTCGTACATACGTCGAAGCTATCAACCGTTTGTTTTCGTAGCGTTCAACAAGAAGCTTCCATGCAATTTCGTAATTTACTTCTACCGTTGGCAGATTTGCTATTAATGTAAACGCTTCTCCCTTGAGCGATGTGCTCAAATATTGAAATTTACAAATTGTGCTTAATGATTCGTTATTGTGAATAAGGCAAATGAAAATGTCCTTAAAGGGCGACCACTAATCGTATTTACCGCAAAATATGGGCCAAGAAAGTTTAGGCAACTGTACTGAATTGCTAGAATTTGTAGCTTTGTTATTTGCTGTCCCTGAATCCGTTTTTTGTGCAAAACTATCAATTAATTCTTGTAACTTAACCTTTGAATCATAATACAGTTCCTCGAATGTAATTCTGTGCGATTCTTGTTCACCTGTCTCATCCAAGAGCTCTATTTCTGACTGTATCTCATCAAACTTAATAAAAACTCCTTCAGGTGCAACTAGCCTCGTTCTTACTTCCTGTATGCTAGGTTTATTTTCATTCTGTAGTTTTTGAAGAAATGTCTGTATTCTTGTTGCCTCACCTTTGACCGAAGCACGTTTCTTAATTAATTGACCCAACTGCACTTGTGCCATTGTTTCAGTCCTTCTTTTTTAACTACACGACGCTGACAATATATTTTTCTTTTTACTTCTGAGTGACCTATAAACGTGTAACCTTGAATTCAGCTGGGTTGAATGCACACACACCACTGTACTGATATGGACAGTTCTGTCCTGCCTACGACAGCAGCACCCACACAAACACACACGAGAACAAACAATTCAAAGTCACGTTTCTCGTTCTGATATCCGGCCCGGAGGACCAAAAAATTATGATGCTTATGTATAAAGGGTGATATGTTTATGTACTTTATTTACCAATCACGCATATCACATCCACAGCTAATGAACTGCATGATTAAACCCATATTACTGATTCACCCAGATATAATGGAGGAACGAGAAATAAGACTTAACGAATATTTTAGATGTTACTTGCTTCAATTCTTGTTTAAAGGTGCATGCGTTAATATGATAAATATGACATGCTTTGTTCATATGTTAATATAATGATATAATAAAATACTTAAAAGTTAGTGCAATGAATTACTTATTTTAACTTCTTTCGGCAGTAATATTATTGTTTGCTTGCTGCTAAACCACATGGTTGCTTGCTAAACCATCATACTTTGTCTTCGGTCACACATAAACTGAGTAGCACTCTAAAACACTGTTAAGAACATGTAAATCTTGTATATTAACATGAGTGTTTTTTTCTAAAAATTTTGAGTAAATATGCTTTTCTAAAAGTATGAATGAATATGCTTGCCTAGTTGCACTTCGCAGCACATTGTCGAATGCACAGACACAACTTGAATAGCACACTGAAGACACTGTTGCCAGCCAATGCAAACACAACTCACTAAAACTCACCAGAAAATCACTAAAAGGATCACAAAGAATTCACTAAACCACTAAACTATATACAAAAAAATGAAACTAATATGAATAAAAATAATGCACATATGCAAGCTTATCCAGTAGTAGTTAGGAATTTCTCCACTCAGCAGCTCTTGACTAACCTTATCCGTCGTAGCTAGTAAAGAAGGAGTGCGATGAAAGAACCAGTCTGCGAAAGAAAAAATAAATACGAGGGTAGATTAATAAGTAACGAAAAACATTTTTTCACACAACATTATGTTGCTCTGCAGCGCGAAGATCGAAAGAGGAATATTTAGACTTTTGCGGTGTAGTCGGCAGGTCTTCAATTAGGTTTACCTTCAGCGACAGGACCACAAACTATTAAACAAAATTGGTATTTGTGTTACAGACATTTACTTGTGAAGGGCAGAGAGGTCGAGCTCTTTTTTACAGGCAGAAAGACAAGACGACTGAAATTCACGGACAGATTATGTGCGTGTGCAGGGAAGACAGCATGAGTCGCAGACATGTCTTCAAGTGGTGCAAATTCTTCGAAGAGTGTCATATGAGCCTTGTGGACATGCCATGCTCCTTAACAGCATCATGCGAACAAATTTCATGTCCATTGATGAGTCATTTTATAATGATCGATAAATTAATTTATTGAACATGTTAACAGTTTGTACTGTACATTGTATGATGTGCACATGACAAACTGATATTTTGTAAACTGACTACTTGATGTGTCCCCAAGAATTTCACAGATGCCCATAAGGGGCAGTGAATCCTGACATGACTAAACCATCTTCCACGGTATGCTGATAAGAGACATACTTTTCGGGAAAGTATCGTTGCTGATAACGGGTTCTGGGCGTAGTACTAGTGTCTGGGATAAAGTATGGCATCCATGGAATGAAAATATACTGATTCCTCAACAAAGAAAATATTCACGTTTGCTCAGTCTTCAAAAATAAAGTGTTAATTAATGTATTCGGTGATACACAAGGGATTCTACTAGTGGATTTTGTAACACACTGGATCCTGTGTAACTGTATCGTACGAAGCAATATTGAATTAGATATTTGCGTCATGGGCTTCGAGACAAAACCCCGAACATTAACACTGCAAATGTCAAATTCGTTCATAACAATTTACGCACCATGTTGCTGCTTCTGTTCTGAGTAATTCGAGAATTTGGGCAGTCCCGTGCTGTGGAAAACCAGCACCCGGGACAAGAGTATACTACGGCGCCCCCATGCATATATTCCAAGTAATTTTCCTTTTTTTCTATTTTTCTCCCGAAATTTGCGCCCACTTACTTCGGCGCCCGAGGCCGTTTTCCCGCTCGCCCTCCCCACGGCACGGTACTGAATTTGGGTAGGAGATATAGGCCTAATCTGGGACGATCAAACTATTACATTTCTGGTCCGATTAAGAAATTCTCTGTCGTCCCATGTTTCAATTTCAATAACAGAGTCAAATCGGTTGTACTATATTCTCCAATGACAGACTTCTAGGCTATTTTGAAATACGTACTATGACAGGAGTATTAAGAGACTTTGAAGTTATGCTCGAATGTAGTTTTAATATGAGACTTTATCTTATATAGCTGTAATCTTAATTTGTTAAATATTGCACTTTCGTATGCATAGTTACTTGCTTCATCTTCATAGCGTGGTGGCATTGTAAACAACAGAATTAAAGTCATTCCACGAGGGCAAAGAGTGGACTCTCTAAAATTATCTCATTCTGTTCTTAATTTTCCTATAAAAATAAAGTACTGTGCATTATGTCTCATTTTATTGTTAGTGTGATTGTAAAATATGAAAATGCTTTTAATTTATGCAATTATCCAAATATACTTCATGAATTACAGTATGTGGTATATTTCACTAGTGTTTACTAAGACCAATGCAACTTTTATTGAGAGAACTATTACTTATAGACATACCTTGAGCATACATAAAGTCAATCTCAACTATAACAGGTTTTCATACAACTTTTGGCTTAATATACTTCCACGCTATGTTTCTGGAACGTTCTCTTCCGTATAGCTGCGTATGCTTCCTAATTAATAAAACAGTCAGTTTGCAACACTGATACTCGTGTTGTTTCTCTACATCACCTATTAAGGTTTCACTACACGCCTTCATGTAGTTCAACATTAAAACTTCTTTTAGTCCCTAATGATAGGACTAAAAGAAGGCTTATCCTACAATGATGGTCTACATTTGCTGCAATTCTCTTAATTTTCCTCCAAATTTTATATTGCTTTTCTGGTATCTGCGATACTTAACCTCTAGCTTTTCTAAGAATGAATGCAAAACTACAATGTTATGAAATTAACATAAGATTTTCACAGTGATTTTGCAAAAAGAGTATATTCTACTGGCAGAGAAATGTAAGATGTCTCCCTCAGTTAAAGCAAAAATAAAAATAAATTTACGAAATGAATGATTCCAAGCCAAAAGTATATTGGACAAAGTGTGTGGTGAATGATAATCCTGCAGCAAAGTGACAATTAAAATTTAATAATTTCAGGACCTCCAACTACTGTAACCTACCAATGGTGACCACCCTTTTCGTTCAAAGGACATTTCGTCCAGAGACATTCAGTCCAAAGACATTTTGTCCAGGGACATTTGGTCCAAAGGACAATTCGTCCAAAGGACATTTCGTTCAAAAGAGAATTGGGCCAAAGGACATTTTGTCCAAAGGACAATTGGTCGAAAGCACATTTCGTCCAAAAACATTTGGTCCAAAGGACATTTGGTCCAAAAACATTTGGTCTAAAGGACATTTCGTCCAAAAGACAATTGGTCCAAAGGACATTTCGTCCAAAGACATTTGGTATAAAAAACATTTCGTCCAAAAGACAATTGATCCAAGAAACATTTCGTCCAGGGATGTTTAGTTCAAAGCACATTTCGTCGAAATGACATTTGGTAACGCTTGGGGGTCCGGGGTTTGTTTCTATTAGAAGAGTAAATGTGATGCCTGTAACATTATGACTCAGTAGCTTCTTATTTCTAAAGGAAATTTGAAATAGAGATTTAATCCGCAATTTTCATTTCGATAGAACAAATATATGCTGAGATATTCAGAAAAACGTAAACGCTTGAAAACAAAATGGCCGAACAACAGGAATGAGGGAAAGGTTGGATTGTGAAGTATGTTGCTGCAATAACTGCTGGCATGATATCTAAAATTTTAATGTTGTGAATGAAATAGTTTTAAAATAAGTACCGATAACTAAAATTAATGGAGTTTAAATTTGAGTAAGTTAAATATTAGGTATTCAGACCCTTCTGTTAGAAAAGTGAAAAATAATGTGTGGTTTCTTTGAAAAAATACTGAGAATAGAAAAATACACATGTGTGAAATATATTCTATTTACCGTTAATAATATTCTTAAACAGTCACATTCTTGGCTGCAACATTGTGATAAGTGATTGACAAATATAAGATGAAAGTTGGAACATTTCGTGTAGAATATAGGTATCTTTTCAGGTTAGCCATAAGTCTGGTTTCTATTCGTAGACTATTGATAATGTGTAACTCCGGCAGTCGTTTCTACATAATTAGTGAGTTGTATGTCAAACCAGAATTGTTCACTTTTCTTGTACTTTTATTTCAGTGTTACTCCTCATGCAAATACAGTATATACTTTGGCTTTCATATTAATTTTCTCGGTACAGTATAGTACATTTAAGATATCCATTACAAAGTCTCAAACCAAATAGAAGATTCACATGACCATGTGGAGGCAATGTTGTCCTCAAAGGAAGAGGGAGTTTGCTTTTCAAAGGGTTGTTTATCATTTCGGGAGGAGGTGAATTCCTTAACCAACGAAGCTAAAACTGTATTTTTGTAAAATTATGAATGAAAGCAAAGAAAGGTGGCCATTTTGTTTTTGCGGCATTAACGTTTTTCTGAATATCTCAGCATATATTTGTTCTATCGAAATGAAAATTGAGGAATAAATCTCTATTTCAAATTTTCTTTAGAAATAAGAAGCTACAGAGTCATAATGGTATAGGCATCACTTTTAATCTTCTAAGTGAAACAAACCCCGAACCCCGAAGCTTTACCGGACCAAATGTCATTTGGACGAAATGTTTCTGGGACCAATTGTCTTTTGGACGTAATGTTTCTTGGACCAATTATCTTTTGGACGAAATGTCCTTTGGATCAAATGTCTTTTGGACGAAATGTAATTTGGACCAATTGTCTTTTGGACGAAATTTCCTTTGGACCAAATATCCCTGGAAACTAAATGTCTCTGGGCGAAATGTCCTTTGGACGAAACGAACCCCAACCCTACTAATACCATAACTCGCGTTTCCGCTGTTTCAAAATATCAATATAAAGGTACTTGTTTTAAGCATATTCAAAATATATTTCAAATAATAGAGTAGGCGGCGATGATGATGATAATTACCGAAATGTATTATTTGACGCATGTATATTGTTCCTCTGACGTTCAATGAGCGACATTCCGATAGAACCAAATATGCGTAGCGAAACAAATGATATTTCATAACTGACCATTCCACATATAACATTCTCGATAAAATGCATTTTGTTGGGGAACTATGCAAAAACAATGGGTCTTTCTGAACGCATCACTGCTGCAATGTGAACAATGACAGCTGGAACCATTGCTTTGAAAGCAAGAGGTATCCTCACACGATCTTCAATTTTGTGGTATGTACACTCATGTCCAAAATGATTGTTGCATATCTATAACTGTCTTCTCGTAAGAATATAATTTGATAATGATTTTGCAGAGTACTTTTAATACTGATACTATGTGTATAATCGGGAAATGTATATTTGATGTAAATTTCATAATAAAAGAATTATAAATACGAAAAATAGGATGAGCAAAACTAAATGTTGTTAAATGGATAAGAGAGTTTTTTTTTTTTTTGTTTTATTGTTCTTATTTACTGCTCTTTTGACATGAAGTTTGTCCCATACAAGTCTTTACCGATTATACGCGTAAGAAATATCGTCCGAATTCGTTATCAAATTATATTCCTACAACAACATATTTATAGACATGCGACAATAATTTTGGACATGAGTGTACCATTCACACCACAGTGTGAGATAAGATTTTTGTATTGCTAAAGTACTATGTGTTTCATGTTCGTTTTAAGTTTCCTTATACGTTTCTTTCCTTTCTCAGATGTTCAACCAAAGGTGACGAATGTAGTAACTCTTTCGCTACGTGCATATGTGCTGAAAATTTCTCGTGCTTGAAGAAATTGCACTATCGCAGAATCATCAAGTACCGGACTCACAAAATAGATATGTAATTTGTAACACACATCCCAACAGCAAAGTTGAATCAAACAATTGCAGCAAGACGTAACAAACGCCAAAGGGTGGGCACAACATTTGAGCACATTATTGTTTTAGTAGGACAATCACCACATGACATTGCAATTATTTACCAACTTCCAGCACTCAAAGAAGCAGTCAAGAAGAGGAGGACATTTCGTTACTTCTGCAACGAGCCTTTTACGGTATAAACATACGTACGATCGCTCCAATCATTTTTTTTTTAGTTTACAGATATGTTAGTTTGTCTTTGTATTTTAGGTTTACAATACGGATGTTGGAAAACATGATGTTATTGGAACTTCCAGATGTTAAATAGCCTAAGTTCAAATTGATATATTCTAGAAGATAAATTTAAAGTTCAAACAGATCGTGCAAGATCATATTTCTGTTAAGTTTGCAACCAAAACCATAGTTATATAGTTAATTTGTTAATACTTCGCTAGACAACAGAACAGAAATGTGATTTCTTTATGAGCTATTTAGCTTCATATGTTTCTCCTGAAAAATATCAATTCAAGACATAGGCCACTTGCCATCCAACTAATCCAATTGCTGGTTTAAACATATGAGAGCATTTTTTCAGTGCATCAGGCAGTTAAAAAGGATTCAGATATGGTGAAAAATTATGCTTATGGTGGGGGGTGGGCAGTGGCGAAGCATAATCCCTCAAGTAGGGTAGGCCCGAAAAACTAATAACACAAATAACATTTAATCTATCACAAAATGTTCAAAATTACACTCTGAATTCTATTTTCCTTATTCAGTTAAACAAAGGAAACTACCAAACCTATTTATTTTAAAGAACTTTCTTAAATGTTCATGTATACACAGTAGTTTTTGTTGTGATTTAATTTTACAAGAAAGACTGAATTATTATTATTATTATTATTATTATTATTATTATTATTATTATTATTATTATTATTATTATTATTATTATTATTATTATTATTATTCAACAAATGTTTACACGAGGGAAACACGTAATATGTATTAATGGAATATTCCCATTTAGCTCCACTACAAATATTTTGAAGTGAAGTTTATACTTTCTTCTGTCTGGGATTTGCAGGGAGGATGAGAGGAATTTCTTCCTCTCTTGCTTTTTTCATTTCCTGCATATTTGAAAATGGAGGAAGAGAAAAGGAAAGTGCACTCTTACTGTTAGCTGTCAAATTTCTTGGATAAGCGTTTGTTACTTGCATCTCCCACTTTAAAGTAAGTACCATACTGCATTTAATTAATGCATCACATGATAATGAGTTCAATGGAAATGTTAATGCTCAGAAGGAACTTTATTTGAATCAGCGCAAGGTATTTAATATTGTATTCCATGGAGTGGCATATTTAAGATGGTGGCTTCCGGGCTTAAGCAGTCACCGAAATTTTATCGCAACATCTACTATTTTATACATTTACAGAATTTTCACATTTCCAGAAATAAAGTTAGGAAAGCCCCCAGAAACAAAATCGTAAATACTCCACTGATTCTATGAAATGAAAAACAAGTAAAATTACACACAAATAACTATACATACGTTTAATGTATCAGCCTTATATTCTATATGCTATTATGGACCAGGCCCCATGTAGGAAAAAACAGCTATTCTGAATAACTCCTGAGAGTACACACCTAAATTAAATAAGTTATTACTAACAGAAATACATGATTCTACGCAGAAACTTCTTACTTTGTGTTAAGGAAATCATTTTATAACATATTAGCATTGAAAGATACCTCCAACGCTAAAACTAAACTCCCAGAGCCTTTGCACCTTTTCATCAATGCGTGCAATCCCAACGAAAATAACTTCGCTCCCTGAGCAGCATAGCCCGTAAACCTGTCTAGCGAGGTGGTGAGGCTCAGACGAAAGGGACTCCGAGTGCTTCCAACCTACTATTTTGTTACTGAAAAAAAAACGAAATGTTGAAGTATTGAATTTATTTTATAAGAAACCAAAGATATAGAAAATATAGGTAGAAAACTGGGTAGGCCCGGCCTCAGAGCCTCATAGTACGCTTCGCCACTGCTTCTAGGGTCTTGGTCCTATATGCGCCCTGAGAAAACATTTACGACATGTACAGTCAGGTAACCTTTTTCCTTTGCAATCTGATGCACGTACATCTTCTGTCGGTAGGACAAATAAATCAAATTTTCATTGAAGTATTACTTCCAAGAGAAGGTATGTTTTTGCTGCAAATACTCTTTCCCATCACTTAACATAGTTAGTGTCCTAGCTTTCTGAACTTCCAGGAATACCACATAGTATAGTACAGTTTCTGGATCCAGAAATTGAAGAGTTTCTATGATAATCAAAGAATACGATAGAACATAGATTATATGCTATACTTGGAAAGGTCACCCAACGTTCAAGCGAACTGTCTATATTATCTGTTATATTATCTGAATATACCAATAGTTCGCGTTCGATAATATCAGAACACAAAAATTTAGTATGTTTTGAAACAGTTAAAAGATACAATTCTCTTGTGACAAAAGGCAACGTAAGGATTGCAAAGGCGCATAAGATCCTGTGAATTGAGAACCTGTTCCCTGTACAATGCTGGTTAGATCAATTTGTATCCTGTTGAGAAAGTATTTGTTACTGAAACATATTTTGAAAGACAGGCTAGCACTTGGAATATTCATAATAGCATTCTAACTTTGTTGATAATATTATACAGAATAGTGTATGCAAAATATGTCTAAAAATGAATCCAATACTTTGAATTTATTTATCTTTGTTGTTGATTATCTTTGAGGTTGATAACTCTCTTGGTAGTCACACAACTATTCACAAATTAGGCCTAAGTTACTTATCACTAACTTTTCGTCTGTCCATTATGTACAATGGTGCCCATCAGGGGACAAGGTGTGGCGCTTGCCCTCTCTATAGGAAAATGTACTTGGAATATCGAAAACCCAATAGAATTTTTAGTTACATTAATTGTAACTAAATGAAAATGTAAAGGAGGTAGCTTCGTAACGGTTTCCACTTATCCGATTTTCTTCAAATTTGGCGCTTATATATTAGACGGAAAATAAATCGACATGTATTTTTTTGATTCTTTCGGAAAATATGTTAAGGTAGGCAAAGGCCCCATTTTCCAAAAAGGCCAAATGATTAAAAGAGCCACATTAAAGAAACGAAACTCTGCCAATTAAAAGATGACTTCAAAGTAGGAAATATGGGTTTTGTGGGTTTTGTGAGCAAAGGGTTACAGAGGCTATGGCCTTCGAAATGACAAATGACCCCGCACAATCCTTATGGAAATTGGATTTCAGTGGGATTCCTGAAAAACATGTTATGTTGTAGGTATGGTGCTCCTGAGAAAAAGTCTCAATTGGCACAGCCACAAATCACTGACCGTATGGCCACTACAGGGACACTTTTTGAAAACAGCCGAACATAGTGATATTGTAGATTTCGATGAAAATGACTGAGACTGTGATATGTTGTAGATGTTTCGATCCTGAGAAAAAGTTCCAAGAGGCTCAACCACAAATCACTGACCGTTTGGCCACTACAAGACCACTTTTTTTGAAAGCAGCCGAAGATAACGACATTTTGGATTTCGGTAAAATGACTAAAACCGTTATATGTTGTAGATATTGTCATCCTGAGAAAAAGACTCAATGGATATAACCACAAATCACTAATCGTTTGGTCAGTATAGGGCTACTTTCTTGATAACGGCCGAGCATAACGATATTCTGGATTTCGGTAAGATTGAGTAAAACTAAGATATGTTGAAGATCTTCTCATCACGAGAAAAGGTCTTAATAGACACAACCATCGAATTATGATTGTTTGGTCACTACAGGTCCAGGTTTTTCTAAAACAGCCGGTATAACGATATTTTTGATTTCGGTGTAAATGAATGAAACTATGATATGTTGTAGATGTCGTGACCCTGAGAAAAATTGTCTAGGGCTTTCCAAGGGTTTTCTTTGTCCTGCAAGATGAACATCTGAATGTTGTCCGTACTTAAATGATGTTGCTCACTACTCTTCCCATCCATTTTCCCGCTTGTGGAATCGACTTTTCAGGGTTTCATACAATTTTACCAAAATTCCGGAGTATCTTTACCTTCTGCTGTTTTAAAGAATGTGGCCCTATAGTGGCCAAACAGTCAGTGATTGGTGGTTGTACCTGTTGAGACTTTTTCTCAAGATCAGAACATCTATAACATATCACAGTTTCAATCATTTTCATCGAAATCAAGAATATCACTATCTTCGGCTGCTTTCAAAAAACTGGTTCTATAGTGGCTAAACGATCAGTGATTGGTGGTTATCCGCATTAAGACTTTTTCTCAGGATCACAATATCTACTACATATCACGGGTTTAGTCATTTTTACCGAAATCCAGAATATCGTTATCTTTGCCTGTTTTCAAACAAGTGGCCCTGTAGTGGCCAAACGGTCAGTGATTTGTGGTTGTGCCCATTGAGACTTTTTCTCAAGAACACCGTATCTACAATATAACATGGTTTTAAGCAATTCCACGGAAATCCAATTTCCATAAGGATTGTGCGGGGCCCTTTGTCATTTCGAAGGGGGGTATAGCCTCCGTAACCCTTTTCTCGCAAAAACAACAAAACCTGTATTTCCTACTTTGAAGTCATCTTTTCATCTGCAGAGTTTCGTTTGTTTAAATTGGCCATTTTAATCATTGGGGCTTTTTTGGAAAATCGGGCTTTTGCCCGCCTTAACCTATTTTCCGAAAGAAACAAAAAAATATGTGTCGATTTATTTTCGGGCTACTATATATGTGCCAAATTTGAAGAAAATCGGATGAGTGGAAACCGTTACGAAGCTACCTCCTTTACATTTTCATTTTTTGGACTTAAACTGGTTTTTCCCCAAAGTCTTCAATTTATTTCACTTGATATTAGCGTTATAAACAGAACGGTTACTAAATAGTAGAAAATCGTAACACATTTACCAACATATTTAAGTTCCAAAAGTTAACACATCAAAGAATAGAAATTAATTAGTTTAGTAAGTCTCTGAATTACTGTTTCCCTTTTAGATCTTTCCCATATTTACCTTATCATGTAAGTCAGAGTTGATTTAATGTAACTACTCCTCAATTGTTATAATTATCTAATGTGATTATATATCTGATCACCAGTAGTTCAAGGTGGATAACCATTCTTAACTGTCTTAACAAGTTTCGGTTTTCTTTCCAGATATCAAATCTAGGTCCATTCTTTCTATATAAATCGCACACACTGTCGATTTTATTAGCAATAAAAGTGCACTACCTTCCAACTCAATTCAGATCAAAATTCATGATCGTAACACATAGGCCTCAAGTTTCTAAACACCTTTATTTACAATGCCAATTTATCTGCATATCAGACTTTTCTTTCACAAGAAGACTATTACAAGAGATGCAAATATTACGAAATATTAAGGAACCGCATACAAAGAAAAACGGGTTAAGATAGAGCTTGAATCAAACCTTAAAAGGGTAGCAATTCTTACATATTCTCATTACTCACTCAGCTCCCAATATTATTTCAACCATTGTGTATAATACTTATTTAAAAAAGCTTCAGTACATTTATTAACTACAGCATTCATATATTACGAAGCACGAAGATTCATAGCTTAAATATTCCGTGCAACCAACTTCTACTAAGTAGTCCTGACCTTGTTCTATTTACTACCACATAATTCTTAAAATATGTCAAGTCTTACCACAGACAATGACTGGACATAAAGAACTATCTTCTTTCTTTAAGGTGGATCACCACCCGGAAGCCAATACATATTTTAGTTTATTCTCTTAATTACTGCGCAGTGAAACGTTACATATTATAAATATTGTACTGTAAGATAGAGTTTTGTTTCAGCTACAACACAAGATATTGATTCATTTGGTTGTGTCTTCTGATATCGAAAGAGATAACAAATAAAAGAAAACATTTGATTCGTTTTATATTGAGCACACAAGATGGCACTTGCTGTTAGATCTTACTAGAAGTGCTAAGTTATATGAAATGTTTATTTGTATGTGTAAAGTATGTTAAACTAACGATCTTATTACGAAATAAATATATTGTTTGACCGTTTTTCGTGTTATGTTTTACATTTTATTTAAATATTAATTTACATTTAAGGAAATAGATCTTGAAACGAAACTTGCGCAGAACGCCATAATGCTTTGTTGCCAAATTTGAACATTCACTGCAGTAGTCATAAGAAAATTCCTGGATTCTTGCGTTGTAGGTTGAGAAGCGGAACTTAGCTGTGAATTATGGGAAAGGTCGAAAACTAATTTCTCCATTAATTATCCAAGCAGAATTCCACCATAACTTCCTTTATTATCTGGCGTCAGTAACACTCGACACTATAGCACCGTTTAGCATAGCACCGAGAACACCTAGTGATCCACCTTAATATAACTGACATACAAACAATCGCTTGCGAGACCTTAATGATGTATACTTTGATTTTATTTCACATTTAGTAGTTAAGTCTATCATGAGGAAGTGGTGTGTGACTTGATCATGAGCTACAAAGCGGAAAGACATCATGATGTGTTAATATATCTGCAGTTACAAACTGCAGACATTGGCTACCAACTTCGGAAGTGAAGACTGTAAGATTGACGTTATGACCTTTGGGTATTTTATACACTTTATAGACCGATAATAAGTTTTAATGGACATTAACAAGTACTAGTGAATTTGAGAATAACTGAACATGACAGACGAAGGGAAACAATACCATGAATTACAATTAGCAATATCTGACTATTTTCTTACAATTTATACGTAATCATATTTCAATTGGCTTCACGAGCGAGGAACGGAAGCAGGGGGACTATTTCTGCCCTTCGTGCAGAGCGAGGCAACTTACCTTATAGACATATTAAAAAAATATAAGGCTCTCCCTGATATACAAATATTATTATTATTGATGCAGACATAGTGAACTGAACGAGCTATGCAAAAATCAGGCCTTCGTTATTAAGTCTGAAGTGTGAAAACGTGTTAATGGAGACGACATATTGCTGACACGAAGTCAAGGGAAGTGCTGACAAGATAGGGTGTCTATGAACCACTGTTAAATATTAATAGCACTTCCCTTGTCCTCAGTAAGGATTATATAGCATTAGAATGAGTGTAAATATCTTCTTCCTGACAAGAACACTTCTGAGAGAGTGCCAGTTGACCAGCACAGTTTATTAAATAACAATCACCTACCTGTAGCTACCTAAAAACTGGACATTCTGCACATTACTGTTTACGACACATGTAACTCATCCACCAATAAGCCCTTTATTTTTGCCTGAAAACTGCGATCAGCCTAACACGTCTCATTGAAGATGTATTCGTTCTTACATTTTGATGTAAGAAGATGTATTCTTTCTTGATAACAAAACAATCAAAAGACACACAAAGCCTCTCCTTCCTTAACTATGCAGCCATTCTGTTCGATCCCTCTTTTTCACTCACTTCTCTCACAGGCTGTACAAAGACTACATTAATTTCTGTTTCTTCTTTTATTCTCAAACTCGGAAAAACTTTGCGATATCTCAACGCAACAAAATATATTGATATATTGCGTATATCAACTAAATAACCTGCAACCTAAATAACTTCTTTCCTGTGCAGTTCAATGTATAAATAACAATACTCAATTAGATGTCTTTTATTTTGATCTGTCCAAGGCCTTTGATCCTGTCAGTCACATTCTTCTTCTCCACAAGTTTTCCAATAGGTTTAATGTACATGATAAATTTCTCTCTTTAATCACCAGCTATCTGAATGGCCTTAAACAGAAAATTGTTCTTTCAGGGGCGACTTCTAACCCACAACCTGTGATCTCGGGGGTGCCTCAGGGAAGCGTACTAGGGCCCCTGCTCTTTGTAATGTATATTGACGATCTCTACTCTCACTTATCAGTTAATCCTGGTGGCCTTTTGCATTTTGCTGATGATCGCAAATTATATAGAGAAATATCATCTTTCCATGACGCAATTGCCCTACAGGAAGACATAAATTATTTTGTAGACTGATGCAGGGCAGGATTTAGCATTTTGGCGCCTCTAAACCGAATAATTTTTCCGCCCCTAGTCTGGTTAAAGTTACTTTGCTAAAAAGCTTTATTAAAAAACTAGCAGCGTTCACCCCGCTTCGCTGCGGTCACCCCGGAACGCAATAAACTTTGTTACTTAGATAATTTTTACTTTTTCGCTTTCAAGTGATATGATAAAAACCATAGAAGATTGCACTAATGTTAACATTATATCGCCTGTCATTTATGTTAACCCGCCCCGCTTCGCTGCGGTCACCCCAACCCGCCCCGCTTCGCTGCGGTCATCCCGGAACGCAATAAACTTTGTTACTTAGATAATTTTTACTTTTTCGCTTTCAAGTGATTTATAGCGCCTGTCAGTTATGTTAACCCGCCGAGTCACAGGGTCATGCGGGTTGCATATAAATACGTTTATTTTTATACCTATGATGAACTAATAACAAAGGATTTGTACGTATGGACACCTGAATGGTCAATTATCTCAAGACACTGGTAATTGAAAATTAAAGTGATATGATAAAAAACAATTAGGGTCCACATCCTAACAACCCCCCAAAAATGAAAGAAATCGGTTCAGCCGTATTAGCGTGATGAGCGGACAAAGGATTTTTTGTACGTATGGACACCTGATTGGTCAATTATCTCAAGACACTGTTAATTGAAAATTAAAGTGATATGATAAAAACCATCTAGGGTCCAAATCCTAACAACCCCCCAAAAATGAAAGAAATCGGTTCAGCCGTATTAGCGTGATGAGCGGACAAAGGATTTTGTGCGTTCTCTTTTATATATATAGATTATATCAGGCCTATATGTTAATTGCTTTCGGGATCCTATGGTACAATTTGTACCATATGCACTTTTCATGGTACATTGCGTTATTTCTCTTCTATTTGAGCTTTTTCGTCCGGGTTTTTTTTTTTTTTTCAAATCCAGAGGCCTTGGATAAGACATTACGTATGGTTTCAGACCGTCCTGGGTCCAGACATAGGAGGTGATGACGTCATAAGTCAAAAATTTCTCTTCTCATTTTCTAAGCCTATGTTCAATAGTTTTTGCCGGGCTTATTTTTCTACGTAGAAGATTGAAATTTTGCACAAACATTCAGTTCACCAAGTAATATTTACTAGATTTTTTGTTCCGATGTCAGTGCTAAAATAGGGGGGAATCAGAGGGGCAAAGGGGTAAAAAAAAGGGATTTTTTACGACCAAAATCCCGTTTTTGGCCATTTTCCCGCCTTACATACATGATAGGACCACGTGAGTCATACCGTCTGAAAGGCAGTTCCATTCTGAAGAGAATGACGGTCGAATTATTATTCTAGGGTAATTAGGGACGTCTCAGGGATTTTTTGAAAAATATACTTCTATATAGGGAAGTATGGGACATTGTATGTATATATATATTTTTGGCGGGCTTATTTTTGAACGTAGAAGATTGAAATTTTGCACAAACATTCAGTCCACTAAGTAGTATTTACCAGATTTTTTGTTCCGATGTCAGTGTTAAAACAGGGAGTGAACCAGAGGGGAAAATGGTTAAAAAAGGAATTAGGGCCGCCTCAGTGAATTTTTATCCAAATATACTTCTGTATAGGGTAAATGTGGGGCAAAGTAGGGAAATTTTTTCTGGCGGGCCTATTTTTTCACGTAGAAGATTGAAATTTTGTACAAACATTCAGTCCACCGAGTAGTATTTACCAGAAGTTTTTTTCGATTTCTGCGTAAAAACAGGGGGGTCCAGAGGGGCAAAAGTTGAAAAACGGAAAATTTTGCCCCCCAAAATCCTTTTTTCAGGAATTTCCCGCCTTAGATACATTATGGAGACATGTAAATGGTACCGCCTGAAAGACAGTTCTATTCTGAATAGAATGATTGGCGGATTATAGTCCTAGGGTAATTATGGATGTCTCAGGAATTTTTTTTCCTGAGATCATAGTGTTTTATGGTATTTTGGGGCATTGTGGGAATTTTTGCTAAAAATTCTCCCGCCCTTACTATTCAAGATAGAAACTTGAAATTTGGCACACACATTCAGTACACCAAGTACTATTTATCAGATTTTTTTAGATGGCTACGATCACACAGGGGGGGTCCGGGGGGGGCCAAAGTTCGAGAAAAAAAATTTTCCCTCCGAAATTTTCACTTTGATATTTCTTCCCGCTTCTGGTATATGGTATGAGCATGCAAGTAGTATCATTTGAAAGCCAGCTCTATTCTGAAGAGAATGAGGTATGAACCATGATCCTAGGATAAATAGTGACGATACAGTAGCTGCTTGATTGAAAGTCTAAAAAATAGCCCAAAAAGCCAGGATCCGGAAAGGGAACACCACTCCACGATGCAATTTTATCATTGCAATTTTTTGAGGAATTTACTTGGTTCTGGGCTTAACAAAATACCGTCAATGTATTAACAAAAGATTGCTGAATAACTTTGGTTTTGTTCAATTTAGCCATTTGGGTAAATAAATAAAAAAGAAAACTCTGTAGAAAAAACTAAGTAAATAAGTAAAAAAAAAACAGCCAGTTCTCCCGTGTTTGAGATCAATGTTGTAACGAAGTTGATGCATAATATTGAAAAATAGTTTAACTTTACCAACAATTATTTGTTCCAATGAACTTCAAAATCAGAATCCTTTATTAGCCTGATTTTTTAAATCAATTCAAAAAATATGTTAAGTTTTGGCTATTTACTTCTATTTCTAGATATTTTTTTATTTTTTTTCTCTCGACCGTGCGCCCCCTGGGAGCTTGCGCCCATAGGCCCGGGCCTACCGGGCCTTTTGGGAAATCCGGCCCTGGACTGATGTGAAATGTGGCAATTGAAACGTAACAGTAAGAAATGTGACAGTATTACAATTACTTTGATAAAGTATCCTGTTCCCTCCAAATACTATATTAACGATTCCCCTATAACACATTTTGCCAGCCATAATGATCTTGGTGTAATCTTTGATTCGAAACTCTCGTTCTCTGACCATATCTCCTCAATAGTTAAGAAATCAATGCGTATGCTGGGGCTTCTTAACCGATTCACTGAACTACGTACTGTGGCATCATTAACAACATTCTATAAAACTCTGATAGAACACAAAAATCGAATACTGCTCCCCATATGGGCCATGGCCGCACCTACACATCTCTCTAGACTAGAGTCTGTTCTCAATTTCTTTATTGTAATAGTACGTTTTCGTGTTACCCCACTTCGAATATTACCTAAGGAGGAAAGTTTGAAATATCTTAATATTCAGACGCCGGGAGTACGCAGAAGTAAATCTGATCTGAATTTTCTTCATAAGATAGTTAATGGGAACCTAAAATCAAAAACCCTAATTCAACAACTATCATTAAGTGTCCCTTCCCGCAAAGCGCGGCATACCCAACTATTCCATCTTGCACGCCCTAGATTGACAATTATACAGAGGTCTCTTTTTCACCGAGTACTGAACTATTATAATAATCTAACTAGTGCGATGGACATTTTTTCGAGCTACCCGGTGTTTGAAAGAGCAATAAAACGCGTGCTGGCCAAATAATATTACTTGTACACTCTTTGTTGATATTATTGAAGTTACTGTTGTTTATTTTTATTGTTTCTTTACCCCTTTTCTTTTTTCCTGCTTGTTAACATTTCCCTGTGTAAAATGGCACAATTACGCTGTATCTGAGAATTTGTTCAATAAATAAAGATAGGCAGTTATACATTTTAATAAACTTTAAGTTGTTCTTAAATATGACATAAGAAATTTATATTGAGAAGAGCACAATGATGAAATAATGATCTCGTCTCAAAGGTTCGATATAAAAGACTCGTAAATCATTAAAGTAGTAGCAAATTGACTATACATATATGTGATATTATAAGACTTATACTTTCGGAAGTAAGTTAATTTTCTATATAAAATGTCTCTAGAATACCTACTAATACTTATTTGATGATTTGTGTACAGCTATCAGTACATTGTCTTGTACGTAAATCAATAAACTCAGTCAAGGGATATTCACAAAAAGGAAAATTTTATGTGAAATTTTCTCATTTCCTGAAATGTACATAAGTTACCTACGTTCAATACGTATGCTTGACGTACATACGACAATACACTCCATATAGAATTGCAGCATGCAACCACAGGATCTCCGTATGTTTCTCAGTTGCTGGAAGTATATTTCCTACACATGACAGTATATTCCATACGGAAGTGCAGTATGCAACAACTGGTTTGCCCCCTGTTTCACACGTCAGACACGTATGTCACATACGGACGTGCAGTATGTAACCACACGATTTCCGTGTCTTTCTATATTGATTTCTATCCCTACCTACGTCAGATGTTACATACAGCATTACGGCATGCAATAATTGCATTGCCGCTTATTTCACACGTCAGACACATATGTTCCATACAGACTTGCAGTATGCAACAGGGTTTAAATATATATCACATACAGGTTTAAATATATATCACAAGAGATGTTTCCTAAAGACATCTCTTTTCGCTGGATGGTGCCTCCTACGATTGGCCACTAGATCAGGAACTTATCATATTTACTTTTTTCAGATTCATGGTATTTTCTCTTTCTGTGCATGGAAATATTATTAATTCCCAGCTTGCTTAATACATTTATTAAAATTTTCTTTCCACCATAGATTCTAATTGACCTGCTACGTGCGCTTGCGGATGGATATAGTGTGTTTACTTTGATTTTAATTTCTTATAGGATGCATAATAGTGTTCATGTAAATAATAGGCCATACTTCTGTTTCTCTGCCATGTATTCTTAATGTTTTAAAATACTTTTACTAGCAAACAATATACGTTACTAAACAATGTGTACCGGTCTCATTAAAAGAGGCAAATGTTCCTAAGTCTATAAAGACTGAAATTAAATGTTGGTTTTTGTGTAAGTTTGTTGCTCCGTTGAGCAGCGAGGCTGTATGAGACGTCAACCTACAGCTTAACGTGGGATTCGAAGCACATGAAATCCCATCGGGAATAGAATTCGGGTCTCTCAGCCAAAAGTGCGTACGCTATCAACATAGCTACAAGCAGCTCAGGAATTAAATATAAAGAAATGATTCTTCCAATAATAGGTTAAATTACCACAGTTTGATAAAAATGTATTTCACTTTATTTTCAATAACATGATGTGATACAATGTAAGACAACATTGTATCGTATTTTCAAGGTATAAATGTACTCAAATAATTTTACAGCTGACGTTGCATCCAGGCCAAATATGTAGAACAAGTTACACGAAAATTATACAAAGACTTGTAAAAGATAACCGATAAATTGTATCCCAAAATATTTCAAATAAACCACATCAAATTTTAATTGATACGGTATTTGTAGCTCTTAAGTGTTTTAATTATTATTATTATAAAATTTCAGTAAAGAATATTTTCGTTCTAGGACTACTGTTTTACATCAAGGTAAGAAAATACATCTTTAAAAAATCTTCCATGAAAGTAAAGACGGATAATATTGTATTTGTACAACATTGTTAAATTCACAAAATGCTTATTACTCTGCAGATAAGATACATATTGTCACTGCAAGTCTCTCGCTTTTCAGGAACTATTTTTTTTAAAGATTTTAATATATTTTTATCACACACAAAAAGAAATAATACAATTGTTGAACATGTATATTCCCTGAAATATTTGCATTCATGAAGCACCATTTTTTGTTGCTTAGGAAACTGAATGCAATTTCCAAGTACGAGGTGGTTTCTGTTTTATTTACAAAGTCTTTCAAAATCCGTTTGGATCCTGTGTTTTTTTTATCAGTGACCGACAGTGTTGCCAAATGCATAACACATGTTTACTTTTCAGGTTCAACTGGAAGTGATCTGATCAGCTCAATAGCCCTTATAATTGCTGGATGGATATGTGAACCTTGAGGTTGGAATCCATATTCATCGGCGATATAGGAGACTTGAACTGGAGTACCTTCTGGATCCGTGTAAGAATATGAACCTTCAGCTACTTGGATTTCGTTATCCTCTTGTCCCAAGTTTTTGACGTAGCCTGATTCTTGTGCCTGGATCCCATTGCCAGTTTCATAGCTGCAAAAAGGAAAAAAATACATACTAAGAATTGCTATAAGATGAACACATATTAAATTATTTTTATCTTTCTTTGAAATTATTATAAGATTCATTAATGAAGGCATGAATGATTTACGAGTAACGAAGCTCATTTTTAGTACGATTTTAAAAATAATGAACACACAAATGGCAGTATCGGTGCAGTATTATAATTTACTGTGAAAAGAATCAGCATCTAGCGTATTTGTCACACTCAACAAGGTACGTCACTCGGGGCTACATAAAAAAAGTGCAATTTCACTTATATCTGAGAGTGTCCCCTGTCCACTCTAGCAAAATTCCAAATTAAGTCTGTTGCTCTCAACAATCGGAAGAGAGAGAGAGAGAGAGAATGATACTAAACAAGATGATAGCTTCGACTAGAGACGGTGGCAGCCATTCTGGTGCACTCTAAGGTTAAGGTAGAAACTCACTTGATGTAAATCTTCTGGGAAATGTTTATCGGACCAACGACGTTAGCCGATGATATCCACCATGTCATTCTGTCATGAGGACGTGAGCTTCTTTTGTCTACTTGTAGACATCCTGAACAAAACATTTATTTATACTGCAAAGTATGTGTTTGATTTGCAGCACAAGATTATTTTCACCTCTTATTTTGCTATATTTGTATGTTCTTACCTTTATAAAAAAAGAATACTTTGTCATTTAGTTAAAGAATATGAAGTAGAATATAGTATAATGCATTTAATATTTGTAACTTAACATTTCTGTGAGAGCTAGCACATTAATTATTATTTCCTTTAAAATCTGGAGCTAAATCGGACATGAATGTTAAAAAGAAATGAAGGTTGGTTTATTTAATCTTGAATAAACAAAGGAGACATCATTATAGTCACCAATCGCTTAATAAGAGCCAGTCTACAGTAAAAGGGTGAGATACACGTACAATACTACGAGGGATGAATCAACTCGGAAAAACTGCAATTTGGAAGGTAAACCAAATTAGCTCCAGATTGGAGAGGAAATAATAATGTCATAGTGCGAGAGATTATGCAACTCGGTAAAACTGCAATTTCAAACTTAGCAGAAAGAAATCTCCTAAGATACTAATTACAGTGAAATTCCAAATATTCAGATTAATGAGGTTTTGACGTAATCCGGACATGCAGGAATCCTGGAGAAATCATCAAATGTTGAAATTAAAAAACGAAAATCTAAAATCTCTTGTTTAATAAAACAGTAAGCCTAATGTGTATAAATAATCTCTTACACTACAAGGAATGGATAAAATGTAAACAATAGCAACATTGTTATATTTGGTACCTGGCCTTATGCACAGAAGAATACCTGTTACATTTCATCAACGTAATCAGCCTCCATCCGTATGACCTTTTGCTATACGTGTCAAAGGCATCGTACACTGTCAGCGCGTCAATCTTTGTCGATATCCCACACGGACCGCCCACAAGTTTCTGAAAACATTGTTGTACAATGCGCTCAAGTGTCACTTCAATCTTGATTCAATCTTGATTACGTTGTTCGTAAGAGAGCACGGTGGTTCAGTAGTAGAGTGCTTACTGCGTGCACTCCCTTGTTTGATCTCCGGCCAAGTAACTTTGTTGTGGACAACATCGTGTTCGTGGCTTTTCTTGGGATTCTCCCGTTTCTTCCTACTTTCTCATTCAACCAATTCTTCACTAGCCTTAATCATCGTCTCCCTTAGCCTAAAGAATATAATCGTGGGACGTTAAATTGAAACACTTTAGTATATTGTTCGTCGTTCTGAAACATATTGTTATATGCTTCCACTTTCCTCCACTATTTTATGGCACTGTTACTTTTGACTGAATAACACACAGACATTACCACTCATCACACTTCATTGTTTCACATTTCCTTCATTGTGTCACATCACCTACGGAACTCTTGTAGTACTGAGATAAAACCCTCTGATGTAAGAACAATGTCTCCACTAATATACTATATATGGAATATAAAAATATTTGACGGCTAACTTCTCCTAGACGGGGAGACCAATTTTGATTACTTTTGCTAAGTGAATGGACCATAGTATACCTTAACTTTTTATGACGTATTCGGCATGGGGATGATAGAGGGTGAGGAAAGAACTGGTTGGGGAAAGAACTGTTTCAAAATTATCTAAAGTGGCCGATGTTAGTGTACAATCTATAGTTTTGGGGGTCGCTGAGATGAATAGTGACACATCCCAATGCCGTTTAAGTCCAAATTCATCCTTCATCGGCATAATGAGTCAGGGGAAGGATGCAAAAGAATGGCATTAGGGGTTTTTCTTATTACACTTTCGTTAAAATGAGTATCATATGAGGGGAACGGATTCAAATACTTTCTCATAAACCTAATTTTCCCGTGCGAAGAAGGGACATTTCAGCTTGTATAATACAACTATATTCATTTTAACGTTGGTAAAATTTGGATTTTAAGAAAATTATATTTTTGCAAACCAATACAAACAGTTTGCATTTCAATTTTTTAAAAGTGCATTTTTTAATATTTTTATTTCCTCATACTAATCCGGATATTTGGGGATCCAAATGACTGAATTTCGGATTATTGGAGTTCTACTATATTTCGTTTTATACTATTTTCTGAGATTCACACTTTCGTATACAACACAACCTCTGACATTTTATGCTTTTTTAATTTTTAATAATACCAAAGTGAAGAAAAGTGTAAATCCACTAATTACCACTTAGACTAACTGCAAATATCGATCAGATTCATACTATCTTTGCTATATTCAATATCTTACACTAAAATACAAATGCTGAGCAAAGCAACGTTTTATTATAAAATAAAAAAATAATAAATATGACAGTTTCGGATATCTAATAGATCCTTCTTCAGACACTATCAAATTCTGTCTGTCACATTTATTATTTTATTATTATATAATAAAACGTTGCTTTGCTCAGCTATTGTATTTTAGTGTAAGTTATGCAAATATCGCTTGCTTCCATAAGCGCTTGGTTTTTTGAAACTCTGTAGTGGTGCTCTAATTCACAGTATTCAATCGAGAAATCTGAGGATTGTATGGCATAGGGTCTTGCTCCCGAAAATTATCAAAAATTGACCCTTCTGAATATGCAGTTCTAAATATTTTTTGAATGAAATTGGAGTTTTTTTCGTGTTTTTTCTTTTCTCTTTTTTGTTTTTAGTAATGAAATTTTTTAGCTGAAAATTCATTCATTTTGTTATTTAAAAAGTAATACTCGCCTTGACGAGAAAAAGAAAATGCACTGAATAAGATTTAGCCACTTTTGATTCACAGCATCACAATTCCGGAATTTTACATGATTTCATACCTGGTAAAGTCTTCACCCAAACTTTAACCGTATATCTCCTTCTCCGCTCTAGACAAAAATAAAATCAGATCCTACTATTAAGAAATAGAGAGAATGATTAGAATTTATTTTTTCATTCTGTTTTCTTCTCTTTTTTAAAATTATTTTCCACCTCTTTTGTGTGTGGGGTAAGGCAACGACACAATCATTTTGGAGGGGTGCTCCAGCAACGGAACAAACTCGGAGTCGAGGCCCCTGCAAGCTTCAAAGTTTTAATTTTACTAATAGATGACAGGAAGAGAGGTAAACGTTTTCAGAGGCTGCAAAAGGAAGTGTGATTATATTTCTCCTTAAAGAGTTATTGCATGTGTATACTTTTTTATGCAGTTTAATCAATATACATGAAGAACTGATATAATATTATCATTAACAACATTTTTAAAATGAAATAAGTTGCACCTTTTTGAATAATTTGTTTTTGTCTATATTTGGAATCATACATTCACTCCATTGCAACTAACAGGTAATTGCACGTAATACAGTATGTTTAGTCCAGAAGCACATAAAAAACACAAAATGTACAGGAGAAATGAATGATGCAAATACTTAGACATAACATAACGTAACCAAATCTAACCTAACCTAACATAAACTAACCTAAGCTAACCCGAACTAACCTAAACTAACCTAATATTGGTAGAAATAAGCGAAATTCTATCATTTTTTGGAAAATTATGCGGGACCCCTACACTAATATAACATAAACTAAACTAACCTAACCTGCCCTAAACTAACCGAATATGAACAGAAATTACCAAAATTGTAACATTTTTTAGAGAAAAGAGAGCTGGACCCCTTCTGCTAAGCATAGACCAATTGGACTGTAATACCTGTAATACCAGGGAAGCAAGAAAGTTCGTGCGCTTTTATACTATGGAAGAAAACTGTCAATTACAGGGTTTTAACGGTTTGTTTATTCGGCAAAATAGCCTCCATTTGCTTCTACAACCTTCTCCCAGCGCTCAACAAGCTTGTAAATGCCAGTTTTGTAGAATATTTGTTCCCGAGACTCGGAAAACTCAGCAACTGCATTTTTGACGTCTTGTTCAGTCTTGAACTGCCTGCCACGCATAAAGTTGTCTATGGCCAAGAATAAATGGCAATCCGAAGGGGCGACATCTGGGGAGTAGGGAGGATGAGATACAAGCTCCCAACCAAGTTCTGAGATTACTTCCAGCGCCTGTTTGGCGGTGTGAGGGCGCGCGTTGTCCTGGTTGTGATGAGTACACATCTTTGGCAATTGTCTTACCACGTTCCAAGAATTCGTAGTGCACGATACCGTTCGTAGTCCACCAAACACAGAGCAAAACCTTGTGTTGATGGATGTTCGGTTTTGCAGTCAAAAGCTTCGGATCATTCGGTGATAGTCAATGGTATGACAGTTTTTTATTGTCATACATGACCCATTTCTCGTCACAAGTTATTATACGGTCCAAAATTGACAGATTTTGTGTCTCGTCAACAAAAATGAACAGATATTCAGTCTTAGAACTTGGCTCATAGCGGTCAGCTCGTGAGAGACCCACTGACCCAGTTTTCAGGTCGTCCCCAACTGATGCAGACTTACCCGAATAATTTTCCTGCTTACCTCGAATCGGTGAGCAAGTTCCTCGCGTGTTTGACTGGAATAATCTTCAATAGAGGCCTTCAGGTGGTCCATATCCACTGATTTAGGCCTCCCAGAGCGAGGCTTATCTTGAAAGGTCTCGTCACCAGTTGAAAAGGTCTGGAACCATTTTTGTGCTGTACATTTACTTATTACACCCTCTCCGAGCGCAACACATATTTTTCTAGATGCTTCTGCACCATTTATCCCCAATTTAAACTCGTAAAGCAAACAAGCTCTAAAAACTTCATTTGACACTGACATGATCACGAGCAATTTTTACACACTACACTGACAAATGCGTTGTTATATTCACCGTGGCTGATGCGTCAATGAATAAGCTTTCCCAAACAGTCAAAACTTTCATGCTACGGGGACAGATGTCGCCGCAGCAGCCAAATGGAAGCGGGAGTGGTTCAAAAGCGCACGAACTTTCTTGCTTCCCTGGTATTTCTTGTGAATAAACAGTAGCGTAGTATAGTTGTCTCTTTATACATACTAAAAGCGAACTGAAAGTAGTTCTACTATCAGTAGAGATACCTTCAGTCTGTTATCTTAGTGAAGCGTGAGTCTTTACTGTGGATGAAGTCAAAGGAAATGTACAAATGTAATCTATACTGGAGAAAGTGTCACGGGAAAATGGCTGAACCATTTGAAATAAATATTTGGATATACAGAAGTTATGAACTACCTCAAACTGGACTATTATCAAATTACTGGGATTAAAATGTAGCGGGCTGGGGTTAATTTTTTTTTGGGGGAAAAATTGAGTATTACACAAGCACATATAGTTACGAAGAAAGAACTCGGTATATGAAATCCTAATTAAAAGTTACGAGTTACAAGCCCCAATATTTTACATTTTAGCGCTTTCGAGAAAAACTGCCCGTTTTTTCATGCAGGCACGTTTATTTTACGTGTTTAGCTTCTATTACTCCGATGAACGCCGCTAGCTGCTGGTTTTTTTTCCTTGTTGTACAGGGTGCGGCACGTAAAACCGGCCCGTCGTAATATTCTGGTATATTGTGTTTTTGGCAACACTTAAATAATCTACCTTCCTACCAAGAGATGGCGTGTCGAGGTCGGGTCGACTTACGTGACCTGCAGCAGTCACGTGCAGCCGCAGCCAGTGAAACTTGTCGAAACCAGTTGAGAAAAAGGCCTCGTTGTGTTAAGCCGGGTGAGTGTCAGTGTGTGATAATGCCGTATTCGATACCCGAGCGTGTTGCCATTGTTGAAGGGTTCATTCTCACTGGATCTTTTGTGAAAACAAAGAATTTGTTTCGGGAGAAATTTCCAGGACGTTCTGTGCCAGCAAAAAGCACCATTCAGGAATTGATTGAAAAATGGCGGCGTACAGGATCGGTTCAAAATGCTCCCAGGAACAGACGACCATCTGTCTGCACACCTGAATTAAAGATGCAGGTGGAGGAGATAATGACAAGAAGTTCTCGAAAGTCAACCAGGAGATTGAGTCAACAGGTTCATGTTACTTTCAGCAGGACGGTGCAACATGCCACACATCAGCTGCATCATTATCCCTTGTGCATGAGATGTTTACACCAGAGAGGACAATCAGCAAAGGCTTGTGGCCTCCTCGGTCACCAGACTTGTCCACGTGTGACTTTTACTTATGGGGACTGTTAAAGGGAAGAGTATACGAAACAAATCCACACACAATTGAAGAACTCAAGACCAGGATCCAGGATGTCACCAATAGCATTACAACACAAGAACTGACAAGGGTATATATGAATCTCCTCAATCGTGCTCACATGTGTGTTGAAGTGGGCGGAGGACACCTTCAGCACCTGCTGTGAAGGCTGCTGTGAAGGTGAGTAGTCATATTCAATACATTACATTTCATTTATGTGTTGTAGTTAATCATATTCAATACATTACATTTCATTTTATGTGTTCACTTTACGGGCCGGTTTTACGTACCGCACCCTGTACTTCTGAAATATAGGCCTACAACTTTTTTTTTTCTCGAAATCACTAAATTTTAACATTATATCGTTGTTCGGCAGGGTGCTTCAATTGTTGGGAAATGCTTCTTAAAGCGACCAGTTAAAAGGTACAGCCAACATTGACAATTGACTAGCGTACCGCAGTGTTGATGGATCTTACGTTTTACGAATAAGTTTTAGGATTTTCCGGTTGGGCCTACACATTACGCGATTTTTCGCTGTAAAACGATATCTTTTTTAAAAATAAATAAAACAAATGAAATTCCTGGATACTTAAAATATTTGTATAAGTTAAGTCGAAAATTAATTAGAAGAACTTATTTTTTATTAAACATTAACTAACGATGCAACTTAATTTTCAGAGAGAAAATGGAATAGGGTGCGTTTTCATCTCCTATCTAATCCACAGCTAAATATTATGTTATGATTTCGTTTAAGAATCTTACCCTTCGTCTCAACACTATTTTTATTATATCACAGTTTTCATCAATTGTAATATACTGATATCAAAAGGAGAAGCTATTGTGAACTAGTAGAGGCAGAACTCCAAGTAGATCTGATTTTCCGCAAGAATTTTTTTTAATGTATAGGAAGGGATGTGGGATTTTTGAAAGATGTAAAAAATTTACATTAAAATACAGTACAATTGAAAAAAGTAGTAAGAATAATGTAATATACTCAATTGGTTAGATTTCAGTTTCAGTTTACCTATAGCTTAACGTGGGATGCGAACCATATCAGCTAACACCGATGCTATATGAGACGATGGCGTACAGCTTAACATGGAATCCAAACCACATTATCTGTCACCGGGGTTACATGAGACAAGGACTTAACGTGGAATCCGAACTATATTATCTCCCACCGATGCTACATGAGAAGACGAAGACCTACAACCTAACTCTTAACTTTTCGTATATTTAAGTGTCCGCACACAGTGGCGGATCCAGCCCTGGGCCAAGGGGCCAAGGTGCTCCCAGCTTTTTGAAAGACAAAAGTAATTTAATGTATTATTTAGGGTCGTTTAGGGAGATCTCGACACTTTTAAGGTCTGGCAAAGCTAATTATCGTACACACACGCCAGAAGAAAATTTAGTACGTGGGAAATTAGTGTCAGTTCTTAGTGACAAGTTGCATATGCATAGAATTAATTTTGCCTGTTACAAAGGAAGCAGAAGCCTCTAAAATAGCTATGGTACATAAAGCTTTATTTAAGAAAAAAATATTCATGTTATAAGTTTCAGTAATTCAAAAATAAGGTATAGCGGTAATATATGTTGATGAAAGGAGGCAAAGAATTGGTATTATGATAGAGACAAGTACTTCTTTTGTTATAAGGAAAGTCATCAGACAAAAGGACTACCGTCTGGTTCATCTTAGTTAATACATCATACGTTAAGGTTGCATAACAAACACGCTTTCTCAGCTTCTAGGTCATTTAGTCCGGTATAAGCCTAATGGTAAAGTACCTTTGGTGTTAGATTAACACAGTACACGTGTTAAAGATCCTGATGTATTAAAGAAAACCTCTAATGTTTCCACTACACAGTACTCAAAATTGTCAATTCTTAACGTATCTTGAAAAACAGTTTGAAAAACAATCTCAATTTATCTTATGGCAACTTTGTTCGTAGGACCCCTGGCAAAATGTTGTGAAAGAAGACTATGAGAAAGTCAGTTTCAGTTGGAAGAAATCAATCTCTGTTGGATTCTTTGCATATCGATTCCGAAAATGATTGTGTTAAATTGTGATTTTCGATTGTTGATTATTACGCGTAATGAAATATTAAAAGCTATATGTTGCAAAACAGGTTGAAAACAAAGTTTGTTATTGACGAGCTTCCATTGTTTTAATGTTATTGTACTTCAACTCAGGTTGTAATGAATCGCAGCAAAGTTTGCAATAAGTCATATGTAGATAGTAGAAACCTTACATCTAGTATTTCACTGCGTTTTAGGTTTTTTTCTGAAAGACAATGTTTTCAAAGATGTGAAGAATTTCATTGTTTATATAGTGTCGACATCTCCCATAGTAAGTATCGAGTTCTCCCGCAAGACTTCCAAACACCACTTATCCACACAATTCCGTTTATGTGATCTTGCATTTGCAATTACTGCATTCACGGTGAAGATTTTGTGTTTTATAGCAAAGGCAAGAATTATGGTCATTATAGCTTTTGCAGAATGAAATGAAAAAACTTTCAGAGTAGTATCGAGTTGTTTCTTAACGTGTTGAAATGTCCCTAAATGACCCTATATATATTTTTGAAAGTTAACATTCCTTTTTCTGACAACTTTGATAGTTCCACTTGACTACCTTGTGCTCTGAACGCTCTTAACTACATTTGAGGTAGTATTATTTTCTCTCATATGCTTTTGGATAATTCAATAAACTATATTTTATTTTTTTTAAATCGACCTTCAAGAAATAAGGTATACCTAGGTAGCATAGTAAATACGTATAAAAGAAACAGTATTCTGTTTCATGAAATGAAATGAAATCTTTGAGTTTTACGTCCTACGCTTATGCCGGCTAGGCTAAAGAAGAAGATGATGATGAATGAATGAAAATGGTGGAATGAAGAATGGAAGGAAACGGGAGAACCCCGAGAACTCACGCACATGGTGTTTGTCCACCACAAAGTTCACTTGGCGCGAGCTGGGATCGAACCAGGGCCCCCAAGCACCGGAGGTGAACGCTCTACCACTGAGCCACCGCGGGTCCGTAGTGTTATGTTTCAGTGAAGTATCTTCCTGTCTTGTTACAGAAGAAACACATTTTCGTAGAGCTGACGACATATCCTTTGTTTAACTTGTTCATGTGATATCAAAGATACTTTACTGTTTTTCGTCCAGTATGATTCTAAATTCAGGCAAATCAAAGTGTTAACTAACACCATCTTTCTATTAATCTAAGAATAATAAGGACCGAAATATAGGATATGGATTCTTTCCCAACATCATTCGTGATAAAGTTAAATCTTAAACTGCTAATTATGCGAAGTTTAGAGATTCCGCTCTTCCAGGCTACAGATATTATCAGTCCATATTCAACTTCTATATGCTTCTAGAAGTTAAGAAAGATTTAAAAGAGATTTACCTCTCTGTAGAAATATTGTAAATAACATTGGATTTAGTGATATTCCCTTGAATGATCTTAAGGATAGACATCTGTTTTCTGTTGTTAGAGTAAGAGAAATAAGTTATCAGTGACATAAAGAGCATTAACATTTATTTCATTCTGTTGGTTTCGAACCCACTTAGCACATTATTCGGGTTACCATACGTCAGCATTTATAGGGATTGGTTACTTTGACATGATAATAATCGCTACCATAATGAATCGTGTTGGCTTGTTTTTTCCATTCCTTCCATATGAACACTTCCGGTCCTATCTGCTGACCTTTGATATGTAAGTGTTTTGTGAACATGTAACAATGGCGGATCCAAGGGGGCAATCCCCCCCACAAGATGGGGCAACTTTCTTATTTTATATATAAATAATACCCATCCCAGAGTTTGGAGCTCTTAAAAGTAGCTCGAACTAGCAGTATTACGAACTAACGCCCCTCCCCAGAAGTCCGTCCTGGATCCGCCCCTGACATGTAACCATATATAAATAGTTAAATCTAGGGATACTGTGTATCAGTGGCGTATTTAGGGGGGTGGCTTCCGGGCTTAAGCCCCCCCCCCCGAAATCTTACTTAGTATAATAAAGTAAATGAAATATCTTGCAGAATTTTCACATTTCCAGGCAAAGCTCCCCCCCGTAAGTTAGCAAAGTCCCTCCCGAAACAAAATCGTAAATACGCCACTGCTGTGTATACATTCTCTAATTATTGTGATTATAATAAGATTTCAGCATATCTCAGGTAAGGAGGACAGTACATTCTAAAGTGAATGTTTACACAAGAAGTTAGTTTGGTTGAAGTGCATCAACATTATGGTATTTTCGGAATATGATAACTTTACATATTAATCTGTTATTCTAATTCGACCTTATAATATATGTATCTATTCCAACCTAAGTATATTACAGGAAGATGATTGTGATGGAGGATTAGTTTCGTGTCTTTTTTTTTAGCAGTAAGGCTATATAAGAAGTGGACCTACAGTTCAATGTAAACTACAGATACGACGTTAATGCGTTTGTTAATATAACAAGTATAAGCAGTGGCGTATTTACGATTTTGTTTCGGGAGGGGCTTTGCTAACTTTCGGGGGGGGGGCTTTGCCTGAAAATGTGAAAGTTCTGCAAGATATCTCATATACTTTACAATAGTAAGTAAGATTTCGGGGGGGGGGGCTTAATACGACAGTGAGTATAAGTATCATATCTACACCATGTGAAGGGGTTTGATCTTACAGGTATGCAACCAATCAAGCATATAGGTACAATTTGGTTGCATACCAAAAGGGGGTTATTTAGATATATATACGATTCATGAGAAATCGACATTTGAATGTCCATATGTTGGGATCAAGTGAACCATCTGCACGAAGTAACTTGAATCGTAACTTTTGACTCTTTATACCATGGCCAAAAATGATGGCAATCCATTTAGTATAATTGAGTTTTTTTTTCCTCAAACATAATACATATTACACATATAAAGGAGACCTGGTTGGTAGACCAAACTTCTTAATAAATTAGAACCTTTAATATGTCTATGAATCGTCATTCGGTATTGCTGCAGTAACAAGAGTGCAAGAAACTTCATAAAGCCAAGATATGTGTAACGAAAGATGTTTCCAGTTTATGTTAAATCGAAGCTCATAATCCATACTAGACATCTTAACTCCTACTCCCTCTTAAACCGAAGGCCCCGTCTTATATAACCTCGATGCTGACAATGGAGGCTGAACTTAATCTAGAGTTTAATGTTTCGAAAGAACCTGTTCTTTATGGAAAAAGAAGAGGGTTTATTATGTGATTTCCATACCATATACGGTATACACATAGTGCTGTAGAGTAAGGGTAGATACCTTAGCTATCTTATAATTACAAATCTAGAATTAAACGACGATATTGTTTTCTGGTTTCTCAATATGTAGCAATCAGACGATTCTAATTGGATATCATGCTCTTCAAGAATCTAGGATCAGAGAATTCATCTTATCTACTGAACTTGCGTATCGGGTAAATTTAGCAACCTAATGCTTTTTTGTACCCTCTTTCACAAGCAGAGGAATTTCCAAGAGAAACACGTTGGGAAAAAGGAGATGGTAAGATGATTGAGATGAATTGAAAGTAGCACGCGTTGGCAGTGTACGCGTCATCATGGACCAACAAATAGAAAACCTGTAAAGCTATGGAGTACACTATCAATGAACTTCTTTAGCTGTCAGTACTGCACTTCTCAATGCTAAGTTTCCTGCTTTGCCTACTCCTTGTTCTCTACGTGTAGTTTGCTGAGAAGGTGAACATCAAATTATAACGACGAGTTGTTGGTTGACCAACGTATACTACATTGGCTACTTAAACTACGTTGTTCCAACATATTTTTCAACTTGATTTTTTTTTTTTTTTTTTTTTTTTTTTTTTTTTTTTTTTTTTTTTTTGCAATTATCAATTCTCAACCATGCTAAACATTAACCTACGGAAGGTAGGGTTATCAACTGACCGGTATTTTTGTCGGTCGCGACTATATATTTCAAGGCTTAAAAGTAGAATTATTGTTCATGTCTTTTCAGGATTATGAGCGGATGCCAGTAATTTAATTTTTCAGAGGTGACAACAGGCCTATCAAATATGCTAAAGAAGTGCTCAAATTGACTATTTTGTACAATTTACATCCTGAAAAGAATAACTACTGCAATGGCTACTTCTGATTGTACAGTGTTAATAAGAATTTGACGAAATACGGAGGTAACATTTAAGGCAGTATGTACAGGCAGTTCACAGATGTATGGAACACATATATCATTAAGATAGTGTGCGATTAATTAATTAGAGCTCTTTATATTTTTACAATTACTGAAATTTTTCACTTCCACTTACCTATAACTGTAGCTACCATCACCGTTCACCTGGCTTTCCATTTTGGTTATTGGAATTGGAGGTTCATTTGATTGTTGCTGTGGAGCTGGTTTAGCTTGGACAGATAATACTAGAGCAAAAGAGAGCACTACGATCTGCAAAGAGTTAAGGGGGAAAAAAAGTTATTTTCAAAATGTGATTCAAAGTAAAAATTAAACATAAAATGTATTTTAATTCATATTTATATACACAATTACACTCACAACATTCTTACTAGTATTTTAAGCTTTAGTATCTATTCAATGTGATGGAAGTTTTCTTGTTCCTAGTTTTTACAGACATAGGAAAACAGGGTTAACGAAGTAGTTTTTAAATCGTTTCTACTAGGCCCTACTTCTTCAGAAAAGATTGATTTGCAAAGTTCCAGTCTTTTCATGTAACTTTTCCCAATGAGGAGCAGTCAAAATGTGTCCCCGGCTCTTTATTACCACAATATAAGTACGTATTTACTTAATCACCTTCAAAGCAGTGACGGATATAGCCCGGGGCCGGGGGGCTAGGTCCCCCAGATTTTTGAGTGACAAAAATAATTAAAGCTATTATTTATATATTTTTGAAACTTTATAGTAAACTTATGATATACCTGTCATAGTCTGGGTTCTGGCCGCCCCCTTTCCAGTTTTTACCTTCTACACCCGCCACTGCTTCAAAGTAGGTACCTTCCTCCATAGCTCCTGCCATTGCTGAAAACACTGAGGAAACTCCTGTTTTGGTATCTTCTTTGGTAACAACATATGCGTATAATGTACACGTATATGCATAATACGTGTACATATATTATACTTATATGTATGTTTATAATGTAAATGTATATTGTGAAGTTACCCATAGTTATGTGTACTTCTATCATAATTTGTTAAATTTAATCATCATAATTTAATCAGTTTATTTTCATTCTACAAGTTAATTTTATTAAAATTATTGTAATCTTCAGTTCAATCAAGACAAAACTCTTATTCATCTTGTACATTTTTAGACAGTTTAAGTAAGCATGTATTTGTTTTATTGTCATTACAAAAGCTACCAATAAACGTCAGACTAGATTCTCTTGCTATCTGAAATATATTCCTTTCCAGCTAGACTAGTACAATCTCGTTCATTGATAGCAAGAGTCATTGTTTTCTGATGAAACAAAACCATGAAGGACACGATCACAAGGGGTATTCGTCATGAAGATTTGGTAGGTGCAAAATCGTCCAAAGGAGCACACCACACTATTGGAGACAGTCCAGCTTCATATCTTTTGAGATACATTCTGCGGGTTCATCACCGCAGACGTAGTTTGGAAGAACACCTGATTTGTTAAAGAGAGATGAGAATGACATTCATCATATATTAGATTGAACGCCCCTAGCAGTTTGACAAGATTTGGTTCCAGATGTCAACTAGCTCTATTTCTCCAGTTTCGATCCAGAGAGTAGAAGACGCCGGAGAGATACATTCGTTATTCCAGACAACAAGAACGACGCCAGTCACCCAGGAATTATTCAGGCTAGTGCTCATCCTTTATTCTCATAACCTTATTCTTTTCACCTCACCTTTGAAACTAGTCACTTTTTACAAAATTGAGACATTTGAATTTTACGTATTTACATTCAAACTTAACTTCTTTGCAGTTAAGTTCCGTGTAGGACATCAGTTTTCATTCCCCATATTTTACATCCCTAAGTTTAGCGTTTAGTAATCATATTCTGAGCTATTAACTGATATTCCCACCACAGCACAAATTGTATGCATGTAACAATGTATGTGTGCATATGTATGTATGTATGTAACAATATTAATGTATAATGTACAGTACGTAGTATACTCGAAGTTGTAGACTCTTCGTGTGCCACCCGGGTAGTACACTATATTTATTTATAGAGATTAATTGATGTCCTGCGAAAAAAAAATGTTGAGAGGTTGTTGTCTTAAGCAAAGATGAGGCACTCTGGCTCTTTTGATAATTTTTTGTTTGTTTGTTTGGGGACATGCAAACTGGATGCTTATGAAACAGATAGTTTGAGCTATTGTAATTGGTAGGTTGGTACGATTGAAGTATCTGCTTTGAAGTTTGGTAGGAAACTCAACTCAAAAACACAGCACAGGTATAGAGTAAGGTCACGTGTCTAACGTCGCAAACTCTGTACACTTCCAGTAAATAGGTTGGGATACCCATAGAGTTAAAAGAAGAGTGTGTTGTTGAACAGTCGAACAGCGTCGTATGAATGTTACCATGGAGAAAACTTTTTCTTTTCTTTACTAATTCAAGGCGTGGTATTCTGCACAAGAAAACGCAATAAACATTAACGATGCATTTGTGCCAGGAATGGCAAATAAACTCGCCGTTCTCCGTTATTTAAAAATATATATATATATAATTCCAGTGACAGTAAGCCCTGAACAACATCATTGTCGGATGAACTCCTTAGGAACATCGTGAAAGTAGACCTTCTGTAAACGTGTTCGTGACATCCAGACGAATTAGACATACACCATACCAATATCATTCCATGGCACAGTGCAGTTGGTAAAGTAAATACATAGGGTTGATGGGTGTTACATGAGTTAGCATCCGCCGAAAAGAATCGACGTCTAGAGGTGTGCAATTCTATGATTGTAAAGAAGAAGTGACAAAATTAAGTTACATTTATCAGAGCGTGACTTTAGATGAAGAATACATACTCTACGCTAATCATAAATGGGCTGGGCAGTGATTAGTTCTTATCAAATTTCAGAACGGTTTCCAAAATCCATATATTGTTGCTGGTATGATGATCTAGGATGACAATGATCCATCATTTCTTTCGCATCAAAGGAAAAATCAATGCAGATTATTACAGTGTTGAGTTCCATGAAATGCACAGCAACTATGCCCGCAAGTATCCAGAAATATTCAAAGGCCGTAGTGCCATCACGTTTCACGACAATGCACATTCAAAGGTGTCTCAAAGAACGTTGCAAACTCTTCATGAGTTTCAGTATGTAATCCTTCCTCAGCCACTGTATTCCCCTGCAGTCTCTCCCACCAACCACCATATCTTCCGGCATCTCGAGAAGTTCTTGGGAGGAAAGTACTTCCTTAATAATCGGGCGATGCAATGTTGCGGTTAGGACTTTTGGAATTGACGTAATCCTTTCCAGTTTCAGTGCACTTAGAAGTGCTACTTTTTTCTTTTTTTCCGTCACGAAAAGTAATGTATGCTTGTTATTCATCTAGAGCTGCGATAGTATGGTGGAAAACGTGTGTACCTGCCAACTGGGTAGCAGGGATTGGATTCCCAGTGGGGACGGAAATTTTCTTGTCCCAATGCAGATCTGAAATTAACCCAAATAGGTATTGAAGTAATCTGGAAAAGTAAAGGAGTGTGTCACTGATATATCACCTATATGATTGTCTAAATAAAGAAAAATGTGTACCCGCACGCTGCTCTTGAGTCTAAATGTCCTGAAAGGAGCCCAAGTTTACTAAAGAGTAATTACTGTGGTTTGACTTTCCTACATTAAAAGTTTTGCCACCTATTTTACACCACCATTTCCTCCTTCAGTTTCTCTGTATTGATTATACTCGTTTTTATGTTTATGAAATGTTAATTTCCCGATATTTACGGAATGTCACGTAGATTTCTACTGTAAAAGCTAGATGAATTCACAGAGATATATATACGTATTAGAATCGGTCATGCCAACAAAATTAACCATTGCTTTCTGCTTCTGACAGACATGATCAGTAGGATACCAATGGAATGCCACTATATTTACTTCGCGAAAAAAATGCTAATTTTCTAGATTCGTTGTTGTATTTAGATCTACCCTCTGTTGAGTAGATATCTTAAAAGATAACAATAGAGTCAGGAGGCCAGTTCTTGTTCAACTACTATAAGTCAATTAACAGCAGTTCAAAACATCAAAGTACACTACATTATTAACCCAATAATGAGTATTATCCCATTCAACACTTTTGGATAGAGAAATGGACTCACATGCACCAAAATGATCAGCCATAAAAATATACATTATTGAGTCCTTCCTCATTTCCTGAAATGTATACTTTCCTCTGATATATATACATTTAAAGGTCCCTTGAAAAGTATAAAAGCATGTAATATTAGATATAAAATAAATTGAATTATGTTTCTAAGCAAAGAATCTAACAAACAAATATTAATACGAGAGTAACAAGCAGTAATTTCAAGATGTGTAAAAATTTCCTTTATATATTTAGCCTGTTTGTACGTCCATCTAGAAGACTAAATGATCTTTAGAAACTAATTGATAAAATCATAATCATTGAAATCAAGTTCGTTTATTGAGACAATATTTAAAACGGATCAACCACTTTCGATTTTCCCGTTGATTTTCAGAGAGTATATACTATAATAAGTAGCGATCAGTGGTTCTCTATATCATCAATTGAGTGCTGCAAGAAAATGTTTGATATAGTCTAATCTCTCTACTAAAACCGGAAGTGATCGAAATCTGCTACCTATTCCGGTTTCAATATTAACAGAAAAAATGTTCCTAGTTGTTAAAATTTGATCATGAGTAAGTCCTATAAAAGTTTCAACCAACATCTATCGTATAGGAACATGAAAGTCCCAGCCAAGAAAAATTAGATCGTAACAAAGGACAAAACAATTTTCAAGATGCTAACTTTTCCCTACTTCGTACCCTTTAATAAAAGAATCTTTTTGATACCTGGAGGCCATTTTGCAACAAAACAAAACTTAACTTTGGATGGTATCGTAAGTTATTTATCAAAAGTTCCTATCGTTGTTGATGCCATCATAATTACACCATTCCATTTCTGGCGTCTTATATAAGAAAATCTCAGCAATAAATAAATAAAAAAAGAAAAGAAATTTATCATGTCAAACTTTATGACGACGATATAAAATCATTTCGTATGATGAAACGGAAAGTTGTATTTTGCGCTTAACTAACCAGGGAAAAATCATTTAAAAGGATGACTTTACATAATATTAAATGACTAAGGGAATTACTCTAGGCGTAATTTGTGTAAACATATTATGTTACGTCGTGATTTTTAAAACAACGAATGAAGGTTTTTCTAAATTTTTTATTTAGCTATTTTTGGATATTCCGCGAAAGAAAAAAATGTTTGTCACGCGAAATGACAGATGTAATATATTTACTAATATTTTGTTATATTTTTGTCTTCTTGATAATTGTGTCATAGTGACTCAATATTCTTCATATTACTTCCTCAAATCAGCAGATGCTCCCTAGTGGCTAAGCGTACACTCCTTTGGCATGATAATTCCGAGTTCGATTCCCGACGGGAGCTTATGTGGTTCGAATCTCACGTGAAGTTTAGGTCCCCGTTTCATATAGCCTCGCTGCTGAAAGGAACGCTAAACTAAAAAAAAAAAATAACAAATCAAATCAAATCTGCAGAAGTTAGGGAGGGGAATTCCATTATTGACATCGTAAAATTGACACATTTCATTAAGGTAAAATGTTTACAAATGTTTCTTATAACTCGTCATATATAGTGTAAGATATATATGTGATACAAAACACAGGCTAAGAAAAATAGATTCCTCATTCTTAAAATTTTTCGGATAAATGTTTCGAACAATAAATTAATAACTTGTGTATAGTTTTCTTTGAGATATAATTATTTAAGGCTTACTAAGGAAATCCGTAGTCAATGGGATACGAATTTACAAGTACCTAACTAAAATTAATATATATATATATATATACGAGCAGTGGCGTATTTAGGGGGTGGCTCGGGCTCAAGCCCCCAACCCCGAAAGAAATTTGTTATATGCAAAACTTCATTAAAATTCGTCGCACCTGAAAGGAAAAATATATGTACTTATTCACATGTTGTGCATAGCTCCCTTCAAAAATATTCTAAATACGCCACTGTACAGGAGATAGACAGTTTTAGTAACATAGACAATTTGTTGAGAGAGACTTTTCCAGCATAACTATGGAACGTCTGGAGCAATTTTAATCAAACTTGATAGACATACGACTTTCAGTCTGGAAAAATTACTGTGCGAGTAAGGCACTCCAAAAGGGTGTGAGATGGAAGGAATGGCGTGTAAGAATAGTGAAAAACTATTAATATTAGTGTGTAGTCCATAGTTTTCTGGGCCTCTGAAATGAATAGTGACGCTAACATCAATGGCATTTAAGCCCAAATTTATCCTCATGGGCACAGGGTGGGAAGGGTTGCGGAAAAATGAAGTGCATTTATGTGGAGTTTTCGGAATCGGGAAACGTATGGCCCATTTGAAATTACTTTTGGAAGCTAATTAGTATAATTAAAAATTCAAGTTAGGTTTCTAAATCATATCAATTTGATTACAGGCGTATCCTGATAGGTAGGTTTTTCAGTATTTATGCGAAAAGTAGAATATCTTCTGTATTTTTATTAAAATGAATCTTTTTAGGCAGAAGGAGATTCAAAATTTCCCCACAAACCTATTCCCCGTGCGAAGAACGTATATTTCGGCTAGTACATATAATATAATATATATATATATATATATATATATATATATATATATATATATATATATATATATATATATATATATATCAGAGGAGGTACGCTTGTATAATTTGATGGCGAGTTTCAAAAGTGGGCGGCGGTGATCCTTCGATATATCTGTAACTTCAGGTTGGCTGAATTTAGACATTCTTTGAAAACATAATACCAATTAAGATTCACAAGATACGCACAATATTTTGTGTATTGTTACAGGCAAATAATGTAAACATTTATGGGAAATGTATTTTGTTTTATTCTCTTTATTAAATTTTTCTTTCGGGGAGGATGATGCCATAAACGTGAGGGTGCACCAGCACCATGCACTTGCTCGGTTATCTATGGGCCAATTCATTAAGTCAGTGACATAATTTCAGGTTTAGCAAGATTATTCACCGAAAAATGATTTCACTTTCTTAATTAGTATAGTAGTAAACAATTTATTAAAAAACATGTGTTTCTCAAACTCAGGGTCAGTACACGCAGAGTTAATATGATATAATAGTTTGAAATTATCATTAACTCTTAAAATTTAATTTTAAAATATTTTAATTAACTTTTCAGAGTTGTGCGTATTTCTTGAAAGAAAAGTAAAGGATAACTCCCTTACGCATTAATGCACTGCTAAAATATTTTCTTTGGCGAACGAAGGGGAAAAAAATCATGATTAAACAAAAATCGTGACCTCCCACACTGGATTCAGTTATTTTCTCATCGTTAGGTTATGTCATGCAAAGAAAGTTACGAGATGAAGAACTGAAAAATGACAGTCTTTACATCTTGTGCTGAAAATCAATTAAGTGAGACTTACATTGAAATGCAATTCAACAGACATTTTGTATAAGCTTTTCTTCATTTGATCTCACCAATCTTTTGTGCTTCTAACCTACCATTATTTACTTAAGCATTTACTTAGCGTGTAAAAGTGATTTCCAACATTTGTAGGTTTGTAGGCTCTTGTTCTTTTTATCATTTTTTTAAAGCTTACCTCTCTTTTCTTCTTTAGAGGTTAGGAGTGAATTTTCTGTCTGCACGCTTTAAATGTTAGAAAGCGTAAAATCGAGACCCAAACCAAACCCACTCTGTTAAAGAATGAAACTCTTTCATTATAATTGAGGTTACTCCCATCTCGTTGACCCCAACATAAAATGGTTGCTACCAAAGGATGATGAACAAAGAATACGAAGAGTCATCTTCTGGGATATTTCTAAAGTTACATAATAACAGCAGAGCCACCTATCTCCTCCCCAAAAAATTTTGATGTCTGACGGTGAAATTCTTTTGAGGAAAGTGAATGCTGTCTGTATATTCGCTTTCTTCAATATATATACACATATAACCATCTTCCTTATGTATCATACGATAATAGTGTAACATCTTACTTTAATCTTTGTACAAGATGGTTGATGTTCGTGGGAAATGACTTTTAGAAAACACTTATCTTGAAAATGTCTTGCAATAAATGTTTTTTTTTTCAGAGAATGTTTGATTTCTTTAGTTAAATCAAGGAGGCACAGTAAACAAAGACGGTTATTTTCAAGCGAAAGGCAAAGTAGACCAAGCCCACAATAAGCAGTGGGGCACGGTGGCTCAGTGGCTTACTTCTTGTGTGTGGGGTTCCTGATTCGATCTCCGGCCAAATAAGTTTGTGGTGGACAACATCGTGTTCGTGAGTTTTCTCTGGGTTACTCCCGTCTCTTCCCACATTTCATTCCACTCAATTATTCCATCATCATTCACTTGCATTAATCATCGACTGTCTTAGCCTAAAGAGTATAATTGTGGGACGTTAAACTGAAAGCTTTAGATTTTCCACTATAAGCAACAAGTAGACAATGAAGCTTAAAGTTCATTCCCATACAGGGGAGCATCCACCCACAAGGAAAGACTCCCTGATCAGGATTATCCTGCCCCCAATCATCGTACGTCGGCATACATTTGTACACTTTCTTAATACCTACAACTTAACTTGTTTATTATAGAAATAATAGATGTAGCATAAAAAGTTTGGCTTACACTTCAGCTGTACTCCCTTATAAAGTGTAGAAGAATGCAATAATGCGGGTTCGGTATTAAACAGACGTAGTGTCTTGTTATATTGGATAAACTCCCAAAGTTTGGAGCCCTACTCAACAAAAATTTCTGGGTACGCGCCTCTTCCCATATAACAATTAGGCTTAACTGCATCTGAGATACCTCTATCTTCTTCGTTATTTAGCCCATTAAATACTTTTATCAGAACTCATTTCACTCTTTCCTTTGAAAAGGGCAGCAAATCTAATTGTTTTATTTTACTGATTTCGTTTTCAAATTCATTTCAATGTCCCTTGGTTGATGAGAAGTAAAATTTTATAGTACATATTTTTAATATTTAAAAATCAAATTTTAATTTAAGTAATATTTAAATTTATATATCATAATGCGAATTGTATTTTGTCAGATCCTTCATGGCTACATGGTTAGCATACGCTATTTATGGGTGCGTTATCCGTGTTCGATTCTCAGCAGGAGTTTACGTTGTTCGAATTCTACGTTAAGTTCCAGGTCCATGTCTCATATAGCTTAGGTAACAGTAACCCTAAATCTAAGCAGTCAAATGTATTTTCACAAAAAAAGGGACATTTAATTATAGTCTAACAATAAATCAATAAAGTCATGGTCGTCATTAAAGTTCCAATTCATTTCAAAGACTACTTTTTCACATATGTAAATCAACAGACTAAAAACAAAGAGGGAACAGGTACTCTACACTCTTAAGGAAGCTCGTAATAGCAATCTAGATTAGATTAGCTTCAGTGCTGCTAAATTGCGACTCTTTTTTTTAGGGAAGTCTGACTAAGAAAGATATTTCCAATACCAGTTTTTATGAGAACTATCTATGACATTTTTTTTCTTTTAGTTTAACGTCTCATGATTATATTTTGATTCTAAGGATTATAATGATGGAATGAAGAAGGGGGAGAAAACGGGAGAACTCCGAGAGAACACCCAGGCATACGATGTTTGCACACCACAAAGTCCACTTGGCGGGAGCTAGGGTCGAACCAGAGGCTCTCAGGTTACATTGGATGACTCTACGACTGAGCTACTCCAGCGTCTGTGAGATTTGTAACGAAACTTCTCCTATCATTCGCGTCTTTAGAGCGCAAACGTTCTGTCCAACTTTTTTTCGAAATTGAGATATTTATACTTATAGATGGCCCATGATGAGCTCTTTCACATGGCGATAAGAAAGCAGACGAAATCGTTATTATTTACAAGAAATAATGGATGAAATATTGTCCTATCCCATATGTCCTCCTATATCCTATGTCTATTATTTTTGCTCTCCTGTAAAATTTCTAAAATTGGACATAGAACCTTTGCGCTCCAAGGACATGTATATACTCATCATTATGATATCACTTTATATAAGAATCTCGTTCGCTTACTTTACTTCTTTCCTCCACAGATATATACCAGACATTCCTGATTTATATTTGATAATCCCTCCCTAATATCGTTCAATACTCTATGGGCCCACCTAGAGTCACTTTCAGCTTCTTATTAAGATTTTGACTAACTAATGATGCTAACTTTCTTATTTTGGAAAAACATTACTGAACTTAGCAACTATTTATATTCGGAAAAGGGCAGTCACGACTTTTCTGCACAGTTATCCAACCACATTAAAAGTAATCGAGGTAAGACAGAATGGAAAGAATTAAATAGTCAAACTCTTAATACAATGCTAGAAACCAATCTGCATAGAGCCCTATATGCTTTGATTTTTCTCCAAAGTTAGTTAATATGATTCATATCATGTATTTTTTAAAAAATCATCTTTTATTGGTTATTGAATGTTGAACTATATAATTTAATTAATTCTGATATTTTAGAATAATCATTCTATGTTGGCCTAATTAATTCTGATATTTCAGCATATAGCAAGTGCATATCATAATAATTATTACACTCTAAATATTCATAGGGTGTCCAGTAATTTTATTCTGAAAATCAGGAAGCACTATACATGCATTTCCCATAACTCACACATCAATTACAGACCTCGTACTTAAATAATACCGCCCTTAAAAAGCATTGGTCACTTCCATCAGAGATAAGTACGAACCACTGAGAAATTCAATAATTTAGAAACATGTAGGCCTATATTATAAAGGTATCCAAGAATGTTCTGTTGCTTTTTCTGGAGGTCTGTCTGCAATAGGCAACCGTGAGTTCAATGCGAATGGAGATAAAAAATGAATTGAAATCTTTGAGTTTTGCGTCCCACGGTTATGCCGGTTAGGCTAAAGGAGACTGTGATGATGAGTGATGAATGAAATGGTGGAATGAAGAAAGTGGGAGGAAACGGGAGAACCCCTAGAAATCCCACGCACACGGTGTTTGTCCACCACAAACTCCACTTGGCGGGGGCTGGGATCAAACCCGGAATCCCAAGCACCAGAGGTGAACGCTCTACCACTGAGCCACCGCGGCCCACGAATAGAGATAAGGCGAAGGTCAGTTGTTGGGTGGGTATATCCAACATACTACCTGATTGTGAAAGTTCAGTTACATCGTGAGCTTGGGTAAGGACAGAGTCAACATAAGAGTTACAGAGAGCGTCAGAAAAGCGTCTACGCTGTACGAGTTCAAACTGGTGTCAAACAGCGCTGCAGCGGGATGGAGGATATGCCAGCCCTTTGCTGAGGGTGTCGTGACTACGCGGATAGTGCAGCGGTGGTTCAACAAGTTTAAGGACGGTGACGAAACACTCGAAGACACACCACGTGCCGAAAGATCAACACTGTACAATATGAAGAACTTCAGACAGCAATTGAGGCGATTAGTGGCCAGACATGTAAGGAACTGATACTATAATTCAGCGTAAGTGAAGTAACCATTCGGCAGTACCTTCATCAACTTGGGAAGCACTACAAGTTTGGTCGATGGCTCGCATATGATTTGACTCCGGGCGAGAACGCAACGCGAGCAGATACTTGTGTTTCTTTGCTGTCTCGTCTGAGGAAGGAGCCGTTTCTGGGCAGGGTGTTGGCATGTGATGAGAAGTGGGACCTCTACGAAGCTCCACGGCGCCGTCATCATTAATGAGCTTCCCATAAACTGGTTCCAAAACAGCGGAAACCTGTGTTGCACCAGAAGAAGGTCCCCCTGTGTGTTTGATGGACTGCTCGCGGCATCGTGCATCGGGAACTGCCACCTGCTGGTCAAAGCATCAATGTAACTGTGTACTGTCAACAGTTGAGCCCTCTTCAAGAAAAACTCTAAACTCTCTAGTCAGCACTTCTGAATCGCAAAGGGGTCATCCTGTTACGGAACAACGCTAAGCCCCACGTGGCTAGGATGAACTGGGACACCATTCTACGCCTTGGATGGGAAACACTATTGCATTCGCCTTACTCCACGGATATTGCACCGTTCTATTATCACCTGTTCCATTCCTTGAACAATCACCTTAGAGGACGCCAGTTCAAATCCACTGTAGAGGTGCAGAAAGCACTTGATACCTTCACGGCCCACCAAGTTCTACAGCGATGGAATCCATGGCCTTCCAAAACGTTGGCAGAATGTCGTCGATGTTGATAGGACTTCTTTTAATCTTCCAGGTACGTCTTACGTGACATCGGTGTTCGAAGGTGTTGAGTGAAAAAGCAACATAACTTTCTTGGTTAGCTTTGTATTATTATTATTATTATTATTATTATTATTATTATTAGTAGTAGTAGTAGTAGTAGTAGTAGTAGTAGTAGTAGTAGTAGTAGTAGTAGTAGTAGTAGTAGTAGTAGTAGTCGGAAACTTCACAACGAGAAACCCTATAATTTATACTGTTTAGCAAACATTGTTAGGGTCATCAAGTCGAGGGGGCTCAGGTGAGCAGATCTTGCGGGCAAAATGGAAGAAAGTGGGAATGCTTTCAAAGTTTTAACTGGAAATCCAATCGGGAAACGACCCTTATTAAGACGAAGGAACAGATGGAAGGATAATATTAAGATGGATCTCACAGAGATAGGAATAGAAAGTAACAACTGGATAAAGCTGGCTAAGGATAAAAGTCAGTGGAGAGCTTTTGTGAACGCAGCATTGAACATCCGGGCTCCATAGGCCATTGAGTTAGTTAGGTGGTGTGTACCTTGCAGGCTTTCAAGTTGAACACGTTTAGGATAAAATATGCTAAGGAATTCTGTCATTGATAATTAGTTAAAAGAAGTTTACTGCGGGATACTTAACAATAGCATGATTCATTGTGTCTTGTACGCAAAAGAAAAAAAAACTCTAATTTGTTTGATTTTCGCTTGAGGAGCAAAAACTGGCATGATGTGTAGTGAAAGTTACTTCAGCAATTTATTGATAGCCTTTACATTATGCAAATGGTCTATTGTTAAAGATCTAAGAAAGAATATCTCACTTTAAAAAATAGAAAGAAATGAGGAGAAAAGCGAAAGTTTCGTTTGGTTATCCTTGACATATACAAAGATTCAGCCTTGACCTTGAATTGATGGTACTAAGGAACCAAGAAGTTTCTACATTCTAAATATAAGTACTAAAAATTTGACGCTATGATTTTACCTTTGAACTGACCTGACCATTAAGTTTCTTTCTAAACCTTTTCGATGGAAGGTTATAAGTGGTGCTTCTGCTAAAACCACTCTCTCCACTGCTACTAATGCATTCAAGAATAACAAGTTGTTTTCTCCTTCAAGCGCATGCTTTTAGTACGGAAGATGCTGGGTACGATTACCGATAGTAGAACATTGAACGCATTTCAGTGATTGAGAGCCCATTTAAACTGTAGTTCCAATCCATTCTCAAATGTTTTCAACTACTAGAATCGGATCTTTTCGAGATATGCTGGAGTTCAAAATGTGCGCACATTCCTAGCTGTTTTTAAGAACGGTCTAGAATGTGCAACTAATATTACATATTGGATATGCGGGGTTACGAACAATAGGTAATAAATATCGGGGCCACGGAATGGCTGTGGGGACATTCCTTTAAGGATATACTTCTTCTTCCCTTTTCCCCCAGGTTTTGAATTAAAATGAGGTAACGGCAGGTGCTTATAACTAGTTGGGAAAATACATTCTTCACTAGCTGAGTCTTTTCTATAGATCTAAAGAAAGATTAGCCAGGTACAGTGCTTTAGTAGTAGAGCGCTTACCTGAGGTGCTAGGAGTTCATGGTTCGATATCAGCCAAAATAAGATTGTAGTGGAGAACATTGTGCCCGTAGTTTCCTCGTGGATTTTTCATCTCCTTCCACACTCTCATTCCACCAATTCTTTCACTGTAATCCACCTTCATTAATCATCCACCTTCTCTTAGCCTAAAAGACATGTCTGTCGAAAGTAAAACTAAAAATTTCAGTTCATTTCAGGATGACGTGGTAAATGTGAAGAGACGCCTTTCCAGCAGTGGATGGAGGAGAGTTTCGTCGCACTCACTAATAGGAGAATTGGTTCAGGGTAGTGTGTCCTTCTTGGTCCTCAGTTGTGACTTGAGTTAGGCAAAGTTGTGACTCAAACTCCTCCTTGATATCCAGTTAGCTCCCAGAAACGAGCTGAACTCTGTCGAATTGTGGTCTAACCGTAGGACTTGGTACATTGTTATCTTGTCACTGCACCTAACATCAAAAACAGATGTGTACTTGCCTTAATGCTCCGATACTGGAAACTCTTGTAGAGTTCCACTTGGTATGGGAGCTTCCACGACCAGTATGTATAAATGGTAGATGGATTTTCGCTAATTGTAGTACTCTTCCTCGGAAGGATTTAATTGTAAAATATTGGAACTTGAACGAAGCAATTGCAGCCCAGGCTACATTTATGGATCAGTATAAAGCATAAGGAAATTGTTTTTAAACGTGGAGTCATATTAACTCAGCCCTGTCGGTAGAAAGACCTACAATCTGTTGGCCAGGCCCTATATAGCCCCGTTGTTGACAAAAAACAATGATAAAAATTAACGAAGAATTACAAGAAGTGCCACATTAACTCTGGCAAAGACAATCAAGTGAATGACGGGAAATTTACTTTTACAAATGAATCTGTGCTGGTAGTGAAGCAGTCAGTATTATATAACTAACTAACTAACTCTGTGGCCTATGGAACCCAGAGGTCCAATGACGCGTTCACAAAAACTCACCATTTACTTCGATCCTTAGCCAACTGGATCCAGTTTCTACTTTGTATTCCAATCCCTGCGAGATCTATCTTAATAGTCCTCCCATCTGCGCCTAGGTCTTCTAATGGTCGTTTCCGATTGGTCTTCCAGTCAAGACTTCGAAAGCATTTCTACTTTCTTCCATCCTAGCTACATGATCTGCCCACCTGAGCCTCCTAGACTTGATGACTCTAACAATATTTGGTAAACCGTATAAATTAGGTAGTTCCTCATTATGAAGTTTCCGCCATTCCCCATTCCCGTTCCTCTTAGGTTCTAATATTCTTCTCAGTATCTTATTCTCAAATACTTTCAGTTCATGTTCTTCCCTGAGAGTAAGCGACCATCTTTCGTAACCATACAGAACAACAGGCATGATTATCGCTTTATATATTTTAAGCTTCAAATTCCTCGACAGAGTTCGCAACGACAAGAGATTTTGAACTGAATGATATTATATTCCTCTTGTAATTTAAATATGTAACTTTTTTTAGGTTTAACCAAAATATCTTATATTTGAGATAAACAGATGTCAAAAACTGTAATATTCTAAGGCTTTACATATATTCTCATACCTTTAGTATTGGAAGTATATATTTCCGCACTTCAACCATGTGAGTTTTTAACCTCACCAGTATATATATATTTTTTTAGATTTAACCAAATAACCATAATTCCATTAACCTCCAGAATTAAATTTAACCTAAAAAAAATGTTGCGAAACATTATCGGTTCCTCATAGAGAAGAATGTAGATTTTTAGTATGTGTTTTATCTTGGAACAAGTGGCCATCTGTACCAATATTAAAGAGCTTCTCTGTCACCCTACTCCTTTCCCTTATATCGTACTGTTACGGAAATGATGAGCACATTTAAAATTTAAAGATGAGAAAGAAAACTGATAATACCTTAATATAAGACTTTTGTACGTGTATAATTTTCTTAAAACACATTTTTCTTCTTTCTGAACCAATTTTCGATCCTTATTTTAACTTTCTTTTAAAATCTCTTTAAAAATATTAACGATATTTCTATTACTGTTCCATTTACATGTGAATAAATGGTAGAAATATAATACAGGATTTGAACACTCGTAGCACCTATAAAAAGATCTATGTAGAGTTCTTGCTTAAAATGATATTTTTGCAGACATAGGAACAGTTTGGTATACAAATACCCTTATGTCCTATCGTCCACTTAAAAGTAATTACGTCATAAAAGCAAAACTTGCCATGTGAAGTTGCTCCTACCATTTTAGGCTAAGTGTTTTCAAGAGACACAAAGCTGTTTTGTGTTAAAATGGACACAATAATACCTCCCTAGCAGCTACACATAACTGATTTTTTTTTCTGATGACTAACCAACCATAACAAATAATGCATTCGTTCCTTATTTTTCCTATAAAATTTTGAATTTTACACACAGCGGATTTTGAAGGCACAGCGATGTTACTAACTAAATACGAATTTTTGCAATTAAAGCTGAGGTAACAGATTCTTCTTATTTTACCACGTTAATATTTTTTCTGAGTATAGTGTCCGCAATAATCCTCCGAAGCTAAGGAATGATGCTAAGGGATGCTAAGAATGGTGAGGTGAAGCCTGTCCGGTATCCATACGTAGATACCATAAGCGATGAGAAATTTTACACAGCTAACGGTGAAGTGATTGAAGCGAAGCGAAACGAAGTAATAAGAAATGATGAACAAAAATACACAATAATAGTGTACTTCAGCAGGCTTCCACTTGGGTGAAACCCACATAGTGTTTCTTCACCACAAGGGCCATTTGACGCCAACTTGGTTCGAATCGTTGACATCTCCTACCAGATATGAACACTCTATCACTGAGCCACTGCTGCGTCATAATTTTTCATGAACGAAAGAAAAAACTAAGTACCGTTTCAGAACTATAAGTAACTTCCAAGGCCTACAGAGAGGGAGAAGTGAGTATTCGAAATGAAACCTACTTTAGAGCTAATATGAGGGAATGTCATAAAAATATAATTGTTTCGTCGCGAATTTCAGCCCCACCTAAAATTTTCTAAATAAAAACTTTAAAAAAAAAATACAGCCTATTTGGGGCTAACATGCTACTGTATATTTATTTACTTGTTTCCTGTTCGAATTATTGCCGACAAACCGATTCGTTAGTGGGGAAATTTTGCAACAAAAGATACAAAAAGCCCCTCCTCCTAGTATTCAAGTTAATATCCCAAGATTTGTCGCTTGATAATTAGGAAAATTCCTTGAAAAATATCGTATTGGATGACTGGTCTCGGAATTTTATCCTGGGACCCTTAATTGAAAGATAAAATGATATGCACAGATGCATCATTGAAAGATACGTTAATGCGTTGATAAACTGTCGGTCTGTTATGGCAGATCTGTAGTTTAACCATCCTATATGAGAAATTGCCTATAAGAGGCTATATGCACTCTATAGGTTAAGACAGGACCTAAATCACAGGATACACTACCGGGAATAGAACCCGTATTTTCTGAACCCAATACGTACTTGCTATTCATATATCCGCGAATTATAACTCTATTGTAGTAGACTAAACTAGGTAGTATTAGATTTCTTTCTGATTAAAATTATATCGTTGCTTATTTATCTTTTCCTCCAGAAAATTGCTTAAATTTAATGGAAACCCACAATTTAGTACGCAGAAACAAGTCATATAACTTCCACTAGATTCCCACACTGAAAAAGTACTGCTGATTGTTATTCAATACTTTTATGAGAAAGATCGTTCTTATCCATAATTAAGACTGTTGCTCGCTCCAAGTGAACTTTGTAGTGGGCAAACGTCACGTGTGTGGGTTTTCTCGGGGTTCTCCCCACTTTCTCCTACTTTCTTCATTCCACCATTTCATTCATTTTTCATCACCACCATTTCCTTTAGCCTAACCGCCATAATCGTGGGACGTTAAACTTAAAGATTTAATTTCATTTCATTTTAATACTGTCTCCCTTGAATTTAACCTATTCGCCGAACTTTCTCTTTGATAAAGTTCAATAAAGAAATATTACAAAGAAGTTACTTTTTCAATTCTTGAGTAATTAAAATCCCACTTAAAATAAAACTACTACTAAATAAGCTGTTGCCTAATCATTATGAGCATAATGGTTCTGAAAATGACTGATAAACCTTCATTTCTTTATTTCACTTGTATTCAGATGCAGTTTGATCATTCACCTCTTTGAATTCACTGATATATTCTAAACAAGGTGTTGTGCAAAATCGTTCGGATCGCTGTTCTCTGCTGGTTAAAATCGTATTGAATTGAACACTCTAAATATTTATATTTAACAAATTTATTTATTTATTTATTAAGTTTCTTCACTGACCTCCAAAGTTTTATACAATGGTACACAACAATCCCCTGCCTGGCGACATCTTTTAGCATCAGGCAAGCAAGTGATGGCGTACGTGGCGACATTTTTTTTAGCGAGACTGTTTAGTATTAGGAATTACAATACTAAGACTGCGTTTATTATCAGGAATTCTCATTATACCCCTTTTATTTCTACAACCGGCAATACACATCTGAAAATGTGGTTGCATAAAATTCGAGGATATTACAGTTAGTCACAGGGTACATGCTTTGGTATTAAAAATTTGCGTAATGTTCCCTTCAAAGGCAATCAATAAGAGCCAAATTTCTTTTACAAGAATTATGGATGAAGACAAAAAAAGCAAGCATTCTAGATTAAATCATAAGATAGGGAGGAAAAGTTAAGAAGTTCCCCTTAGGGACTGGCCAAGGAGACCAATGGGCTGAGTATATGAAGATAAGAACTACGACACTCATGGTATTCGATATTCAGCACCAAAGTTTGGCTTTTTTCCCTTCCTATGTTATATCATGTACCCAATTTAAAAAAGCTGGGCGAATCTCAGAACTAGATTGGAACACAAAGGAAGAATGAGAGAAGTATCCTGCCCCCAGAACAGATCAATCCTAAGTCACTTCATTAGTGAGTATACTATTTACTGACTACGCTAACCTTACTCTTAACCGCAGCGGTATGATTAGTATCAAAATAATAATGAATCATTAATAAGTAAAAAAAAAAACATAGCTCTATTATTATGGGCAAGCTACAGGAGACAGGAGAAACGTACACACGACAATTTCTAGAATTCGCCATATATAGGAGAAGATTTCGTGGTCAACTACACCTCCAATCAACTGTACATCACCAGAGCTCACCGAATGGCCTTTGTTAGTGATGAATATCATGAAGTGAAACCACGCTACTCTGTCTCAAATACAAATCACTATTAATTACAACATTAAGACAGCGATCAAAGATAATAGCAATTCATTATCTGTTTAACCCTGGCAATAACACGTTAGTAAATTATCGCTTCAACTATACCACACGATTTCAAGCCGTGTTACCCAAACTGTACTCCAAAAATGTTGCATTTCGGTCAGCATTATTCTCTAGAACTAATTCGTGCCAATATCGATGTTTTTGAATTCAATTACTTCAATTTACAATAAGACAGAATGATTTAAAAAGTGGAAATATTGCTTTTGGTAGTCCAATTTTATTACCAGTGAGGAAAAAGGCATTCCGAGAGAGCATGAGTTCAAACTTGCCTCAACAATCTTTGCTTTTTTTCTTCTCTGCTGTTCTACATAGACCAGTTTGTATATTTCAGTTTCAACAGTCCATTAATAATTATTAATATATATATATATATATATATATATATATATATATATATATATATATATATATATATATAGTTCCGTTGTTATAAATGGCTATAATAAGTCTCAATCTAAAATAGGCAAACAAAATAGAATTTCAAAAATATAAACAAAGCAAATTATCATGGCTAGTTGTTTAGAAATATTAGAAGTAATCTAATTCTAACGGGCAAGGAATACCAGTAGAGGCGAGGACTCCATTGCCTCGCTTTGATTCTGGAAGGCGTTGATTGACGCAACACGTCCGAAAAGTGTAGGGAGTTATCGTCAGAGTTAAAATAACAATCATATTCCTCCTGGCACCTGTTAATTTATCAACTATGTTATGAAGTATGTAAGTTATTTAAGTTTTAGCAAGAATTGTATATTAAGTTATCCGAACAGTATTTCTGTGCATTTATAGGTTTTTACCCCTTTACACAGGCGAACCAATGGGTGTTCACCGGGTTTGGAACCACTCTAAATACTTCGTAACTGTTTTTAGATAATATACTTGTTTTATCTCCACCAGGGGAGCACTCACGGGGTTTCCACTTTGCATTGAGTTTTTCCAATATTTCGACTTTGGATCATTCCTTGAAAAGTTTATGGGTACGCACCTGCCTCTGTCGTTAATTTAACAATGCTGAAATGACAGTATGATTGTCAGTTATTGCAAGTAATTTTAGTGAAAGACGGTTTAATGTAATCAGCTTCAATTTTCTTCAAATAATCCTTCAAAGCATCAGACAATTTATGTCCTTATTACTAACATTTCGAACTCGAGAAACAGGGGCGTTGATTTCTGAGTAAATGGGAGAGGGACGGGAGTTCAAGTGAATGTATCTGAATGTCAGCTACCCAAACAAAGATCCAAGCAAAAATATCCAGATTTCAGGTGTGCTCAATCAAATTTGGAAGGCCTGGGGCCCCTTGATCCCAAGATCAGCATCCGTGATAATTAGCCATAAGGGCAAACTTTCAAAGGAAATATTAATGCAAGTAAGAATGAAATCAACGACGAAATGGAAAGTAGATTAATGTACGGAAATGTATATTCCAACACTTTACAAAACTTGTTACTTTTGTGACTTACAGCGAGGAAATAAGGATTTTTTTAAAAATAAGACCTTAACTAAGACGTTATGCGGTATGAATTGATTGACACATAGACAGAAGAACAGTTTTGAGAAAAAAAATTGGTACGAACAAACTGGTGACCTTTAACAAGTTATCTTTTACCAAATATCATACGAGTAGTAAAATCCATACGTTTGTGATAGAACAAACATAAACATGCGAAAGATACAAAGAGTTCTAGTAAGACAGAAGAAGATCTTTAGGTAGATTAGTTGAAGTTAAGAATATATTACAAAGTAAGATGTTAGGGTAGAAGAGATTAACAAATCTAGAGTTGATCCAATAGAGAAGATTGTTTCTGTGGCAATAATTCATCAGTTTTTTAAACCATTAAGGTAACTCGTTGGATGTTCAGGTAGCATTTTTACAAGCACGGGAAATAGGCAGAAAAATTGGCACTAAGTCTAACTATGTAATGAATATCAACATCCAATGACATGCCGAAACTGAAATAAAGCCAAGCGTAGTGTTCAGGTAGTCTATAAACATTCCTAGTCGTTGCTTTCAGATCTTAGTCTACAGATAAAAGCATGAAATTATTTTTATACGTATCTAATAAACTATTTACAGAATGTAATCACTTGAGACAGCAGACCAAGGCTTCAAGCAACGTTACACAGAGTAATTTAAAGAAAGAAATTATTCGGAGGCAACAAAATTCCTTATTCAACAAGAGATTAATGTAGTTATCCCAATAGAGTCCTGATTTTGAAGAAAATGAAATGAATAGGCAATTTTAGGCATTCAAGCTATAATATATGCAATATAGAGTGACATAAGGAAATTTAAAGTTTACTGAAGTTGAAGCATGAGAGTCAGACGAACTTCAATGTATTAACTTTTATCATATGTCCATTTCAACATTCCAGTGTCTAGTTATCACTTACAGCTACAGAAGTGAATATCTTCTGTAAATCGCTGTGGCTCAGTGGTAGAGCGTTCACCTCTGGTGCATGGGGTCCTTGGTTCGATCTCGGCTTGCGCCAATTGCACTTTGCGGTGGACAAACACGATGTCCGTGGGTTTTCTCGGGATTCTCCCGTTTCTTCCCACTTTCTTAATTCCACCATTTCATTCCATTCTCATCATCACCGCGTCCTTTAGTGTAGCCGGCGTATTCGCGAGACGTAAAAAATAAAGATTTCATTCTTCTGTGAATCAATTTCTTCAAACCCTGTGGCACACACGTATTTCAAAGAAAACCGTTTTAGTATCTCTTATTCGAGATCAACTTTTAACGAAACACAATGCAGATCATTAATCTCTAAATTAATACTGTATTTGTCATATGTAGATTGCTAAATGGAACAATGTGATGCGCCCGCTACCTGTAAGATCACTTCTTGGCAGCAATACAAACATAACTTTAGTTTTGAAGTGTTTGCTAATCTGGATCTGATTACGCTTCAAGTGTGATCTTAATGATACTTATATAGAACACTTAAGTATGTTTGCAAACCAAATACAGTCAAGAAGACATTAAGAAATATGTGGTACTTAGATATTGCTCGTGCAAGAAACCTGGTTCAGAGCGTAGTTAATGAACTAACATTACAAAAAAAAATATGTTGAACTAATTAACAAATCAAAGTCAATGTCATTAACTGTTGGCCACCGTCCATAAGTGTTCTAGAGTACGTTGATTATATTTTCTGTTTATTTTTGTGTACCTAAATTTCAAACACACTTACAGGCACACGCACTTGTTTTAATGCTGGTTTTTCACGCTTCTCTCGCCTTGACCTGATATTTATATAACTAGCACCAAACATATTTAATTTGCTGTGCAATGTTTGATTTAAGAAGTTTTTTTTTTTTTAGGACACACACATACACTATGATGATCTTTTACAAGAAGCATTTAAAAAAAAAATAAACACACATTTTCACATAGAAAGCACATGTATGCAAAAAAAAATATATATATATATATATACATTCCGAGTGGCACAATACGAACAAATGTATACAAAATACATACCAGCTTCATCCTGTCGGTATGCGTTGTAGTTCTTGATATGTGTTTTAGTAATAATAAGATGTTGTTTAATATCCACAGTGTGTCTACTCTGTGTTACGTGTACGCGAGGTGTTTAGAGAATGATGGGGTAGTCGGCAGGCATTTATAATCCAATTCATCCTCTCCCTCTCTCTCTCTTTTACCTCTGTCCCCCCCTCTACTATAGACTTTTGTGTGTCCTCCTTCTTAGTTTTTTTTTTTTTTTTTTTTTTTGAAAGGGACATCTATCCCTCAACGAAGATGATGATGGAGAAAAAAAAAGATAAAGAATTGCTCATTGCTTTTTTTTCTTTAATCAAAAAAGGTCACCATCATGGTCTGCGGGCAAAGAAGATGGTGTGTGACTTAAGAGTAACCGAAGGCCTTTCCTTTACCAATAATTGCCGGGGTGGGGGTATTTTGGGAAAGGGGAAGGGGAGGAGGTATGAAGAAGAACTATTGCCAGTGACAGACGCATTAAAACAGCGCATCACACTTGTTGTTTTCTTCGTTCTTCTTCTTCTTCTTCGTTTTGTTTCATTTTCCTTACTCCCAAACCACTTAATGTCTCTTCCTACATTGGCTTCGACTTACCAGTATTACCCGATCTCACTCTCTGCAGTCTTTGGCGCATAACCATCCCAACACCAACACTACCTCAAATTAACACACACCGTATACTGATGTGTCGTCGATGTTATGTCACGGTGATTCAGGGCTTTAACAAAGAAAATACGGATGCCAACTTACAATCTAGACAGACGAAAATAACGAAAAAAGAAATATCTTTACGTAATACACTTATGACTATTTTTTTTAAAGCTTTGTTCTTTGCTTATTTTATTTACATTAATAAAAACGTTAAGAAAATAAATTATGAACGCTCTGCACAAAATGTAAACAACTTTAATGAATTGCATAAAGCGATTACGCATAATATTTGTGAAACAATTGTTTAATAAGTATGTTACGATCTGTAACGACTTAATATTTCGACACTACTGTCATTTCACTAATACTAAATCATTTCTCAAGTATGGGAAAGTACTTACTCTTTCTCATACTTGCAAAACATTAAGGACAATTTATGCTTTGCTGAATGCAAATCTATATCGAAAGGTAGCTATTGGTTTACACAGAATTTTATCAACGGGACTTGAAGTTCTCAAGCTCTGTCTACCATGCGTAGGCCACTGATCTTGCATGCTATTTCCACAATGTCCAAATATTGCAACTTGTTTAGTAGTACCTACAGATCCTAGCAACACATCCAATACAGGGTGTCTCAAAACTTCCCTGACATAGGGTAACTCTGTTATTATTATAGTTGCAACAAAAAAAATGTAAGAGGGAAAACCGTCTCCAAATATGTTTTCAATCTAAAGTGAAGGAATTATTTTTCAAATCGGACGATCCGTTTGTGCTGTACACTCTTTATGCGTCTAATGTTAAATGAAAATGCATATATATATATATATATATATATATATATATATATATATATATATATATATATATAAAAGAAAAGAAAGTGTTTTGAAATGTGAAAAGTACGTATTCGTTCGTGAAAATATAGTTATTTTGAAATCCCAATTTAATCTTCCGTTAATACGTATATATAACTGTAAACTTCTCTCTATATATTTTTTAAAAAATATTTGTAATAAAAGAGATACCTACCTCTTTTGCATTAATAAAAAAGTGATTTTAGAAATTTTCAAACATATATAATCTTTTTCTTTTTCTGAAGACACCCACACCTACCTGGATTTCTGGATATCCAGAACCTGTTAATTCGGATAATTGGTACAGAGCAGAGGTAGTCAACCATTTCACGATTGAGAGTTACTCATTTCATAAATCACTGGCATGCTATTTATGTCTTCATTAGCTCGAAAGAGATAATCATAACATATTAACAGTAATCGTTACTTACACAGGTCACAGTGAGCTACCTCTTCCAGCTTATCGAGCTGCTTGCCAGAAGTGGGTAATAACAGTCTTGAGTGGACTGTGAACTGATTTGCATGAGTAGATTGAATGACATTACATAGTTTTATTTCTGCTACGGGGTAAACTGTTTTTACAGAATTAGTTAACATATTGAATTTAGTTCGCTGTTTTAAGTTCTTTTTTTCCGTTTTGCGGTTAAGTGGATTCAACATCAAATAGAACATTAACTTGATATTGAATAGGAATCATGCAGAATCGAGATAAAGTCCCCATATACATAAAAAAAAACTCCTTGATTGACTAATCAATGTCTAGGCGAAACGGCTTAAGCTAGAAACTTGAAAATTTAACACTGTAAGCTCTTGTTACGTAAGGTGCCACTAACAAAGATTTCCTTTTTTTTAAAATTTGAAGTGGAAGAAAATAAAATCGGGTTTGCAGTTATTTTAATAAGGTATCCATATCCGGAAATCACTTAAATTTTAGGTACAGGAAATTTAGTTTACACTTTGGCCATTCCAAAAAATTTGAAAGCAATCAGTCAAAAAATTGGAAACTATTTACAAATGAAACCATTTTTTTGGTTGTACAGAAAAATGTTTAAATTGTACTGATTCAGCAAAATAAACCTGTCGTAGTAGGAAATAGTGGTTTTACGAGCGACTGATGAAATAGGAGTTTGAGTACTTGTGCTGGGTTGGTTCTTATAGAGCAGTTTTTCGTAGGTTGTCATAACGTTAAAATTAGCTGTTATGTAACGTACCGCATCTATAAATGTGTGAACATTATTCAACTTGTCATTGAGTATTATTTTGTTGTAAAATTTAAGTTGCAGTGGTTTCTGTGTTAACTTAAACCGTAAGGATTTTGACGCATGTAATGTTTTGACGTCAAAACGGATCCTCATGGATGCTGTGGGGAAGCTAAAAAAAAAAAAAAAAAAAAAAAAAAAAAAAAAAAAAAAACTGGTTTGAAGAAGAATTTTAACTAAATGAAGTGTTAATTCTGCTTTTGAATATTATCACGCAGCTGAGGATATTTGCAAAAATATCTATCTCTCTTACGTGCCCAACGAGGACATTGAAGGAAACAAGATACTATTGGATCAGTGTTGCCACAGTCCAATCTCTGGAGTGGGCTGAAAAATAGTACTAAATAGAAACAAAAAGGGCTCAACTCATTATTTTATACCAGCGTAATACCAGTGGCTCTATAATAACACGAAACTTAAAGAGGTGAAGTTCTAAAACACTCCAACCACCCTCTCCCAAGAGTGCAAGTCGAGAAAGTACTCTTTTTTAAAAAACATCCAAATAGGAGAAATCCGAACAACCATGGAAGAAGAAGAAACTATTGTTGCGCATAGGAAGTATAACAGAGGCCGCAAATTAAAAGGGAAAACAGTTATCATCTTCGGTATGTATTGTAACGAAACCAAACGCGCCTTTATTTCAAAGTGACTAATAATCCAAAACAACGGTATTATGCCCATATATGAAAAAATATAAAACTGGGAACAAATCAATCATCTCCGAGTTCGAGTGTAAACAGTACGTTATAATAAAATATTAAAATATAAATCATTGCCTTTTATTCTCGCCTATTTCACTACCGAAGGAGGGTAATAGACTGTAAGAAGAATATAAGGTAAGTAAACTGACATTTGTAAAAAGATGTACGGTACAACCGGCCCAGGGCCCTAGAAGCTTTCCTGAAAGACATCGAAAGAAAGAGATGTAGAGAAGGTCTTACTGACACTTTTGAATATGTGACAAGTACACATTTGTTAAATGGTGCTGAATGCGGTAGAATTGTACCAAATTTTTCACAAAAGGAGCTGAAAATGCCAGCGTGGTACCAACGGACGACAAAAAGAGCTGAATTTGGTACAATTGTACCAAGTGTGGCAACAGTGTATTGGATGCATGTTGAAATTTAGTGTTAACGATTCCTGGCTTGCTTCCTTATCACCACTTTCAACAATGTGGCAAATATAATATTTTTGATAGTAGTACTGTTCTTTCTGACTTGACAAAAGTAAAGGTGTTTTAAGTTAAAGTTGATTTTGAGGATCTTCTAAGATATCAGGGTGTAAGGTACACTGATATAATTATAGTAGTGATGATGGTTGATGTTTGTTTTTAATTTTGTAATTTCTTATGACATTCTTTTCATTATATTCCAAATTGTACTGTTATATCGTTTGAAATATTTAATCAACACTCAGTATTATTGACAGATATGTTGAATATTTTCTTTCTTTTTAGTACGTAAAAGATGACACACTCTTGTAGTAAGTTTAAATAAATTTTCCTACAATAAAACAGGTACGAATCTACTTACATGTCAGTAAACTTACTAAATTTATTGTTCAATGTTACATTTATGTGTTAACTGAAAAGTTGGATATGATAAAATTATACTTTTACGTCCGTTACTTTCATCGGTCACGTCCGTTACTCCAACTAGGACACATAAAATTCTGATTAATCTCAATCATTTAACCATGATATAAATATGATAATTTATTAACTTTCTTAATACTTTAAACAATCCATAGGTGAAAAATGGCTATCGCAGGTGCACCAGAATCGCATATGCGGCACCCTATAGCTTCCGTGCGAGTTATGTCCGTTACCACTGTTCCAATGCCTAATACACATGTAGCTATGTTCCAATAAATATACATATACAAGTGTATACAGAGTACATTAATATCTATCGGATGTATAACAAAATACTTTGGTTTGAGTAATATTTACCTGTACCTTGGGCAGAAAGTACTCATACATGTGCACTATACTTAGTAGAATGTTAATTTCATATTAACAAAAGAAGAATGTTTTTAATATATGTAAGTGATTATTATGGGATAGTTGTTGCTATGGACATGTTTTATGGTTACCTAGTCAGTGAGTTTGTGTACTTAACAGTTTTAAGAAAAGGATATTATAAGTTATATCAAATAATAAACCAGTTTAGCACCGTTTATAGACGTTGTCATTTTTATTAAAAAGGTGAGATTAATGGTACATAATTATCAAAGCTAATATTTTCATGCCAAAGAAATACTACCACTTCGAATTTTTATCTCAGCAAACGAACCAGGTTTACGACTATCATTTTTGATAAGTCGTTATAAAAATTTTGGTTTGCCGAAACCCGGGACCTTGTAAATTCAGTTCCCGAAGAAGAAGAGTAAGGTTGAATTTACTTTTATATTACAGTTAATGAATACGAACTTAACCATATTGCGAAGTGGTAAAGTAATCATAAGAAAAATGGACAACGAAACAATGCAGCAGGAATCAAATACTAGTGACAAAGATGAAACTAGTGTAACACCAGGTTTGACATCAGAGGATCGACTCTTGTTAGCTTTACAGCGACAATTAATGCAGATGTCTACCGAGATAAAGAAGCAAAATGAAGAATTAAAGCAGAACATGGAACAGAAATTCAACGAATCTAACAAGACCATGGAACAGAAGATAGAACTGAAGTTTGACGAAGCTAACAAACAAAATGAAGAATTAAGTAGACGAATGGAACAGAAGTTTGACGAAGCTAACAAGCAAAATGAAGAATTAAGCAGACGATTGGAACAGAAGTTTGACGAAATGGAACAGAAGTTTGACCAAGCTAACAAGCAATATGAAGAATTAAGTAGACGGATAGAACAGAAATCAGATGAAACGAAACAGACAATTGTCCAGGTGGTGAACGACATATCCTCACAGTTCGAGGAAAAGTTAAAAAGGATATCCGATGATTGTCAAGAAAAGCACAATCACCAAAATCAAGAAATCTGTGCTGTAAAAAAAGATTTAGAAGTAATAGAATCTTCCATTAAACAGCAAAAGATCCAGGTCAGCAACAACTCTAATAACATACGTGTAAATAGACAGTTGTTAGCTACTATTCAGGAAGAGATTAGAACGTTACAGGCTAAAGACAACCTTTACCGTAATAACCTGGGTAGTGATCGCTTTGAGTTTCCCCACTCACTAGAGATGAACTCGCCTTCGCCGGGGTCTGATGAAGATATTATACTAGAAGAAAGTTGTCCGAAGAGTACTGATGAGCGAAACATAGATGGTGTGACGACACAGCATATCACGGATAGGAACTATCACTCGACAAGAACAAGGAATGAGAAAAAGAAGGTAAAATTAAGTGTTAAAATGAGTGAAATTCGAGCTATGAGCAAATTCAGTGGTAAGTGTAATGAGAATGCTACTTCTTTCTTAGAGAAATTCCAAGACGAATGCAATATAATGTGTATAGATAGATCACAATATATGAAATTAATACCCCATGTATTACTCCCACCTTGTTCCTTATGGTTTAAGGCAATACGTGATCACATTAGTACATATGAGGAATTCAAAGCGGCATTAATCGCAAATTATGAAAATGACTTTTTGCTGGCAAATAGAGATGCCACCCTTAGAAATCAACACTTCAATCCTCGATTGCACAAATCTGTTGTAGAATTTGTTGTAAATGTCTACAACGAATTAAAGGCCGTTAATCCTTTGCAATCGGAATCGAGAATAATAGCATCGATTCGAAATTTGCTTCCATTTAAATTGCAACAGATCTTATTTTCCACACAGTGTATGAGTTTCAGCCATTTATTGATGCTTGTCCAATGCTACGAAACTCAATACCATGCCATGAATCCACAATCGGGAATAGGTAAAAATAAGAATAATTCAGATCATTTGGTGCCTGTTCGGAATTTAAATATTCGGAGTGTGAATAATACAGAACCTAACCTAAGCCGAGTATACTCTAGCAATCAAAATGAGCAAAATAGACAAAGTTATGTAGGGACTCCGCCTAACCTAACTAATCATGGTAATTATGATGTCAGATCACTCAACCGCAGTAGACATAAAATTAATCGAAGTAATGAGCGAAATTCCAGAAATGCAGCGAACTACGTGGATAGACGTAATTGGAGAGCAAGAGAGGGCACTTCATATCAACATCAAAATCACGATGAAAGACATGTACCACATAATGTAGAACCTAATCATGATAGCGCAGTACAGTGTACTTTATTAGAACCGTATGCAAGTACGAATGTAACCTGATTACTGTCAATGAAATTTAGTTAGACTCATATCAGCTCTAGATTTTCATGAACATTTATTTTATTTTTAGTCAATTTAATTCTCTTTAATTTTCATTAATCAATGATAATTTTCAAATGATTTTTATTCTTTCTTGTTAATGTGAAGAATCATAATTCGATTCATAAATGATTAAAAGCAAAGATTATTTATATTAGATTGATTTGTGTTGAAAATTTAATTGTCAAAGATTATGTTAAAAAGAAGCTCTATTCTATAAAATTAATTATTCAACGAATACCTTGTAGGAAATTCTTCTTTATTATAACATCTTAGTGCCACTATGTATACCTTTAAATGCAACATCCGACTTGTTTGTTATTTAATGCGCCCGTAAAGATTAATACTATTTGTAACCCACGTTTGTCCTTTACATTTTTTGAAATCGCACCCTGCGACGATGAATTAAATAAGCGACGATATTTTAATAAGAAGATATATTAATAATATAATGGATAATAATGAAATAAATATAATTAATGTAATTAAAGATAAATATTGATGAAATGTAAGATTTGTTTAATGTATATGTGAAATGTAATGAATAGATATACAAGGTGCGATCAAAATATGATGGACATATGTAATGTAAGAACACTAATGTAAACGGACCAGTGGTTCTTGAAGATAAAAGCCAAGCCAACTCATGACTTTTATATTCAGTCCCTTTGTCGAGCGACATTTTTATATAACAAAATACTTTGGTTTGAGTAATATTTACCTGTACCTTGGGCAGAAAGTACTCATACTGTGCACTATACTTAGTAGAATGTTAATTTCATATTAACAAAAGAAGAATGTTTTTAATACATGTAAGTGATTATTATGGGATAGTTGTTGCTATGGACATGTTTTATGGTTACCTAGTCAGTGAGTTTGTGTACTTAACAGTTTTAAGAAAAGGATATTATAAGTTATATCAAATAATAAACCAGTTTAGCACCGTTTATAGACGTTGTCATTTTTATTAAAAAGGTGAGATTAATGGTACATAATTATCAAAGCTAATATTTTCATGCCAAAGAAATACTACCACTTCGAATTTTTATCTCAGCAAACGAACCAGGTTTACGACTATCATTTTTGATAAGTCGTTGTAGATGAAGGCTTTCTTAGTTTGTATGTACCACTTTTAAATCTGGGGCTGCATTAAATAGCTGTGCGAATGTCACGTCTCTTACTTTGGAATGGCCGATTTTTCATTTGAAGTAATTAAATACGTATTTAAGTGCTCCTTGATAATCAGCTAAGACTCACAAACGTCCCGGTTTACCACGGACATCCCAGGCTTACATAATCTGCTCTCTCCAAGATCGTTCAAAACTCCAAACGTTCTGGCGTTTTTCTCCAAAATATCAGTTAATACTTAAAAAGTCCATTAGATGTTCATATTCATGTTATTAGGACAAAATATTCTCTGTTTCTCATTTTTGGTCACTATAGAACTATTATTTAACTAATTTAATATTTCAACAAAAAGCAAGTTTAAAATTAGGAATTTACTGCAAATGTTCATACGTGACCTGGTACTTTTAGCCTAATAATCTTGGATTCTTGCGAATGACCTAAAAAGTTACAAAAATATATGGAAGGAAAAAGTGGTGAGTCTGCTGTCATTATAATTAAATTTCAAACACTGTGATAAGATGTTTAGGCATAAAAAACCTGGAAAATAGACAGGCAAATAGGCACTTAAAATTTAAAATGTAAGCACTAAAATGTAATTGGAAGTAAAATATAAATAGTATTCAATACAATTAAAAATAGATTCACGTCATAGATAATGTTCAAAGAATATAAAAATATACCTATTTTTAATATCTTCTTTTACTGTATATACAGGGCCGGATTTAGGGGGGTGCACCGGAGCACGTGTGAATATACCTATCTAAATTGAGAAGCTGGTAGTGAAAATAACAATAGTTTCCGAAAATGTAATGTCATGTTTCCGTTTGGGGCTTAAAAAACAAAGCGGAGTTTTGCAAAAGCAATAGTTTAAGTCAATTCCTCATACACACCACAGATGCCTAAAGGAATTTAAAAAATTAAAATTTGATTCAAATGTACTGGTAGTTATTGGTGCACCCCCTTAGAAAATCCTGGATCCGGCCCTGTATATATATATATATATATATTCCCAATAAAAACTTATTTTGAAGAAAATACATAGAATAGATAACATTAGGCACTAAAGCAATTATTTAGGCAGTAAGGGGCGAAATAAGCAAAATAGGCAAAATAAAATTGGCTCAAATCGAAACTGTAACCCTCATATAAATTTTAAAACGTAATATTTGATATATTTGATTATATCTTTAATATTAAAGAATAGGTATTTTGCCTAACATCCGGTCTCTAATTAGAATGAAATGAACTTATTTCCTAATCACTTCAAATTACAGACATGAAGTTTGGTATTCAGATTTGTTTAAATCAATATAATCTAAAACTGGTTTCAGTTTTTCTTGATATTCGACTTACATGTGGGAGACAAAGGAACGGAATAATTAGATAATTTCGTGCAGCATGACTTTGGGTCCAGATAAATTCAATTCTTTATTAATAAGGCTACCAGCCATCACGATTTAGGCTGGACCGTCCTTTCTTTTTGGTCCTAGTCTCGAATCTTTTTTCAAGTAAAGTCGAGACACGAAAATGGTATTATTTTTTCTTGAAGAATTACTTTATTCTGTATATTTTTTCTCTCGAATTTTTAAGGTTCATTGAAACACGTATGATTTGATGAATATATAAGATTTATTGTTCATATACATAACTTAAATAATAATATTTTGCTTATTAAGGGTGCACGGTGACTCAGTTGTAGAATTCTTATTTCTGGTGTGTTAGATCTCTGGTTCGATCTCCGGCCAAGTAAATTTCTGGTGTCCGTGGGTCTCTTCGGGGCTTCCACTTTCTCATTCCACCAATTCTTTTATCATAATTTACTTGCTTTAATCACCGTCTCCTTTAGCCTAAAGGTCATACTTGTGGGACCTTAAAATGAAAGATTATGCATGTTATATTCAAAAGCATTAATATATTTTTAACGAGTTAAATTTATCAAAAACTCCTTGATATATTTATTCTGCCTGTCCATGTGTCCGTCTGTCCGGGAGACAAGAAATCTCAAGAACTACGTGAAGGATTACAATCAATTTTCGACAGAACGTAAAGTCTCAAATTTAGAAATCTACTTCGTTGATGGAGGCAAGGGCGCCCATCAGGGAAGGGGCAAGGTGGGTCGATCGCCCCAGCCCCCTTTTAGAGGAAATTGTGCTTCGGAATATCGAAAACCCAATAGATATTTTAGAATAGTTACCGCAAAATTTGAGACTACATTTGAAATGTCGCTTACACTTGCCCCCCCCCCTGCCCGCTTGGAAATCATAACATGGGCGCATTTGGATGGAGGTGATTCATTCAGTTGATCCCAAGACATGAACAATCAAAATTCGGTTTCTCATGTATTTCTATGGGAGTAATTATGGATATCATACCTGATTCATAGACTATACTAGCAGTACTGTCGAGATTAGAACTTTAGTATAATGCGCAGGATGCAAAATATTGATCCGTGGGATCCAACACTAAAATGAAACTCAACGTTCTCCTACTCGGCCAATTTGAAGAGTTAAATATTATCTATTTTCAAAAATAGCATTCATCTTTTTAAGTTAATACACTTCATTTAACTTGAAGTAAATTGCTAAATTTAAGCCTATGCTAGGTAAAATTGAGCTTGTTAAGGGTTCATAAAAAACCAAACTTCTTTACGCTGCTAATTATTTATGCAGAAGATACGTTATAATTACTCTGTGGGGTTGGATTGGGTTGAGTTAAAGAAAATCAATTAAGACTAGGAACCAAACCCAATATTTATTGTATCTCAAACATCGCAATGATACATCTGAGAGCCGAATTAAAACATTAAACAAGCTGTTCACAGCATATACAATACATTACCTATACGCACATTGCCACGTATTCTTAATTTCCCATCATTCAATTGGAAATTTTGAGGAAGGTGTTCCTTTTTTAAGAAAATTTCCTTCGACTGACAAAATATTCCCATTTCTTGTCAATTTTTCCCTAGTGTCTAATGCATATGACAGAAGTTATATGATAAAATTAATTTAGCTACATTAAAGAAAGTTGCAAGTACATTAGTTCGGTTCAATTTCTTTTTGTTTCTCATACTTTTACTTTTGCCCCTCACTTTTTTTCACAAGAAATAAAGATACAAATACACTCAGTTAACAATGAGTGCAAGTTATGCCTCTTTGAACAGACAGGCACATAAACACACACAGTTGATATTGTATTAGTTTATTTCTGAAGAACAATGAAAAAATTTAAGCATTTACATTGCTCAGTCAGCGCCATAATTTCCCTGGATTCTCACGTTTTATCGAAAAATCCCTTTTTCCCTTTTCGCTAAATTTTTGTACGAAAAGCGTAAAATTTAAATCTTTACATTAGGAAAAGCGTCTTAAGATTATATACGTGCTATGTCAGCTTTTTGTGTGTGTGTGTGTGTCTGATCCTCCTCCTGGGTCGTTAATATATGTATAACGCTACCATATTTTTCAGGGCTTAAGGAAACCTACGATCACTGGTTTGATCCCTGTAGGTAACAAACGAGAGAACAGTAATTTGGTGCTAATTACAAAACTAATTGTTTTAAGTCCTTCTTCGGTAGTGTTTAAAAAGACAAATTTATACTTCACACATTATATATAAATATACAACCTGTCAAGTAGTTTGCAAGAAAAAATTTGAACTCAAAAACTGTATACGTATTTAATAATAATGAAAAGAAAAGTCTTAAAGCCCTAATAAATAGTATATCCAACAATGGCAGGAATAATTTAATTTAACAATGCTCTTATAACAACTAAAAATACATAGAAACAATATTGAATGTTCATCAAATTGAAATTCCCGTAGGTATCTACAAAGAAAGTTTAGTTAGTTTTTCGTAAAAATGGGGGACTATTTACAAATTCTGAAAGAAAATGTTAAAGAGAACTTCACAGAAAAAGAAACACCTGATAATCAAAATGTTCAAAATCTTGAATTTCTTGATTTGGAGAAAGGAAATATTGAAATTGAAAGAAATGTAGTTGAGAATCAAGTCGATCAAAGTTTTGAAATAGTAGTACTTGATAAAACTGGTGAAAATATTGAAGATTTTGAATTGGGAAAAGGGAATTCTGAAGATATTTATGTAAAACCTTTAAATGAAAATCAAGAGACTGAGGTATATGGGTCTGATGATCATGAAAACGCTGACAATGACCATGACAATGATGGTGATGATGAAGAAGATGCTGACGATAATGATAGTGATCACAGATATCAATTTCTTTCTAATGATTATGATGAAGACGCTGATGATGAAAATAGTGATGACAAATCTCAATCTGTTTCTTCTTCTGATGATGATGAAGATGCTGACAATAATGCTAATAGTGACAGATTTCAGTCCATTTCTCCTGCCGATTTAGCGAATTTGTTGGATACACTTAGAGAATTGAACATGAAAATAAATAGAGAAGAATCGCAAGCAGGTGCAACAGCTCCATTTGTTAATAAGCCCCTTGTAGAACATACCAATAACTTCCATTTACAACAGAAGCTTGAACCGCAGATGAAACTGCCCTCTGGTGCCAAACGAGGAAAGAAGGTACCAAAACCGAACAGCACTCACCAAATGGCAAACAACGAATCGCATATAGAAAAACCGCAATCATTCAAAGCGCCAGCAAAACCGCCTAGGCCTCGCCTCCCTCTGATTGAAATGGCAAAACTTGCCATCCAAAGTAACCGCCGACGAAACTATGGCGTGTCCTATAAGTATATAAGAGAGTTCATACGCAGAGAGTTCTACACCAACAGAAACAGCAGTCGTCTCGACGCCTACCTCAAGAAAGCCATTCAAAAGGGCTTGGATGGAAATGTGCTGGTTCGAACCAAAGGAACAGGCTTGAGGGGAAGCTTCAAATTGTCCTCCTAAATCTAATGATTTGAAGGAATAGTTCGTTTATGGTTTCAGTCTCTTATTGATTAAATCTCACGATCTTTAAAATCCATTTGTACTGTAGTAACTTTCTTTCCAAGATTCTTTTATTTCGGTTTAATAATATGTAGTTTCAGCATAGACAGCAATAATTGTTTTTCTCCTTCCGGATACGTATTGTACTTGTCTTCGTACTTGTAAATGTACTGTTGTTATTGTTACATGTGTGTTATCAATACAATTTTTTGTCCAAAAATAGTTTATTTTATTTAATTCGAAATACCACAAGAACAACGCGCCTTTGTTTGATTATTATTTCAAACAAATAATTAAAGATTAGTTTGAATTATATTTGCTTCCTAGTAATCTACTATAGTAGCATAATCATCATTATTTATTTATTTAAGGTTCGATTCAGAGTGTCAAGTAATGTGTTAACAAGAATTTTAGGAATGATCTAAAAAAAAGGATCAAAAGATTACGATCTTCGTCAAGAATTTTAGGAATGATAAAAAAAATGCATCAAAAGATTGCGATCTTGGCCAATATAGTTCCAGGATCATTAGTCACAAGATCACGAGGTTCTTAGTTTGATAAACTTATGTTTATATACATTTGTAAGAATGTTCGAGATCATATCGAGAATCGAATTGTTTTCACACCAAATCGAATTAGCTATTTCTAAGGTGGGTTCTTATGTATAAAATATTTGAATTTTAAAATAAGTAATTAAATTATTGAAAAAAATCGTATCCAATTCATGAGGTTAGCAAACCATATTGTAGCGGGTATGTCCAAGCATAATTCCTTAACACATACATCGATTTTACGTATATAGGTCCGGATCCAGATTGTAACTCTTTACTTTGAACAATGCAGTGATATCCTGTCACTACATAGTATTGCCAAGTGAGCGTTAGCGAGTGAAGGCGGGTTAGAGTGCGGCAGAGAACATTGTTTTTTGTCTTTCCTTCTTGGAAACTGTAACTATAACTCTGGGAACCGTTTCAGATGAATTGGTTATTGTCATTGCCTTGCCTAAAGTAAAGACTTGCCTTTCTTTGACGGGGATACACCGATAACTACTAGTACATTTGAATTAAATTTGAATTTTTTAATGCCATTAGGCATCTGTGGTGTGAATGAGAAATTGCCCTCGAAATGTGTCTGGTCTCGGGAATTGAACCCACGACTTTTCAAATGCAAAGCCAACGTTTAACAATTGACTAACTGAGACACTGCCGCTTTGTATCAGTATAATGTTTAGCATATAATTAGCTTGTTGTTTTAGATAAGGAATTTCTTTAATCATTCATACTTGAAACATGATATAGGCCTATACTACTTGTATCGTACAGAGTCCTTACAGAAGTGTTGCTTTTTTGTTTTCATTTTAGATAGTGTATATTTACAACAAAGCGGGGTGCACATGCACCCCCAAAATCCGCCTCTCTCTCTCTCTCTCTATATATATATATATCTATATATATCTATATATATATATATATATATATATATATATATATATATATATATATATATATATATATATATATATATATATATATATATATATATATTAATATTCATGAATGTTTCGTAGAAAGGCGCACTTTATAGGAAGTTAGTGTGGATAGTGACATTGTACATAAAGTTGAAATTAAGTATGTTTTTACGTGCCACATAATGTTGTCCATGAGAAGAGACTGACAAGAAAAAAAGAATTTCTCATACTTCGTTGTGATCGGAAGTAGCAGGGCCGTAACTTGTGGTGGGCAGGGGACAACTGCTCCCTCAGGGAAGCTCCCCACCTTTCGAGGGGAGCCCGTTTTGTGATAAAATTTTCTTACTCCACATGCGATTAGGAGTATGAAATTATAAATGAAGCATCGAACAGGTTCACTACATTACATAAACAAAACAGCACCCAAGAGGTAAATAAAACAAAAATGAGTCGTGAGCCCATTTCAGCAAAAAAAAAAAAAAAAAATGTCTACTAATAGGGGCCCTAGAAATAATATTTGTTCGTATGGCTTTGAGATTTATCAATATTGCCCTCTTAATTAATTTGTCATTTATGAAACGGGCTCTGGAGACCTTGCCGTGAGGGTGGGACCACAGGTTACGGGGGGGCAATAAAGAGTAAGAGAAAGATGAAAAGAGGGGAACAAGAATTAGAAAAACAACTTTTTCTAGACGACAAATACGCGTATTAATGCTTGAACCCCCAGAAAAAATTCTAAGTTACGGCGCTGGGGGGGGGGGGGTAGTATCACTGGATGCTGTTGAGGGAAGTAACATCAGTAAAAATTAAATTTTATCGTAACAAATAAGGGAACAAAGCTTACGTACTGTACTACGAAATAGTTAGTACATATTCCCTTATCCTACAGCTACAACGTTTAAATGTTTACTGTGATTACCTTCCAAAGACTCCACTAGACAGCATAAAAACACTGAAATTGTGTTTAGCAAGAAGTAAGAGGGAATTACGTGTAGCAGGAGTATCAAAATTATAATAACATTAATCAATACATATTGCCAACAAAGCTTTCACAGCTATAACTCAAACCTAATATTTTAAACTTATTGTAGCTACTTCTTCCAGAATGACGATGAACCATTATATGATTGAAGCAGGTTTCATAATTCTGTATTTAATAATATGTTTCTGTAAGATAATTACAGAACAACTTGTATTATTATTATAAAGCAAGCTTTTTCTCACGACGGACACTCGAAAATTAGACAGTCTTACAAGCATGTAGACACCCCTCCCCCCCACACACACATTAAAAAAAAAAAAGACATCCTTGCGTGCTAAGAAATAGTATCTTCCAATTCCTTAAAATTCAATAGTTGACTTGATCTTTAGCTGTGACATTGAACAAAACTCTTGTACCTGTCTCGTTAGGCTGTCCATCTTTTTACGCAGTAGAGTGATGCGGAGAAGAGAGCCTGTTTGTTGCATTCCAATAAATTAAAAATCTCGTGCTGTAACCAAACAGGTGAAAGACATGATAAGAAGATCCGTCAATGCCAGCCAATATGCTGTACCTGTTTTTTCAGATCTTCGAAGGCCATTACGACAACAGCTATTTGTTAAAGCAAAATATTGAAGGCCAAGATGACCCAATACCTATGAGTGACGTCACTTGGTCTCTGGAAGAGTAGGAGGAGGGGAATCTAATGCAGGCTATTGAACCATGTTTGTTTACGAAGCAGTTGTAACAAGACGATCCGAAGGTCTATCCGCCATAATTTCTCTCCCTTCCAGTATATGTAGATATTATATTCGTTAATTAATTTGTGTTCTTGAAATTATCAATTTCTTATAAGTGACAAAGAAAACTTTTTTTTTTTAAATAAAAATCAATTTCCTCAATTTTCCTGCTTCAGTTATATTTTATTTCATGTAAGCAATGGAGGAAATTCCTTGATGTTTCTTGCTTACTCTTCCTGATAATGTACAAGAATTTTAATGATGAATTATTTTCTTGCAAGTAAGGACTTCATCATTGACCCAACTAAAGATCATCTAATTAAAGTATATGGGACAGAGTATTTTTGCACAACCTTGATTCACTGATTCTAAATTACAATATTGATGCGTTTACTCTATTACAACAAAGTTTGGTTTACAAGTAGTAAGGTGCCTTACTGGTAGAAGTTAAACAACAAAATACTCTTTAATGGATCACATTTTTGTCATGCAAAACATAAATCAGTAATACTAAGCTATTTCAGCAGTATAAAGGCTATCTATTACATTAGATTGGGAAAGAACGATCATTTTAACATTTTTTTTTTTTTTTTTTTTTTTTTTTGTAAAAATTTTCCTCTCGATTTTCTAGAAAAACTACTCATAATAACTTACCACCAAATATGTCATTTTGTTAATCTCAATGCGATATATCGATTGATAAATGTCTTCAAACAGCACTATCGATATATTGATTGATAAATGTCTTCGAACAATATTATCGATATATCTATTGATAAATTTCTTCGAAAAGTATTATCGACATATCGATTGTTAAATATCTTCGAACAGTACTATTGAGATGTCGATTGATAAATTCTTCAACAGTATTATCAATTTATCGATTAATAAATGTCTTCTAGCAGTGTTATTGATATATCGATTTATAAATGTATTCGAATAGTAATATCGATATATGGATTGATAAATATCTTCGAACAATATTATCGATGTGTTGATTGATAAATGTCTTCGAACAGTATTATCAACATATCGATTAATAAGTGTCTTGTCTTTAAAGAATATTATAGCTAAAATAATCATCATAGTTTTGGGGTATCATCTGGCTCATGTCTTAATAAAATGCTTGATTAGTGAGTATTTCAAGATGAGTTTCATCTTGATAGATAGTGGGAAATCGTACAGGATATTTTTTTTCTTTGTACAAAAGGAAATTTGTGTTTATCGATCTCAATGATATTTATCGTTTGTTATGTTTCATTTCGGGATAGGCCTGTATACGTATACAACGTATACGTGTATGTTTGCTTTATATTTAACGCTAATAATACTAATGCATATCCATGTTAGGTCATAATATTACGGCACCTATTGTCACCAATGGTTTTATAAATTTACGAGATTTTGCCAGTGGAAGATCAAAAAGGTAAAACTTGTGGGAGAGGTGCAGCAGCCAGAACTCAAACTATAATACGTATATCATGGTTTACAATTTTTCGTGGGTCCTCCAGGAGATTTTAACTTAACTCTCACCCGATGGATATTATAGCTAGATCGGACGTTGGCATTGTAGACCTCAAGGATTGTTTTACACATTGCACAGCAGAAAACCTGCAACTCATACTATATCTAATTTCTCAAAAAAATTCAAATATAAATAATAGTTTTAGTTTTTTTTATCGTTTAAGAAACTGGGACCCTGGGATCCCCGGCCGCACGCTAGATCACCCATTTCCTTTGCTGTTAGACAAACCAAACAGTTAGTAGTATTAAGCTCCATTTTGAGATTATCCAGAAAATGCACTTGCCTCTTAGAAGCCCACTCCATCATTAACTTATAACGTGACATAAATTGAAATTTGATAATTGGAAATTATATACTGTAATATATCGAATTTCTTACTTTTACACAAAAGTTTAGTAATTTTTGGTGATTTGTTATTAGAAGAAAGAAAAATTGAATATTCCATATGTAGTGCTCCGTTCTATTACAGAAATTTTCTCCCAGGTAAATGCTATCTCCCAGGTGATGCATTACTGTTTCTTTTTAGTGACATGTATAGAGTTTATATATTCCATACTAAATATCTATTTTTGTCCAATTGTATTATACTACTGAGGTTCTATAACTCATTGGTTTGAGTACCCTGTTTGTGTTTTTGAGTTTATGTTGTCATATACGTAATATAGGTACCGTATATAACAATTTTCACTATGTACTATTGAAATAATCTTATGAAAATATCAGATTCTCAAAAACTTGCAAGAGATTTTACGCTGACGTATATCATTTTGTTCTACTCGGTAAGGTGTTTCGATTAGTACACTCATGTCCAAAATGGTTGTCGCATATCTGTAACTGTCTTCTTGTAAGAATATAATTTGATAATGATTTTATAGGGTATTTTTAATACTGATATTATGTTTATAATCCGGAAATGCATATTTGTGGTAAATTTCATAGGTAAAAAATTATAAATACGAAAATTAGAGTGAGTAAAACAAAATGTTGCTTAATGGAAAGAAAGTTTTATTGTTCTTATTTACTGCTCTTTTGACATGAAATTTGCCACATACATGTGTTTGTCGATTATACATATACTAACATTATAAGAAATACTCGGCGAATTCGTTATCAAATTATATTTTTACAATAACATATTTATAGAGATGCGACAATAATTTTGGACATGAATGTACATGTATCTCTCATGTTTAGATTATTTTGAACCGTTAGATGTTGTCAATATTGTATAATTAAACATATGTTAAGGTATATGGGCGCTTTCCCAGCTACAACACTTTTATTCACAGGAACAAAACTTTAACCTTACACATTGTGAATTTAATTGAAAAAGTTGCATCTTCAGGTGACTATTTATGGCTGACACTGACTGGTGGTCGTTACAATCTCGCATTCTCGCGATTCTCTGAAATGTCCAAATTCGAAGAGTTAAAACATGAGCTGATCGATTGTTAGACGTACCTAGTACCAGCATTGAATATCACTCACACAAAACTACAGAAACCAATATCTTGATAACAGTTAATTTGCTGAACGAAAAAAAATATATATATATATGGTATTGTTTTAAAACAAGCTTTTCATTCGTTTTATGTTTTGAATTTATATCGAAAAAAAAAAAACTCGGGATACCTTTAATAATGTTCATAACAATCCAAGATACCTCGACACCTGAGTTGGAATGCTCTGAACTAAATTACGCGTATCTTTGTTTGAAAATTAAACGTCTAAATGACATCATTCAAAATACTATCAAATGAATTTCATGAACATGTATTACCACATATCTTCCTTGCAACAAAGACAGTAATTAGACCCAACGTTGTGGAATCGTAGTTTAGCTAAGTGCCAACGTTAGCCCCACAGTGTATTTGGTTGCTGCGCCGAACATTTCCCAAACAATTAAATTCCAATATAATCCTAACTGACTGTTGACTAAATGATGACCAATTATTAGTTGGCAAACATAAACTTTAAAATACGTTCGGCAAAAATGTTTTATAACTTTATTTTTTCAATCATTAATTCCTAACCGTATAGACAATTAGCCAACGTAGGTCGTATTGAAACTATTGACTAAATGGCATCAAATTGTTGGTTGTCCAACATATGCTCTAAAATACGTTGGACCAACCTATTTTGCAACTTCACTTTGGCAGTCACTAATTCTCAACTATACTGATAATTAGGCTACGTAAAGGCTATCGAAATTGTTGGCTAAATGACAGCAAATTGTTGGTTGGCCAACAATCTTTTGGATCAACGTATCTTCCAACTTTATTTTGGTAACCTCTAATTCCCAACTATATCGACAATAGTCCAAGTAGGTCCTATCGAAATTATTGGCTAAATGATGGCAAATTGTTGGTTGGTCAACATATACTAAAAAATACATACGGGCAACGTATTTTCCAACTTTATTTTGACAATCACTAATTCACAATTATGCCCAAAATTATCCTAAGTAGGGCCTACCAAACGTGCTGTTTGACCTTGAAATCTCTACAAAACAGGCCAATAGGAACAGAGATCCTCATTCTGTGGTGGTTTGGTCCAAAGCAACGCAAAATTTGCATTACAATTTTCGATAATCGGTTCAGCGTACATAATTGCTTATTGTATTTTTGGTTGCGTTACGATTTGCAAAGTTTACGAATATTTCTACGAAATTAAGACTAGAAACTGCCGTAAATACATTATGTGGGTTGGAGAGAAGACAAACAATTCTTCAATTTAATGATTGGTGGACAAACACCGTGCTCGTGGCTTTTCTCGGGGTTCTCCCGTTTCCTCCCGCTTTCTTCATTCCACTATTACATTCATTTCTCATCATCACCGTCTCCTTTAGCCTAACCGGCATAATCGTGGGACATAAAACTTAAAGATTTCATTTCATTTTTTTCAATTTAATGATTGCTAGGGAACTGGAAGAGAAAGGAGAGACCAGATTGTTTCTCAAACAGCATAACAAGGCATTTAATTAGTACAGTTAAAGAATGCCATATTACCAATGCCAAGTCAATAAATTCACTTTTCATCGAGCCAAACGGAAGTAATTCTGTATACTTCTGGAATGTTTGCTTATGGCGATACCTCCGTATGAGACTCCATTTTAGGGTGCATATACTGCGGTTATCTTGGTTATAAAACACTCAAATCGTCTTAAATATTCAGTTATTGCAGGGAAACTAACAACAATATTTGCCCGAAGTGGACAAATTATTGTGTAATGAAAGGGGATTCTGAAGAACTTTGTGCTGATGATCACTTAAGATTATTTGCCAACATTAATATACAAAAAAAAAAAAAAAAAAAAAAAATTCTATGTTGGGTTAACGTACAACTTTCCAATGTTCACTTTTAATACAAATTACATGTATCATACAGGATTGGTTATAATATTCCTATCATAATAGGCCTACTTGAGCTACTTTCCCTTTTTGAACTTACGCCGGTGTCCAAATTTTATGACATTCAACGGTATATGAAAACAAACAGCAAAATACTGTTACAGATAATATATCACGGCTGAATCAATAAGGAAGTTGAAAAACACAGTGATATGAAGTATTAAGTTTATAATACTTTATAGTGTCTAGGAAAAAGGAGAGGGGGTGATTAATGAAAATGAGTTATTATGAAGAAATTGGTGGAATGAAGGCGGGGAAAGAATCGCTGATTTTGTTCATCGCAATGGGTGTCAGCCGCTTCCCTACAGTTCACTAATAATAATAATAATAATAATAATAATAATAATAATAATAATAATAATAATAATAATAATAATAATAATAATAATAATAATAATAATAATAATAATACATTATAACAAATAACGAACAAATTGAGAATGAACAATATTCAAACTTAGGAAAGTGTACGGAATAATACTTATTAATATAATATGCCTAATGCATTTACTATGCACTAGCACATTTCATTTCTTAAATTACTTTCTTTATCTAAGAAATTTGTTTGCACATAAATTATCACGTCTAACAAGGATACAGAAAACATGACTCCTCAGGATTCTTAATCTATGAAACTACCTTGACCTATTTCAAATGGAAGACACTATTTTTGTCCTTTTAAAAGAGAAAAGAACTACGTTTACTGCTCAGTGAGTGAGATTGAAATGCCTGTTTTACCTCTAGTAGAAAACCTCACCAGGGTTAAGTATATGACGTGAAGGTTGTATATATTTCAGAAAATAAGGTACTAAGTTATTCAGAATACAGTGTGCTTTTGAACAGGGTTGCAATACATGATTCATGTTGAAAGTGCATCAGGTAGAGCAAATATTTCCAAATGATTTGCCTTTCAAAAGAGATATTCTGCACATCTTACCACAAGAGAAATGTCAACAATGTAGTTCTGAAGGAGAGGTTAATGAACGCAATATTCGCCGTTGGTATGAACATTTTCGTACAGGTAAGACAACATTGAGAAGTGGACACTGCATTCATTGGCATCCAGCTTATTTTGATGAGCTAGTCAGGATCACCATGGAAATAAACTTAGGAACAGTGTTAGTTCCATTTCAGATGAGTTAGGAAAACACCATAACACTCGTTCGGTGCCTTGTCCAATCAATAAGGTTAAAAACAAAAAGTTGAATAATGTGTGTCGCATGAATTGACACTGGCCTATCACGTCTGTAGTTGTGGAGCTCTCTGAGTGTACGAGCTAATCAGGAAAGTTCCCTGTATCCGTTTGTCATTCTTTATGCAAAATGTAGACCCCCCCTATATGCTACATCAATCAGAAAAGGTCAAGACAGTGGTTGAACTGTGATCAACATCCAGGATGGTATCCAAACCCATCCTTTCAACCGCAGAAGATGTTGTTGCTGGTATGGTGGACTAGTGGAAATCCATCACACCTTTCATCGTTGAGGCAAAACCATCACTGTGATCGTTCGAGCACTAAACTCCGCAACAGCAAACTTGTCCTTAAGCATCCAGAATTGGCCAATGGATATGCTGTAACACGTTCCACAAAATGCGTTCGCACATGTCGTTCAAAGACGCTGCAGACATTTTTTCTCATTCGTCATATTCTTCTGACGTATTGCCCACTGGCTTCAACCTCTTCGGGCATGTCAATCACATCTTGGCATTCAATATCTTCCATGCAGAATGGACAGTGAATTGTAAGGTTGAGGACCACTTCATATCTCAGACTTCCTTCTCCATGGCAACCAGGCATTGGATGAGCGATGCTGCAGCCGGAAATTACTTTGATTAACCGGTGCTTGTAATTCTTTTCTTTTCTCCATTAAAAGTAACACACGTATTGACATTTAAATCGCACCAATTCTATATATTTGACTATAAAAATAGATTTATTAGCATTCTTCTGTTTTGTAAGTGTTTATTAAATTTCTTTTGTATGTAGCTGTATTAGACAAACAAGTATAGGGTGTGTCAAAAGTTTCCTGACAAGGGTAACTTTGTTATTATCAGAGTTACAACAAAATATAAGAATGAAAACCCAATTAAATAATATGATGTTTCCAATCTAAACTGAAGGATTTAAAAAAAATCGGGCGAGCCATTTGGACTGTACACTCTTTATATGCAACGTTGCCATTTACCTGGTCCTGCAACATAAGTGAATGAAGTTACTGTTTTAGATGGGTCCTGGTCATTGACACATTAGCGTAAAAGACAGTAACTTTATTCACTTATGTTGTGCGTCCAGGTAAATGGCAACGTTGCATTATCATTTAACAATGAGCATATAGAGTGTACAGTCCAAACGGCTCGTCCGATTTAAAAAGCTTTCACTTTAGATTGAAAACATCATTTGGAGACCGCTTCCCCTCTTACAATGTCAGGGCACTTTTGAGACACCCTGTATATAGTGTGTTAAAAATATTCCCAGATGAAGATACTTCTAATTCCTATTGTCCGAAAGTCGTGAATTTAATCTAACCTAATATCAAAGCCGAGATGCCAACCTAATAACTTCTCAGAAGTTTCTTTCTCATTTGGTAAACTCACTGGTTTTAGTCATAATGTTATAATTTATTTAAGACAAGATCATTGGTTGTAGCTTCCTGTAATTTTATCCTTGAGGTTCAAGGGAAACAGACCAGTTAATTTAAGAGTAAAATGAAAAGGAAGATTTTGTTGAATAGAGTTATTTATAGAAAGTAGAACCTGGAAAAATCTCATTTTCAAACGGTATATTATATTTACTGTTGTTTCGTATTCCTCCGAATTTAAGTGAACTTTGTTTCTTTATTCTAGTATTACATCCATTACTTTACTAGTATTAGAGATGTTTTTACTTTATTTGGTTTTTGAGTGCTACACAGACAAGCGTATTAACTATACTTCTACCCCGCGTCCTTTTAGAAACTTGTAATCTCTTCGTTTGACATTTGGAAGAAGTAAGTGCTTCTATTCCATATGTCAGTGAAGGTATTGCAGTGTCAATGGTTATGCATTTATTTTCTATCTTCAGGCAAAATGGAAGTTTGCTTTTAAAAGACGCTTTAGCTTTCTCAGATGCATACAAAGATTTCCTTGAAATGAAGTTACTTGTTGTCATTAGATAAATGTCTCACAAGAGTTGTAGGCAAAACAAGACGGTGTTATAAAAGCAAGTGAATACGGCATTTTAAAAATAGTGAAATAATGAATACCAGACACCACGTTTATATGAATAGAAGTTGATAGTTTGACAGCTGCAGCGATAAGGAATCCTCATACTCTAACGCATAAAGGCAGAATATTAAAGCAAAAGTGAGAGTAATGAACGAATATTTACATATTGTTTCCCGAATATTGTTTCCTGAAAACAAGACTAACCAAAAAATAAGCCCTAAAATGCAGGACTTTTTGTACACAATGTTTAATAAGTGTCAACGTCATACTTTGCCCTCAAATCTTGTACCCTTAATTTAAATAATCTCTTGTCGTCATAGAATAATGTAATTATGTACAGCGACCTAAGTTGGCTGACATTTCAATTATCCAGTGCTACAGGGACATCGTTTAAAGAAGGAAGGACAAACAGTTGTCCCCTAAGTTTGAGACAGAGATGGAGTGGGTCAGTTGGTCAAGTGAGTCAAGATTTGTGAGTGGATTAGTGGTCGTGTGTCAACTACCTGACTCACTGCGACTCACACCCACTGTGACCCACTGATGCACTACAACCCATCAACCCACTCTGCTCAGTACATTGTAAACATTATCTTCTGAACACTGTTAAATTTGTCTACGTTTTACTTTAAAGTCCGTTTTTCTTCATTTTTCGTTTGTTTTCATTTACTTATCTAAGATAAGTATTTATAAGTGGAAAAAGGGACTTCAGGTACTTTTGGATATTGATATTTGTAATTGTAATAATAGCAATAGGACTTACTACTTGGCTTTCGAGGGACAGCCAAATTTTACTTTTCTTTTTCCTTTATGTTGGCCTGATTTACTGTAATTTGCGACTTTCAAATTTCATTCTTTTTTCCGCTTAAAAGTGTGTGAAATTGAACAGGGAAATAATTATAAAAGATAATTAAATTGAAATTCATCGTAATATGACCAATGATAATCTCTTTACCGTTTTATATTGTAAAGGTCAGATCCACCGTTTAGGGATGCGCACGAGACAAGATTTGATGCTGTCTCGTCTCGAAAATGTGCTGTAAAAGTGATGTCTCGACTCGAAGAATGTATTCTTCTCTATTGGAAGAGCTGTGTCTCGATTCGAATTTTGTCAGGAAAATTCTGTCTCGACTCGTCTTGTGCGCATCCCTACCACCGTTATTGTAACATTCCGGTGCTTGAGCGATTGACCTTAGAAATCCAAATATTAGTGATAACACTGTTCAACAACAAAAATGTAAATTGAACAAAATCAGCTAATTCTTATTGATTTTGTGGTGCTGATCACGAATTTGAAAGTTATTTTCGAATATTAGCTCTACTTTTCGTTTTACAGGCATGTCTAATAATAACGCTTTAAAAATAAATATATTTCTATTCGCTTCGTTTGAGGTAAAATGTTACACTGATCCGGCAACACTGGAGAAACTATATGAACTCTTGGTTTCATTGTGTTCCTTAGTTTATCACATCACAGTGAAATAGATAAAAAAAAGTGAAATGTAGGTTTCTACAAGGATTTTGCTTAAATGTTCTATAAATATTAATACATTTGTATATATACAGCTACTGTTGTACAAGGGCGTTTTTTCACAACCTGAGCTAAGAAAATTCTTCTATTATCATTTCCTTTCATATTATGCTTAAATGAATGTAAAAATCGCAATTTCAAAGAATTTACATACTTTCGATCAAAATTTGTTGAATAGTGTAATTTCAGAACCTGTTTTATTACAAGTGTAAACTCTTTAGTAAGTGGAAAGGAGAGTGTGGATCATATGTCAGGGTTGATGACGATGGGTTTTGATGGATGGTGGGTCACAATCGGCGGTGGGTCATGGATCAAGTTTTCAATGACCCACGTCATCTCTGGGTTGAGAACTACATACTTTCAATTAATACACTAACAAAAGATGAAACTCTTATGATGTTGATGGTCATTCTTGCCTCCTTCAGGCAAAATCTGAAATAACACTGTTCTATTGATATTTTCATGTCTTTCTATATATGTATTTATACATTATGTTAAGTTAATGACGGGAACAAATATCCAAGCTGCTGACGTCCCAATTAAACTATTATCATTCATTTATATTTTTACTGCTATTAGAATTATTTTCTACTAACTATATATCCTATTTCGTTATGCAACCATAAATGCTCTGGGGAATGTATGTCCAGTATAATATCTAGGGGATGCTCGTGAATTTAGGATTGCGAAAGTGTGATACACTTCATGAACTGATTGAACGTAAAAAATGTAATAAAAAGTAAAATATAAGCGTAAAAATATATGAATAATTCTTTTATAAAATGCGCTTTTATAATGTTTATGCTGCTTTGGCAAAGTTTTCTGTTATAATGTTTATCCATTAGAATCAAACTCACCCAATACTTTTACGTTTTTTTATTATTAATAAGTGAAGAAATGAGTCTAACAGTAAGAGCATTGGGTGTGATTGATTCTAATAGATTATAGCAAGTCACTTAAAGCACTTAATGCTTAATGTTAGTCCCATTTCCTCATTTTACACTTCTTTCTTATTTATTTATTTTTTATTCTTTTCTCTTTTCTTCAAAAATTCTTTTTTCTTATTATTTTTTAAACATCTTCCGTATTGTCAGAAACTACTGAATCTGAACAAGCGCATAGAAAACGAAGTTAGAAAAATTTTATAACGATAGAAAATGTATTTAGTTATGAGAAAATGTATATAATAACATAAAATAATTAAAAATAACTTTCTTCCCTTTAAAATTAATAACATAATTTTTTTTAAAAAAAAGTTGTAACATTTAAAAAGTAATTCTATTTCAGAAAAAGTTTATTTTAAAAAAAGAACCTTATTTATGCACGACTTACAAAAAAAGCATGGGAAGTGTTTTCATGTAGAATAAACTTACGACAGAATTATACTTGAATGGCAAGGCATTAAACCTCCCTGCCCTGACAAGTTATGGCACTGATCTATTATAAATAGCCTATACTCGTATAAAAATGTATGCATGTGTACGTTTCGAAATGACCCCCGAACGTCTGGAATAAATTCAACCAAATTTGGTGCACATACGACTTACGAAGAAAAAGGTGTTAAACGTCACTAATATCCCTAGAACACAGTTTGGGAAGGGTGATACGTGAAAATAATTGAAAAAGGCCGATATTAGTGTCGAATTCATAGTTTTCAAAGTCGTTGAGGTAGACATAAATAGAGAATTTGAGGGGACAGCTATATGCCGAAAAGAATCGCTGAAGGATAAGGGGAAAAAAGAAGGTATGTCACAAAACTGCATTTTCGACAAAACGGCGTTTTAATATTGAAAACCACGTAAAAAAAGAATAGAGTTAGTCAAACTTTTGCCCCGTTTCACATTGACATTTCTACAGCTACGCATACAGTCAAATAGTACCAAGAGTCACCAACAGATAGGACAAAGCACCCGTTAAAACACATACATGGACATTCCTTGTTTTTTCCCCTTTCCCTTCCTGTTGTTTATTATCTTACCTACATTACTATACAAAATGTCTGAGAGTTAATTGAAAGGGAGCAAATATAGCCACCAGCAAGCATTCGATCCCTTTATCCCCCTGCTGATGTAGTCACCGAACCTCGTTGTATTTCGTTGCTACCTCTTGAGTTACTCATTTTCATGTGCTTTGGTACAGTATGTCCTTCAATTGTAGTTTCTACTAACGTCTGCGGTCAAGGCATGTATGCAGAAATTTATTTCGGGAGAGATCAATAGCTTTTGGAAGAGGTCCAAATTCAACCTGAGGATAAATTATATTAACATTTATAAAAGCCACCCCTAAAATTGTACTAAATTTTCAGAAAAATAGGATTTCGGGGAGAGTCGGACACCATGACCCATAAGTCAATGCCTGCGGTGTACGTTCATTTTCTAAAATGAAGTTATCTAAAGATGAATTAAGAAACAGTATGTAACCATCAAAAACTATCTAAATTTAAGGAGTATCGAAAATGAGATGTTATTAAACATTAACTTTTATAATCCAATACATGATTTTGCCACATCAAAATGTAGTAAAGTGGCTTTCTTTGGCAATAGGTAAGCGTGTGGGTGGAAAAGAGTGAAGTTTTGTGTTATTTTTGTCTTGAATATCGCCTCAGATAACTTAGGACGGAGGGCCTTTGCAGCGTTGAAAATTACTTGGACCTGCTATGTATGTGTATTAAAGTCCTTAATGATGTATGTTACATGACATCTGGCGAAGCTGATGTCCCCTTCCCCACCAAAAAAGTCAAATAATTTGGCGCTATTGGTAGGAAGCCAAGTACTATGTAAAAGTCTGTTGCTGGGCTATTTTATGTGGTATTAGTCAAATTTTATATACAAGGTAATTAGATGTTTTGTTTGGGGTTCTCTACTAATTTTACAAAGAGAGATGGAGCTAAACCGGGTAGGGAGCAAATCAAAAGATGTAACGCTCATGGACTCATTGCAGACCACAAAGATGTGTTTGGAACACGTATTGGCCAGCACGTTAAGTGACAATCTGACTGGTGTAGTATAGAATACCCTTAAGAAAAAAAAAAAAATTCATTCCTTCTTTGTTCGGTTTAGTTTTATCTGGTGTGTATTATTATTTAGCTATGACTGATCATTGAAAATACAATATATTAGTAGCATACATACAAAAATAAGTTACGTTCATTTTTTCCAAGTGTTTTATGCATATATAATAAACTTGGAAATATGTAACCGGAAAACCTTGAAGAACATGTGTCATCTCCAGGAATTAAAACATTTATATGTGGAAGGACACATCTTTTTCTATTTATTTCAAGATAAATTTTGTTTTGTTCATGTGTCAAAAGACACTTTCTAATGCAGGATAAAAACAGCCGCTATAATTGAGTTAGATATGTGGTCCGATATACCTTATGCATTCTTAACATTTTTCTTAACGTCACTTGTCATGATCAAATGTTGAAACTACCTACACGTGTTTCATGAGAGAGCAGGATTCCTTGCTGACAAAGACAAATTATTAGATTTTATAATATGGATATTGTTTTCACAGAATCGTAGAGGACAGACAGCATGTTTCCAACAGCTAAATGACTCTAAAACTAGCTCATTTAAAATAAATATTGTTTGATTAATTGGAGGTTAATGTAAGTTCGAAATAACAAAACTATGTTGGATGTTTATATTCGAAGATGTCTTTACCGGAATTCGACCCCGCGACCATACAACACTTTGACCGCTAAGGAGCAAAAAATATATTTTCAGAAATTAACCTAAACTTTAAGAGACATTTCTATTCAATTCAGTTTCTGAAGTAGTTTGAAACTTATTAAAAATTACTTTTCCAGCAATCTTGATTTATAGTATAATCTTCGTTTCAGCCGTTTCAGATGTTAACTTTATATGAAAATCTTTGAGTTTAACGTCTCACGACTATGCCTGTTACGTTAGGGGTAACGGACCGTTAAGGCAAGTGAATGATGATGGACGGATTAGTGGAATAAAAATGTGGGAGGAAACCTGAGTACCCCGAGAAAACCCACAGACACGATATTGTCCACCACAAATTTGCTTGGTAGGGAATCGAACCAGGGACCCCACGCACCATAGGTAAGTCTTCTACCAGTGAGCCACCATGCACCTCATTTAACTGAGATAAAACCCATAGTGTAACGTGAGATTCACAGTTAGTGTTTCACCATCAATTTAACTCAGTTCTCAATGTGCAAACGCCACTATTTTAATAGCCTATATACTGTTTCTACAAGACGCGAAATTTCTCATCTCGTCCTGATTCTCATCTTGAAAGCGAGACGAGAGTCGATATGACAAGTATTTAAGAGTCTTCATCCCGGCGAAATTAAAATACCGCTAATTTTACAGTAATTTTGTGATATGTTCAAATAGATAAAAGATAATTGAAATATGGAACAAGAGCGCCCTAGACAATATTATTTTGCGTGAGGTACCGTTATCACAAGTCACCTAGTGGCTTTCCGTTTTCAGCTGTTTAGAAACGCGAAAATAAATGCCAATTTTCAAAATGGCTCGAAATCGAAAGCAGATAAGTGAGTCATGATAACGGTTTCTTATGTAAAATAATATTGCCTAGGGCGCTCTTGTTCCACATTTCGATTATCTTTTATCTATTTGAAGATATCACATAATTACTGTATAATTAGCGGTATTTTAATTTCGCAGGGATGAAGACTAAAAAAAAACAAAAACGAATCGAAATGAGAAACATGATGATCTTCGTTTCTTTTTTAAGCCGAGAAACTTCATAAGTCTTGTGGGGTAACACTAGTTTACCCAAGTCTTAGTTTATTCACAATTTTACACTGTTTTATATTATAGGGTTTGTATGTAAAACATATAAATTGATCAGCGATTGTATGTACACATTGAAGAATATTTACCAACTTTTTAAAGATCTTACGTAATATAATCCAATAAATAATAAATATGGTTTATATGTCGTTGTATCACACCTTTTGTGGACCTCGGGTGATGCAATGAATTGTGGTAACTTCTAGAAGAAATTAAGAAAGAAATCAGGACGTAAGATGTGTGTATAAACGGGAAGAGATTAAAAAAAAACTTTTTCCAAACGAAACTAGAAAAGCTTTTCGACATTCGAGTTGATATAAGAGAGAATTGTACAAATTCTATGAGAAAACAACAGAAAAATAAATATTTATCGTCTCGTCTCAACTTAGTATCCCCAGCCAGCTACATTAGAGGAAGTGGACTAGAACCTCGCTTCGGGAAAATTACTTAGACAGATAATTTTGCTTTGTCATGAAATCAACTCTACAGCACCTAACAGTTATAGTCTTCAAGCTAATGAAAACGAAAGAAAAGTAAGTAAATAATTACTAATATTCAAAAGTGCGAAGAGAGAAATTAATATTGTTTATAGAGCAATCAACATGTTTTTGTAGCGTATGCTTCAAAGATGGTCTATTTGGATTTGTGATAGTTTTGGATTGACTGAAGCGACGGTAAACATTTCGAACCCTTTCTAATGTTTAGATTATTTTTTTTCTAATTATCATTCATATATTAAATAAAAGTTACAGGCCATTATACTAAACTTAATTACATTATGTCATCTGCAGTTATTACTGAAACATATCCTCACGGTATAATAACAGTATTTTTGTAGGTACCCATATTCATCCTGTTGTTCAGATTATGTTTCCGAGCAGTCTCCCTTACTCCAGGATGATAATGTACCAGGATGGAACTGATGCGGTGGCTTTAAGAACTTTTGGATGAAGTTCAACATGTCCTCTGGGACTGAACATAATTCAATGCTTGTGATCCGTTTTGGAGACAGGAATCCGAAGCAATTTTCGCCTCCGTCCTCTCTCTCAAGAAACACAGTGACGTACTGCACGCACTAAGCTATAAATATTACACTTGCTGCCAGACATCACTAATAAGATTCAGTCCCACGACCCATTAAAGCTGTTCTGAGGACAAAGGGTGGTAATAATTTTGAAAGTTGAACTATTTTTCAAGTATTTCCATTAAATTTGATAAGTGTTTGTATCAATTGTTGTTTATCTTCTTCCAACAATGGCACAGTACTATTTATAATCTTAGTATAAGAAAACGATTTCGGAGAAAATGTAGAAAAGGCACAATACATTAAAACCACTTTGAAACATCTGCAGTGAAAGCAGTACTAACACATCAGAACGAAATCAAAAAGAAAACAAAAATTCGATTGATCTCGGATATACAGGATGACTGGTAATTCGATGCATTCCTTACAAGAGGATATTCTGCAAGTACTTTGGAACAGGGGATCAGCTCACCTATATGAACCAGGGATCGGAAATCAATAATTTCTGAGTAATTTGCACATGTCTGATTTCTCTGAAATTTCCCTGCTAACAAGAGGTGCGCGAGAAAAGTTTCATTTTGACCCACTTTCACATACCGTACAGCGATGAAACTTTACATGTGTAATCCTGCATGCTTGTGTAGGTCATGTGGTAATGTACAGCTTGCAACTCTGCACCGTTGCTATGTTACAGGTCCGAACCTGAAGTAAGGTGTAGTGGTCTAAAATCCACTCCCGCACCTCAGAAAGCATCGTAGCAATATCGCAGAAGTACTTCCCCTAGGAAATGACTGGATGATTGGGAAGAGGTGGATTGAAGATGGTGTGCGGTCAGTAGAAAACGCGAACTATGACAGATTTCATACTCACGGTCGTGCATCTGTCTGGCCAACATTCGAACAGTGAACGTTTGCGTTGTTTCGCAGGAGGCGTACACCTTTTGTTAGCATGTGACGCTCTGGGATTTCACAGAATCCCGCAACGCGTGAAACAGTGAGGCATAGTATATCCTGGTAATTGTGGTACTCTTTGCCCAGAAAGCAAGTAGCAACATCCCATGCTTATCCCAAATAAAATGACCACCACTTTGGTCGCTCAGAGTTGAACACGAACTTCCTTTGGTGGTGGTACTGGTACATTGGCACGCTGTCATTGGTTAGGGGCAGTTCCTTCCCAAATCCTATACCCACCTAAAAGACCGATTTGACACCTGAGTTGGAGGTACGTACCCTTCCTTGAGTCATTCTCTTGCATAGATACATACATAAACTAATAGCAATCGAATACATCGCTTTGATAACTCAAAACAAAACTGCGACTAATGCTGTACCAATTGTTAAAATGACAACCTAATGTTATAAGTTTTCTACAAAGGTAAAAATGTAAACCTTGGAAAGTCATAACAAAATAACACTTTTGGCACTGTAGCACTAGCAAAAGCTTCTGAAAAATACAAACTGAGCGTAGCACGCTAATAAAAGGTGTCCACCTCCTGGAAAAAAACGCGCCGTAGAATTTTCTCGTGCACCTCTCGTAGACTGCAAATTTCAAAGAAATCACACATGTGAAAATTACTCAGAAACTAATGATTTGCGACCCCCGGTTCATATAGATGAAAATGTTCCAAAGTACTTGTAGAATATCCCCTTGCAAGGGTTGCATCGAATTGCAAGTCACCCTGTATATGTTGTGTTATTCCGTAATATATATATATATTTTCAAATGTCCTTCCACTTCGCCTGATTCTTATAATTCTCATTTTTGGTCTAACATTTTATCAGCTGTCGTTCACAGATAATTTAGTTGTTTGAATACTTTAAGAGCTAACATTAGCTGTCTAACTTGACAGCCAGATTGGCTGTCTAACTTGACTGTCAACGTTTGACAGTCTCAGATTCAGGGGCGGCGCCAGAAAAGTTTGATGGGGTGGGCGGAAAAGGGCGGACCTAGTTGCTGGGTGGGCGGACAATAAAAATAAGAACTGGGCAATGTAGACATTTTTTGGACAATAATTAAGTTTCAATCTTTAAACTCTTTAGTTAGCTAAGGCTCAGGCCGAAATAGGGGAGGGATAAGGATGTGGAAAACAGCTGTCTTGGCCTTATAGAAGGTACAATTCCGGCATTCGCCTGGTGGAACTGAAGAAATGCAGGACTTAGGATGGGCTGCGGGAGTTCGTGGCTATATGCTCGACCTACCGAATTCCGCGTAGCAGACATACTACCTCTACTTCCAGTTTTTTTAAAACAAAAATAACGGTTTGTACTGTGTAGTCGATGAAGTTCAAGACAGCTTTACCTTCTCTCCCCCCAAGAATGCACATGAATGCATAGAAATAAAGAAGATTCAAACAACACAGACTAACAGATAATACTCTACCTTTCGTTAATATCATAAAATACACAATACATAAAGTAAAGTAAAACAAGAATAAAATAAGCTATTGCAAACATTTTTATCTTTGAAGCAATTTTTACAAAAAAGCAAGAGACAAAAAATATAAATCATTTTTATTTTCTCTCGTATATCCTTAATTTGTGCACATTAGATTTTTTGACGTAATCTTTATATGCAACAGCAAAGATCTATGTTATTAAAAGAATAGGGAAATTCGACAGCATAATTGTTTGATCATACATTACATAGAAATCTTTGAAATTGAAACTCAAGTTGAAAAAAAAAATAAATAAAACAATTATAAATTGAATAAAGATTAAATAGCAATTAACAAAACTTCATCATGATCCACAGAAACAACAATGCATTTTAAACTATGAAGGGCTGATCACATGGTACGAACAAGCTTACAATAAACTTTTATACCTGTACTTTAATGGAGTACGTTGCGTTGATTGTTATGTCCAACATCGAATAATCTTACCACATTCTCTACAGCAATAGTCATTACAAGTTTTCTTTCTACTGAAAGGAAACAAAGATCGCTTAGGCTACAGTTTGCCATTCGATTTCTTAGATATGTTTTAACCCGTCTAAGACACGAAAAAGAATGTTCACATGGTGAACTAGATACAGGAATGGCGACAGCAATTACGGCTAATTTGTGAATATCATGAAAAGCAATTTTGAAACGAACCATCACTTCAGTAAATTGAGAAACGGAGGTAATTTTGCATTGCTTTTCCTCCTCATAACGTTTCAAAACTTTCGGGAGAAGTTTCATTTCCACCTCTACACTATCGCCATCACATCCATAATGACGTGCAAGTGGTTCAATTTTCTCAAATGAGAGGAAATGTTCACTTTTAGGATGAAGACTGTTTATTCCAGTGTAAATTGGCGTTCAGCGGTATCTAGAATTATGTTTGTAAATAAAATCATTGTTCATTGCAGAGTTAAACGGGGTCCTAGAACCTATTACATTACAATCAATAGTAATACCTATTGCTTTTGAAGTACAGGATGTCACCTTCATTATTTTACTTCTGTTGGGGTGGGCGGATGAGTGGGTCAAGGCCATTCATCGGGTGGGCGGTCGCCCACCCCGCCCACCCTTAGTGCCGTCCCTGCTCAGAGTGTCATTTTAGAAGAATATTCAGGTGATCCTTTGTTGTACGTTCAATGTAATGGGATGTTGAGAATCTACTTCCAATTGAGTGTGCCCTCCATTGGGTGCGGGCTTGAATAAAGATATTCGGAAATTGTATAGGTACACTTAACATTGTTTACGTCTGGCTCAGATGCTGATTTAGATTAGTTGAGAAGTTACCATTTTCTATAATAGTAGATACTTTGCTTACAATATTATACTAGAAGAACATTCTGGAATTTTTAAGAGAAGTATTCTACCTCAATTCAAGGATGCCCAATTCAAATATTATAAAATCCCATCTCGAGAGGAAAAAAATCCGATTTTGCCGTTTATTTCCCATGTAATACTGATTATAGAAAACAGAATATGAGAAATAATAACAACTTTTTCAATATCTGTGTAACGAATTTTCCATATTTATAAAATAATTTATGAATAAGTGTTCACCTTAATCGAAAATAGGTGGTTTGTTGTCCGAAATGGAGTAAAATATATTCTTCATTCCTTTGTCCTTGATTTTTGAGAATCATACACGATTCACAAACTACATGCACTTTCCATATAACAAACTAATTTGAGCCAAAATTTGATAATTAATATTGATTTCACTTGACATTTATTAGTAAAATTCACTTAAATATGGTTAATTTCGTGAAAAAAAAGTCTTTATCTCTTCTCTAAAAATTGTCCAAAAACCCACAAAATGGGATTCTTCCCACTTGTTGGCATCGTTGACTCAATTTCAACCCAAAAGTGATTTAGGATCAACGATGTTATCAGACCTCTGACTGAAGCAAAGAATTATTCACGCTGTTCAATTTAAATATAACAAGACAATCTTAATAGAGGTCATTTTGATTAATTTCCTAAAATTACTATATTACTCACACGCAGCTGCACTTGAATTTTTCTTCTCCACCTTATGTTCTGTGACTTAAATGTGTTATTCGAATGTATAAGGCTTTATTTTCAATTTATAGTGAGAGAACTTTGAACACATTCCAGTGGCCCAGATCTCGTTGTTTTAACTTTCTTCTTGTTAAATAAATACTTTCAGCAGACAAAGAACGCTGATAAGAATATATGGGTTCAGTGTCACTTCTATGATTTACCACAGGCATCACTAAAAAGTAGACTGTATATCTATTAGCCTATTAGGATGTAAATATGTCAGTGATTTACATTACCTGATTCTGTATAAATAATAATAATATCGTCAGACTTCTGAATGAAATTTGATTATTGAACAAGCTTTTTGATCATCTAGATCGAATAACTTATCTATATACGCCATCTTGGCTATCACTACTTAATGATAATGATACAATATTATGTGTATATACAGATGGTGATCAGAAAAATGGAAACACCTGAACGAAATTGCAACTTACCAGATTAACCCTCGAGAAGTCTCTCTGAAAAAGTAACGCGAGTAGTCGCGCGCGGTCAAAAGGACCGCACGAACATAATGTGTTGCAAATATCGTTTTAAACATTTTTCTTGTATTAGAAACGGAATTTTGTATATTTTCTGATTAAGAGGGAATAACATTTTTATTATTATAATAAGTTTTACAGTAGTAACTATTAGAGAAACCTACAATTAGACATGTTCTTTTTTATTTCTCATTTGTAATAAAATGTTTTTTTTTTCGTTACATATTTCTTTAGATAGATAGCTACGCACTGGTTTTATTGAAAATTCTAAATCTGATGACGATCTTTAGTTTTTGTCAACTCTGGTTCGTCTAAAATTAGAAATGAAATAGTAAATTAGTTAAAAATATACTATATAAACATAACACTAAAACAAAGCTTCACAGCGCATTTTACATTGAATTAGAGCTCACTCGTAGCTAAGCGGTTAGCATACACGCCTTTGGTGTGGGACTTCCGGCTTCGATTCCCGGTGGGACCTCTTGTGGTTGGGATCCTTCGTTAAGCAGTAGGTCCACGTCTTACATAGTCTTGATGCTGAAAAGAGCGCTAAATTGAAATCAAATCAAATTCACATTGAATTATTTTACTGTCCTGTTATTCTGAAATTTCACCTATACAGCACATTGAATTATTTTAGATTATCTTCAAATTTACACTGTTCTACACTTCGTCGTCGCTTATTTCGTCCTCTCCTACTCTGACTATATTCGGGGAATCGCTGGTCATTTCTGGATTTAAGATCTTCAGATTCGCTCGTAGACTACTCACTTCACCTTTCGTGTTCACTCACTTATATATATATATATATATATATATATATATATATATATATATATATATATATATATATATATATATATATATATTTGTTATGATCTTCCTCAGACAAAGCTTCCACGAGAACATCTCGGCTGATTTATCCAAATAGTCCATTCCTAACATTTCCCTCCGTATTTTAAGCTGTTCTATTTTAAGCTAATCTTCTCTTTTTTCATACTTGGTATCAGTTTGTTAACTCTGTCGACCTCTCTTCCTTCCATTAAAATAATATTTATGATTATAAAGCTTAAAACATCTCCAAAGCAAAGGTCACGTGCAGAGCGAAACACTGAGAAAAAACATTACAAGGTTAGTCGCCCGTGGTGGAAAGCACCGCAGAATCACTAAACAATCACTAGTAGTTAAACTAAACAACGGATAACGGAGTGATTGAGCAGGAATGTTGGGGAAGGTGAGGGGAAAGATTAGCTAGACGGAGAAGTCTGTCGGACAAACAGAATGGACACACGATCGAAAATAATTTTCCTGTGGTGCTTTTGACCGCGGCGCGACTACTCGAGGGTTAATATGGTGTCGAGCCACCTTTCACCTTCAGAACAGCCTTGATGCGACGTGGGATGGAGGCATAGAGGTCGTGAATGGTAGCAAGTGGAAATTTACACCGTTCCTCGGGCAGGGCATCGGCCAGTTCTGTGAGAGAGGATGGAGGTGGAAATCGTCGCCGGAGTCGTGTTTCCAAGACGGACCACAGATGTTCAATTATGTTGAGATCTGGGGATTGGGCGGGCCAGGGGAGGTGTTGAACTTCATCCCGATGTTCCTCAAACCACGCTGCAACAACGCCAGCTGTGTGAATGGGTGCATTATCATCCTGGAAGATGGCGTCATTGTCCGGGAACACCATCCGGGCCATAGGATGCAAGTGGTCTCCTAAAATTGCGACATAATCGTTGGCAGTGATTCGTCCGCTAAGTGTGACCACAGGACCCAATGAAAACCATGATATGGCGGCCCACAGCATCACCGAGCAGCCGCCATGTTTCACAGTTGGGCGGAGACACTGCAGATCATAAGCTTCTTTGGGCGTTCTCCACACATAAACACGACCCGTGGTTGGGAATAGGGTGAAGGATGACTCATCCGACCATATCACACGTTTCCAGTCCTCAATGGTCCAAGTTGCATGGTCGCGGCACCATTTGCGGCGTGCGAAAGCGTTATGGTCCCTGATGAGCGGTTTGGCCCGTGCAACACGACCCCGTAAATTCATGTCATGTAATTCGCGGCGGACTGTGATTGTCGAAACAATGTGGGGGAGGTGCTGATTGAGTTCCTCCGTCAGTTGCTCCGCAGTGGCAGGACGGTTCTGCGTGACAATGCGCTTTAATACCCGGCGTGACCTGTCACTCATGATTTTCTTCCGCCTACTGTTCCGCTTCCCTGATGTGGTTTTCCCGTGTGTTGTGTAGGCCGTCATCACCTTCGACACTGTCCCACGCGACACACTTAACACAGTAGCCACTGCTGTCACACTCACTCCACATAACCGCGCACCAACAATTTGCCCTCTTCGAAAATCTGAGAGGTCTCCCATTTTACACTACCTCCGTCTGCTGCAGCCACTGGAAACTGCTGTTCCACTGCGCTTGACGTAGTATGGAGACCGACCTAACACACCGCCACCAATGGTCCGGCGCTGCGGGCACCACGACACCACTGCCAACTCATACATCTGACGTGTTGCCAACTACAGGCCATTTTTCTGATCACCATCTGTATAATTAGAATACTCATTTTCTCGTTTTCTTTTTCTGGGTCAGTAATATTTAAAAGACTCAGCCCAACAAGATTACAGATTATCATTATTATATGGTGGCCGAACAATACGAATTGCACAGAATAACATAAAGTACTGTTTTGGATAAATAATATCTGGTCCGTAAAATATGATATGCTGTACATCATAATTATATATACCATTTTATAAGCTCTTAAATTTTGATGGAACTTCGTATCTTTGAAATGCTGGCTAAGTTGTGGTATTTTCTTACTTCAATTACTTAATTATTCTGTGATAATATGTATCAAATCAATTCTATATTTAAACATTTCATGTAGGGCAATATATCAATGCGATAAGAATTTCACAAATTATCTTTAAGACAGATACAATTATTAACTATTAGTAAGCATGTTTCGTTTCACACTGTGAACCTATCGTAGATCTCCAAACTATAGTAATTCAATACTCAAACTTCAAGTAGTACATCCAGTGGCGTATTTAAGCGGAGGCTTCCGGGCTTAAGCCCCCTCCCCCGAAATTTCGTTTACTATATTAAAGTAAATGAATTATCTTGCAAAATTGTAGAAGCCTACCGAAACAAAATCGTAAATACGTCACTGAGTACATCTATAACTATTGGTGGTGATAGATTAATAAGATCAAAGGTAGAATATGTTCCTCAGACGCTGAATACGGTTCAAAAAGCCATTACTCGCTATGCCTCACTGTTTTTGTTCTATGGTGATAAAGGTTGAAACCAGAAATCGTTAATTTGGACCACTTCCGAATTGAATAGGGTGTTAATAGAGATGGTGGAACGTATTTTCGGAAACCTGAACCAATTGCAAAAACCCACAACTTGACATCTCTTACCAGTTTCGCAATATGGAAATCAGTATAAAAATCGGAAGTATTTTCTATTAGCAAATGTCAAGCACTTCCGTTTTTGGTAGAGCATTCGGATGTATACTATATTGCCTTGACATGTCAAATCGTTTGAAAATACTGCTTCTTGCTATCTGTGAGTTCGTTTTATGGTGATAAACATTGAAACAGAAAATGGTTAATTAGAACCACTTCTGGGTTGACTAGAGAGTTAACGACTGAGATGGAAACTATCTTTGGGACGCTGAATCAATTGCAAATAACCGCATCTCTGTATCTCTTACTGTCTTTGCTCTGATACCTGTTTCTAGATGGACGGACGGACGTGAAAGGCGTTCTATAATACTTCCGGCACTGGCGCTTAGCATAGTTTAGAACTCTAGTAATTAGGTTCCGTTTTATAAATCTATATGAGCAAAAAAAAAAAAAAAAAAAAAAAACATATAATAAAATAATATATTAGATAAACATGAAGTCACAGGAAATTTTCTCTTTTTAAAAGCACCAAAACTTGGATGAAATCATTAAGGTAACACAAATTATATAGTTTGAAGAAAATTAGGAATAGAATAAACAAGAAACAGAATAAGAAAGTGATATATTAATAGATTAATTAGGTACAATGCGTGGGAGAAAGTTTCCATTAATTAAACATATTATACCTTAAATATTTCATAATCTTTTCTCATGTTTCACTTTTTCTAGTATCTTTCAAAATTATCAACATAATGCAAAATGCCAGAACGACAACTATAAACGTAAAACTAAAATGAAAAATTTTTTACTGACGTAACCGGTAAGTTTATTCAAAGTCCATTATGAGAGTTAATGTTGCCCTTAACAAAATAAACATGACAATAGTGCTTTCATTTAATTAAGCACTTACCATTAAATATCTAAAATCATTAGCTATCATTAACTTAAACAATAATACAACCCACTCATCGTATAGTATAACCCAATAAATAGAAGGAATTTTGTTCTTTATTACAAATGGCACTCATAGGCATTCAGATTCGTTAGTTTACGTCTATTGCTTAAGTGGTATCATAACAAACTCCTTCAACTGTATATTCTTGATTAATGGCAACGGTTAGGTTGGAGTCCTCATGTATTCGAATTTTATCAAGGCGTAGTAAGGCATCACGTGAGAATATTCTGTCATGGTTAGAACGAGCATATCTAAAGCTATCATGTACTTCATTACCGGTATTATTAACAATACCAGTTACAATAATATTACTACATATAATATTCTCAGGTTTCTCTACTTGAAAGTCTGAACGTATTCACATAATCCCTAGTTTAATATATCTGACATCATTTAAATCTTTCACTTGGAGCCGCGGTGGCTCAGTGGTAGAGCGTTCACCTCTGGTGCTTGAGGTCCCGGTTTCCAGCCCCAGCCCCAGCCAAGTGGACTTTGTGATGGACAAACACCGTGTGCGTGAGTTTTCTCGGGGTTCTCCCGTTTCCTCCCACTTTCTTCATTCTACCATTTCATTCATTTCTCATCATCACCGTCTCCTTTAGCCTAACCGGCATAACCGTGGGACGTAAAATTCAAAGATTTAATTTCATTTCAAAGCTTTCACTTGACTCGCCATGAAAATCTTACCAGGTAAATTTCCTGTATTAGCTGTACCCTGAACAACACATGCTGTCCAATCACTTCCTTTACACTCAATGCGCTTTTTGTGGGTGTCACTTGATTTGAACCTTTGGAAATGGTGGTCCCTCCCAACAACCTGAACAGGGTTTTCATCACTCCCATTTTTCTTGTTCCAAGGTGAATCACCATCAAACACACCAGTATTCTGGGTTATGGTTGTTGAGTACATAATCCAAGTTATACACACCCATGTTATGAAAGTAATTACACGTTGATAAGAGTCTACTTAAGCAACCATCAGTATCATTGGATAAAATACATTTTTCAATTATTTCTCCATCCCTATGATTAGCTAATATGTATTTACATTTGTTTGGATAATACATGACCAATTGACTAAGTTCCTCGGAAAAAATAACATCTTAAATCCGTTTCAGTCAGGTTTCAGATCTCTGCACAGCACTTGCACTGCTCTACTAAATATCACTGATAATATTCGTGCCGCTATGGATGAACGTCAAATTACACTGTTACCCCTACTAGATTTTTCTAAAGCTTTCCAAACTATAGACCATGACATACTGATTGCCAAACTGTCTTCCTTCTATAACTTTTCCCAGTCAATTTTATCTTGGTTTAGCTCCTATTTATCAAACAGAAAACAAAAAGTTGTCACTAATAACATATGTTCCAATACGAAACTTGTCCCATGTGGAGTCCCGCAGGGGACATCTTCTGATTTCCTTATACATCAACGATTTACCAGAGCACATCACCCATTGTAAATATCACTTATATGCAGATAAATACAATGCTATTTAACCACTAATCCCCTAAATTTAACCACTGCAATTGATCACTTAAACAGTGACATTGAAAGTATCTGCACATGGGCAAGTAAGAATGGATTGCAAGTAAACCCAACCAAATCAAAATTTATCATTCTTGGTTCTTGTAAACTACTCTCCATAATCAATATCACAAGCCTACCGAATATTCTTGTAAACAACGTAGCCATTCCTGTAAGCGGTAGCGTCAATAGCCTAGGACTCCAGACCGATAAATTCTTAAATTGGACAGATCATATCATCATATTAATAATTAAAGCTTGCTTCATTCTCTTCAGCGTTAAAAAAAAAAAAAAAAAAAAAAAACCTTCTTCCGGAAACCATTAAAGCCTCCCTGGTCCAATCATTGGTAATCTTTCATTTAGATTATTGTGATGTAGCATACATTGACTTAACCGAAGATCTGGCAAAACGTTTACAGCGCATTCAGAATGCCTGCGTTCGCTTTATATTTAATAAAAAGCGCTTTACCATATCTCCCATTGTTACTAGGATGGAACAATCTAAGCACACGCCCCCGCATTCATTCTCTAACATTTTTATATAAAATAATTAATTGTAAACAACCTACTTATCCACCCTCAAAATTTCAATTTCTTGGCGATACTCATCCACTAAATACCCGTTCTAAAGGAAATACAACACTCGCCGTTCAAAAGCACAAATCTATTTTTTTTTTTTTTTCAAATCTTTCACACTATTTGCCACCAAAGCTTGAAATGACACCCCTGAAAGCATCAGAAACTGGTTCAGTATTGAATTTTAAACGTCGGCTTAAAGAATATCTTTCTAATGAAGGTCTTCAGTAAAAGAAAAAAAAAAATGTTACACACGAAACTATTTCTTGCGTTACCATGCAGTCGTTCGTTTTTCTTTTTTCTCTCTTTCTATTTCTTCTTATTTTCTTTTCTATTCCTTTCTGATACATATTTATGTGCGTATATATTATACACAATCACTTAAGTATGTGCATCACTTTATCTATACATAGTCAATCAAAGTAATGTATTTTTTTTATATGTTATATATAATCAAGATTGATTTCTTTGTTTCTCTCCCATTGTCTAGTTTAACATGCCTTCAGCATTGTCGCTTGTTTATTTTAGTGTTCATTTTATATGTAATAAGTTTCATTTTCACTTTTCATGTATTATTATTATTATTATTATTATTATTATTATTATTATTATTATTTTTGTATTATTCTGTGTGTCTGTAACTCTTTAACGTGCCTAAGTGTGTATGTCCTTTTTATTCTCGTTATAAAAAAAAACTATTATGAGATGCGATTGTAAAAGAAAAAAATGTAAATGGTTGAGTGCCTTAACTCCGTCATTTTAAATAAGAAATAAATAAGAAATAAGTAAAAAGAAATTTAACATCACTGCATTATAATTATTTGGGCTTGTCTAAAGACGAATAGTTTATCTCATCACTGAGCTTCAGGATATAGTCATTACTACCATTTGTGCTTGCGGATTTCAAACAAAATTCTTCATTTATGTTCGGAGAGAGCTCATCTCTAAAAGTATGAAGAATAGTTTCTGTACTAGTTTCAGAAACTTCTAAACATAAATCAATTTCGGTAACAAATGTCACTTCTTCCAATGAGTTCTTCACGTTTCGCAGAGCCACATCTCCTTAGAAAGATTTTCACAAACAACTGTAATATTTTCCATTGCACAAGCTTCGTTTTAATAGAATTAAATCTGATTTAAACTATTCACTGAGCAAAACAATACGTTTCTTGTAATATATATTTTGACGTCTAACAGTGTCACCAACTATCCAGTTGGTTTCATCAGACACTATCTGTAATCCGGCTAAGCAGGAGACAAATATAATATTATTATTATTATTATTATTATTATTATTATTATTATTATTAATAATAATAATAATAATAATAATAATAATAATAATAATAACTGAGCATTCATAATATTTTAATGACTTGTATTTGCACTTGCATGCTAACGAGAAACGGCTAAAAAATGAATACGGTAATAATCAATTTGCTGAAATTTTACGCAGGGTTAAAGATAGAACTTTTAGAAAGTAAGTTTTCCGAATCTTACTGTACAGTCCACAGCAAAAGACCTGCAACATGAGCATGTAAGTTTATTGTGAAAATACGCCTAACAGCGCAGGAAATCATCATAACGTCTAAGTGGCACGAATCAAGCCAGGAGAAACCTCGGCGTCCTCTCCTGCACACTTATTTTGGAGCAAAAGACTTCGTCGTTTCACAATAAACTTACATGCTGATGTTGCATTTTTTTTTTTTTTTTTTTGCTGCAGACTGTACAATGCTTGTTTGTTTAGTGATAAATTAGAAGAGGCGTCGTAATATCGGTTATTACAAATGAAACATATTTCATACCAGCACAATTCATTTTCGATATCATTGTATTAAGGAAGGCGGTGCGCAGGCTTCAGCCGCCTCAGTTTCCTGTCTTTCAGCTTAAAGTCCCACGATTATACCCTGTAGGTTAAGGGATACGGATAGGTTGATGAAGTGAAATAAATGAAGATTGAGAAATTGGTGGAATGCGAAAATGGGAAGAAATTATAGTACCCGGAGAAAACTCACGGACACGATGCTGTCCCCTACAAATTTACTTGATCGGGAATCGAACCATTGACCTCACGCACCAGAGGTAAACGCTCTAACGCTGAGCAACCGTACTCTCAAAACTCTGTCTACACCATGGGAGTATGCATATAATTCGATATTATGGTTAAATAAAATATATCTATTTTAATAATTTTTACACTTCTGACTATGCAAGTGCAGCTGTTTGCTGATATATTTTTTTTTTATTTAATGGCAACATAAGCTCTCGTTTTTTCTCTCTACAAAGTTTTATCACTTTATATATAGTACTTGAATGAGTCCCAGAAGCGACAGTCCTATTAGCGGCAGGAACTGTTATCTGTCCTATGAGCGACAGATTCATTTACATTGAGATGATGGAAGATGATATGATTTCTTCTCCTAAAATATGTTTGCCTCTGGCGTTATTAGCGCCGGAACAACCTTGGTATGAAATATGTACGTGCCAGTGATACTGTTCGTCAAATATATTTTTCCTCTACTCTGAGTGCAAATAAAATTTATTTTAATTTTGAGTTGGATTTGACATAAAACATATTAAATAACTTAACGAGACAACAGGGATATTTCCATGAAAAGCATATTCCTATGTAATTATTAAAAATCCAGTTGTAATATCCCCTTTCTTCAAAAGCTGTTTTCTGTACTTAATTTGATTCAAATCTAATTACTCACTAAGCACAGTAATATATTTTATTTTGAAAAACTTAAACGTGTAACAGTTTTGCCAACTATCTACTTTTTAGATTTCCTAAGACTCTATGAATAAAATGAAACAAAAATGTCAATGACAAAAGGCAGCTTTTGAGATCCCTTACATCTAATTGGCTATTGTCAACCAATCCCACCAATTACAATATAGTTCACTTTAAACAATCCAAAAGGTAAACAAACTCTTTAAACTACCTTCTTCCCTATTGTAAGCTACTAAAACTAATTGCTTAATTTGCCTTCCACCCTTGTTTTGACTTATACATAAAAGCTTGTCGTGTAGCGATCTGAAATAATTCCCTATAACTAGTAATTTCTTCGAATACACCGTGTTTTTAGATTTTTTTTGGATATAATCAAATGGTGAACACCTTTTTTCCATGGGCGCCCGATGGGAAGGCAGGGATCGTCCCCTCTGGCTCACAAAAATGTATACTTAACTTAGCAAACCACGTATATTAAATACCAGATATACCAGACGTGATACAGCAACCATGGAGATGCATCTCCCTAGAAAATTTTCTTCGGACGCCCTTACCTCTTTCTGATTTCTTTCTTATGCCATAAACATATTCAATCTAAACTTATACTCCGTATCATTTTAACATGAAAATTTTAATTGTATTAGAATCATAGACAAAGGCGGAGCTACTCTAAATATTTAATTAGTTTTCCCCTTGATAGAGTCAATGTATTCATAGAAATTAATTCAAAAATATAATATTAGGAAAAACGTATTAAAGATTGATAATGTAATGAGAGCATTCTCACGTATTAAATTAAGGTAGAGCGAAATTTTTCATAGTACATTTTGTTAGGTTCTAAATCACATTAGCATAAAACAAGTTAAAGAAGAGAGAACCTTATCTTCTTCCATTATCTTAGTATGAACGAATCGGTGACTCATAGGACAGTTAATAGATCGAATCGGTCGCTCATAGAACAGTTAACAGTTCCTGTCGCTAATAGGACTCTCGCAAGTGGGAAGACACCATAGTACTTTAGTGGTATCGGAACTCATTTTGTGCAACGACTTTTTTTTTCGATTCCATTTTCTATTTCAAATTACAGCAATCTTTTAAATTATATTATAACACAATATACCAAGAAATTCACTTAAGTCTGTTACCCTTTACTGCTGTTATTTTCTGAGAACTCTAAAGTAATGTAGAAAACCATTCATACTTCCCTCCTCCCATCTTCCGAGAACTCTTTCAACCAATAACTTCTCATAAACACATCAGAAACTTCACTAAACAATGAAGTACCTCTCAGATTATTACTTACCTACCTCGAACTGGATTTGTTATTATGTTTGTGTGTGTCTTTCATTAAAATGCATATTCTAAGAAAACTGATGAATTAAGATGTGTACCAAAAATAGATCACCTCACGAGCCCGTCATGTTAGGAAGATAAAATTTGGTATATAAACTAACTCCCTATTAAAAATAAACCAAACATATTATTTCGTTTTCGGAAATTCCATTTTTAAAGGGACAGACTACTAAAAGTGAAACAAAAGCTTTTTATTTTGCCCGTTTTTCATAAGTGAAGAAAGATAAAGAAATGTAACTTAGTACAATAATAGATAATTGTTATTCTACGCTCGAAAATACGAAATTTTCAGTGTTGCCATCCATAGAAATTACAGTGTGGCCAGAATATAATTACCCAAAATTCTAAGTTAAAGCAGCTACTAGAAAAATGAACTCAACGGTAATTGATGACCTATCATGTTGTCTGGTCCCTTGTAACTATTTTTTAAATAAATTTTGTATTTTATTTTGCAATAAACAGTACAAAACAAATAATGTTGTAATAAACAGTAATAGTTGTATAATAAATAATTTTGTAATTTTGTAAAATAAATACAAACACTATTTAAAAAGTAGTTAACGAGGAATCAAGACAATGTGATAAGTCATCAATTAACGTTCAGTTCATTTTTCTAGTTGCTGCCTAAACCTAGATTTTTGGGTAATTAATATACTGGCCACACTATAATTTCTATGGATGGCAACACTGAAAATTCTTCCGATTCGTATTTTCGGGTGTAGAATAACCGAAAGTTGCTAAGTTATATTTCATTAACTTTCTTCACTTACGAGAAACGGGCAAAAGGAAAACGGTTAGCCTTTGTATCACTTTTAGTAGTCTGGTAGTCTGCCCCAGAGATGGTCATCCTCCCTCATTTTGCCCTCATGAGGGCCGCCCTCACCCTCACCTCACCCTCATTTTAGTAGTTGAGGGTCAGGGCGATAAAGTAATTGAGGGTGAGTGTGAGGGCGTCAATGGAGGGTGAATGTGAGGGCGTCAATGGAGGGTAAGTGTGAGGGAGGGTGAGTGTGAGGGCGTCAATGGAGGGTGATTGTAAGGGAGGGTGAGTGGAGGGCGTCAATGTAGGGTGAGTGTGAGGGAGGGTGAGTGTGAGGGCGTCAATGGAGGGTGAGTGTGAGGGAGGGTGAGTGGAGGGCGTCAATGTAGGGTGAGTGTGAGGGAGGGTGAGTGTGAAGGCGTCAATGGAGGGTAAGTGTGAAGGAGGGTGTGTGAGAGAGGTGAGGGTGTCAGTTGAGGGTGAGTGTGATGGAGGGTTAGGAAAAATGACCAACTCTGGTCTGCCCCCTTAAGGAGAGAAAGGAGGGAAATTTCTCTAACATTATTCTAATTTTCCATTGTGTATTCATAAAATAGCAAAACTGTAGAAACGGTTAACTGCTTACAATGAATTATTGATCATAGTTCTGATTTTTAAATGTGAAATTGCACATGTGATATTGTAAAAATGTTGAAATATTTATTTTGAAATGTGAACAAGAGTAATTTTCGAAAAAGTCGTCAGAGAAGCCCGCTAAAGAATAAAGTATTCCATGTGGATATTTTAAAGATGCATTCTTTATGCCGCATTACAGGTTATTAATGATATTGTGAAACAAAAAAAAACATCTAAGTATGATTATTTAAAAAAAAGAAAATCGTCTCAAATATTCACCAAAGAATAAATTATCCTTTATGGATAACTTCAGGAAAAAGAGGGTTTGCGGTAGCTCATTGGTAAAGCGTTCACCTCTGATTTGTGGGGTCTCTGGTTCGATAGCGCCAAGTGGATTTCGTGGTGGACAAACACCATGAGCGTGGGTTTTCGCGGGGCTTTCCTGTTTCCTCTCACTTTATTCATTCCACCATTGCATTCATTTCTCATCATCACCGTCTCCTTTAGCCTAGGCGACTTAACCATGGGACGTAAAACTTAACGATTTCATTTTTTCAAGAAAAAGAGCTTACATGTTCCTATAGGCTTCTTAATGAAATATTTATTGTTTATGAAATATTAAAAAATCGGCTAAGAATTTCGTGAGAATATCGTCTGAAAAGGCTAATCTAGCCTATCTGGATATTTACTTTAAAAAATCATACACTATGCTTTAGATTGGTAATGTATGAAATATAAATACAACCATTAAGATTGTTTTCGAGGAAATGGCAAATTTTGATTTTACCATCCAGTTCCCTTATTTTGGGGAGAAGGGAGAAAATTCGAAGAAGTTTCCTTGAGAATCTAGTCAGAACTACGAGTTTAAAATTTGGCTTCTACACGTTGAGGTGCTTAGCCTCTGGGAGCGTGTACATAGAATCAGACCGGATAGACGGACAGACATCTAAAAAATCGTCCATTAGCATTTAGTGTCCATAAAACGTGTTAATAATCCCTTTGAAATCTCGAATTCCATTTTTTTCTTTCGACGATTTAAATACTTTTTACCCCTATCGTCCCTTTACAGTAAAAGGAAAAAGATCAAAAAACAGAAAAGGTCAAACTTACAATGAAAATTCCTTTATTAATACATTAAATGATGGAGCGTAAACTGAGATCTAGTCGATTAACTACAAGGTCAATCTTCTTGAGTGTTCAACTTATATATTGTGTCTGTATAAGTACCGGTATACATTTCACGTTTTAATAAATTCATTCGAGACGAAGGACATTTACTACCGGAGAATAATACAAAACGTTCTTTTATCTGATGTAGCGGTACTTGCAACTAACAGGAGCATTCAAATTAATACTAACATCACAGCTAAGAGCTTAAACAGTTACGAGGACACAGCATTTCCATTGCAGCCAAGGTTGATAATTACATAGCCTAAATGTCGTATTTAATTCTAATATTTTTAATTTTACATTTCATTTTCTTTGATTATGAAAGTGTACATCTATAGTGCAATTGATTCTATTCCGTAATAATAATAATAATAATAATAATAATAATAATAATAATAATAATAATAATAATAATAATAATAATAATAATAATAATAATAATAATTTTAAATGAAGTAAGTTTACAAAATCTCCTTTATATATTTGGTCTGTCTGTCTGTAAGTCAGTCCAGGATACACAAAGTCTCAAGAACTTATTGACGGATTAATATTAATTTTGGCCAGGATGTAGAATAGACCTGATCAATAAACGTGATCCATAAAGTTGATCGCTGAATATGATTTTGTAATTATGGGTATCATTCTTGCTTGGTAGACTACCCGCAGTACTAATGTGGTTAGCGGGCTAGCATAACGATGAGGATGCAAAATACTAAACTGTCCGTGAACTACAACGCTGAAATGAGACTAGGTGACTCTTCACTTGAAAAAATCTAGACTTAAATGTTTCTATTTCCAAATATTTCTTCATCTCAAAGTTCATGTCAAAGTTACTTCATTTAATTTGAGGTAAAATGTTATTTTTAAGCGTTGACTGGATAAAATATAATTTGTGAAGAACTTTGGCTAAACTCCAAACCAAACTCTTTCACATGGTGTATAATGTGGAACTGCCACCTGTTAATTTGGTGTCATGAAAAATTAGAAACAAAATGGTCTATCATATTGTAGTGCTTACACCAGCCCATTAGTCACAAAAGCGTATTTTTTTGTCTGTTGAATTGAGGAATAAATATACTGATGGAAAAATGGAAATCAAGTAAGTTTAATTAATCCTTTGTCGTGTTGTTAAATAATTCAAAGGTTTCTGTTAGCTTTGAGCGAATAGAATGTCCGATTTGGCATGTGATAAAAACTCATCTCAGCAACACACGGATGGAATAAATTCATGCGCTAATGTCATAAAGTCTGTACGTATCCAGTAAACAGGCTGGAATATCCAGGACGATGTTGAACATGATGATATGAAAGTACATCAGGGAGAACACACGATTGCGAGTCAATTTTCTTTACAAATTGAATCTTGGACATTCTGCACAGCAAATCGAAAAGACATTAACAGTACATTTGACCCAGGAAGGGAGAAAAAAAAACTTACGATTCATCGTTGGTTTGTCAAATTTCGTTTCCGTGAAACAATATTCCAAAATGAGCCCCTTAGACAAGTAGCAACATTCTGTTCGATGAGGAAAAAGCTTGTATACCAATACACGCTTTTCCCTCATACCGATTCTATCTACCAATACAAAACTTGTTACATATATTTCTTGTTTCCTACATTTCTCGAGATACATTTGGCTTGTGTGCTTTTACCCGGAGCCACTCAAAGGGATCCAAAGTTGATGGGTGGGATTTCTGGAGGGAATTGTACCGATTTCCTCTGTTCATGTACATTATGTTCCCCAATACATAACACCTCTCGCAAGCTTGTTTCATGCTGAAGAGAATGAACTATAAACCATGACTTTAAAATGAACAGTGTTGATGCAATAGCTATTTCATTGAGAGTCTACGATTTTCTTTATACTAACAGGGTTAATGGACCCCAGTCGGCACATAGCCAAGGGAGGGGGTCCAGGGGCTCCGGACCCCCTTCGAAATCGAAACTAGAAACGAAAAAAAAATAAGGAAGGATGAAACAGAAAGAAACGAGAAAAAGAAGAATCAGCGTTAAAGATTAAAAGTACAACAAGCTTTCGGTTACTAATTTTTATGAGGTGATCTGTATTACTTGCAATACATGGTGGCAAATGAGCGAGATATCCTTGAAACGACGAGGCAATTTGAAATTTCTAGAAAAGTTTCGGATTTCTCAGAACTTCTGCTAAGGGATATTCCAACAAAGCATAGAGCCGTTCTGTAGCAGTGTGGACATTTTTTTAATCATAAATTTTCGTCATCCCTTCTCTACAGTATCAAACATGTTATTTCAGAAACAGTTTTCTACTGCTCTTTAACCTGTCATTTGGAACAGACAGTAGTTGGCGGAATAATGAAAACAAAGAAATGTGGAAAGAAAGTTCTGTTAACATTTCATTCAACAGAGAAAGAAACGTAGATATTGTAAACTATTTTACAAGACATTATTGAAGAATATGGCGTTTTTATAGTAATAGTTGAGATCATAATGGAAGGAAAATTGTTACATTTGAATGAACGAAGGCAGGAACGTAAATATTGTAAGATCTTTTTCAATATTTTCTTTTAATTCTTTTCGAGATTTCTTCATAGTTTATTAATAAAATACTTACTAACATATCCTCATTTTATTGTCCTAACAAACTAATATACAATATGTTGCCAGTAAAATAGTTTAGATTGTTCGAGCTCCTGGTGTGATAACCACAGTATTTCAAGTCACCCCACCACCACCACCGATTAAGAAATCCTGGCTAAACGAACCAATAAACGTTGCCAGTAAAATAGTTTAGAATGATCGGGGCCCTAGTGTGATGACCATAGTATTTCATGTCATGGACCCCCCCCCCTCCTTTACGAAATCCTGGCTACGTGCTTGGCCCCAGAGACTTACTCCGTTGTCCATAGCACCTAATTTTTTGTGCATAAACGTATCTTTGTTATGTTTATCGAATGGACTAGGTTTGATTCGAATGTCCGGATGATAGGTTCATGCTTATTCCATGTCAGTGTGACTTCCTTTCTATTCTTAATTATTGATCTAATAAAATGATTTCTTTCATTGTCTTTCTCTCTCGTTTTCAGATGAAGCGTTCTCACACTTCTTTCACTCACGTTAACAGAGGTTTGCGACTAACAACTGAGCATTTTTACACTCCGATTTTTAAAGCTCAGGTTCACCTAAAAAAAAAATAACTATTTCGTATTTTATACTTGTATATTTTTCACATATTATCTATACAGAAATTATTTTCAGATTTATGAGTAACAAAGTAAACAACGGCAGAAGAAAGTATTCATCCTGTAACAACTTTAGACAACGTTACAATTAGAGTTTGACTGCAGAAATAAATGTATTTATATACAACATACGAAATACGAAGAACTTGGAGTTTATTCATTACGTAGGCAAATGTAAATGATACATATGTCTACTACGTAATAACATAAGATACATAATTCTTTTCTGCTTTTACTTGCCAGTCAAATCATCTTCTTGGGGTTATTGCTTGAAGTAACGGGCTTCAGTCTTTGACTTCCATATTCTTTGTTTTCTTGTTGGCTGGTGTTGGAGTCGTAACTGTTCTTTCGGGATCTCAACTTTTGCTGGCTGCGTATCTGGTCATCGGTGTTGTTTATGTAGGTCTAGGCAACTGGTACAAATTTTATCCTGGTTCCTGAGTCGCGATGGTAGTTATGTATGGGAAATGGCCAGAAGAATGTTAACAGGTGTTCTCTGAATGCTGTCAGTATAGAGATAGGTTGATACCCTCATGTATTTGCTCCACTCTGATATCCCATGAGTGTCCTGATATCGCCCTCGTGACCTTATTGTGTACTATTTGTAGTTGGCTGAGATATATTTTTGAAACGTGACTCCAAGCTTGGTGAGCATATATCAGGACTGACCGTATGCCCATCTTGTATACATGAAGTTTGGTGTCATCTGCTAGTATTAAGTGAGAAGTGGGTGCCATGTAGAGAGAGGTTGAAGAGTCGCTGTTTTCTGTCCTTACTGTTAGTGGAGCTCACCAGGGACATCTTGATGGAATTGTTCTTGATTCTAAGGTTTATAGCCCAGTTCTCGATCAGGTGGGTGTGTCACTGGAGGCATAGTTCTGCATATTGGTAGTTATAATGGCTTGCAAATAGGGCAATGTCATCGGTGTAGGTGGCGATCAGGGTGTTTTTTGTTGTTGGGATATCATTGGTATAGACATTGTATAGCAGTGGGAAGAGGCAGGAACCCTGTGAACTCAGGTACAGTCACGTTCGGGTGTACTGAGGTGGTCTGCGTTGTTAATGCGAAAACTTCACTGCTGGAGTTAATTTTGCACCACCTTCGCTAAGTAGACTGGAATCCCCGTCTGCAGGAATTTTTGTACAGCACCGTCGGGCTAAATCTTGTCGAAAAGTTTCTCTATATCTAAAAAGAGGCCCAGGGTGTCGCCGCGCTCTTTGGAACTGCAAGTGATCGCATTTGGAACTCTGAGAGTTGAATTGCAGTGACATAGCTGGGACGGAAATCAAACTGATAAGCTGGAATGATGTTCCGCTGCTGAATGTGATGTTGCACCCACCAATGACCGGTGATGAATATTGCATTTGTCAATCTGCAAAGTACCACCAGAATTTTTCTTGGCGCATGCTTGATGGCTTGGGGTAGAAAGCCGTCTATGCTTGCAGCTCGATGAGCCGTAAGAAGTTTGACAATTTGTTGTACTACTGTAGGTCTCATGAATCCTATGACTGGGAACGGAATGTTCTGCTCACCGCCTCCTCGATTCACTTACCTGCCTGTTCATTCTTTTCAAAAACCATTGTCTCCCGCGTGAACGCTTGTTTTCTAATTTCGACGCTAGAGTGCAGCACGTACTGTCCATTTTTGTGAGTAAATCTTTATGGTTTGCATAGGAATTACCACACTTTTCCAATAGTTTAGAAAAGAAAATGGTCTTATATTGTTGGGTATCATTCTGCAAAGCAAGAAAAGGCAAGTTGGAATACAATGGAGTGTTATTTCATGAAATACCATCCGATAATGAACTATGTAAGAAAATTAATAGGGGTATACATGAGGGATACTAGATTTTCCGTTTTTTCCTCAAGCCTTTGGCAGTTGCATATACGAAACTCTCTAAGTCAATAAACTAACTGTATACTCCACATTTGATGAGTTCAACAATGGGGTATATTGACGAGGAGTTATAAAATGAAAAAGATATCCAGTATTAGACTTCCAAACTATACTATGTATAAGTATTGGCAGTCTTATAGAACGGCTATGTCCTTCGGTTGACAGGTGTCAGAGCAAAAACGGCAAGAGCTATCGACATGCAGTTTTCGGGAATCGATTCAGTGTCCCAGGAATATTTTCCATCTCCTTGGACTACCTTATACTTAAGCCGAAAGTGGTTGCAAATGACCACTTTCGGTTTCAACAGTAAAGCTTATAACTCAAAACGGTGATAGATAGCCACAAACTGTTTTCGGAAATTGATTCATGGTCTCAGGGAAATAACCCATCTGCATCCCTATATCTTAGTAAAACTGGAAGTTGAAGAAATTCAGTACTGCGTCCAGTTTCAATGTTGATTTTCATATAGCAAAACCGGGAAGAGATTTTGCGAAAGGTTTCTCAGTAATTGATTCAGTCCCAAGAATGTACTCCATGTCTTCAATATAGTATCCAATTTGCATAGCTTTGAAGTCTACTGTAGTTTCACTGTCTGAAACGATACTCACTTGTATATTTTGGATATTGTTGCTCTCGAGACAAGATTTAAGCTACTTCATCTCAAGACTTCATTGCTGTATTGTGAGACAGCTTTGTCATCTCGTTTCTCATAGACAGTTGCTTTTTCGTATCGTGGGCAACACTAATTTTAATACTAAAACAATGTACAATTTGGCTTAGAGCAAAAACAATCTATATAACATGTTGTGGTGTGGTTTGCGATAGCCCAAAGTCTGGAAAGTGTATTAGAAAAGGTACAATTCTTTGTGTTCCACATTTGTATTAGTAATGACTAGTGTTGGGGTTTAAACTTCCTTATTATATATAGGGTGGCCCAAAAGTAGGTATACAGTAACTTACTGATCAACCCATTGCTTTTTATATCATTTCTTATTGCTATCCATAAGGTAGACTTAGTTTCTTTATTATTTATTCTTAATGTCTTTGTACTTATATCTTAAGCTCGGAACAGCCGAAAAATGAACCTATAAGCTAGAATGATATACCTGATCGATGCAGGGGTGTAGGCGTATACCTACTTTTGAGCCACCCTGTATAATTATAGTTAATGGCACCGATTTCTCAGTAAATTTGGGAGGGGGGGCATTCAGATGCAGAAGACATATATGAGGATTTTAAGACAATTTGCATTCAAATTATATCAAATATCTCATATTCATAAGTACAATGCGGGGGGCCGGGGCCCCCGCTCCCAGGATCGGCACCCTTGCTTATAGCATCGGAGTTCCTTCACACGAGATCTTAAAATTATATATATTCTATTTAGGCCAATATATGATTGTGCGTATTCTTTCATTTTTGTGCCTCAGCCGTAACATCAACAAATGTGTTTCTATTTGAACATTTTTTTTTGTACTTCTTCTCTTCAGTGACTACCGTATATTATATCTACGCAAACCATTTAGATTTCTTTACATTCTTTCTATTAACATGTATTGTATACGTACAAATGTCAAACTGCAACGCTACAGGATTGACTGTCAAACGGTAGGATGCCATGGTAGGACTTGCCATCTAGTGGCGAATTCGTGATGAAACGTACACGCATTTTTTGGCTGATTGAGCAGGCAGCTAGAGGGAGCGGACGACGGATGTAGAAGGCAGTGGTTCTGCTGTATGGAAAGCTTGCTGAACTATACCCATCGTTACTGCATCAGTTTGGAGAGGAATGCCTTGTAAAATTCCATCAACATAATCAACAAAGGGTGTGGCTTGTTCTTCCAGTATACCAGTAACCGGCCTCGGTACGATTGAGAACATGATGAGCCTGAAGGTCTGGCGAGGGTTCTGAAAGAAACGCGTCCATTTTTTGGAGTACAATCCTGTAGAGTTCTGCGGAGAAGCCTATTTCTCACCCTGATTGATGGAATTCCAAAGACGTTTGTAGTCTGGATGTTCTCTGCCAGACTTTCCTGATTCATCTCTTTAGATGTGTAAGTACCTTAGTTCATGCTTCTCCTGGGTCCATCTTCTGCTGTGGGCATGGTTGTGTGTTGAATGTCACTTTCAGTGTGGTTAGGATATTTGTTGTTAGGATGGCAAAAGTATTATTTATGCCTTCTGTGTAGTGTATAGGGAGCCGAGAATCCAACAGATCGACCAGTAGTTCTTTGTACTAATTCCAATCTGTGGGCCCAAGTTGTGGTAGTTGCCGTGTTGGAACGTACGTATGAACTGACACTGTAAACCGATTGGTATGTGGTCAGATAGCAGTTCTAGGATAGCAGTTGGGCCTTCTGTTATGTTGATGTTCGCACTGAGAGTCATGTCTAAAATATAAGGAAGGCCCACATTCCTCCGAAAATGCGTTGGTCCAATTGGAGACTAGGGCATGTAGTCTATTCCTCGTAGTGCGTTGTTGAGAGATCCATTTTGGTTGGTGACTTAGGAGTACCAGTTGGGGTATTTACTGTTCAAATCCCTTCCCACCAGGACTCTATGTTACAATTTACGGAGTAGAGTAAAGTCTGGCGAGTGTAGAAACTCACTGTGAGACTTATATGCTGATATCAGTTGTAGGGATCCGTCCGGGAAATTCACTGTTACTCCTCTGGGTTCTAGGGAAACCAGTGCTGGCATCGGTACCGATCATGTGCTATGTATGATTTATGACGTCATTCCACCCACTGGACATTGATGGTCTAAGCGGAGTATGGTATAGTTGCTAATGGCGAAAGTTTTGTCAGGTTTAAGGTGAGTCTTACTGATGAGTGCCAATTTGACTTTTTCTCTTCTGAGAAAATCCATGGGTTCTTTTCCTTGATTCAGGATGCCGGTTACATTGTAGCATGCCACTACTAATTTAAAATAGGGGTGAATGTAGTGCATGATATCGTCTATTAAATTAACGACTACTTCTAGGTGATGGGATCAGTTAGGTATCTACACTCTAAATACAGTACCCACTATTTCAGAGGTACAAAACGGCCGTTTTGTACCCACTAATTTAGCAGGTATATTGTACCCAAGAGTTAGCGGGTACAATGTACCTGTGATTTCTTAGGTACAAATAATTTCATGGGTTCAAAAGCTCCTAATTTCATGGGTACAAAACCTAATTTCATGGGTACATATATAGTCAGAAATAATATTAAGTATAAGTTAGAGCTATCATTTCATATACCTCCAACCTATACTTAATATTGTTTCTGACTATACCTATTATATGAAGCCGCGGTGACTCAGTGGTAGAGCGTTCACCTCTGGTGCATGGGGTCCCTGGTTCGACCTTAGCTCTTGCCAAGTGAACTTTGTGGTGGACAAACACCGTGTGCATGGGTTTCCTCGGGGATTTCCCGTTTCCTCCCACTTTCTTTATTCCACCATTTCATTCATTTCTCATAATCACCGTCTTCTTTAGCCTAACCGGCATAACCGAGGAACGTAAAACTCAAAGATTTCATTTCATTTTCTACCTGTGTCATTGAGAAACACAAGGTGACTCAGTCAATACCAGTACATATCTAGATTACAACACTTAACATTTGCTATTATAGCTTGTAATCTAAGCATTTCCCAGTCAACATTAAAAGTCACAACCATTCTGATTAACGTAAATATGGTAAAAATGTGACGGTTCTGTATAAAACTTAGGTGGGCTCGGGAAAACTTTCTGGTGAGATAACGTGTTGTCCATTACACAAATAGAAATATTGGTTTAATCTATTTTTAAAAAACTCTTAAATGGAAACAGGGGTCATCTGACGCATCATCTTAAGTCGAGATTTCAATATAAATTCAAAGGCGAAGCCAGTTTCTCAGAATTTGTACTCTGTTACTTTTCAGCAATGACTTTATAAATGATACTAAAATTAAGAACAACATGCAATTGGTTACATAAACAGTAATAATGAAACACTCACTTTTTCAATGAACTTCTCACGAAATACTAGAACAAAATGAGATGGGTTCCTTTTTCCATCTAAGATTAGTTTTAGACAAATCTAACATGGCTGCCTCCAAAATAGCTTACAGAACACACTGCTAGAAATTTCCCGCATCCACGTAAACCTATTTACAATTATACTTCTTTTACTTCAGAGTATACAGTAATCAGGGTGGCTCTAACTTTGACTTACCTTGCCCGTATCATATATGAATATGCCTTGTACTTTGAACATGAGTAACGATAATTGTCATACCTCTAATGATAATATTTGATGTTAAGGGCTACACTCATTCCGACATCAATGTACTGTGTAATCATATTTTAAATAATACCTACACCATAATTAAACACAGAGATTGGAAGCCATGCTTCGCGCAATAGTGTACAAAAGGATAACTTAAAAAAAAAAAACTTTCAAATAGATCAACCCTATATTTCTCCTTATTTTAAACACAGATATTTATTTGATTTGAAATACTTGAATACATTTTATATTAATTATAAAAGTACGGCCATTCGTCCTACTTGAAGGACGCGCCTCCCGATTTAAAAAAAAAATGGAGAATTTGTCCTTCCAGAAGAATGTGGACCTCCCATAAGAGTGAATATGGGTATGATCTTATCCATGAAACATTACCTTTGGAAAGTATCTCACCTTTAGTCAACGAACAATCGGAACTTTTTTTTTTTTTTTGTTAAGATTGGATGCCATATAGAACTTAGTCTTCCTTTCTTCTTAGTGATGCTTTCTATGCTGCCACAAATATGCGAAGTCCTCTTAACTGTGGGCAAATATTGTAGGACCTTTCAGACATTCAGCCTCCCCTGAAGGATGTTTAAGTTACAAGTTTCCTTATTAAAATAATGAAAATACATAAAAATACCATCGATGATATTTTCCATATCAAAGCTTTGCTTTTATGAACCCGAATAAAACAATATAATAGCTGAGCAATGCAAATACCTTTCATTAAAATCTAAGCTTTTAGTTTTTAATAATAAGTTTCCTTTGCTCAGCTATTATTTTAGTTTACGTGGGGCAAAATGTCACATATTCTTCTTCAAGCTGTGCAATGGGAATGAAGAAAAATACTTCAGTTTGCGTGTCAGGACTCACACCAAATAAAGTATAACAAATTGAATAAAGCAAATCTTGAAGCTAAGCGAAAAATTTCAAGAACAACCTCGGACCAAACAGGTTTGTTGGGGGAAGGGGGGCGCCGATAATGCAAATTTGATGTTTTAACAGATTATTGTTCACAATTTTTCTCTGCTACATCATATAATCTAATTAAATAATAAATAAACATCATTATTTTAAAATGAAGTGCTAAAATACGTGATATACAGGAACATAATTCGAGTGAAACAAAGTTAAGTTTATTGTTATTGTTTAATTGCTATTCTTACAATTGTTCTCGTTATAATTTATAGTATTTTATATGGTGTCTACAGTACGCTGCGTCTGATGTTTCATTGTCACGTGTCAAAATACAGGAACAATCCAAACCAAGTTGGGTATAATAAATTTTTAACGTAATAAATACATAAGAGCAGCAAGCAGGCCTCTTCGGTATCTCAGCTGTTTCTCCATTTCCTGTCCACAGAAGTTTGGACTCGGCAGTATAGAACAGGGTTGGTCCTTGAGGTTTCAAAGTTTCTTGAAACGATTCCTGTAATATATATATCCAAAAGGAATGAGTTCAGATATATTTAATAAAATATAAGGAATACAGTATTTACATAAAGAAATAAAATCACGAAATAACAGTGCTATGTAAAATATACAATATATTATCTTATCAAGTGTAGCTACATCAAAATTGAAAAGTTGTTTACATACTATCATTATGTAGACGACACGTTAATTCTCTATAAAGACGACAAACAAATAGAGGTACTCCTTAGAATACTAAACAATATTAATTAAAAAAAAAACGAAATATATTTTTTATAAATATGTTATACTTTGGTACGCTTTATAGTGATAACATGCTACAAAAATTGATAATTTTATTTGGGATACGCTTGTTCTTGCTAAAACTCTGTATTTTCGGCAGGATTTGCCCAAGTGGACGCAGCCCAGCCAAAAAAATTGGTGGTTTTTTTCGGGTTTTACTCACCTGCAAAACCCCACCTGGGTTTTAAGCTTCTGGTGAGTGTATTAGTCATACAACTAAGCTGATCACATTGAAAGTTTTTTTTTTTAAACAAAATTTAGACCTTTAGGTATACTACAACATTCAATATATACTAATTAACTCTTTTCTAGGACCTTTGTAAAGTACTGAATGAATTAAAAAAACTCAGCTTGAGATAATTATATAATTAATTGAGATAATTATCGAAATTAATGTATAAATTATACTTATATTTGAAATAAATGAAATGAAGTCTTTGAGTTTTACGTCCCAGGGTTATAGTTTGTGGGCTGAATTAGGCAGTGATGAGAAACGAATGAAATAGTGGAATGAAGAGAGTGAAACGAAACGGGACAACCTCAAGAAAACCCATGCACACGGTATTTGTCCTCCACAAAGCCCACTTGGAGAGAGCTGGGATCGAATAAGGAACCTCACGCACCAGAGGTGAACGTTCTACCACTGAGCAACCGCGGCCCTATTTGAAGTAAAATATGCAATTTTATATTAAAAGTTTCGATGTACACTAAATTAAGTTGCGACTGGTCCCGGGCTCAATTCCCGGTGGGGGACACTTGATCGAAAAAGTGTAAAAGCTTTTCCAGGCCAGCCATCTTGAGTGAGGTTTCCTGGGTTTTTCTCATTCACACCAGGCAAATCCCGGGATGGTACTTGACATACAGGCCACAGGCCGCTTCCTTCCTTTCCTTTCCTTGGATAGTGTGATCCCGAGAAACGTCGTCCCTCATGTTCATAGATGCCCACAGCCAAGAACTCTAAATCCTTAAATAAAGTTGCATTATCGGAAATGAACCGTCTTGAAATAAGTGCTCGGGAAGTTCCCGTAATTGAATGTACAAAGCATCGGAAGTGAATACTTCAACAATAAAAGTATTTATTTTACATTGAAATTAAGATATTTAATTTCATTTAAGACATTTTTAAACATTTACTTTGAAACAAAGATATAATTCATATTGTATAAATTAATATATTTCGTATTAATATTATTAGATACTCCTGTACACTTACCCCCTCAATCTTTTTTTTTAGATTGTACTTTTTATTGAGAAATTAGGAGTTCTTTAAAAAAAAAAATCTTCTAAATGTTAAGCGATTGGATACAATTTCCAGGATTTGGTACTTTATTGAATGCTTAATTTATTTTGGTTACCAGGTAGCATCAAAGTTAAAGTTGAACTGCCCGCTGGTCTAGTGGCTAGCATGGGCACTTTCGGTGTAGCGGGTTCCGGGTTCAATTCGCGGCGGGAAGTCTGGAAAAATTTGAACGATTCTGGTGGTTCAGATTTCATCTTAAACTGTAGGTCTACGTCCCATACAGGCCCGCTGCTGAATAGGGACACTGAACTTCAATAACAAACCAACCAAATTTAATGTTAACAGATAGATTTCCAAGTTAACAGATAGATAAAGAATAGTAATATTAAGAAGACGACGGGGACTTTAGCTTCTTATTGCAGCATCAAGAAAACAACTTTCATCGTTGGGACCAAAACTACGAACAGTATGTACTATTAGCTTCATAATACTTATTTCAATATAGGCCTAAATAATATTGGATTAGATTAGAAGTTCGCAATGGTGGTTTCAGAATATTTCGCCCGAGACACTTTAAAATCACGAGAGGTGAAAAGAAATATTGCGAAAATATTGGTAACACATTGAGTACGAGCAGATTTATGACCCCAGGGAATTTTTTCAGAGTCGCCTCCTGAAACCATTACTGCAAGTTCGACTTAAGTTGGTTGGGTGTATTAGGAAAGGGGATTCCATTGCCTCCCTCTCTCCTCTGCGTCGTCACTGTTCCTATTCTGAACGTGAGAGAACCACGAAATTCAGTATCTAGAAAACAAAAATAGAAAATCTTGAAGAGATCTTTATGTAGTAGTAAGTAGAAAATTGTTGCAAATTGTGACAATGACAATCTTGAAATATAAATAACATTTTAACACTTTTACCCTACAGACATTTAAGTATTTCGAAAAAAAAAAAAAAAACAAATTAAATCCGAGAAAACCCATATGAGCCCAGGTGGAATGAGTTTTTTCGAACAGTGAATTTTGGGTCCTGATTTTAGTAGCTCTTGACTTTGGCCGGGCACGGTACTCTTAGCTGTTAAGTTTCTAAAATCCACAAAAAAACATGCCCCAGTCAGAAGTCGAACCTGGAACATTGAAGTCGGCGCCTGACGCTTCAAAGTGTACGGCTACTGCGGTCTTACTGCGATACAAAACTTCTTTCAGAACTGCAAAAATGGTTTCAAAGTACTTTTAAATTTTCATCTGCAACAGATGTAATCTGTTGGTGGTAGAAGGATGTCAGAAGAAAAAGAAAAAATACACAATAAAATAAAAATATATATTATTAAAACTGCAGCAATTCCGTAGTAAAGCGCGGCAGATCGCGGAAAGATCTATGCAACTTTAGATACGTATGGTTTAATGTGTTAAATTTAGCATTTCAATCAAAATACAATAAATTGTATGTGGAGCATTTACTGACATAGTAATTAGAGCAATTTCTTCAAAAGTGTTGAGTGATTGGAAAACGAAACTGGTACATGTGATTAAAGGTATTGGTACAAGGTATCTATAATTATTACTGCTATTTAAAGATAGCAACACTTTACCATTTTAATGGTAAGAGAACATTTACTTGATCTTCAAATAACAAAAAGCGAATATTTATTAAAACAGGGCATCTTGCTACTATCTATGGCTCATAAAGTATGGGATTACTTATTGAAATCACAATGCAAAAGCGAAGAAAGGAAATTAATCAAATTGCATTGTCCCAAGTCCTTTTATTCCAACGAAAAATAAAGAATTCCCTTCTGTGCCCTACTGCCATATAAGCAGATTTTACTAAAATACACGAATATTGCATAACAGGTTATTAAAAATTCCCTCCTCAATTTACTGTAATTACTGATGATGATCTTAGAAACATCAGAAACATTGATGTTCCGATTTCTAATAAATGTATTTTCGAAATCATAAAATTTGCGGGGCCGCGGTGGCTCAGTGGTAGAGCGTTCACCTCTGGTGCATGGGGTATCGGGTTCAAACCCTGCTCCCGCCAAGTGAACTTTGTGGTGAACAAACACCGTGTGCGTGGGTTTTCTCGGGGCTCTTCTGTTTCCTCCCACTATCTTCATTCCAGCATTTCATTCATTTCTCATCTTCACCGTATCCTTTAGCCTAGCCGGCATAATCGTGGGACGTAAAACTAAAAGATTTCATTTCATGTTTTTAATAAAATTTGCAAAAGATAAAAATAAGAATAAATGGTTAAAGTGTCGTACATTACCTATGTTAAACGAGTTTTAAAAAAGTTGACACTGGCCTTATTCAAGGTACCACTAGAGCATCTGCCTAGTATGACTAAGAGAAACCAGGGAAATACTTCAGTCAGGATAGCGGTTGCTGAGCGCAATCCAGGACCTTCCCAATACGAAGCCAACGCTCTACTAACTGAGCTACGGTTACTCGGTAATATAAAACAATACTTTAATATAATTACTTCTAACTCCAATAAATAGATACATTCTCTGTTGAATTTGCAGAGATTAAGCTCTCATTAGGAACCGGCCAAGGGTTCGTTGTTTCTCTTTTGATTTCAGTTTTTGCCTTTTTACCCGCTGTGCCAATCTTACGAAAATATCCTTCGAAGAAGCAGAGAAGAAATTTGTTACTTTTATTTTACCAATAATAAGCTAATTCATGATTATAAATCAAAATAAAAGTTACTGTGCTTTAAAGTTGAAGTAACACTTTTGTATTATACTCGCGCTATTTATTTTTATTACATCAGACAGCTACATATTTTCCTTGTAATCGATGTCTACTTTCGAAAAAAGGTATATTTTCTTATCACTGCGTTGCATAAGGACGTTAAGGCCAAATAAAATTATTTATATCCATATGTAATTTAAATAAATAAATAAATTTATTTAAACAAAAAGCCGGTTGAAATAAAAAAAACTGGTTTAAACCAAAAAATAGTTTTTTTTAAAGAAAAAAGAAAGAAAAACCTTCTTACCAACCCTGTGTAGCATACAGACACTGGTACCCAACAAAATATTTTCCACCAGTTGTATCGGGTAATATTAAATGTTATTAGCGTAAGTTATTTTGGAGTTCCTATAAACATACATTACACACGGGTAGAATCACAGTACTTACAGACAAATTGTTGAACGGATCAGGAAAGCTTAATGAAGTGATATTTGTCTGTTTGTTTGTTTAGTTTGAGATATTGTATTTTCTATTTGAGTTTGCGATACTGAGCAAGGAACACTGAAATTTCGAAGCTACCGTATATTTTACTTATATATATTCACGAAAAGAAAAGAGAGCTGTTGTAGGTCCGGTTCCTAAATCTTTCTTTCGATCGTTTTTACGTTAATTTTTCTTTTTTACTTTGTACGAACTCTTGTGGAATATCAGTTAGGGCCAGGTTATTGTAAGTCCTTTTAGTTTTCGTCGTTACTTTTCGTGATGTAAGAATATGTGATGGGGTATGATGGAGGGAGAACCCCTCCCCCATTATATTGCGAGTGTTATTGCCGCATTTTCATAAAAGTAGGCCTTTTCTGTGTGCACATTGGGAATGTTCTCTTTGCCATGTACTTGTATACGGACTTCGAGAGATCCGTAAAAGGTAGAGCGAGGGGCGCAACGTTAGGATTGGTGTCTGAGGAAGAAGGGGGCATTTGTGCTGTATCGACGACCACATGAAATCGAAAAAGTACCAAAGTGTACTACTTCTTGGTTAGATTACATTACGTTACGTTAGGCTAGGCTAGGTTATGTTCAGTTACCTTCAAAACAAAGGCATGTAAACTTTTACAATTTAGCATAGAAAATTACTATGTTGGGCGTGATAAATTGTACCGAAATCATGGCGATCCGTCCTCTCATGGTTCGCCCTTTTAAAACTGAAACATGGCGTAAACTATGAGCGCTAGTTTACTGTACTTGATTTTTCATTGACCGTAATTTTATTTTTTATATCGGACTTCCGAAGAATAATTAAAATATCACGCCTTCAGTTTTTTTAAAATAAAGGAAGAAGAAAGAAGAAGAAGAAAGGGAAAATGAAAGAGAAGAGGAAAAGAAAAATAGGGAAGGAAAATGAAAAGAGACAAATACGGAATGATTACGGAAAAAACGATAAAAGATTATATTAATTGTTGAAGAATAACCAAATTTAATGAACTACTGACAGAGAATCCAATTTGAAGTGATTTAGAGTAGACACATGTTCCCACATACAACCCAGACCTGGATCCAGGTAACTACACAAGAGAGAAAATTTAATTAAATTAGTTGTTAATTATTTTGTAATGCCAAAAATCCAACTAATATTTAGCATTTGTTGATCACAGTGGAGATAGCTAGCACATTTGAGCTATTCAGAAAAAATATATATATCAATATTTATTTATTTAATTTAATAACTGTCTTTTCTTTTATAGATAAAATTCTGGACATTTGATGAGATCATCGTTTATTTTAGTATATCGTATCAATTTGGTTTAAAACTTAATTTAAAACTAAAGCCCGTCTCACACGGAACTGAACTAAGACCTCAACCCAGGCTACAACTTAACAGTGTTGCCAAACTCAAACTTCTATGCAATTTCTTTTATCCTGAGGTGTTCTGGGGTCTCAGACGATCCTTAAAACTAGGTAGGTTTTATCAGCAGAGCCTCTCGTGGTCGCTTCATTAAAACAGACGAAAAACGCGTTACGCACAAAGAAATCAACTGTCCTAATCGTAAATATTATTGTTTTTCTATTTCACGATATGAGTTCATCCATAGAGGATGAAGTAGCCATAGCAGCGATATCTGCTCTGTTGCTGACACAAAATCCGCCCTCCCCTCCCCCCAAAAGAAACGTGAGAGAGAAAGAGTAAAGAGGGGCTGGTGGACCAGGGAGTGGATTCTTTGCCGCAATAATGCACAGGAAAGCACCGTATTTTCAATGGTGAATAATTAACTACTTACAGCAGATCCACGTTCCTACACACAAAAAAAAAAAAAAAAAATCTACAGAATGTATTATTCAGAATTCCATACGCTATTGAAATTAGTAACTCCGAAAATTCATCAGCAAGATACGAAAATGGGGGAGTTTGTATCAGCTGAAAAATGGTCTGTAGATACTTGGATCCACCAGATTGTAGAACTAAAAATCAAATGACTTGTCCAAATATGTAAATGAGGGCAGTTATCAGACGCGAAAAGCTAAAATAAAGAAGAAAAAGCAATTTTCTAGTATAGGTACTGAGTGCATCCGCTCAGCTCAGTACCCACAAAAAATGCCCACATAGCCCTTAAAGTAAACTTATACCGCGCCGGGAATCTATCTCATGCACTACACTCGGAATTCTTGTATTGTGCCAGCATTGTGGAACTGTTCCCTAAAATTTCAAGAAAGCCACATAACAGTGATGACAATTAACGCTCATTGTTTCTGTTTTTGGCGCTGGTTTACTTTTGGCGCATCACATCTGAATTTTATGTTTAGAAGTGTAGGATTACTACTCTAAACTTATTTATTACAAGTGCTTTACGACGGATAAAATAAGCGAGTTGATATGAAAGATGCCTGTATAGAAACTATTTTCCACCGACGGTGAATTTCTGCACAGTTTACAGAAGTTGTATTTTGTTTACAAGTGGAACGCTACTAGTATAAAACCATGACAAATGCTATTGAAACTCGCATCATTGTTAAAACCCACTCGTTTTCACTACCCTCGCTTATGCGGATACCCACCTTTGCTAACGCGCCTGTTCCCTTCATACGCACCACCTCACAGCTTTGCTCTGCTGCGACTTGGTTAGATAGCATTCGTGCTTTTTAGTGGCGACCTAGCGCAGGTTGTTTTGTGTTTTTAGGGCTGTAGTTTTTATGCATGCATCCGGACGATTTATTTATACGCAAATCGTAAAAGAATTATAATTTTACAACAATTGCTTATGATACCCCCTTGAATTTTAACTATGCCATGTGGATATTTTCATGTCGCCCAGCTTAAATCATTTAGAAAACAATAAGAAGGTAATTAGTGAAAGGATTATAATTTTTGAACAATTATTTCGAGTGGTGCGCCAAAAGTAAACCTGCACGCTTATTTTAACATGTTACATTTTTTAGAATACAAATTACACAGTATACTTAAATCACCTATTTTTAAAGGATGTAATTACATTTGTTCACAGCAGCAACGTTCGAGCGGATACCTTCACTGCATACCTCCTCTAAGGTATTTTATAAATATTTTTATAAATAATATAAATCGTGCTACAAAAGATCATATTTTTCGTATGATTCTAATGTTTCCCTTGTCCAGGCAGCATTGTTTTGAAATTACAGCGATAAATAAAGTTGAATGTCGTCAGGCGCTACTCTTTTCTGATTGGTAGTTGTATGCAAGTCCAGATGAAAATAGAAACTGTTTCTATTTCTTCCAAGTTAGGATCCAAATAAGGACAGCAGAAAATTTCAACCTGAACTAGGGGCAAGTTAGCTCTCACACGATCGTTAAGTAAGGTCTTGAATTTTAGATCATGAATCGCAGCCTTACTTCAGTCCCGTCTGAGACGGGCTTAAAAGAGAATGAAAATGTTTGGCTGGGGAAAATTGACACCTGGGTACGGTATATCGAAAGTCTACTGTCTATTTTTATCTAATTTCTTGTTACCACCCAAATTATTTCCGCTTTGAGCAATATAAACAATAGTAAAATAGGCTTGTTGAGTAACGCGAAAAAAAAAAATCTAAATTACAGAGTTACACTGAACCAAAATGCAGGGAGTTCATCAAACTATGTTTTCAGCTGGTTAATAAATTCCATGAATATTCTAAAAATGTTTTGTAACTCAACCATATAATACTTTTTAGAATGTCAGACCAAATTTTCAATGTTGTATGTCAATGTAAACAAATCTTCCCCCAAACTATGAAGTAGAAAGGTAGCCTTCTGTATTTGCACAAACCTCTTCATACAGGACTCGGGTGTGAAAATCAATACCCGAAATATTCATAAGAATGCTAATAATCCCACATTACATTACATATATTTCTCGAAGTGCCTTCTTATTCGTAAATATTTACTTCACTATAATCAATAATCATATTTATCATTCATATTCATATTCATATATGTACTCATAACTAATATGTCGTCGATTTACTAATAGGCACCCTATACTTCATATAACTGACTGTTCGAGGCAGTCACATTCATTTAATATACTTATATTCAACTAAAATTCAATAAAAATCGTAGTATTGATTAACACACGGAAACCATGTATGAACTCAAGACCATTTAACTTCAATACCTAATACATTTCCCCTCACAGCCAGGAAAATTACATGTTTACACAGTTTAGAGAGAGAAATTATCAAAACTGCTTCTTTATTTAATGCAATTTGCTTAAACTACAACAATGAACTTTCATTCTGCGGTTACGAATCAAAATAAAATTAATGTTATGGTCTGACTTGAAACACGAGTTTATATAGCTGAAATACTATTTAAGGAAATAAGTGAAGTTTATTAACGTTAATGTTTCAGTTGTTTGATTAGATAGAACGTCAAGATCTTCAGTAAGGTTGTATCAATGATCAATATAGCCACCAAATGGTTTATCTAAGCCAGGAACGGTATAGAATTTTAAATAATAACTAATTTACCACGCATGTCGACGAACCTATTTCACTAATGAAGTACGAAATTTGGTCACAACGGCGCTGTACTCGCATGTGATTTCTCACTCAGTCTATTAATTCGCTGCTAAAATCACTGAAATGCTTTGACATTCATGTCAACGAACTATAATGGAAAATTTGGTAATGAACAACACACTGTCCAGTCCTGCACACTCATATCCCATACTCATCAACATACTACAATTAACTACCATTCACATCACTACACAATTACACATACTAATACATATAACTCGATACATACTACTCAAAATTAAATGCACACCAAAACCACAAATAAATCATCACTAAACTGGCTCTGAATTCAAAGAATAAATTGATCTAGGACCTGGTGGCCCTACTTATAATTACTACATGTTTACCAAAACAAAACAGAAGATGATTTGGAGATCCCCTTCCTGAAGGAAGTCTCCCCAAAACTGGTAATTCAACCCATTTTTTGGTGGGAAACGGTATTCATTCTAGAAATCTGAGCGGGAGCCCCTATCTAAATTTACTCAAACATAATCACTGAAATTACCCTAACAACATAAAATACTAGAGATACCGAAAACTTAATGTTTGACGAAGGGCTATAACAGTTTGACTTACCACCATAGAATCCAATGCCAAAATACGCAAGCAACCTCTTCATTACCCATAATCCCCAAATAAAAGTGTATCAATCAAAGCAAGGAACTTGGTGTTGAGAAAATAAACCGAATAAATATTTACTAAAATTCTAAATATAACTGAATTTTAACATAATTAAAGTATATCAAACTAAGTGGAAAGGGATTTAAAATATTCCTTTAAATTCAGATTAGTGTTTAAAGCCAAAAATTTTACCCAATGGCGGATATATAATTTCAACTAGGAGTGAAATGGTACTACCCATAATTCTTTGTAAAAAATGCGTTTGCTTCTAAAACAATCATATACTAATGTAAAATAAAAGTAATTTTCCCTCAAAATATAATTTCTACCGATTTGTAGTTTAAATAAATACTAATTTGGAGAATAATAATAATCAAATAACTAAAATATACCGACCGAAAAGTATTTAAAAAAATTAGAGGTAAAAAGTGCGTTCCCTCCCAACAAAAATTCTGTACTATCAATGCTGTGACAGTATGTCATAACTATTTGCTGTGACAGTATACACAGTATGTCATAACACGGCGTCCGGATGTATACTACAGTGCAAAAAATCAAACCAACCTATGCTAGGTAGCTGCTAAAATGTAGGAATCCTATCTCACTGAGCCAGGGTAAGGCGAAGGTATTGAGCCCGTGCAGGGTGCATCCGATGGAAGCAGGCGTGTCAGTGATGATGGGTATGCGAGTGAGTAATGAAAACAGGTGGTTACTAGTTTCAATAGCACCACTTCATATTAGTAATCACTTAGGGTTTCAATAGCTCCACTTAAAAAAACATTATACTGTACCTTTCATACAATTTCAACAACTGACGTTCGTTATTTTCGCATAATTCTATAAGACGTAAACACGATATGTTACAACCTTGACATACACACGTTATTTCCACAGTGCCTTTTCCGACACTAAATCATAAGTGTGCTTCTCTGCCAAATAGTCCCTTTCCCCTTCACATACAGTGTCCCTTACATCAAACACAGCCTACAGCAATCACTTTCTTAACTTCGACTATTCCCCTCGCCTCAATTTCACTCACTCTTCTTCACAAACCAAAATAAATGATTCAATTCACCCGGTAAATTAAAAAAAAATGGTCCGGCGATACAACACTTACTCCTCTCACACCTTCACTTATTTGCTCTTCAATCTACCTTCTATTGAATTCTCGAAGTCCTTGCACAAGTACAAGGTACAGGAATTTAGTAAACGTTCCCTTGAACATAAGCACCAGAAGCCATTTACACAATCTATGCAAACAAATGAAGTGCAAGGTGTACGTAAGCATGTGTGTGAAATCCAATTTGTAATACTTACCCTTGCACTCTGTATTCCATAAATGATTCTTGATTTTTCTACGTACGTGAATGAACCACGGAAAAGTCGCAATACTATTCAGATAAAGTCACGAAAGAAATCATGTTAAAAGTCATGTTTAAAAAAAAAAAAAAGAAAGAAAGAAATGAAAAAGATAGATTAAAATTTACATTTTGCAAACGGCTTAAGAATCGAATTGTTAATCGGCTTAAATTACTGTTTAACTATGAAATAATATAATATACATTTTAGACAAGTTAATTCATTTACAATATCCAAATACAACTATAAATACAGAATATTCCACTTACTCTTATACAGTGGCTCACAAAATTGATCGTACACCCTACTAATTTCTAAATATTAACGCGTAAATTCATTACCCATCACAAAGTCTACATGTTTGTAGTTATTGATTCGGAATTGATGTTCATGGGACCCATTTATATGAGTATCGCACCTTCTTGTCCACCATATCTACAGTTGTTGATGGATTCTCGAGATCCATGTACAAAAGACTGTCACAGAATTGATCGTACACTTTACATTTAGCTCATGTTGAAAGAGGGGGTAGAAACAAACAAAGCTGAAGGAGTGAGTCACTGTACTAATAGGTTATCCACGTCCTTCTACATATTTGAGGTGAATGCAATGCGAACAAATTGCAGTACAATGGCACCAAAAAGTGAAACTACATACTCTGAACGTAAATTAATTATTAAATTAGCCATGGAGGGCAAATCTTTAAGAACTATAGAAAAAGTAACAGGCAGAACACATTCAACCATCCAGGCAGTTGTCAACAGATTCAAGTACGAGGGCAGGATAAGAAATAAAGTTGGTTGAGGAAGAAAACGTATATTGAGTGAAAGAGACCAACGAAGAATCATTTTAAAAATTAAAAAGGATCCTCGTCAGAGTGTACCCAAACTGACAACAGAAGTGACATTATCCATCGGGAGACCCATTTCCACAGAAACAGTGAGAAAAACCCTAAGAAAAGCTGGATTCAATGGCCGAGTTGCTAGGAAGAAACCCTATTTTAACAAGACAAATCAACCCAAAACGCTTCAATTTGCTTTGGAACACAAACAATGCTCCAAATACTTTTGGAATAGCGGAATATTTAGTGATGAGAACAAATTTAACCTATATGGATCCGATGAGCACAACATTATTTGGCGAAAACCTAATACAGAATTTAAGAAGGAACACACTAGACCAACAGTAAAACATGGAGGAGGATCAGTCATGGTTTGGGGCTGCATGACAGCTTCTGGCTAGTAAATCTACACTTTATTGAGGGAAAATGGATAAATTTGCATTTCTCAACGTATTGAAGACAAATTTGAAGTCTAGTGCAGAAAAAACTAGGACTTGGACAGTTCTACAGATTTCAGCAGAACAACGACCCCAAGCATAATGCTTATATTGTGCGCTCATGGCTATTGTACAACACAATAAAAACTCTTACAAACCCTCCTCAATCACCAGATCTCAATCCCATAGAAAATCTATGGTGTAAATTAGAGAGGAATGTGTAGCAGCGCCAATCGAACGTGACAGAACTAAAGACATTCCTGAAAGAAGAGTGGGCCGAGATTACCCCTAGTGTTACAAAGAAGTTGGTACAATCAATGCTAAACAGACTAGCCGAGGTGATAAGAAGAAACGGGTTCGCAACTCGCTACTGAACTTTCCAAATTTATAAATGGACAAGGTGTACGAATAATTTTGTGACTCTTAAGTTTGTGTATGAAAGTGTTTTGTTTCTACGTTCAAGGTCTGATTTTGTGTAAAGGAATGAAATAAATATATTTTGTTTATAAGATCCCTCCACATAATATATTTCAGTTTCTTGTAATATAAACTATGTAAAAGAGGTTATTTCTATTCATTTGTCCCACAGTGCCAAGTGTACGATCAATTTTGTGAGCCACTGTATATGAACCGTTTGATTGATTACTCGAATCTTCCCGATCTTCATTGAAATAATGTACACACAACACATCAACCGATAACATACAATATGGCGTATGTTCATGTTGGTATCATGTACCTTCTACTATTGTCATAGGTACATTCTTCGGTACGAATTTACTGTACCCATAAATCTTCCATGTACCCACTAATTCATGGGTAAGAGGCTGAGATGCGGTGTGTACCCACTAAAGTCTTCGGTACATTGAATTTTCATAGGTACATCAGCGAAGTACCTTCTATTTCATGGGTACTTGTGCAAAATCATGTGTACTGTTTTTAGAGTGTAGGTACAAGATTGATTCTATTTCGCCTCATAGTTGCTACACGAAAGAAAAAAAACTTTCTTATAGTTCTAATCTCAGCAAAAATCATGTAGTTGCATTTAGTAGCAAGAAAGGTAAAAAGGAATTTGTGAAGTATTTCACAGGTGCATGCACACCTTTTTCCCTATAAATTCACTGGTGCATTCATTCAGACATCTCTGCCCTAGGTTTAAACAGTATGGTAGAAAACGTTAATCATTGATGCCGCATGGCCTCAGTGTGCTGCGAAAGTATGAATGGTATTGCTGGAATTTGGCAAAAGTTAATCTTGACCATGGTGGAAAATGTGATTATGTCATACAGCTCCTATTTCGGACCTTGTCCTATTATGAAAAGATCTGAACTCATTAATTAGATGTAAATTAAGTTTCAAGTCTTAGGAGAAAACTTTTTATGCTTCTCAACACGAATGCACCTAAGGGGACAATAATGAGAGTAGGTAGATAAAATGAAAGCGTCTTATAATTTAAGGTGATGATGTAGCGAGTTAAACCTTGAAAATTAAGAAGATACTGGGAAAATACTAATAATAGAAAACTAAAATTGCCGAAAGTAGAACATTCACCTAAATACTTCTAGCAGTGGCCATGTTTCTGTGCATCATGAGACAAGTATCTTTTCATTATTATTATTTTTATTATTATTATTGCCAATTTTCTAAAACAATTTGATTTACTGCATAAGAAAATATATATTGATAATAAAACACTTGTAGCATCTAGTAGGGAAATAGAAAATTATTTCTCTCAGGAAAATGTGGTCGACTCTATTTTGACCTTTCAATACAAATATCAACGAGTGTCAGTAGAAATAACCAACTTGCTACAAAGCTAGTTCTATAATCTTTAGAACAATTAATTAATCGTGCCTTCAATTCTATTTTTGTACTGGTTAGTACAACTACCGTATTTAAACGTTAGTTTCATAATTAACGCATTTCAAAACTAGTTCTTTCGTGGTTAGTACAACTGAACACCATGCAACAATGATAATTTTGTAGTGGTTAGTATAATTAATCAGCCTACTTCAATGTTAGTTTTATAGTTGTTCGCATAACTAACCAACGTGTTTTAATATTTTTTAAATATCATTTACAATAACTAATCATCATGTTTTAATGTTACTTTTATACTGACTAGCACAACTAACATTTTGGTACAATGTTAGTTTTATAGTCTTTAGGATAACTATCTATCAAATTTCAAAACTATTTTTACATTGGTGAGCACAACTAATCATAATGCTTAAGTGTTGGTTTCGTGGTAGTTAGCACAACTAACCACCTTATTTCAAAGCTAGTTTTATAGTGGTTAGCACAACTAACCAGCATATTACAATGCTAGTTTTATAGTTGTTGGCACAACTAATCACCATGCTTCACTTCAATATTTGGAGTGGTTCGTATAAATATCGACCATACTTCAAAATTAATTTTATAATGGTTAGAAAGACTATTCACCATACTTCAATATTAGTTTTATAGTAGTTAGCACAATTACCCACCTTGTTTCAAAGCTAGTTTCATAGTGATTAGCACAACTAACCAGCATGTTTCAATGCTAGTTTTATAGTCATTAGCATAACTAACCAAACTAATTAACTAACTAACCTAACAACTTTAATGTTATTTTTATAGTCCTTAGAACAACTAACCACCATGTTTCACCTCTAGTCTTAAAATGGTTAGTACAATTAAACACTGTAGTTCAAATCTAGTTTTCTAGTAGCAAGCACAACTAACCATCATTCTTCAAAAGTCTGTCCTGTAGTGGTTATCAAAACTATTCACCGTATGTTAGTGCTAGTTTTATAATCATTAGGATAACTAATCATTGTATTTAAATCCAATTTTTATAGTGGTTAGTACAACTACCCACCGTACTTCAATGTTAGTTTCAAAGTGGTTAGTACAAATATGCACCATACTTTAATACTAACTTTATTGTGGTTATCATAATTAACCACCATGCATCAATTCAAGTCCTGTAGTGGTTAGCACAACTAATCATCATGCTTCAATGCTAGATTTATAGTTGTAAGGTCAACTAATCATCATGTTTCAGTGCTATGTTTATAGTCCTGAGCACAACTAATCTCCATGTTTGAAAACTAGTTTATAGTGGTTAGCACTACTAGTCAACATGCTTCAATGCTAGTTTTGTAGTGCTCAGGTAAACTAACCACCGTGCTTCAATTCTAGTCTTGTAGTGTTTATCAAAACTATCCACTGTATTTCAAAACTAGTTTTGTAGCTGTAAGGGCAACTAACCACTATGTTTTAATGCTATTTTTATAGTTATCAGTACAACTAACCTGCTTGCTGGAATGCTAGTTTTATAGTGATTAACATAACTAAATTCTTTGCTGCAATGTTAGTTTCACACTCGTTACCACAAGTATTCACCATACGTCTACTTCAAAATTAGTTTTACAGTAGTAAGCACAACTAACAACAACGCTTCAGTACTACTCTTATAGTGGTTAGCACAATAATCACCATGGTTCACAGTTAGTTTTATAGTAATTAGCTCAGCTAAGATTTTACTTCCAAACTAGTTTGATACTGTACTTAAAACTAGTTTGGTAATGGTTAGCACAACTAACCACTGTGCTTCAAAAAGCACAATGGACTAGACACCCTTTCTGAATTTTTTCTGGTGTAATTGAATATTCAGTTCTACAAGTCCAATTGTCTCATTTTCCAAGTGTTTGAGTGACAAACTATGTATTGAAATATGAATAAATTTATTATAAACTAGCATCAACTATGTTAAATAAAGAAAAATACGGTCGTACTAATGTGTTCCATTACTCAGTCACTTTTTACTACTACTACATCGCTCTCTGATATCGGTTATTTTCGATCATTTTTATACAAGGGCGCCCATTAAGGGGGCAAGGTGGGGCGCTCGCCCCTCCTAGAAGAAGAAATTGTACTTCGGAATATCGAAAACCCAATAGTGTTTTTAGAATAGTTACACCAAAATTTGAAACTATATTTGAAATGTCGCTTATTTTGCCCCCCTGGAAACCACAACATGGACGCCCTTGTTTTTATATTTCTCTCCCCTACAATCCACATGTTGCGAGGCTGAATTTAGATTTAAACGGCATCAGAAGTGTCACTGTTCATCACAGCAACGCCTAAAACTATTTATTCGGCACTAATATCAGTCATTTGCGATGGATTTTATACATCTCCATCCTCCCCTCCCCCATGTTGTGGGGCACGGCATCGGAGTTCATCCCAGTGACCACGAATACCATGGATTCGACACTGAAATGGATAAATTTTTTATCATTTTTATGTATCTCCCTCCCCCAAGTGGCAAGGCTGAATTTGGACGTAAACGGGATCGGAAGTGTCACTTTTGAACTCAGCAACCCCGAAAACTATGAATTCGACACTAATATTTATCACTTTTGATCATTTTTGTGTATCTCCCCTCCCCTCCTCTAACTTGTGGTGCTAAATTTGGATTTAAACGGGATCGCATGTGTCATTGTTAATCTCTGGGACCCCGAAAACTATGTATTCGGCAGTAATATCGGTCATTTTCGATCATTTTTAAATGTCTCTCCCCCTACCCTAACTTGCACCACCAAAGTACCAACCAAATAATAAATGTCTTAGGCCCGAACCTTTCCCACGTTGAAAGTTTGATGGAGATCGGTCTGGTGGTTCAAAAGTTATTAAATCACGAACATAGTTACTTTTATTTTTATTTGCATTGATTTTTGTATCTCTCTCCTTCCACCCCCTCCCTATGTTTCTCAATCAAAGTGAAATGACAAAACACATCCCATGCACGAACCTTATCAATGTTGAAAATTTGATCGAGATCGGTCGGTTGGTTCAAGAGATTAGGAGTCACATAGTCTTTCAATTTCGTAAAATATATATCAAATAATTAAATTACATACTATTAATTATTAAATAATTATTCTAAAAACTACTGTAGCTAATTATTCCCACGTTGGTTTAGTTTTTTTGCTCTGCCTACCAGTTTGCAAAATAAATATCAAAGTAACCATGAAATTGCCTTTACCGTATTTCTATCTTCGTGGCAGTACAAAGATAATACACAAGATAGCACCAATAATTAGCACGAGCAAAAAAGTATGTAATGTATAAGGTATAATTCTCTTACTACTACGAATAAAAATTATTATAATGGCATTACTTAGAAGGTTCTGAATTTAAAATGTTACAGCTTGAAATTTTACATTTGAAAAGGTTAATAATAATAACAATCTGTATTGCAAATGACTGAGTAAATAACGGTGCAAATAAAAGCTTCAAATTTCGCGATTGGTGCAAGACATAATGATACAACACAGTTTTATACATATACGTATGCGTTGAGTAAAAACAAAGGTTGAAGTGGTATTACTTACAATATAGACCATTTTATGTTCAATGATAATTAGCAACGCTGCCAGACATAAAAAGTCAATTTTTGTTTTCGTTTTGCAAATCCCTATTTTTAAGAACCTATTAATGTAATGTTCCCCATCAGGAAGTTGCTTTCGGAAAGAGGAATTGCCGCCCAAGGCAGCCGGCACCCGTCCGCGGCGGCACGACGGTCTACTTGTTCAAAGTTGCAGACCTTTTGCCGAGGCGGCAAACGGTCAAAAAACGTAAAACGAAATGCCCTTTGCCGACTGTTGCCGACCGTCAGAGTCGGCAAAGCAGTCGGAAAGGCCTCTTTCCGACCCTCTGCTAACTCCTTATGCCGGCTTCTTTTCGACGGCGTCGCCGGCGCATTTACTGCGCCTTTACGGTTGTTTGCCGACTACTCGACAAGGCAACTTTCCGGTGGCGGTCGAAAATCGCGCGGAAAGACGCCGGTATCCGGCGCCGGCGCCGGCAATCCGACCGCGGCATCTGGTCGGCTTGAACAAATTGTCCGACTGTAGAAGGCAGGATCCTGATGGGGTTATTATTAGTAGGCCTACTACCATTTCGTTGTCGTTTCCTCCTACTCTTAGAAAGTCGAATAATTTTGATACATATCTAATGGTTCTAAACCTTTCAAACAAGAAAATGTGCCATGATACAGCATTTTAGTCCTGAAAGCGAAGTTGTTTTTTGAATTTCTGTTTACACAAAATGTTTTGTGTGAGATGCTTAAAATGGTGGCTTTTCCCTAACAATTTGGTTATTGCGTTGCCAAAATGTCTTGAGCAGTGGCAAAAATGCGAACTAAAGCTCACACCCTCACACACACACGCGTTGAGCCAAGGATTCAGCTGTTGCTAAGCGAGAGAAAGCGAGTGAAATTCCTTCAGCCGATAGCAGCGCTTGCAACGGAAGACTAGGGATCAAGTCAATATGGCATATCTATAATGGTTTCTCTTTATATGTTATTGTGTTCATTGTTCTGATAACTTGATACTAACATAACGGTCTCTCTCTCGCATACACACACACACACTCAAAAGTAAAAGTTCTGTATACCGGACGCAAGGGTATGGATTCGATATAGTTTGTTACATAGAATCCAAATTTCGAAATCCTAGGAACGTTGACTTATGACGTCAATTTTGTTTTATGGTCGTAAACCGTGTGTCCTTCCCTATTCAAAATCGCTCATATTTTTCGCCCATAAAACTTGACATAGTAAATTGTCGTAGGGTTTCGAAATTTGGATTCTGTGTAATAAAATACATAAAATTCATATCCTGAGGTCTTAGGGTTTCGAAATTAGGATTCTGTGTAACAAAATACATAAAATTCATATCCTGAGGTCTTAGGGTTTCGAAATTAGGATTCTGTGTAACAAAATACATAAAATCCATATCCTGGGGTCTTAGGGTTTCGAAATTTGGATTCTGTGTAACAAAATACATAAAATTCATATCCTGGGGTCTTAGGGTTTCGAAATTTGGATTCTGTGTAACAAAATACATAAAATCCATATCCTGGGGTCTTAGGGTTTCGAAATTTGGATTCTGTGTAACAAAATACCTAAAATCCATATCCTGGGGTCTTAGGGTTTCGAAATTTGGATTCTGTGTAACAAAATACATAAAATCCATATCCTGGGGTCTTAGGGTTTCGAAATTTGGATTCTGTGTAACAAAATACCTAAAATCCATATCCTGGGGTCTTAGGGTTTCGAAATTTGGATTCTGTGTAACAAAATACATAAAATCCATATCCTGGGGTCCACTGCACAGAACATTTATTTTTTTGAGTGACTGTGTAATTGATGCTGCATCTAATTCCATATTAGGCTAAAATTTGATCATTGACCAAAAAACTAACAAACAAACATAGTATTTAATGCCTGAAGCTAGTTATGGGAACAACAAACCAGTATTCTAGAATGGTTAAATATTAGAAACATTACAGATTCTGTAATTTCTAGTAGCATCCGCACTCATGTATTTGTAATTAATGACTGGTTTTGCATTTTCTGTGCTGCAGACCTGAATACTATTTTAGGTGGGAGCTCATATATTTTAGATTCCACGTTAAGCTTTAGGTCCACGTCTTATTATAGAGTTAGTGCCGAGAGGAATGTTAAACGTAATTCAATAACCAATAATAGCATCAGTTTCTTTTCCGGTTCAGACATATTCAAGGCTTACTTTCTGCGCCTAGATATACCAGGTGAATCAAAAGTCCGGGTACATGATAGTCCAATTCTGTTCTCAGTAATAATGCGAAAAGACGAAAAGAGAGGAAAGTTGTCGGAAGTAGGTTATTCCAACTAGGGATGGGCAAATTGTTTCGAAATACGGATTCTGGAAAATTTATTTTCCGGAATCGAAAATTTCACTTTCCGGATTTCATAAAAATCCGGAATTTAGTAAATTCCGCAATTCACAATTTTTCTGAAACCCGGAAATTTTCCAGTGAAACCCGGATTTTTTCCGATATGCGGATTTTTCCGAAATCCGGAACATTAAACATATACTTCACCTCCATCGATCAATATTGAGAAATTCTTTATGTTTCACATCTTTTTACCGTAAAGGAACTAACTAACTAACTCTATGGCTTATGGAACCCGGAGGTTCAATGCTGCGTTCATAAAACCTCTCCAATGACTTCGGTTCTTAACCAACTAGATCCAGTTTCTACTTCGTATTCCTATTTCTGCGAGATCCATCTTATTATTGTCCTCCCATCTAGGCTTAAGCTTTCCTAATGGACGTTTTCAGATTAAATTTCCAGTCAGACTTTAAAAGCGTTCCTACTTTCTTCCATTCTCGCTACATGCCCTGCCCGTCTGAGTTTACTAGATTTGATGACTCTAGTAAAGGTTGATGACAATGTTTGGTAGAAGGTATAAATTATGCAATTCCTGTTTATGAAGTTTCCGCCAATCCCCATTCTCGTACCTATTGGATCCGAACGAATATTCGTCTCAGGATTCCATTTTCAAATTCTTTCACTCTGGTTTTTTCCCGTAAAGTAAGCCATGTTACCCAACCATACAGAACAACAGACATGATTATCATTTTATACATTTTAAGCTTCAAATTCTTCGACAGAATTCACTATGACAAAAGATATTAAACTGAATAACAACACGAATTACCTGCTTTCAGTCGGCATTTAATTTCTTCATAGATAGGATTTTTGTCTGTTAAATCGTTCCTAGATACTTTATCGAAAGTATTATTCTATACTTTGACGTATCCATAATTTGCAGTACTACGATCCCAGCAAACTTATATGTATTTAGTATTTATTTCTAAACCCATGTCCCTGCAAATGTTTAAGAAGACCTCTGCATTTATTTCTATTGTTCTCCTATTATCTCCTATCAGATTTACATCATCAGCATACGCCATAACCTGGTGAATATAATTCAGTTTTATGCCCTGGTTGCTATCTTCGACTTTCCGTATAGTGTACACCAGAATAAAGTTGTCGACAGTGCATCTCCTTGTTTCAGGTCATTCTCGATATGGAAATTTGTGGACAAGAATCTTCCTGCTCGGACTTTATTTTGTAATTCATTTAAACACATCTTAATTAATCTAACTCACTTTATCGGTATTCCAAATTTTTCAAGAATGTTGTGCAATGTTTCTCCTAAAAGAATCGTAAGCCTTTCTAAAATCAATAAATAATTGATGTACCGGGATACTGTATTCCCATTTCCTTTCGAGTATTTGTCAAATTTTGTCTAAATATTTGGTCGATAGTTGATTGATTTCATCTAAATCCACACTCAAGTCACCTCTGCGTATCGGATAAATCTTACTAATAAAATCTTTGAGAGGATTTTATAGGATGTTGACAGAAGGGAATTCCATAATTAATTAATTAGGGTAATTAATTATTACAATCCGTTTTGTTGCCTTTCTTGCGAATTGGAACAATGATTCATTTTTTCACCATTGTGGTAATTTCTCCTTGTTCCAAATAAAGAGAATGAGTTTGTGTATCTTTTTCGACAATTTTTCCGTCCAGCTAAAATTAACTCAGCCGGAATTTCGTCTATACCCGGAGATTTATGTTTCTTTAATTTCTTTATAGCGATTTTTACTTCTGTTCGGCTAGACTCTGGAATATATCTATATGTACCTGCTGTGTGCTTTCCCTTACCCCATTAACATCAGTTTTTGGCTGCGTGGGCAAATCGTCAAAGAAATCTTTCCATCTATTCAAGATGCTATATGTATCAGTAAGAATTGTTTCGTCTTCTCTGTTTAATATATATATATATATATATATATATATATATATATATATATATATATATATATATATATACGCACGAGGTTGATATCCTTTCTTAAATTCGTTGATGTCCTTATACATGTCTCCAATAATTTTCTTTTTTACTATTATCTCCAAGTTCATTAATTTTAGTTTTCAAAAATGGCGTTTCTTTGTTATAAACATTTTGGAAGTTTCTCGTCCGATGTCAACGAAATTTTGTGTAGTTATATCGTTCGGATTTGTAGCCAACGCAGTTTCGCCTGTTTTCCCTTCTCTGGTAGTTCTGTGTATTCCTGGCTGAACCATGGTTTGTTTCCACCATGGTATTTCAGTGTGCCCTAATTTTTCTCTTTCTGAAATGTTAATGCTATCCCTAATTTGAACCCAAGTATCCTCAACACTAATGCTCTGTAAACCATCTAAAACTGAGAATCTATTCGACACTTCAATCTGGTATTTTCTTCTCGTCTGTTGTTCTCTAATTTCTTTAAACTAAACGTCTCCGTTTACAGATGTTGAACATTCCCTTTATTCAAATCGTAATCTCTCTTATTATCGCTGCTACCAGGTAGTGATCAGTGTCACAGTCAGTTCATCTGAACGACCTGACGTCAATTGTGCTAAAGTGTCTTCTTCTATCTGTTAAAATATGTTCAATTTGATTGGGATGTTTTAAAGTTCACGGGCCATTATGGTTAATTTCGTTATGCAGACTTTCATTAGGCCTATATATAATCGCTTTGAAAATACGCACTCGTCGAGATACATTGAGCAAAATTCGTCTTTGCGTACTTGGCAATATCTTTTTGCAACTGAAGTTATTAGTTCACAGATGCCGCGTTTCACAACTAATTTCTTTACACACTCATCCTCTCTATTTTGGTTTCTGTGAACTGATATCTTTGACTGCAAAGATGTTGTAAAGTATGTGAAGGTCGACTTTGCTTAATATGTCTACATCTTCTTGAATATTGGATTAAATCTGCTATTTTATACGATAACTCTTAAATATTTTATACGATAACTCGTGTTACCTTCGTATGGAAATTCCCTAATAGAATTTTCATATGGTATCGCGGGAGTTGATCAAATATCCGTTCTACTCAAGGGCGCTCAACAGGGGGGGCAAGGTGGGGCTCTTGCCCTCCTATAGGAAATTGTACTTGGGAATATCGAAAACCCAATAGAATTTTTACCTTAGTTACAGCAAGATTTGAAACCATATTTGAAATATCGCTTATACTTGTCCCCCCCTTGGAAACCATAACATGGGCACCCTTGGTTCTACTTCTTTGTAAAACTATCTTTAATAACGTCATCCTTATCTTCTATTGGAGCATGTACATTTAAAACAATAGTACCACATCACCAATCCTTAAGAGTAATAAAAGAAAGTATTACCATTAACAAATTCAAGCCATCTCATTGCTGATATTAAAAGAATGGAAATTAAAATGCTATTTGTGTGGTCTCCTACAGAATAAAATTATAAAAGTTTACAATTATTACTGGAAATTAATGTTGTCACCCATTTCAAATATTTTAAAACCACATAGTTTGTAATGTACTTAAATTTCATTTCTTATCGATAGTATGAAACGTTGTAAATAGTGAATTCTCATAACTGTTCTCTAAGTGGATTTGTATACAACCAGCAGTAGTTTTGTCAAGTTTAATAAAAATTCTCTTAAAAACAGCTCTTATTTGCGAAGGAATACATGATTAGCACTTTTGGCTGTTCCAATGTTTTGTCTAAGCAGCTTGACAAAAATCCAGGGTGGCGTAACAACAAAACCTGCTTTTTCTATTTGCAGGAAAAAGGTTAGGTATGCTGAGTATAGGGTGCGAAGAATTCTACTTCGCCCCGGGCGCCGAAATCTCTAGCTACGGCTCTGTTCAATATTAAAGAAAGTCGAGATACATTGAGCAAAATTCGTCTTTGCGTACTTGGCAATATCTTTTTGCAACTGAAGTTATTAGTTCACAGATGCCGCGTTTCACAACTAATTTCTTTACACACTCATCCTCTCTATTTTGGTTTCTGTGAACTGATATCTTTGACTGCAAAGATGTAAAGTATGTGAATATTGGATTAAATCTGCTATTTTATACGATAACTCTTAAATATTGTTAATAGTACCAAATCATTTTATAAATGGACCTAGTCACTCATCGATGGAAGTAAGATGATCCGTCCTTATTTTTAACGAATCGTGATTTCAATTAATAACCTAGCTACAATACGAAAGCTGTATGAACCGATGTTTCAAATAAGATACTATGAATAAGCTTTAGGCTTCTAATTTAAAAGTGTGACTTATTGTTTTTAAATTTTCATGCTCGATCTAGACTTTTGAAATAAAAACGTTACAAGGTATCTAAATTATCCATCTCATACTAAAGCATTATAACTTGAACTCATCTAACCGTATTTGAATGAAACGCCTTCAATTGAATTGAAAGAGGAAATTTTCAAATTCAATAACATAGAATGAAAACTTAAATACAGGCTGTTGCAAAACAACACCGACAACGTTTGGGAAGTGATTCCTGATACCAAGATAAGACCAAAAAAAGTATAGACCAACCTGGGTACACAAATACTTCCTTTCGGAGTTATAGGCTGCCGCAAGCATAAAAAAAAAGAACTTTAAAGGTAAATTGCTCCAAAACTAATGTGACCTACCGTAGTCGGGTCAAGACTTCACTAAGGAACTAGTATGTGCCCTATCCAAGTATCCAAGTTTCAGAATCCTGTGGTACTTCCGCAACAATTTTTATAGAGGTAGTTAGAGAGTACTTAAAATTATATGACCGTAACTCCATCTATAAAAATTGCTTCGTGAGTTGCCCAGGATTCTGAAACATGTATTATTGGATAGCGCACATAATAGTTCCTAAGTGAAGCTTTGATCCGACTACGGTAGGTTCCATAGTTTTGGAGCTGTGGACCTTTGAAGTTCGTTTTTTCATGTTTTCGGCAGCCTATAACTCCGAAAGGAAGCATTTTTGCACCCAGGTTGGTCTATATATTTTGTCTTACCTTGGTGTCAGGAATCACCTCCCAAATGTCGGTGTTGTTTTGAAACACCCTGTATATAGTATTTTTCTATTAGGATGAAGATGATGAAAAGTATGGCTATATCTACCTTCTTTTGTGAGTTACCGTCTTCGGTATGAAAGACCCGCGTTCGATTCGCGTTGGGATCTCATATTGTTCGAATTCTACCCTAAGATGTAGAACCATGTCTTATATAGTGTCAATGCTTAAACGGAACACTGAACTCCAAAACGGCCAACCAAACAAATCCAAGAGATTCAAAAATATAGCTACAATATGTTAAATATCCATAACACAACGAATAAGCTATTTTGTTTTTGTCAGTTTTCATCATGTCTGTGAAGACCTTAAAAGCTTAAGAGCAGTGCGAACAGTACAGAAATATTAATAAAGTAATAAAAAAAACAAGAAAAGTCCATTCGAATTTCTTGCCAACTATGTTTAGGGTCAAAGGAAGGTATGGAAAGAATGCAATTCTATTTTTAACCTTGGATTGAACATGTCACATATTCGCATAAACTCATTTCGTATTCAGGTAGTTATGTCTTAAATAACCTCATTGCTTCTTGTCACAAACCGCACATTACGTGTGCAGCAAGTCGTAATATTCGTTGACAACGCCTGACTGGAATGGGAAAGTACATTATTTTCTTTACACCTGCAGCTTTGGTTTGAAGAGAAATAAAAGTTCAAATGTTGCGATGAGTGTTGATAGTGTGAAGTTCCTTGTCACAGCACGTCGGTTATGTGTTACTCTAGTGATATTCCATTAGGCATCTGTTGTGCTCACTTTCAGTTTTTAACAAGGGAAGGTCGCGGACTGTCACTCTGACTTCATATCAATACTATGCTCATTCAACTCCTTTCTACATATGAAACAATTAGGCAACCGGAGAAATCCTCGAGCGCAAGCGTGTCTGAATTACAAGCGTTAAAATGCCAAAATTGAACAGATTTTGCAAAAAGTTTCAAGTAACCCTTTTCTGAGATAGAAGCTTCATTTTTGGTATCGGGGAGTTTTCTTTGTTGCCCAACACAGCGGAGAGGTCAAAACATAGGGATTTTACAAAATAAGGGCATTTATTGCGGAAGTAGTGAAGGGTAATGGTGTCTTACATCTTGCAAATTGCCTCCCGTTTATCACACCGGCTCGTTAGGTTGATAAAATGTATTCGCCACCCCTGTTCGAATGTATTATCATTCAAATATCACTTTCGTAAATGGCCACCTTCAAATTGAACAATAACGTTTTGTCTTCAAAACACTTTGCCAGGTGTGCTAAATTAAATTAAGAACGCCTCGGTATTCATAATTGATCTTGTCAGGACATACTGTATATTGTCGATAAAAGGTATAATGGATAACAAACCTAGTAACATGTAAGTTTGTTGTGTTTCCTTATTATTATTTCTGTTTTTTATGATATACATCGTTATCAGAACCACAGAGCGGTTTAAATACAACATTTCTTTTGAATCATGAAGGACAAACTAATTGTCAATACTTCTGACTTTTTTGTATTTTATTTATTTATTTATTTATTTATTTTTTACTTAAACGTTACCTGTTTACAGTAAGGTGGATCACCACACGGAAGTCATTACGCATTTTAGCTCATTCCCTTAACTACTGCGCAATGAAACGTTACATATTAAATATTGCACTATAAGATAAAGTTATGTTTCAGATAGAACACAAGACATTGATTCATTTGGTTGTGTCTTCTCATATCGAAAAAGGTAACAAATAAAAGAACATATTTGATTCGTTTTACAATGAGCACACAAGACGGCACTTGCTGTTAGATCTTACTAGAAGTGCTCAATTTTATGAAATGTTTATTTGTATGTGTAAAGTACTTCAAAGTAACTATCTTATTACGAAATAGATATATTGTTTGACCGTTTATCGTGTTATGTTTCACACCTTATTTAAATATTAATTTAGATTTAAGGAAATATATTTTGAGAAGAAACTTGCGCAGAACGCCATAATGCGCTCTTGCCAAATTTGTACGTTTAATTCCTGGATTATAGTGTCGCAGTCCGAGAAGTGGAACTTACATGTGAATTGCGGAAAGGGTCGAAAACTAATTTCTCCAGGAAGTATCCAAGCAGAATTCCACGATTACTTTCTTTATTATCTGGCACCAGTAAACCTGGTAACGCCGTACTATTGAAACAGTGTTTAGCATACCACCGAAAATACCTAATTCTTCAATACAACTTTTTTTTTATTTAAAAAGTATATTTTAGGAAATTGTTTGTAATAACAATCAACTGTTTACATTATACAATTTATATGCAGTAATATAAATGTGCCATTTGCTCAATGCGTTTTTCTCTGAAATTACTTTTTATGATACTATTTTTGTAATCCATTATACCTTTCGTCAACAATATACATATTATGAGAGGAATTATGAATTCCAAGATATCGAATTCACACCCCTGTCAAAGCGTTAAACAAATGTCATTCTTTAGTTTGAAGGTGGACACACAGGAAGGTGATATTTGAATGAAAATTCAGTCGAATAGGGTGACAAGTACATTTTTGTCAGCCTGACGACCCAGTGTGCCGTATGAGAAGCAATTTGTAAGACCAGTGGTGGATCTAGAAGGGACAATGTGGGGGGCCGCCCAGAATCCAGACTGATAGATACATCATGAGTTTACTATAAACTTTCAAAAACCTATAAATAAGAACTTAAATTATTTTCATCCTAAAAACTGTGTGGGGGCCTAGGCCTCCCGGCCCCGGGCTAAATTCGCCACTATGTAAGACCCCATTACCCTTTATCCCTCCGCAACAAGTACCCTTATCTTGCAAAGTGCGTGTATTTTGACCTCATCACTGTGTTGGGCAACTAAGAAACTCCCCCGATATCAAAAGTGACGCTTCTATCTCAAAAATTGTTACTTCAAATATTTTGCAAAATCTGTTTCATTTTGAAATTTTAATCCTCGTCATTCAAACACGCTAGCGATCGAGCATTTCTCCAGTTGCTTAATTGTTCCATAATATATGTAAAAAGCAGTGGAATGAGAATAGTATAGATATGAACTCAGAGTGACTCCTAGCGACCAACGGCGCCGATTTCTCTGTAACTTTTGGGGGCTCATTCAGGTGTGTGTTTGCTTGCAGACAAGGTTCTAAGAAAGTATATATGAGGATTTATGAAGACATTGAATTCAAATTATGCCAAATATTATATATTCATAAAAACTATGTATAACAATAAAAATACATATAACTAACTAACTAACTCTATGGCCTATGGAACCCGGAGGTTCAATGCCGCGTTCACAAAAGCTCTCCACTGACTTCTATCCTTAGCTAACTGCATCCAGTTTCTACTTTGTATTCCAATCTCTGCGAGATCCATCTTAATATTGTCCTCCCATCTGCGCCTAGGTCTTCCTAATGGTCGTTTTCCGATTGGTCTTCCAGTCAAGACTTTGAAAGCGTTTCTACTTTCTTCCATTCTAGCTACATGACCTGCCCACCTAAGCCTCCTAGACTTGACGACCCTAACAATGTTGGGTAGACCATATAAATTATGTAGTTCCTCGTTATGAAGTATCCGCCATTCCCCATTCCCGTTCCTCTTGGGTCCGAATATTTGTCTCCGAATAAAAATACATATTCATAAAAATATGTGGGTACCCACATTAGCATTTGGAGGGCCTGGGCCCCTCAGGATCGGCGCCTTTGCTCGCGACCCTCCCTAATAAGTTTGACGTCAAAGACTACATGTATCCAGGGTCGACCCTGGGATATTTGTCGACCCGTGCCACCATCATTTTCGAGAAACGACAGATCTTAAAATTCGCGATTTTATGTATATTACCTCATCATAATTTTAGTAGCGTTAGAGGAAATATAAAAAAATTAAGCGAATATTTATATTACTAAATATAAAATTATTAATAGGAACATTTGTAGCTTCAGTGAGAACATATAAAGTTACAGTATATCTATTAGTCCGGTATCAAGTTTCAACTACAAATTACTATGTTAAACAATAAAATGTTCATAAATTTTCATTTTTTATACGTTCTCTATGTAAGATAACTGTTTTATTCTTGAATTAGCTGAAATGTCAGTTCTTTGCACGGGAAAATAAATTTGTTGAAAGTATTTAAATTCTCTTTCTTCCACTAGGATATGCATGTCAAAGAAAGAGCTATGATAATTATCTAGTTGACTTTTTGCCTAGTAACAGTTTGAGCTGGATAAATTCATTTTTATTTTCTTTAACTTCTATACTTCCTTACAGAATATAAATTGACAGTATATTCTTTAAACAATTATCTTATTGTTGGTTTTCTTCTTTTGGTAATTAATCAAGATTAGAACCAATAATCTGTACATTAAGCTTACTTTTATTGTTATTATTGTCTGTAGATGTTCTAATCCTAATTTTTGGAGTGTTTCTTGCAGGCTGACATCAAAGGGACCAACACAAAATGGCACCCAAACTCGCCTACACAAAATCCCAACCATTATTACTTTCTTAGTTAATAATTTTGTAGTTGTGTATTTAAACGTGAATTGCAATTGCAGTCGATTGTAATATAATCAATGCGTAAAAATCCAGAAATGTGTTTAAAAGAAAATGAAATCTACGTTGGCGCTACAGCGGGCGCACTGGCTTGCAATGAGGGGAACATGTCCCCTCCAATCTTGGAACTGGGGCGAACTGTCTTCCTAATAATCCGAGTTTAAATGTGTTTTTGGGGAAGAAATGTGATGGTTTGTGTCTGATTGTCAGAAAGGAAAGTGAGATGAAATTGATGTCTCCCAGAATAAGCCTCAAATCTGCCCGCCTCACAATGTTGAAGACAACTCTGCTCCACTAATCCTCCACAGCATTGTTTTTCAACTTCATAATTATTTTGCACATCGCTTTAAAAAAATGGGAACGGCCTTACCCGTCCCTCCAAATAATGAAGATAGATTTGCGCCACTGGTTGCTAGACAATTCAAGTAAATAAAATGAATCCATTGTCGTTAAATTTTATCCCATATATTAGTAGTAGAATCCTGTTACTAGGACTTTCCTCTCCCTAGGGAACCCTCTCGGGAAATTTAATATAATAAAAACTGAAATTAAGTCATGGTCCACTGATGTACAATAGTGTGCAACGAGTTGGCCACCAAATATTATTATTTCTATTTATATTGAGTAGATATCTTCATTATGCTGTGTTTTCCTACTCTCACGCAAACTTTCAGTATACTCTTCCTATACTTTTTAAAGCTCGCTCCTCTTGCTTATTCGAGAGTTCCCTGGTTGCTGTATGATTAGCAAGCATCTCTTTCGTGTTGAGAATCCGTGTTCGACTCCGCGAGGAGCTCATGTGATTACGTCAATAGATTTCCGTCTCATATAGTATCAGTGCTGTAAGGGACGGTAAATTACTTGCACTAACTATTATGAACCAAGTCATCCTCGTCGTCTTTCAATACTAATTTTCTCTTGAGATCTATTTGATTTCTTGCTCTCTCTCTCTAAACATTCATTCACTTCATTTAAGTATATACACCCTGTTTCAAAAAGAATATACGTATTACGAAGAACTATTTTGTCCAAACTATCGATCACTGCGCCTCGGCTCGACTATTGGAGAAAGAAAAACATAGTCTATTTTATATTAATAGCCGCTAGATGTCAGTTGTCTTCTGTTTTGCTTGGTAACCGTCATATGTTTAAAATGGCTACTCCGCAGCAAAAATCATTTTGTGTTCTCGAGTTTTTGAAGTGCAATTCCGTGATTACAGTGCAAAGATGTTTCAGGTTGAGGTACCAAATTGATCGTCCGAATGAGAGGAACATTCGCAGGTGGTATCGACAGTTTGTAGATACACGATGTGTATGTAAAGGAAAGAGTCCTGGCCGCCCTCGTGTTCCTGAAGAAAATGTTACACGAATTCAAACTGCTTTCCAAAGTAGTCCTTCAAAATCAACTCGTGCCAGTCAGAAGTTACAAGTGCCGACAACAACAATTTGGCGTGTTTTGAGACGTTGGTTGGTTATGAAGCCGTACAAGTTACAGCTGTTACAAGCTCTGCGTCCTGATGACAAACACAAACGTGTGGCATTTTGTAACGAGATTCTGGATGCTATTGACAATGATAACAATTATGCACAACGCGTCGTGTTCAGTGATGAAGTGACTTTCCGTATTAGTGTTCAGGTAAACAAGCAAAATGCTCGAATTTGGGACCTACAGAGCCCACATGCAGTCGTTGAACATGTAAGAGATTTGTGAATCAATGTGTTTTGTATGATATCCCGATCATCTGTTTACGGCCCATTCTTCTTTAATGGAAACACAGTTAACAGTCAGCAGTATCTCGCTATGTTACAAAACTGGTTGTTTCCGAGGCTGCACGAAGACAACTTCATTTTTCAACAAGACGGGGCACCTCCCCAAGTGCGTGATCTGAATGAAACTCTACTGAACCGTTGGATTGGTCGTCAAGGAGCTGGCGACTTAGCGTGTCTCAGCTGGCCTCCACGGTCACCGGATTTGACACCCTGTGACTTCTTCCTGTGGGGTTTTGTTAAAGACAACGTTTATGTACCACCACTCTCACAGAACCTGGAAGAGTTGAAGAACCGGATCCGTACTGCCATAACATCAGTGACACAGGACGAGTATGCTTGCCCGAGTATGGGAAGAATTTGAGTATCGATGTGATATTGTTCGTGTCGCTGATGGAGGACATATTGAACATCTGTAATTGGAACTTGAGAGGCTCGTAAATATGTGTGTAAAATTTCATATTCGTATGTCTTAAAGTTTAATAAATATATGTATTCGAAATACCTATATTCTTTTTGAAACAGGGTGTATTTCTGCATGTATTCATACTTCTAATTCATTTGAGTTCGTATGCTTTTTGTGTCAGTACGCTCTTGTCACTTCATTTTTGTCAATTGAGTTCATGTATGCTAATTCCCTCCCTCGGTGTTATCCTGTTCCCCAGGCGTTCAGTTCCTTCATTAATAATGTATCACTTATTTTTAACTTACATTTTTTTAACCCATGTTCTGTTTGAGATATCTTGCTACTTCTAAAATTTTCAACAAGATGAGACAACACAAATGTCTTCTAGTGAAAACAGATACGCTTTCCGAAATAGGACATTATTTCCACGACCTTTTGGAGAAGAGATAGTTTCAACTTTATTTCACATGCAATCTTCTATTTCTTCTGTAGCTTTTTATATCCACAGTTTAATCCTCTCTCACTTTCCTAAAAATCCCATATCTATTTTTTAAAAATTTACAAATTTTCATTTAAATCTTCTTCGAAGTGATTTAACATATTCTCGTTTCCCAACTTTTCAATATCGAGCTTCTGGTTCCTTGTTTTTGTTTTACCATTAGTTACCTATAGGATTTCTTTCTGGTATCATAAGGTTATGTACGATCTGCATAGATGTTGGTCCCGAAGAGAGTTTTGACTTTCTATAAACGGTTCTGAAATGTTTCTTTATCCACAACAAATTTAATTTATATCTGCCAGTAATTATTTTCTGTTGTGCCTGTTGAACCAAATCTTCTCTATTATAAGTATTTTTTTCTTTTACTTTACTACTATCTTTTTACTTTCTAACCAGTCTCTCTTCTCTCTCGTTTCTTTGCTCATCTTTCTATTCTACTTTTCTCTTCTTCCGAAATTAATGAAAAGCTACTATAAAGTGAAGACATTTACATCCACCCTTTTGGCAATATCTATGAATCCTTCTATTTTGTCATCACTTTCATCTACATCTTTAAGTGTTTGTGCAGCGGTTCAAATAGATTTCTGCTATCCCTGTCTTACCGTTAAAATCTCATCATCAAGGACTTTTATTTATTTAAATCAGTCCATTTTTGGATCCTTATTCACAACAAATCCTCAAAGTTTAGACAGCTTACCTTCAAACTTAAATAAAATATTACTATCCTTTGCTTCGTAATTTCATATTACCTTCCCACTGCACTTCATAATTCCTACATTTCATAACTTCCTTTAAGATTTCCTATATTTTCTAGTGTAAAATCATAGGAGTCCTTGCCTTCGCTATAGTTATTCCCTTCCGTGCCTTTTTCCTGTAACAAACTATCCCATATTCTCGTATTCTAGACCAATGGTCTCCAAATTCTGTCACTTCACTCAAGCAGATTTTGTTGGAAGGGTTCCAAGCTTTGGAGGAGGGGTCTAAAAGTCTGTGTGGCATTGAACGGGTATCGTTCAGAACCCGAAAAACGATAAGTAACATAAAATACTTCCACCTATATTTTCAGAAATAAATGATAGAAACTAGATTGTTTTTATAAGAGAAAAAGTACAGATGAAGAGTAAGATCAAACTTTCATGGTATGTCATCATTTCCCTGTTAATCAAAAATATTTTTATTAAGAAACTGAAGTAAGCTAAGATAGGTAATAGGCAGGGGCGTACGCAAGGGGTGGGTCCTGGTGGTCCGGACCCGCTCCTTCGAAATCGCGACTTTTTTGTAAATTAGAAATTTTCATATAATTTAGCCTCAAAATGTATTTGGACTCCCCCGAAACGCTTTAGACCCCTCCCGAAATAAATTCCTGCGTACTTCCCTGGTATTAGGTTAGGAATTTTGGTGGGGGGTCCGGACCTAGTGGACTCTCCGTGGATGCACCCGTGACCAGATCTAATATGACATGGATTTAATAGAATCTTGCTAATCAACATGTGAAACTGAGGTGTCACTCAAATTTATTGGAAAGTAAACTTGAGTCACAATTTTGCATTGGACGCATGATTTGCATAATGCAATTATGCAAATATTTGAATTTACCAAATATTTGGATGAATAAATTCATAAAATTGCTTTTGCATTTGATGAAATTATTTTGGACTCACATTTATGAGAGTTTTGAGTTTGGGCTTTGGAAAGCTGGAATTCCTTTAGGGGCTCGAATTTCAGGTTTCTAAGTAGATATAGTATTTTTGACTACGAAAACCGAAAAAGTAGAAAAAAATGGAAGTAATATTGAGAAATTTCAAATATAAGAACTACATATATTATTCTAATTTTTCCCAAATTGTATTTAATTGCATACTTAATTTTAACGTGATATAACGTTATATATATATATATATATATATATATATATATATATATATATATATATATATATATATATATATCTGATGAGGCATTTATTTTAAAGATTTTAGAATAACTGAATTTTTGGAAATATCTAGAAAACTACAAATCGAATTTAAAAAAGAGTCGTAACAAAAGTTGACACCACACCAAATGGGACATCCAATGACACCACACTAGACCTCGTGTCCCCTCCGGGAGGGTGGGAAAGGGGTCAACTTTGAAATCTTAGAAACTAACCCCGATTTCTTATTGCAGATTTGGATGCTCCAGTGATAGATGGCACTTAAATCGACAAAAATCAAAATGGGTATAAACACCTTTGGCAAATGAAAAGAAAATGTTCAAAATGGTGACACTTTTCTGCAATACATTTTTTATCATTCAAATTACCGTCTATGAATCACGGACTGCAACAAACTGCTACGTCCACGTCATTGTTCTTAGGAAACGCTAATACTAGATTTTAATTCATTGTTAACCCAGTACTGCATGAATTACGAAAATGAAATTTAAAAAATTGCCTAATGTAAAATTTTCCCCATTTTTGCAATTAAGATCGAGGAAATTACACTGAAACTAATTTGTGTATTTTTGAATTCAAGTTACGCGTATGTGCCATATATGGGACAGCAATACGTACCTCCAAAACTGCTGTACATTGAACAGAAATTTGTGCCTTCCTTAAACGATACATAGTGTGAAAATTTTAGCCATATATATCAATTGTGTTTATACACAGTAAATGCTACATAGTGAAATATAAGAAGCACTAGTCACACATTCACTAGTGAAATAGAATTCAGAATAATCACTATGTAGTGTGAAACTCTAAGAAGCATTTTTTTTTTTTTTTTTTGGATCAAACACAGGTGCACGGCACGCTTCATACATCGAACAGATGATTTCTGAGAACAAGTTGGTTTCTTGCACCTTTGGCGTTCATCATTTTATTTCAGGCCGATGTCCAATGGTATCGAGCGTTACATCTGAGACTGGTACTCTTACTACTGGTCCCTTGTGTCTCTTTGCTTCCAACTGTGCTTCAATGTCTCTACTTGGACGACTGGACCTTTCTTTCTGTTTGTCTTCCTATAAAGTTCAAGACACTCTGCAGTTTCTGTTCTGAACTGAAATAAGTTTAGCATTTCACTTACTAATAAGGGCTTGCCTTGCTGAATCATAACCCGGCGATACAAAAGACATCCGGAAACTACAGCGAAATCTAGCATGTGCGTGAAAAATCGAAAATATAATTTCGTTGAACGAATTCTTATTTTGTATATACAACAACAATACTAGATCCAGTAAATCAACCCATTCCCATATGCTTGTAGACCAGAACTATGTTGGAGCAATCAATCTCTTTGAACGTCTTGTCTCAAGAAACCATCTACACTCTCCTATGGATTGACTCCCAAAAAATGTAGACATCAAATTTACTGGTTTGTTGTCGTACCAACGTAAACATGGAATTTCTTTTCCATCTATCACTGCGGTGACTTCACACGAACTTCTGCCTTTCTTCTTGAGATCCTTTTCACTCATTAGATTCAGGTGTAAAATAGAAAAAAATCAAAAGAACTTCTAGGTTCACCTTTTGAAAAAAAAATTCAAAAGGTAAATAGATTCAGATAATTGTGTAGCGCCGGAAAAATCTGTTTCATTAGGTTGTTTCTGAAGCTTTTTGTGTTTCCATAAAATGCGTCTTCTTTCTTCAGACTGGGAATGTTCTGAATCACCCATATCACTGCGTTCTGCAACAGGTTCCTCACTGATTGCATCTCCTTCGAGTTGATCATTGTGCATTAAATCATCGTTTATAGACATATCGTTTCTATCGTTCCCAGGAAAATACTTATACGTCCTTAAAATGTATGTAGGTCTGTGTTCTTCGTTTGTTTTTCAAATAAATGCTAATTGCATAGTGTGACAAAAATGGGAGAAACCAATTATGTCACATAAGCAGTATAACGAAATATTTTAGTTTGTATAATATTTACCTGTACCTCGGACATTTCCCTGTACCTCGGGCAGAAAGTGCTCGTACATATGCAATATACTTAGTAGAATGTTCGTTTTTAAATTAACAAAAAAGAAGAATATCTTTATGATATGTAAGTGATTATTATGGGATAGTTGTGGCTATGTACATGTTTTGTTGTTCGTCTAGCCAGTGAATTTATGTACTTAATGGTATAAAGGAAAAGATATTTAAGTTATGTCCAGTAATAAAGGTGAGATTAAAGATATTTAAAGGTGTGAGTTAATTTTTGCACGAAGAAAAGGTATTATCGCTTCGTAACTTATATTTTAACCAGTGAACCAGGTTTACGACTCCTTTCCATAGAGTCGTTGTAGCAGTTTATGTAATAAATATTACTTACACAATGACTTGGAACTAATTCAACAACATTCACTATTCAAGCTAATAATTTTACTTTTAGTACCAGTCAACAGTTGACAAAATAAAAAAAAATGCTAAACATGTACACAAATGGACACGGCGCTCGCAGAGGAACAATGAAACTTTTGTGCACAGAAAACTCCACGATTGACCACTACTTGACAGCACATACCACAGCTAGGGTTCCGAGACGTCCGGCTTTTAGCCGGACCATCCACCTTTTGGACATAAAAATTGATGTCCGGTTTTGTACTCAAGCCGGAAGCGTTTTTGTCCTCCTTTTCGAGTTTGGAAACTAATTAATGAAACAGGGATGATTCAGGAGATGAATCAATAAAACAGGTTTTCAAGATGCTTAAAATATTGTCAGAATGGAAATAGGATAAATAAGTTGTTAGTACCATGACTTTATTAAATACCACGACTTAAAGTATTATAAGTATTGCTGCCTGCTAGTCAGTCATTATTTTGTAGTTGTACTTTTTGTATTAGTTTACTTTAATAATGTGTTTTTTTATATATTATTTTTTCCCTTTGTTTAAAATGTGTTGTTTAATATAATCTGGAACCAAGCTTAGATTTCGGTAAACACAATTTTTTAGTGATTTTTTTTTAAAGTCAAAGTATCCTTTTTGATTTTACAAATCTGGCAACCGTAAACACAGCCCAGTAGGAATGACCCATGTATATCACTGCAGGCCGGTAGCCAGCCCAAAAAAGTAGGGGGGCAACTGAAAATAGGGGAGCCCGATCCAAGCATATACCATATTACAGTTTATTTGCAAACCTATCGAGAAAATTTTAGGGGGGGTAACAAAAATTTAGGGGGTGCCCTGCCCCCTAGACCCTCTCGATACGGGCCTGTGTCACTGTATGCAATCAAGGAGAAAAGCGCTTGCCTCCCTAGATGGGATTAAACAAAAACCAGTATGTCCCATATAGGGAACAAGATGCAGTACCGGGTTAAAATAAACCATGAATGTTTGCAACTGCTGTCCATTTCAGCGATATCTGTGACAGAAATAACACCAACATAGTCCACAAAGTAATGTATTATGTTCTAGAGAATGAAATGTTTTTGTTGTCACCGGTTTGTCATTACATATTTTAGAATAACTTCCTTTTTAACCTCCTGAGATGGCGATGGGGGGGATGAAGTGTGGTGTCATTTGATAGCATTTGCGAAGATATCAAAACTATCTACATTACTTTCCAATCCGAATCTCCAATGAGAAATGGGAGTTCCTATGATTTCAAAGTTGACCCACTCCCGCCCCCCGAGGGGTGGGGCAGGAGGTCGAGTGTAGTATCATTGGATATCCTCTTTCGAGGCAAACAACTTTTGTCAATTTTTTCTTCAACCCGATTTGTAGCTTTCCAGATATTCCTAAAAAACAGTTATATATATATATATATATATATATATATATATATATATATATATATATATATCTGTGTGTGTGTCCTTAAATATGTGTGTCACACACACATTCACAAGCCTAAAGAATAAAAAAAAAGGAAATTTTCTTTACTAATGTAGATTCTCTGGATTGGTTGAGTAGACGACACTTTGATAGGTAAAATAGGTCTATTATATTAAGGTGGATCATTAGGTGTTGTCGGTGTTATGCTAAACACTGCTTGAATAGTGCGGTGTTGCCAGGTAGAGTCGAGTGTTTATTAGTGTTAGATAATAAAGTAAGTAATCATGGAATTCTGCTTGGATAGTTACTGGAGAAATTAGTTTTCTATCTTTACCGCAATTCACAGCTAGGTTCCGCTTCTCGAACTGCAACGCTAGAATCCAGGAATTCAACGTACAAATTTAGCAACAACGCACTATGGCGTTCTGCGCAAGTTTCTTCTCAAAATCTATTTCCTTAAATATAAATTAATATTTAAATAAAATATGAAACATAACACGAAAAACGGTCAAGCAATATATCTATTTCGTAATAAGATCGTCACTTTAAAGTACTTTACACACTCAAAAAACATTTCATAAAATTGAGCACTTCTAGTAAGATCTAACAGCAAGTGCCATCTTGTGTGCGCATTGTAAAACGAAACACATTTCTTTTATTTGTTACCTTTGTTCATATCAGAAGACACAACCAAATAAAGCAGTGTCTTGATTTGTAGCTTAAACATAAGTTTATCATATAGTATAATATTCATAATATGTAACGTTTCATTGCGCAGTAGTTAAGGAAATGAGCTAAAATATGTACTGACTTCCGGGTGGTAATCCAGCTCAATAAATTAAATAACCGATTGACTGTGTGTTCTACAACACGAGCGGAATGCAAAGATACGAGTATAAGATATCTGCCCTCTGTCCCACCCTAGGAAGATTATAAAACGAAAATGACGTTCAACGAAACGTCTTACAGCGCGACGTTGCCACTTATTATTGAGTAGGAGACGGTCGATTTCAGAAAACAAAAGAAAGGAAGAACATAAACCAAACAGTGCAGCGGTAAGCAACTCAATAATAATAATAATAACAGAAGAGCAAGTGTAATTACTCACTATTCGTAATCTACTCCTGGAGACAGTGCGGCTTCCTTTGCAATGCGGTCTATTCTGTAGGAGACTTCTATGTTAGAAGGAAACTTTATTTAACATTTCTATTACGTAAAATATGTTCAAGCTTGAATCTCATTCAACCACTCTACAGTTTCTTTATTTTTTAACCAGACTATAAATCATGCACGACAAAATTCACTGAACTATCACAGATCACAATGAATCAAAACTGTCATCCCGCTTCCGCCGACGTGGCAACAACTGAACTCATGTTGCCAAACTTGCTTTATCGTAAGAAGTTTAACCGATAAAGAATGAATTTGCATACCTCTATTGTTATTTAACAGTCAATCTTACTTTCTTTGTGTATCTACTGCAAAGGTAGCTACATTTCAAAAAGTTTTTCCATACACTGATATTTGAGTGAGAGTAAATCTGACAGTGTCACTTCTATCATGCTTCCCTTTCGTCATCGGCTACAGTTAGAGTTGCAACAACTTACGGTGTGTATATTAATATGCTAGCTGAAAGTACCAACTACGCTGGACACACGAACAATTATAAACTGCTGCGCAAGTCAACTCTGAAGTTTAATTTGTTTTTACCACAATCTTCAAAAACATTTTAAATTCTGTCATTAACCGAATTCACTAAAACTGTCTTTGATTTTAAACAGGCTCGTTTTTCTACTATAAAACGGTTCAGTTTTCTATTAAAAGTCGGCTTCAGTTACACACACAACAGCTTTTAAATTCAAAATAATTTTCTCTGAAAATCGGAACTGTTTTATAATCTTCCTGGTTTTTGAAAAATCTCTGTCGGTTCGTTATTTCTTTTCGCACCAGTAGTAAGGAATACCACACAGGATAGTGAGTGGTCCGGGAACCCTCCCCCTAAACGTCTTTTTAGGCTTCATTTTTTAAAATTTTTTGTTACAAATTTTAGCCTTTATATTTCCCCACCGCTTCAATGACTTGTTCAAGCAAATTTTGTTTTGCTTAAAGACTTTCAACAGAGGAAGAACACGCGCATTTAAAGAAATTTTACATAATAAATAACAATAAAATACTTCAAAAATACAGTGTACTGAAAATAAGAGTAGCATAGGCTATTAACTTTGACAGTTTTAAAATTGGCTAGGTATAACTTTATAAAAATAATAATGAAGGAATTAAAAAAAAGAAAACTTTCGGGGGTGTATAGCCCCGGATCCTCCCTGGTCACACTGTTGTTACGAAAATTAACATAGTTTAATTTTTTGTTATACTACACCTTTGGTAAACCTCTCGTGATTAGGAGGGAATGCAATAAATTGCGGATGGAATTAAGAAAAATCAGGGCATAAATAAATTTACAAAACAATCCGAGTAAATTTTGAGATGAGACAAGAACAAATCCTTCGATAATCGAAACGAGAAATAAATCTTCCATAATCGAGACGAGACGAGAAAACCTTATTTCTCGTCTCGTTAGCAACACTATTTGGACAGACGGAGATTGTCACTATGAGTTATACACTAAAAGCGAGCCTTCCCACTTAAAAGAGAATCAATGCGCACGCCAGGAACTTTTCCTTAGGGCGATGTTCAAAATAAAAGGGTGAATTGACAAATTAATATTCTGTAACTAAACTATTAGTGATAATAACTGGTTTAATGGTCTCCTTCCTCTCAACCTTCATTTATTAGTATCAATTTGCTAAAATAAATAAATAAATAAATAAATAAATAAATAAATAAAATAAAATAAAAACTTACACGCTGCAATTCTCTCTCGGAAGGGACTGCGGCGTCCAGAAGGTAAGGATTAAACATGTCTATTTTGTTAATTGTCTTGATCCAAACACCGAAACAATGAAATCATGTTTTTTTTACAAAACCAGACATGAGAATGTGTTAACTTCGTATTTTGAAAGGAAACAATAAATCAGCAAACCTAATATATATATTTTTTAATTTGATGCAATAAGCATATGATACTGATTGATAAAATTGGATTCCTTTTCTACCCAAAGGTGTGTGTAAGAAAATTGATTGTTAGAAGTGCCTTGAATCTGAAGAGAATTATTAAAAACGCTAAACTCGCTAGGCTATCTGCTTATTTAAAAAATGCCGAATTTTAGCTTTCTAAGTTGAGCGGCTGGTGAGATACTCAATTTTTTGCAAAAATTAGGACTCCTCCCCACTCCTCCTTGGTATATTATTATAATCAATATGATATTATAACATCTCAATTGGGATTGGGGTCTAATACAAACCGAAAATCTTTCCATTCTGCTTTGCCGTTTGGCCACACATAAAATTGGATTACATACACTATTATGTTATTTAAGTAAAGATAATGTTATATAAAAACATAAGGGAAAGAGAGGAAGGGGACGAAGAAGACTAAAATTAATGGATGATATAAAAACAGAAAGATTATACGCGAAGACGAAGAAGTTAGCGGAGGACCGTGGAGCATGGAAACTTCTCAGCTGCGGAAAGTGACCTGCCAATAAAGGCAGAATACCTATGATGATGATGAATGTTATAAATAACTACATAAATTGACTTGTGTCATTCACTTCCCAATTGTTCTGCGAATAGAAGCAACCGTAGGGTCCGTAACCTTGTTGTACGAGACTATATGCACATGTATAAAGAGACAATAATCATTCATCTTTTCTGATAGAAAATTGCAGTTTTGCTACTGGCTACACTGGTTTGACGCGTTTGACGTGCTTCCGTTTTATATTCTTCCTAGGGTGGGACAGAAAGAAGAAGTTTAACTTTACTTGTGGCAGTTAGCTCAGCTATTTTCTAATGTTATGGTCTATACAAGTACCAGAAACTAATAATAATAATAATAATAATAATAATAATAATAATAATAATAATAATAATAATAAATTACTAATTTAAACTGTGCTTTGTAATCTGTCACTAGTTTGAATAAAAGGAATTGTGACCCAAAATCTAAGTAACAATAACATATAATGAATTAAAATAGAGTAACAAATTATTATTTTTTTAAAAAAAATAACGATTTAAGTAGGTTAAACGCATACATTTTAATCAAAGTCGACCCTAACTATACATAGCACGTAGCATATATATAGCACAAATAACGCAGGAACTACTGTCGGTCATCGCGGCCAAGCTTATTAGTGCACGGGCTATTAATAAAAAAAAAAACTGGAGTGGGTTCAAACGCAGCCCAAGGAATTTTTAAATTAAATCATTAAAATTATCGTTATCATTCAAATTATCATTATCATACTTTTATCATTAAAATAAGACAAAAATGATACTGTAATATGTAATATGTAATCTGCCTTTCTATGTAATATGTAATGCATAGAAAGTGATTTACTTACGTTACGAAACATAGCTGAGCGAGCGAAGGAGGTGAGAAGCCCCGCAGGGCTGATTTTGTTCCACCTTAACTCCAATGATAATACTACGTCACATTATGTCACACTCGGGTGGAGCAACTTCGATGTAAATCTAACCTTATAACGAAATACTTTGGATAGTTTAATAATTACCTGCACCTTGGGCAGAAAGTGCTCATACACAAGCACTATACCTAATATAATGTTAATGTAAAAATAACAAAAGAAGAATGTTTTTAATATATGTAAAAAAATATATATTATGGGATATTATTATGTAAATGGTTGCTATGTAGTTGTTTATGGATACCTAATCATCATGTCTGTGTGCATGACAGTTTGAATAAAAATACATAAAAGTGTATCAACTAATAAACCATTTGATACCGTTCATCGACTTTATAATTTTGATAGAAAAGGTGAGAATAATAATAATATGTATAATTATTAAGGATATTTTTACATGCAAACTATTACTACCACTCGAGATTCATATATCATCGATCGAACCAGGTTGACGATGAGTCGTTATAAAAATTTTGGTTTACCTCACCCGGGATCTTGCTGTAAATTCATATCCCGAAGCAAAGTAAGAGTGAATTTACTTTTGTAATAAAGTTAATGAATACAAATTTCACAAGACTGAGAAGTGGTAGAATAATTATAAGAAAAATGAACGGTGAGGCAATAGAAAATGAATCCAATGAGGGTGATAACGGTGAACATAGTGTAGCACCAGGAATGACATTCGAAGAACGAATCTTGCTAACCTTACAGCGGCAAGAACAATGTCGAAAGGACGATTTTGAAGCCATGAAACAAAATTTGGTCGAATTGAAGCAGACGATAGAACAGAAGATAGAACAGAAGTCTGAAGAATCCAATAAGAAATACGAGGAATTAAGTAGACGAATGGAACAGAAGTCAGATGAAACGAAACAGTCAATTGTCCAGGCGATGAATCACATCTCCTCGCAGTTCGAGGAAAAGTTAAAAAAAAATATCTGAGGATTGTCAAGATAAGCACAACCACCAAATCCAGGAAATCAGTGATGTAAAAAAGGATTTAGAAGTAATAGAATCTTCTGTTCAACAGCAAAAGATTCAGGTCATCAATAATTCTAACAACATACGTGCAAATACGCAATTGATAGCTACTCTACAGGAAGAAATTAAGACGCTACAGGTTAAGGACAACACATACCACAATAATATGGGTAGTGAGCGCTTGGAGTTTCCCCACCCATCAGAGATGACTTCGCCTTCACCTGTGTCTGATGAGGATATTATTTTGGAAGAAATTCATCCGAAGAGTACAGATGGGCGGAAAAGGGATGGTGCAACGACATATCACGTCATGGATAGGAATTGTCACCCAATAAGTACACGGAATGATAAAAGAAAGGTAAAGTTAAGTGTTAAGATGAGTGAAATACGGGCTATGAGTAAATTCAGTGGTAAATGTAATGAAAACGCTACTTCTTTCCTGGAAAAATTTCAGGACGAATGCAATATAATGAGTATAGATAGATCACAATATATGAAATTAATCCCTCATGTATTACTCCCACCATGTTCTTTATGGTTTAAAGCAGTACGTGATCACATCAATACATATGAGGAATTCAAAGCGGCAATGATCGCGAATTATGAAAATGACTTTTTGCTTGCAAATCGAGATGCCACCATTAGAAATCAACATTTCAATCCTCGTTTGCATAAATCTGTTGTAGAGTTTGTTGTAAATACATACAACGAATTAAAAGTCGTTAATCCCTTGCAATCGGAATCTAGAATAATAGCATCGATTAGAAATTTGCTCCCATTTAAGTTACAACAGATCTTGTTTTCTACACAGTGTATGAGTTTCAACCATTTATTAATGCTTGTCCAATGCTATGAAACTCAATACCATGCTTTGAATCAAGAAGCAGGAGTGGGTAAAAATAAGAATAATTCAGATCATTTTGTACCTGTTCGGAATCTAAATATCAGAAGTGTGAACGATACGGAACACAACCTAAGCCGAGTAAATTCTAACAATCAAAACGAGCAAAATAGGCAAAGTTATGTAGGGAATCCGCCTAACCTAATTAATCGTGATAATCCTGATGTCAGATCACCCAACAGAAGTAGACTTAAAAACAATCGGAATATAGGGCGAAATTACAGGAATACAACAAGCTACATGGATAGACGTAATTGGAGGTCAAGAGAGGGCACTTCGTATCAAAATCAGAATCACGATGAAATACATGTACAACATATTGTGGAACCTAATCATGATTGTGCAGTACAATGTACTTTATTAGAATCATATGCAAGTATGAATGTAAGCTGATTACCGTTAATGAAATTAGGTTAAACTCATATCAGTTATAGATTCTTGTAAACTTTTATTTTTAAGTTTATGTGTTAATATCAATAATGAAAATAATTCTTATGACTTCGCTATACAGGCAATATGAGGAATTATAATTCGATTCATAATTGATTAAAAGCAAAGATTATTTATATTAGATTGACTTGTGTTGAAGCTTTGTTATCAAAGATTATGTTAAGAATAAGGTTCATTCTATTAAGTTAATTATTCAACGACTGTCTTGAATGAGATTCTTCTATATTTTGATGCCTTATTGATCCAATGTTTATTTTAAAATATCACCTAATATAATTATTATATAATGCGCCCTGGATAATGGTAACTCATGTTTGTTTTTTACGATTTTGACTTCGCACCCTTCAAAGATTAAATAAATGGGCGACGACATTTTAATAATAAAATATAATAATAATGTAATGAATGATAATGAAATAAATATAATTAATGTAATAAAAGATAAGTATTAATGAAGTGAAAGATTTGTTATAAATGTATCTATATCTATAATATGTAATGAAGATACATACGAGGGGCGATCAAAATGTGATGGACATATGTAATGTAAGATCATTATTGTAAACGGACCAGTGGTTCTTGAAGATAAAAGCCAAGCTCGCTTATGACTTTTATATTCAGTCCAATTGTCGGGCGACATTTTATATAACGAAATACTTTGGATAGTTTAATAATTACCTGCACCTTGGGCAGAAAGTGCTCATACACAAGCACTATACCTAATATAATGTTAATGTAAAAATAACAAAAGAAGAATGTTTTTAATATATGTAAAAAATATATATTATGGGATATTATTATGTAAATGGTTGCTATGTAGTTGTTTATGGATACCTAATCATCATGTCTGTGTGCATGACAGTTTGAATAAAAATACATAAAAGTGTATCAACTAATAAACCATTTGATACCGTTCATCGACTTTATAATTTTGATAGAAAAGGTGAGAATAATAATAATATGTATAATTATTAAGGATATTTTTACATGCAAACTATTACTACCACTCGAGATTCATATATCATCGATCGAACCAGGTTGACGACTACCCTTGGTGAGTCGTTATAACCTCACCCTCTTCCTTGTGACCAACTTCAAAACAATTGACTAGGGTAGCACGTGAAAAAAAAATGCAATAATTTAGATTGCAATTTTTAGATAATACCAATTAATCTCACTTTAACCTGAAGTGTAAATGATTTTGTTTGTTCCTAATTTAAAATTTTGTTTCTTGAAGAGCAATCAATATTTTAAAGGGAATTGATTGCTTTTGTAAATATGTTATTTTTGTATGGAGTCCCATAATACGCATATGTATAATTTCAACCCCAATTCTAAAAGCCATAAATTGCAGTAAAAGTCCAGTACTTTTTTTTTTTGTATAAATGCTTCAGTTTACTTCGTCCTAGGCAGTCAATAACAGAAAAAGAAAAACGGTGTCAAAAATTAAGCAATAAAACAGTCACAAAAAGTCAAAGGGTAAAAAGTAAATAAATTATAAAAACCTCGTTTTGTTTGGAATAATGCTTCGTTTGAAAGCAATAACACTCACATGTGCGTGAGGAGAGAAAATCCTGAAAGAGGGGGAAATATCCCGAAAGAAAACTTTTTCACCTTGGGCTGGATTTTCCGCTTCTGGTACATAATAGGGGAATTTAAGTGGCACAGTTGGAAATATTCCTTCATTACAAACTGAACCAGGTAGAAACCATGATCCTCGAATAAATAGGGATGTGTCAGGATATTTTTTAAAAAAGCTCTAAAGCTTACCCTCTTTTCTTCTTTCGTCCATGTTTGTGGCGTCACTGCCCACTGACATCGCACGCGTGACTGCAAAATGACCATGAAATATGTTCCTTGGTGCTTCCACGCTTGATTGAATGTAAAAAAACTCAGTACTTAAGCTTTACTAGGGATTTATAAAGCAAATTCCGAAGGTCGTAGCCATGGTCGATATATAAGGGATCACCACATATTACGTAACGCGACAAAAGAGGGAGGAACTTCGGACTTGCGTTACGAAGTATGACAAGGAGGGATAAGGGGGTTTACGACCTCGTTATGTAATGCATGTTTTTTCACTGCATTTTTTAAATTTTTATTCCCAGGTTTATATTCAATCTTTTAAACAATTTTATTTAATATATTCCATGTTTTTTTTTAAATAAATAAATTGTTTCGGAAAATTGAGAACATATACAAGGGCACCAGAAGGTGGGGGCAAGGGGCCCGGCTCACCTTGGCTCACGAAAATATATAATGTGTATTACTAAACTTCTTAATATTTTCTTAATACAAATAAAAAATACCAAACGTAACATAGCAGCCAGGGAGATGGCCCCTAGAAAATTTTCTTTGGGTGTCCCTGAGCATATTGCCTTTATAAATTGAATCATACAGAAGGAGTTTGAAGACACTATTAGACACCAGCATGATTGACGACGAATACTTCGTGTATTACAATACAATAAAACTCCGTGGCTATCGCAGCATTGCATTTACGGCACACGCTTTTCTGGAGTTAGTTGTTAGTGATCGTAACCGCCGTTGAAAATGCCCTCGCGTTCCCACTCGTATCGGATATCTGAGAATATTTAAAACTTTTGAATTGAATCCTTACCCACTCTATTTTTCTAAGGGGTTTCTCATGTGAAACAGAAGAAACTTTTTTCGTGAAATATTTTCCGCGACGGAACGATCCACGATTTGCAGAGCAAAATAAGATATTGAAAAGCTAATTCGTCGAATATTCATCTCGTACTGATTTTTATAGCTTTTGGATTTGAATATTTCTGGTAATATCGATTTTATTTGGATTCTGGCACTGATTTACGACAAGAAGAATTTAAAAAGGAATAACCTGATGTCCAAAGTCCAAACAAAATGCTCGAAAAGCTTGTTCTCAAATATGTCCCTGCTCCAAGTGTGCATTCACTTCAAATTTGTGGTCGACGAGGAAGAGAATTTTTTTGCATCGTCGACACTGGCAAACTTCAAATATATAAAGTATCCTGGATCCCTGAAAATGAGACCAATGTTAGTTATTTAGACCCTTTTTGGCCTGTATTTTTGGGCTGTATTTTATCTTTGCCAATAATTGCTGACTTAAAAGCACAGGTGCGCTATCCTTGGGAGAGCGACAGTATACAATTTCGAAGAATTAAAACTGATGAATTAAACAACCTGATCGGGTTGAAATATTGCGGTACTACCATTTTCTAATACTTTAATTTGTTGGCGAAAAGCACTACTCAGAATACAAGCATTTTGTAATAAAAATTTCTACCATTTAACATAGGTTTTGTTGTAATAACCCGCAAAATAAGCAAAATTGGTGAAAAAGGTAAAAAATTGTTACGTAACAAAGGGGGGAGGGGTTCCAAATTGCGTTCCGAAGTTTGACAAGGGGGAGGGAGGGGGCCAAAAATAGCGTTACATAATATGTGGACGGCTCCTAAGATATAAAGTGTAAAAGTGTTGAAAGTATCTGTACGCTGGCTGCTTGTATACTTCCTAAGTTCAAACAACATAAATATTACATAGAATATAATCCAGTTAACCTTTACTCTTCTAATCCTCTTCTAACCTTTCCTTTCCTAATCCAGTTAACAATATATATATATATATATATATATATATATATCATTCACTCTAAAAATAAGAATTAGTCCTAGATGCGACAGGACTATTGTCTGTCCTATTAGCGACCGATTCATTTACATTAAGATGATATAATTCCCTCTCGTAAAATATGTTTGCCTCTCGCGTTATTAGCGTCTGAACAACATTGCTATGAAAAATGTGCCAGTGATACTTTTCGCAAAATATATGTTCCCTCTACAGTGAATGCAAATAAAGCTTGTTAGTTTTGAGTCAGATTTGACATAAAACATCAAATAACTTAACGAGACAATAGGGATATTTCTCTGAAAAGTACTATATTCCTATGTAATTAATTATTGAAAATCAAATTGTAATATCCTTTTTCTTCAAAAGCTCTGCTTTCTGTACTTAATTTAATTCAAATCTAATTACTCACTAAGCAAAGCACTATATTTTATTTGGGAAAACTTAAACGTGTAATAGATTCGCCAATCATCTACTTTTTACACTTCCTAAGACTCTATGAAGAAAATGAGAAAAACATTTCAATAACATAAAATAGCTTTTGAGATCCCAACCATCTGATTGGCTACTCCCAACCAATAGCACCAATTACAATGCAGTATACTCTAAAGAATCTAAGAGGAAAACAAAGTATTTAAATATCTTCTGTCATTTTATCTAGCAAAACATTAACAAATTGTTTGTGTCCAGATGTTTGTTTGTAAAGTTATTTAAAGGAAGAGAGGGGATTGAAGTTTATCCTACAGGTATCTTATTAAGGTTTAATTTTTTAATGGTTAAGCCCAACATGTATAATCGTGGGAAGTTAAACTGAAATATTTCATTTCATTTTTTAAATTGTTAATTGTTAAGGGTGTATATTCCTTGTAATTATGAAACGGCTGGAAGAAATGAGACCTCTAGGAACCTAAATTTTTCATAGTACATTTTAGATTCTAAATCTCACTAACATGAAACAAGTTAAAGAAAAGAAAACCTCATCTTCTTCCATTATCTTAGTATGAACGAATTGGTGATCATAGGCCAGTTAACACATCGAATCGACCGCTCATAGGACAGTTAACAGTTCCCATCTCACATAAGACTGTCGCAAGTAGGATGACAACCTTAAATAATATAACATCTATCAGCTACACCAACATACACCTATACACAATATTTACAAAACAATATACATGTTAAATACAACTCCATTAGTGTTTCTCTTTTATACACACAGTTGTTTTGTCGTCTCAAAATAGTGGTAAAAAATACCCCATTAATATCTCATTTATAACCCATTAGAAAATAACACATCTAAGTGGGTATTTTTCTACATTAGGAAGAAAATTAATTTAAAATACACCCTAAACTAGTGCTATCAATTTAAAATTACAACAAATGATCTACATCAAAAAAGCTACATTCAAACTTTTATTATTTTTTTAAAGAGTAATAACCCAGGTGAATATGATGGAAATCCTAAAGTGGCTTTAGCCTATAGTACAGTTCTCAGTACATCCATTGTAAATTTATTCCTTGAAGAAGGGTAACTGCTACATTTCAAGAGGAAGGTATTGAATTAGCAGACAAAGCAATCAGAAAATATAGTCCATCAGTACTAGCTTCGTATTCCAAGGAAAAAGAGTACTCCAAATTGTCGTTCTATTTAAATTATTATTATCCTTTGGCTTACTACCTAATTAGTGGGCAAGGGCGCCCATGTTGTGATTTCCAAGGAGGGGAAAGTACAAGCGACGTTTCAAAAATAGTTTCAAATTTTGCTGTAACTAATGTAAAAAATTCTATTGGATTTTCGATATTCTGAAGTACAATTCCATCTAGGGGGGCCAGCGCCCTACCTTGTCCCCCCTGATGGGCGCCCTTGTTAGTGAGTCAATGTTTGTAAACTTTACTAATATTTATCACATTTCGGAACGGTTTAAAATATCGAAGTCCTGTAAACGGTATTATAATTTTCTCGTTAATTGGCCCATGTAAATCTGCAGTCTCCTCACATACAGTGAAAACATCAAGAAAATTAAGTTCTCTGAGCACCCGACATGACCAACCAGAATGCTTTAAGTTAAAAGGTAGAAAGTGCAATGAATTGGGATAACAGGCAGACCTTCAGTGACCATAGAAAAATTAGGACAAACGCATATTTGGACAAACTTCAGCGTACGTTTTGACACGTAAAGAAACTTTCAAAAGTTGCTTTTAAAAAATGTCCAAATCATGTTCAAAGTGATTTATGTTATTTTCATTATTTATTTTACGTATTTGCTTAGCTTTTGCAGTGTAGTGTCATAAGGTACAGGTATACTTCAGTAACAGTTTTGTCTCAGTAAGAGGCAAGGTATTTGTACAGCATCAATTTTAAGTTTACAAAGAAATTCAGTTTTCCTCATTTTCCCGAGAACTACGCATGAGGTTTTAAGGTCAATGAAGAGATGTTCGCCATGCTGGGAAATTCGCCGTAGTTGTTGTTTTCGTAATCGTAAATAAAAACTATGGGTTGGAAACACTCACTTATGCCGCTAAAAATCAAGTAATACGTGCCTTGTTTGCACTGACATCTGCAATATGGTAGTCAAACTAGTAAGCAAGCAGTACAGTTTCTAATGAGCACGCCGCGCGTAGTTATGTCGAAACGGACGGAGAGGCGCAGGATTACTATAGTACGTTGGAAATTCTTATTTTTTGTAAGATAAGAATTATATTTAGTTCTGCTAATTATTTGATATGTAACCGTAAACTGTAATAATGTTGTGAAAAGATTTTCTTTGGAAAGCGTTCATATAGAAGAAAACAAATATTGTTATCTTTCGGCTATGAATTTGATGGTAAGACCGCCAGAGGAATGCACAATGTGGCGAAATTGGAATTTATGGCAAATTTGGAAGTCCAGAAATTCGTCTGCTGTTCTTTTAACTCGGAAGAACATGTGTGCGGAGACAAAATCAAGTAACAAGCAAGGTGTGGGAAAACTGATCTCCAATGGAAACTACAGTAGACCTACAACATCAAGGAGTGAACAATATCAAGACAGAAACCAAAGTGCAGTGGCTTCTCTGCAACCAAGATGTGGTGGAATAAAGTAGTAGTTGTGAAAGCTAAGTGAATCAAGTCAACATTTTGTGGTAAGTGTGTGGTGAGGATTATTTCAATCCCAAAGGGGGAAAAAACGTTGGATTAGTATCAATTCTTAATTTGGCTAATTGGTTTTGTGTGAACTACCACAAAGGTTCAGTAGTAGTTTGTACACAATGTGCGATAATGGTGACACACTTCCTTCCGATTCAGGATCTGATTAAAAGAGCGTTTGATGAGATCGTATACATTTGTAGATCTACTCTTACCTTTGTAATACGTTTCAATTGTATCCTTTGAAACATGGTAGTTACTCATATTTTTATAGTATTTTTCAGTAGATTTTTAACTTCTATGCTAATTCTGGCTCATTTACGCTTTGTTGTCTTTGGCAACTGCTTTTGTGCATAGGCGAAATACAGTCAAAGTGACGATAGCATGATATATAGCTTATATGGCGAATTGCCCAGCATGTGATGGGAAGTTCGCCACTTTTCCTTATTTTCATATTTTTAATATTATGGCATAAGAATGAGTAACACAGTATTTATTTTATTTTCCTCATAATCTGCAATTACTACTTTATTTACAATATAAATTTGGTCGTTCTCCCATAATTCGTTAAGAAGACAAAAAATAAATGGCATTTTGGTGGCAAACTTCCTCTCAGTTATCTTATACTAGTGAATATCATCGCTTAATGTAATCTACCGGTTTTTAAATGTTTTATTTTTGGATATTTCTTTCCCGCTAAAAGTCAAACAATAATATATAATTTAACACTAGTTTCATCTAAATTAATTAAATCGCTTATTGTTACCGTAGATGCACCATTAAAGCTATGGAAACCAGATTAGTTACTTTTTTTTTTTTCAGTTCGAAATGTATTAAAGCTCAAATTACGCCACACCTGATATTATTACAAATGTAAGTTACTTATCACAGGTTAAAAACAACTAACGTTGCTTAGTTTTAGTTTTAGTTTATTATTTGTAATTTTCACATTAACTTAATGATTCTTAAATTTTATTAACATACGTGTATATCGTACAGAATGAACAAACAGATTTGTAAGACATGGGTAATGGTGATTGGAACGAAACAGTGGCGTCGATTTCTTTATAACTTTTGTGGAGACCCATTCAGATTACTCAGATATTATCTAATAAGACATTAATGAGTACAAAAAAGTAAGCTCAAGCAAACTTCAAGGAATCCGGGTCCCCTCCTTCCCCCCAGGATCGGCGCCGATACAACAATGCGATCTGTATGAAAATATAGAAGTTAAAGAGGAGAAAGTAAAACAGGTGACCAATTTTCGGTACCTGCCGTATTTTACAGGCTATAAGACGCCTCCAAAATTCAGATCCGTCTTATACTCGAAATTAACATATAAATGTCCAGTGCTTGATTTAAAATTCCCGCCAGTCTTAAAAATGGCCGTATACTCGATGCCGCGGGAAACTTATCTCTTATCTTGCAACATTGGATTCAACTGGTAGCAGCAGTGCACCGATGAGACGAACATGAGTTGCGGAGATTCACAAGCTTGCTAACACTGTCTCTCTCCCGCCCTGCCTTCACAAAATCAAATCGGTGGCAATCGATTATGTCGCCCAGTTTGTGCGAACAACATACATTCGTTGTTGCACGGTGTACTTCATGGCTGTCACTTGTGCACTGTTGCTATGCTTCGACAAGTAGAGCTTATCGGACCATGCTCTTGGTCGCAAAAGTGCTGCCCCCTTCAATTAGACTGAACACTATTAGACTTAACGCCCAAGGATTAATTTGTTACTGTTGTCATCAACTTCAAGCAGAAACTATGGGAATATCAGCAAATTCATGAGGCCGGTTCTTAGCAGTAACACCTTTAAGTTTTAAGGGGTTCCTAGCAGGAATCTGAAAAGTTATAAAATCTCATGTCGAGAGTCAAAAAGTTCAATTTTGGTATTGAATACATTATACTACTGTAATTACAATACAGTAGAGTGACTAAAACTCGGCACTCGATAATCTGGCGGTCGAGGTAACTCGGCTACACCCTGGCAGGGCGAAAAAAAGAGCACAGACCCGTTCAATGTCATTGCCCAAGTGCGTGTGGGTGTGTCTCCTCTTCCTACATTCCTTTTTTTTCACTTCTCCACCACGTATCTGGCGTTGGTGCGCACTCAGCTGACCTGCAACCTTTGCCAAATCCTCTGTTATATTCTGAAGCAACCAATACGCAAGTAAATTACTGTATTTTCTGGGGAAACACTCGTACTTTTTTTTTTTCAACAGCTATTTTCCCATAACGTCTTAAGCGCTCTTATAACTTTTCCTTTTTTCCATTGACAATTTGAATATTTTCAAATTTCTGTTATTTTATTTTATATAAAGATCAATAGAATTGTAAAATTGCATTGACAATTAATATGTATTAACAATGTAATTATATGATATAATTTACTTTATTTCATATTACAAATTTAAATTTTATATATATAAAAACAACAATATTGAAAATTCATTGCCACAGAAGAAAATGGTTGTCATAGACAATTATGGACACTCGTACTTATTCTTTCCTTAACCCCATTCCCGATAACCAGCCATTTTCACAATTCGGCCACACTTCGCTCCACATTAGTCCGAGTTGTCCGGACTCTATTGTATAATAATAATCATTATTATAATAAAATATGAAAATGAAACTATTCGGTCTTCTACGCATGAAGGTTGTGAATAAGTATTTCCTTAATCGAAAACAAGTATATTTTGTCAAAACTTCAGTATCTTCATCACACTTTTGTGCCTTCACTTCACTGAGCCAAAAGATACTAGAAAAACTTTTGTTCTTCAAACATTTTGGATGGAACATTTTGAAAATTGATTATCTCTTATTTGATATTTCACTTTCATTCGTTCATCATTTTCTTCTCTTCTACCTTAAAATACCAAAGTATAACTTTCGTTTCTTGGCAGTTACTTTTTGAGTAACTTTTGTCCTAGGAGTAACATGAACTTTTCTTGCTTTAGAAAATTCGATTACAATTTGACAATTAACACTGATTTTTAATATCTATTGATCACTTATTATGTCTATTTTTAGCTCTTTGAGAAGTTTGTTGGCGTGGTTTCCACGTATATGAAAAATCTCATATGTTGGCAATTTCGACGAAAATTCACATTCTTTCTTTCCGAAAAATTGTCAAAAAACCTACGAAATGGGATTTTTGCCCCACGGGTTGGCATCATTGATTCTTAGTTCAGAATCACTGCTTTAAAGAATTGTACATGATCATACTTAAAGATTGTAGATTCCGCAGCAGACACCAAAGAAAACCAACAAGAAAATAAGAAAATAATAGTAATACCAATATGAAAACCAACAAGTAAATAAGAATACTAATCACTTACTGAAAGAAAATAATTTTTAACAGCAAATTAACACTTAGTCTCTGCAGAAATACTTACCATTCCAGAAGCGATTTGAAGTTTGAAACTTTGTACCCTTCTGAAAGAACACTGTTTAAGAGAGTTATTTATATGCTATCTATTCAGCTGAAATTTAATAAAAGTAATTACAGAATAATTCCGTGGGCGATAAAATATAGAAAACTTAAAAGTGCGACATCTTACCTAAAACTTTTTACTTAAATTTAGATTCAAATCATACTGACATTCTAGTATATTATACGAAGTATCATGACAAGGAACTACATAATTTATACGGTTTACCAAACATTGTTAGGGTCATCAAATCTAGGAAACTGAGGTGGACAGATCATATAGCCAGGATGGAAGAAAGTAGGGACGTTTTCAAAGTCTTAACTGGAAAACGAATCGGAAAACGACCATTAGGAAGACCTAGACGCAGATGGGAGGACAATATTAAGATGGATCTCACGAAAATATTAATACAAAGTAGAAACTGCATCCAGTTGGCTAAGGATAGCAGTCAGTGGAGAGCTTTTGTGAACGCGACATTTAATTCCCGGGTTTCCTAGACCATAGAGTGAGTTAGTTATATCAAATGTTAGATTTAATGATCATGGAAAACGGAAATGGATATCCAATATAAAAAAGATATAATCCAGCCAGCCAAGTAACTGATGAATTGTTCAGTGTCCCTTCCCGATTTGTGGCGCCCCCCTCTCAAAAAATCCATCCATTATCAAAAATAAAATGAATATAAATTTTCTTAAAATATTTGTATTATTTTTCTACAATGACAGGAAATAATTAATGTGTCTTGTTAATATTTGGTAATATTTTTTTCAAAGCAAGTACAAAGTTTGCTAACTTGACGTTACAGCCAGGACCGTATTTGCGCTTACCATCATGGGCCATGACCCAAGGCGGCAAACTTTCTCGAACCATTTTTTTTTTTCTTCTTTTTATACACCAGTTCTGAAAATTGTAGCGGCTAGTTTTGCTATTGAAGCTGTTTCATTTTCTAATGACTCCGGACAGTAAAACTGTTAAATATAATTCTGGTTAGCAGCAGCTTTCTGTAATCTTTTGTTTGAAGTATCTTTGTTTCAAAATTATGCCAGTGTTATTGATAAGATTATGTATGGTTATATAGACATAATTTGAGATGTTTATAGCAACATAAATCTATAAATGACATAATTGTTTTTCTCTTATTAATTAGTAGATCTTCCAATATGTCCCACTATCCTTTTCATTTATCCAGTTCAACGCCCTGCCAAGTGACGTATATAGGGGGGCTATAGAACTTAAGCTCGCCCCGAAATAAATTTGTTAGCTTTTCGCATTCCTCGTACAACAATAATTCTTCTTACCATGTCTAAGAATTTCATTAATTTTAAATTTTCGTATGCTTTTGGTTCCGAAATAATGATGTATTTGTCAAATTTCACCCCATTCAGGTATTCTTGTGTCCTTCCCATTCTCACTCAATGTTTTTATTCCTCATACTAGGAAGTGTCATTATAGAAATACTAAAGAGAGAAAAATGAACTTTATTAAAATTTGTTAGATCCCCACCCCCAAACAAAGTCCTAAATACGCCACTGCCCCTGCCGATAAAAATTCTTTTATTGTATTAAAACTTATTGTAAATACATATTCACCTTAGTACGTTATTGACAATGAATAAGAATATAAAAGGCAGCCATAATCTGGGCTTCACGCGGCCAGTTGCCCCCTCCTCCGTCCTGAGTTTCAGATATACATATCTTCTGAGAGAGAGATTGCAGCCACTAATATTATAATTATAAACTAATAACAATATTCTACTTACGTATATCTGAGAAGAATTTTATTTCTCTTAGCGTTAATCAGCAGTAAAAATGTTTAAATGACATTAGCAAAAAAAAAAAAAAAAAAAAAAAAAAAGACAGTAGTCGCAAATTGACACTATTTCGATGTTGCAAAGTGTTTAGCGGCCCATACACGTAAACACATGCCTGAAGAAACAGCCCGACTTGTATGAAAAATGATAAAACCACAGGCAAGTTGATCGTGTATGGCCTCGTTCATTCATGTTGAAAGTTTTCAAAATCTTCTGAAAACATGTTTGATGTTTTTGCCGTTCTGCATGCATGTTTACCGTGTATGGGCTCGTTCATGCAAGGTGGCTGTTTTATATTTAGGTCCGCCAATCACGACAGCGGAAGAAATCACGTGAGTCTCTCCTCCGTCGCATGCCAAGGTCGTGCAGTTGCAGAAAGAAAATACACGCGTTTCCTCGTCCTCCACATTTCTCAAACTACAGTGAAACCTCCACTAACGGACACCTCTGTAAAGCGGACACCTCTCATAACGGACATATTTTGTAATCCCCAAACACTGTAATAGGAAAAAAACATGTTGACAAACCTCTCTAAAGCGGACACTCTCTAGTACGGACACGGACAGTCTTTTCTGTCTCTTATAGGTATTATTAACCTCCATATTACGGACACTTTCTCTAGAAACAAGTTGAAAAGTACAGAAAAAATACATGTTCAGAAATGCATACATGTATCACCAAGGAAGCATTGTAATAACATTTTTCCTCGTCAACTGGCTGTTCAGAAACTCAGATGAAGCGTCTTTGTTTAACAACACCCTCATATCCTTTGCTCGCATTCCACTCCCACCCAATCTGTTTTAGAATCAAAAGTCATTGACAGTTGCCTGCCATTTGGGATGACACGTCATTCTACTGTTCTGCTGGAATCAAGCAGAAGACATGTTTGGTAATTTTTGTCCGCGTATTCGCATTTTGTCTTAGTGCCTCTATTTGTAGACGGAAATCTTTTTAAGTCATTCTGCGTCGAATAAGCAATAAGGTGTAAGTTGTTGTGAGCTTTCGAAATGCCACGAGAAGCGCAAATTTTCGAAGAATATTGAGGTGTGCGAAGGATAGCTGAAAATTTTTGTATCGGTAAAACACAAGCACCTGAGATAATATAAAACCAAGACAAGTTAATAAACTTGTGATGTGAAAATGACAATGAAAATAGTGTCTCATTGCTTTGAACAAAGTTGGTGTGCAAGTGAATGTTTTTATAGAGTGCGGAATGAAAAAAAAATCCTGTGTTAGGGTCGATGCTAAAAGCTAAGAAATTTGGAGGTAGCAACAGAAATGAATGTTTCAGATTTCAAGGTCTCGAACGAGTGGTTAGAGAACTTTCGGATTAGACACAAAATTTCTTTCAAAGCGATTTGTGGAGAATCCGCAGATGTCGACATGCCCACAGTCATAGAACGGTTTGATAAATTACCTTCAATAGTTTGTAATTACATATCATCTTATTTAGTAATTTACGTAAGAAAATATCGAAACCTCTCTAAGACGGACACCTCTCTATAGCGGACAATTTTTGATTCCCCACGGCTGTCCGCTTTAGAGAGGTTTCACTGTACTTTCAGTATGTTGGACAGCACGTTGGTACGTGTGTGGTCAAAAAATTCTTTCAAGATGCATGATGAAAGAAACCTTTCATACATGTTGGTAATGCAAGTGCGTGCGTCTATGGCGCGCTTTAGTCACTTTCTAATATCACGAAAGGAGACAACAACACCGAACTTTGAGCGAGGATTCGGCAACATGTATTATGTTGTGAGAATATTCAAGTAAAGATATCTAGATCCTTTAAAGGGTGATCCAAGCAAACTTTGGGGGACACACTCCTCCCCCTCCCATGCGAGGTTCGTCATTCACACAAGAAGTCACTAGGTAGAGCAATCACTTCTACCCTTGAATTATACAGTAATATTTACATATTTCGACCCCTTAGTTAAAAGTTGGTTTTGTTAGTGTCCAAACTATATACAACTGTCTTGCATTACAAAGGTAAACAAGAAATCTGTATGAATGATCTAAAATTATAAGGCATATATTGCATTTGCTTACTGTTATAACACCTCTTAAAGTATCTTTCTCTTCCTAGATTATATCCTTCGTTTGACAATTATAACCCAAATTTTCTAATAATAGGGTCTACTGTTAATTATCGTTTTTTTTTTTTTTGTTATTTCTGTGTATTTCCTTAGATAACAACAACAAAAATAATAATGACAAAAATATGAAAATAACAACTTTTAACGTTTTGGAATTAATTTATACAGGGTGTCCGGAAATTCACGAAACTCGAAATTTGTAGCATTTGAATTTTTGAACGATAATTGCGAATGAAATGAAACAGACATACAGCGAAAGCCTGTCTGTGTAGATTCTTTTTTAACAATATAAATTGTGGGGGCACGATTCGACATTCGTATTCACGAATTCCAGAAACATAGGAAAGTGATGTTTTTTTTTGTTTTTTTTTAATGTGGAGACAATTATGATATAGGATTGTTTGTGGACAAAGAGCGATGTTAATGAGTAGACTGGATGGGAATATATCTTCTGAAAGTCATTGTCAGGGGGTAGATAGATTACTACTTTTTCTCCATGACTTGCAATTTTTTGTTTGTTTGTAACAGTTTATTAATCGCATAGTTGGTGTCCATCTAAATGTGTTGGTACTGTCTGTTTCCGTCAGTGTTGCTATATTACGCAAGAACACCGAAAAACCTTTCTTACAGCACGCCTATATCACGGATGTGGGATGCCTGCATTTGTCCCCAAAGTGTCGTTCTTGTTTCAGAACTATACATTCCCACTCAGTCATTAACACGGCCATTTCTCCACAAATAATGCAACACCAGTATTAAGTTCGTGATTTTTCATGTTTCGTTAAAAAAAAAAAAAAAAACCTTCGTATGTTTTTTAAGTTCAAGAGAACACATTTCGAACCATCTACCATAGTTTATACCTCAAAAATATCTACAAGGACAAACTTTCCCTGGATAGCAGTTTTATTTCATTCACACTTACGGTTCAAGAGCTCTGATGTTGCAAAGTTCGAGTTGCGCGAGTTTTCCCACACCCTGTATTAGGATTTATGATTATTTATAATAAGTAATAAACCCCTAGTACAATTTAATTTTTAAACATAACTGCGTTAACATAAATACAAAGTAAGGTTATTTGTTCATATACATTTTTTTTTTCACAGGAACCTATGCCTTCAATAACTATATATTGATTCTTGAATTAATTTGAAGTTAAACTGAAAAGCATAGATCTTTCTTCAGGGTTTCTTTAAAAGGGAAGAAAGAAAGAAAATAAAATATTCTCCAAGGAGTAGTGGCACAAGTTAAAGTAAAATAAAATGTGTAAGTTATTTTCTCTCTCTATGAAATAAGTCTGACTGAATAACTGAACACAGCCTGGCCCAAACTGCTTGAGCAAAAAACTTGAAATTTGGGATGTACGTAATATCTATGACGTAAGATAGCACTAAAGAAGATTTTTGGGAATTCGAGGTGAAGTGGGGTGCAAATGGTGGTCGCTATTATTAAATAAGATGTTCATATTTCGGATTCTCTTGAGGTTAAAGGCATGAAATTTCGTTTTTATACTTTGTTTTTTTGTTTTTTTTTTTTTTAAAATAATTAAACGCGGGTTTCAGTCTGTTCTATTTGACCGAGAAGGAAAAAAAAGAAGTAGGTTGGTACACTACGACGCCTAAGCGAGCCTTTCAAATTTCGTGCTTTACTTCGAATTGAGATGAATCCAATATAAAAGGCACAAGACAAGGAACGCAAAATATTGCCTGCAGTATCATGTAGGGCAGAGTTTCTCAACTTGGGATTTGCGATACGTTTTCATGGAGGTCACGAAGATAAGCGAAAGAAATATAATTAGAATCTAATACCGGAAAATAATTTTACATGTTGTTTTAAATTTTTTTTTCTGGTAGTCATATTTTTTAGTTTTATACATACTATTAAGAACAACGAAAAAAAGACCCACTGCACATTTTCAACAGGTACAAGTTGCAGAATTGCAAACGTAGCCTATGTGTGTGAGCCAATAGTCTTTTTTCCAGCAAGCTGTTCACAATAAAGGTAGATTTTTGGTGCAGGACTTTGTTTGTTTCCAAAATTTTATTAACAGTTTTTGATGATACTGAACACCAGTGGTTTATTTACGATTTTATTTCGGGAGGGGCTTTGCTAACTTTCGGGGGGGGGGCTTTGCCTGAAAATATGAAAATTCTGCAAGATGTTTCATATACTTTACTATAGTAAGTAAGATTTGGGGGGGTTAAGCCCGGAAGCCCCCCCTAAATACGCCACTGCTGAACACATACACAACAATGTACCAAACTAACAATATGAGGTAACTCAAAGTGGTGGCTTCTTGAAAATTAAAATGTTCAATAACTTTTATAACAACTGTCCAAGTTTTTTTTTCTTTACCAAAATTAGAAAAATATCTATTTTTTATCACATGGCCCAAAATTAAGGGAGTTATGAAGTTTTAAAATTTTCAAATGGCCTCAATTTTGAAACAATGCGAGGGATCGGATTCAATAATATGAATGAATTGACCTTTGATTTTAGTCCATTCCTTTTAGGGAAGTTATTGTAACCACTACATGCAAGAAATGGATTCTACTAATTATAATAGAAATAGATGGATATCATGAGATCTCCGCAATAGGCATATTGAAAATCTCACGCAAACTTAGGTTATATTACAAATCAGAAATTATTATTATAGCTGGGTTCGCTAGCAAGAGGATGTGATAAACTGGGGGTCGTGATAGGAATTATTTATTTATTTATTTATTTATTTATTTATTTCTAGACACAACAGGCTATATAACCCAATTACAGTGTCCGTTACATGTATTAAGCGACTATAACACATTCATACATTTATATTATAATACAACTATAGTTATAATGTAATTGCAATATCATTGATGTTCTTTCATTTACAATTATTTCTTATTACATTACAAAGAACTTCCTTGAATTGACTTACGCTGTTACTATTAATATCCAAATCCATTGTGTATTTTGTTAACCTATTATAGGTTGTACTCAATCTCCATACTGGTGACCTCTTGTTTGCGTTGGTGTGTAATCTGTCGCAGTAAAAGAAATTGAAATTTTCAAGGCGAGTTACATTTGTAGGAGTGCGTATTTTAAATTCTTGCAGTAAATTGGTGCAATCGATTTTATTATTAAATAACTTAAGTAGGATAGAAATGATCGATCTGGCTCAACATTAGCCATATGAGGCCAACTCACAAGCCCCTGGGAAAATGACCACCGTGCACCGTGAGCCCACGGTCTTTTACGACCTCCATTTTAGGGGTGAATTTATTCCCTTTTATGAGCACTTTTTAGGGGGTGTATTCGTTCTCTTTTACGAGCACATTTTAGGGGGTGATCTCGTTCCCTTTTATGAGCACTTTTCCAACCCCTATGTTAATTACGAACACATAGAAGAGAAGATAACACATAAGAGTACGTAACACACAGCAGAACAGATAACACATAAGAGTACATAACATAACAAGGGTGTACTCGTTCTCTTTTATGAGCATATTTTTCAACCCCTATTTTAACATAGCAGAAATTACACTGACACTACGTAACACACAGCAGAACAGATAACACATAAGAGTACGTAACATAACAAGGGTGAACTCGTTCCCTTTTATGAGCATATTTTTCAACCCTTATTTTAACATAGCAGAAATTACACTGAGACTATGAACACACAGCAGAGCATAAGAGTACGTAACATAACAAGGGTGTATTCGTTTTCCAACCCCTATTTTAACATAGCATAGAATACATGGAGACTATGAACATACAGCAGAGCAGATAACAAACACAACCACCTCCATTTTAAGGGTGTATTCATTCCCTTTTATGAGCATATTTTCCAACCCCTATTTTAACATAGCAGAAATTACACTGAGACTATGAACACACAGCAGAACAGATAATACATAGCACAGCTAATAAAAGAACATGGCATATTTTTCAATCCCTATTTTAACATAGCAGAAATTACACTGAGAGTACGTAACACACAAAAACCTCCATTTTAGAGGTGGACTCGTTCTCTTTTATAATTATTTTTCCCACCCCTATTTTACCATAGCAGAATTTACATAATTTTTTTTTTTCAACCCCTATTTTAAGACAATGAATACCTATGTAACATAGCGATTGGATACGCTCTTTGAACCGATTTGGATAGAACTCGGTATATGGGGGTTTTCGAGCATGCTGAGTACGAATATCATACTTATTTTTACCTGGGTCCTATAGTTTATGTGGCATACGCCCTTTCTAGGACAATTTTAGCCGATTTGGGTGAAACTCGGTATATGGGGGTTTTCGGACATGCTGATTACGAATATCATACTTATTTTTACCTGAGTATTATAGTTCATGTGGGATACGCCCTTTGTATAACACTTAAAACCTAATAACTCAAAAACAAAGCCACATATTGAAGTGCTGTTTCCAAATCTAGTAACTGGTCATCAACTACTAAAAGTTTCTAAAATAATGGTCATCGAGGTCAAAGGTCAAAATACTTAAAACCTAATTACTCGAAAATGGATCCACATACTGAGGTGGTGTTTCCACATTTAGCAAGAGGTCATCAACTACTACAAGTTCCAAAATAGTGGCCATCGAGGTCAAAGGTCAACATACTTAAAACCTAATAACTCTTAAATGGATCCACATATTGAGGTGCTGTTTCCAAATCTAGTAACTGGTTATCAACTACTACAAGTTCCAAAATAATGATCATCGAGGTCAAAGGTCAACATACTTAAAACCTAATTACTCGAAAATGGATCCACATATTGAGATGCTGTTTCCAAATCTAGTAACTGGTCATCAACTACTACAAGTTCCAAAATAATGATCATCGAGGTCAAAGGTCAAAGTACTTAAAACCTAATTACTCGAAAATGGAGCCGCATATTGAGATGGTGTTTCCAAATTTAGTAATTGGTCATCAAATTTAGTAATTGGTCATACAAGTTCCAAAAATAATGAAAGCCCAATGAACCAATGAATGCAAATAACTCTTAAACAGAGCAACGTATTGAGGTGCTGTTTTCAAATCTAGTAATACGTCATCAACTACTACTTGTTCTGAAAACACTGACCATCGAGGTCAAAGGTAAAATATTTAAGCCTTAATAACATGTAAACAGCGTGTCGTATAAAAAACTTGTGTGACCTATTCAGTTTTGTACCAAGCAGAAAAAGTGAAGAATGAATCAATTTGAGTGGTTTATTTGCTATTTTACTAACAAGGAATGCCATTTTGTACTACTCAAACAAACGAAGGAATAAATTTGTATTAACCTAAGAAAAGCGAAAAATGCTCATTTTAATTAAACGAATTAATAAATTTATACTAACTAGGAAAAAAAGCGAAGAAGGACTATTTTGTACTACTCCAATAAACGAAGAAGTATTCAGTTTTGTACCAACTAGAAAAACAGACCGAAGGAGGACCATGTTAACTATTTAAATGAACATAGGAATAAATTTGTACACCGAGGAAAAGCAAAGAACCAACCAACCAACTGGAAAAGTGAAGAAGAGCCACTTCAACAATCTTAGAATTTTATATCATTAGGTACTGTTTAAACAAACGAGAAATGACAATTTTAACTAGCTCAGAATTTATGTAACAAAAGAACAAATTTGAATGTTCTGTTTTTGTATCAAACCAGAAAAAACCTAAGAAGGATCATTTTAACAAGTTTATAATTTCTGTACTTTTTCGTGCTATTCAAGTGAAAGAAAGAAATAATTTGTGTCCTCAAAAATGAAAGTTCAATTTAGCTAGCTGAGTATTTTATATCATCTTGTAGTATTTAAATATACGAAGAAAGCGAACATGGACCATTTTACTCAAATTTGGATGGAGTATTTATATTTGTATGAACCAGAAAAAAATGAAGAAGGTCCGTTTTGACTAGTTCAATATTTCTGTACAATTTTGTACTACCCAAATAATCACAAGAAAATCAAAGAAGGGTCATTTTAACTAGATCAGCATTTTATACCTTTTTGTGCTATTCAAATAATAGAGGGAACAAATTTCAGTGGTCTATTTTATTTTTGTACCAATCAGAAGAAAAGCAAAGATATGTCATTCTCAGACTTTTATACCATTTTACTACTCAAACAAACAATGAAGTATTTAGTTTTGTACGAACCAGAAACATTTGATTGGATTATTTCCTTAGGTACCAACTGGAAAAAGTGAAGGGCCATTATTCAAATAAACGAAGGAATACCAACTGGAAAAAAAGAAGTGAAGTATGAATAAAATTTAGGTGGACTATTTTCTTTTGTACCAACTGGAAAAGAGAAGAAGAGCTACTTTAACTAGCTCATTATGTACTGTTTAAAGAAACGAAAATTGACTATTTAACTAGCTCAGAATTTATGTAAGAATAATTTCGATGTTCTACTTTTTATACCAACGAGAAAAAATGAACTAGCTGAATATTTAAATATACGAAAGAATAAATTTAAGTAACCTATTCAAAAAATGAAGGGCCATTATTCAAATAAACGAAGGAATACCAACTAGAAAAAAAGAAGTGAAGTATGAATAAAATTTAGGTGGACTATTTTCTTTTGTACCAACTGGAAAAGAGAAGAAGAGCTACTTTAACTAGCTCATTATGTACTGTTTAAAGAAACGAAAATTGACTATTTAACTAGCTCAGAATTTATGTAAGAATAATTTCAATGTTCTACTTTTTATACCAACGAGAAAAAAATGAACTAGCTGAATATTTAAATATACGAAAGAATAAATTTAAGTGACCTATTCAATTTTGTACCAATGAGAAATGGCATTTTTAACTGGTTCAGAATTTTACTACTCAAATAAACAATGGAATATTTAGTTTTGTACCACCGAGAAAAAACAAAGAATATTGTACCATTTTGGAGTATTCAAATAAACAAAGGAATTATAACTTGTGTCAACTCTAAAATCAATTAAACGAAGTAATGCATTTGAGTGAGCTATTTAATTTGAAAAACCGAAGTTGAGTATTTTATACCACTTTGTTTATACCAATGTTTCTGGTTCGTACAAAACTAAATACTTCATTGTTTGAGTTGAGTTGATTTTAGTTTAGCGTCCCTTTCAGCAGCGAGGCTATATGAGACGTGGACCTACTGATTAACGTGGAATCCGAACCACATGAGCTCCTGCCGGGAATCGAACCCGGGTCTCCCACGCCAAAGGCGCGTACTACTTCATTGTTTGTTTGAGTAGTAAAATGGTATAAAAGTCTGAGAATGGCATATCTTTGCTTTTCTTCTGATTGGTACAAAAATAAAATAGACCACTGAAATTTGTTCCCTCTATTATTTGAATAGCACAAAAAGGTATAAAATGCTGATCTAGTTAAAATGACCCTTCTTTGATTTTCTTGTGATTATTTGGGTAGTACAAAATTGTACAGAAATATTGAACTAGTCAAAACGGACCTTCTTCATTTTTTTCTGGTTCATACAAATATAAATACTCCATCCAAATTTGAGTAAAATGGTCCATGTTCGCTTTCTTCGTATATTTAAATACTACAAGATGATATAAAATACTCAGCTAGCTAAATTGAACTTTCATTTTTGAGGACACAAATTATTTCTTTCTTTCACTTGAATAGCACGAAAAAGTACAGAAATTATGAACTTGTTAAAATGATCCTTCTTAGGTTTTTTCTGGTTTGATACAAAAACAGAACATTCAAATTTGTTCTTTTGTTACATAAATTCTGAGCTAGTTAAAATTGTCATTTCTCGTTTGTTTAAACAGTACCTAATGATATAAAATTCTAAGATTGTTGAAGTGGCTCTTCTTCACTTTTCCAGTTGGTTGGTTGGTTCTTTGCTTTTCCTCGGTGTACAAATTTATTCCTATGTTTATTTAAATAGTTAACATGGTCCTCCTTCGGTCTGTTTTTCTAGTTGGTACAAAACTGAATACTTCTTCGTTTATTGGAGTAGTACAAAATAGTCCTTCTTCGCTTTTTTTCCCTAGTTAGTATAAATTTATTAATTCGTTTAATTAAAATGAACATTTTTCGCTTTTCTTAGGTTAATACAAATTTATTTCTTCGTTTGTGTGAGTAGTACAAAATGGCATTCCTCGTTAGTAAAATAGCAAATAAACCACTCAAATTGATTCATTCTTCACTTTTTCTGCTTGGTACAAAACTGAATAGGTCACACAAGTTTTTTATCCGACACGCTGTTTACATGTTATTAAGGCTTAAATATTTTACCTTTGACCTCGATGGTCAGTGTTTTCAGAACAAGTAGTAGTTGATGACGTATTACTAGATTTGAAAACAGCACCTCAATACGTTGCTCTGTTTAAGAGTTATTTGCATTCATTGGTTCATTGGGCTTTCATTATTTTTGGAACTTGTAGTAGTTGATGACCAATTACTAAATTTGGAAACAACATCTCAATATGCGGCTCCATTTTCGAGTAATTAGGTTTTAAGTACTTTGACCTTTGACCTCGATGATCATTATTTTGGAACTTGTAGTAGTTGATGACCAGTTACTAGATTTGGAAACAGCATCTCAATATGTGGATCCATTTTCGAGTAATTAGGTTTTAAGTATGTTGACCTTTGACCTCGATGACCATTATTTTTGAAACTTTTAGTAGTTGATGACCAGTTACTAGATTTGGAAACAGCACTTCAATATGTGGCTTCGTTTTTGAGTTATTAGGTTTTAAGTGTTATACAAAGGGCGTATCCCACATAAACTATAATACCCAGGTAAAAATAAGTATGATATTCGTAATCAGCATGTCCGAAAACCCCCATATACCGAGTTTCACCCAAATCGGCTAAAATTGTCCTAGAAAGGGCGTATGCCACATAAACTATAGGACCCAGGTAAAAATAAGTATGATATTCGTACTCAGCATGCTCGAAAACCCTCATATACCGAGTTCCATCCAAATCGGTTCAAAGAGCGTATCCAATCGCTATGTTACATAGGTATTCATTGTCTTAAAATAGGGGTTGAAAAAAAATTTTTATGTAAATTCTGCTATGGTAAAATAGGGGTGGGAAAAGTAATTATAAAAGAGAACGAGTCCACCTCTAAAATGGAGGTTTTTGTGTGTTACGTACTCTCAGTGTAATTTCTGCTATGTTCAATTAGGGGTGGAGAAAATGAATACACCCCCTGTGCTATGTCCGCCATGTTTCGTAGTCTCTGTCATGTTGAAATAGGGGTTGGAAAATATGCTCATAAAAGAGAATGAATACACCCTTGTGTGTTACGTACTCTTATGCTCTGCTGTGTGTTCATAGTCTCAGTGTAATTTCTGCTATGTTAAAATAGGGATTGAAAAATATGCCATGTTCTTTTATTAGCTGTGCTATGTATTATCTGTTCTGCTGTGTGTTCATAGTCTCAGTGTAATTTCTGCTATGTTAAAATAGGGGTTGGAAAATATGCTCATAAAAGGGAATGAATACACCCTTAAAATGGAGGTGGTTGTGTTTGTTATCTGCTCTGCTGTATGTTCATAGTCTCCATGTATTCTATGCTATGTTAAAATAGGGGTTGGAAAACGAATACACCCTTGTTATGTTACGCACTCTTATGCTCTGCTGTGTGTTCATAGTCTCAGTGTAATTTCTGCTATGTTAAAATAAGGGTTGAAAAATATGCTCATAAAAGGGAACGAGTTCACCCTTGTTATGTTACGTACTCTTATGTGTTATCTGTTCTGCTGTGTGTTACGTAGTGTCAGTGTAATTTCTGCTATGTTAAAATAGGGGTTGAAAAATATGCTCATAAAAGAGAACGAGTACACCCTTGTTATGTTATGTACTCTTATGTGTTATCTGTTCTGCTGTGTGTTACGTACTCTTATGTGTTATCTTCTCTTCTATGTGTTCGTAATTAACATAGGGGTTGGAAAAGTGCTCATAAAAGGGAACGAGATCACCCCCTAAAATGTGCTCGTAAAAGAGAACGAATACACCCCCTAAAAAGTGCTCATAAAAGGGAATAAATTCACCCCTAAAATGGAGGTCGTAAAAGACCGTGGGCTCACGGTGCACGGTGGTCATTTTCCCAGGGGCTTGTGAGTTGGCCTCATATGGCTAATGTTGAGCCAGATCGATCATTTCTATCCTACTAACTTATATAGGAACAACATATCTTGCATTATTCGTCGCTGTTCTAGACTTAATGTATTAAAGTTTAAATTTAAAGATTGACTATTATATGTTTTCGGATATACTTGTGTCTCCCTATATGTCAAGTACCTTAGATATTTATTCTGAACTTTTTCTATATTATTTAAATTTGTTTTTGTGTAAGGGTTCCATATAGTGGCTGCGTATTCGAGTTTTGTACGTACGTAGTGTTCATATAGCTTTCGGATAGCGGTAATACTAGTAAATTCTTTACTGATCTTGATGATGAATCCAAGGTTTCTGTACGCCTGGTCAATCATGTGATTTATGTGATTATTAAATGTTAAATTTCTGTCATATACCACCCCTAAGTCCCTGACAGTATCCGAGGTTGGTAAAGTGATGTCATTCATCTTATACGAAAATTTCTGAGGGGTTTTGCGGTTTGTAAAGGACATTACATTGCATTTGTTAGTGTTCACGTTTATGATGTTCTCTTTGGACCATTCCATCAGTTCATTCAAGTCATTTTGAAGCATTTTACAGTCATTTAATGTTTCTATTGCCATGTATATTTTAACATCATCTGCAAATATCAGCGTGTGAGAGTTTTGTATACTTCGCGGTAGATCATTGATAAATAGTAGAAACAACAATGGCCCTAAATTTGACCCCTGTGGCACCCCTGATAGTTGTACATACTCCTGAGACTTACACCCTTTGTACACGACGAATTGTTTTCTGTTTTCCAAGTAAGATTTAAATAGATCAATAAGCTCGCTGCTGAAGCTAAATTGTTTAAGCTTGCTGAGCAATCTATTATGATTTACGCTTTACGATTAGATTGAGAACCACTGATTTTTGCAAGTTTAGTTTATAAAAATTAAGGTTTCATCCAGAGATGCAGAAAAGCAAGCATTTTCAGCACGGAGGTTTTGTTAATATATATATATATATATATATATATATATATATATATATATATAGATAGATAGATAGATAGATATAGATAGATAGATAGATAGATAGATAGATAGATAGATAGATAGATAGATAGACAGATAAAGCCAGCTTTTTTGAAGAAAACCCGGAAATTTTGTCTTTTTTGTGACTTCCTGTTCAAGTACCTCTTTTGTTTCTCTGTACTGGATTTTACAATTAAGAAAGTGCGTTTGAAACATCTAGTACTTGTGAATCCTATGTTCCGTCTGGGGCTGACAGTGTTAATTTGTTTTGAAGCTGGCATTAATGGGTTCCTATCTGCAAGTGTAAGGTATGCGACCTACATAGTGTTGTTTGGGTTGCCTAAACATTTTGTCAGGTATCTCGTTGGTATACATATTGATATATGTGTTTCACTAGTTGAACAAATTCAATCTGGTAATCAAGGGAAACAAAATGAATGGAAACCTTTCAGTTTAACGTCTCGAGATTATGTCATTAAGCCTAAGGCATACGATGATTGAAGCAAATGAATGATAATGGAAGAATTGACGAATGAGAAAATGGGAGGAAACGGGAGCACCCCGAGAAAACCAACGGACACGATGTTGTCCACTAAGGAAAACGCACCACAAACCAAGCTACAGATATGGGTAAACCAAGATACAAATCCCTTATTCCTAATCTGTACCAAGTACCCAGACAGCATGTTTGCTTACCGCAAGCTTGCCTGTCGCTTTTATTTGATTTTATTTCGCTTTGGCTTATACACAAAAGCTTATTTCTGCTTAGCGCAAGTTGTAGTGCGGGCAAGGTATCTCGTTGGTATACATATTGATATATGTGTTTCACTAGTTGAACAAATTCAATCTGGTAATCAAGGGAAACAAAATGAATGGAAACCTTTCAGTTTAACGTCTCGAGATTATGTCATTAAGCCTAAGGCATACGATGATTGAAGCAAATGAATGATAATGGAAGAATTGATGAATGAGAAAATGGGAGGAAACGGGAGCACCCCGAGAAAACCAACGGACACGATGTTGTCCACTAAGGAAAACGCACCACAAACCAAGCTACAGATATGGGTAAACCAAGATACAAATCCCTTATTCCTAATCTGTACCAAGTACCCAGACAGCATGTTTGCTTACCGCAAGCTTGCCTGTCGCTTTTATTTGATTTTATTTCGCTTTGGCTTATACACAAAAGCTTATTTCTGCTTAGCGCAAGTTGTAGTGCGGGCAACCCACGCTTCACTTGCGAGACGCTTTTCTTTAGATTGAAGTAAAAAGCCAGCGCGCGTTCGATTTTCAGTTGTTCTCAAAAACCACGTGACGCTGACCTCTTAACTTTCGGCGACAAGGTAGTGTTCGCGTTGTTAGCTTCTTGTTAGCATTCAGCTTGAATAAAGGACAAACAATTATTTTTTTTGTAATTGTGCCGTTTAGTACTCTAGTCCCACGTACCTATAATGTCGCTCTTTATTTCCTCATATTTCGGTAACCATGAGGCATAACGAATTATAGTATTTATGTATAAAGCATAAATGTGAACATAGATGGCAGCAGATTTGAGCCTAGTTATTTCGCGAAAGGATACAGAACTGTTGGAGATATTTTAATATAAACTTCAAGTTTAACTTACAGTATAAACTTTATCTGAACGCCGTGTTTAAAGTATAAACATTTTTCTGCGTTTTTATATAAAAAGGCAGAAATTTCAAGTACTCGGGGCTAATATAGCAACGTATTAGATATTTGTTAAAAGCAACGGCGCGTTAAATTATTTTCGAGGCCGAACTGTCACCTTCGTCACCATATACTTTCGTCCAGGCAAAGCAATCAACTATGACTTCTTTCGATATATCGATTCTACCTTTAGGCATTACATTATCATGGCAGATCTAAACATTCATAGCCGGTCACAGCGAGATAAAACTAATTTTCTCTACTTTCTTCAGACTGAAACAGTTGCCGAGTTCCATGTTTTACCGAAACCTACACGCCCTGTCAGCAATACTACTCCTGATGTTGTCATCACATCAACATCTCTCTCGCAGAGTATACATATCGATGTGCTCGATTCTATAGGTAGTGATCATGTACCTATCAAACTTGCACTTCACTGCTCTCCTCGCTCTCAACCTAAGCTACCTCCACAGAAAGTATTCTGTTACAAACGAGCTAATTGGGAGCAATATCGCTCTGATTTGGACAATGCTATTAATACACTACTCATGCCAACTACACAATGTGATCTTGATCACACAATAGCCGCTCTTACTGCATCTATTCAAGATGCAGCACACCGATCCATTCCAACAGCAGAAGTACAATTACATAAACCAAAATTGCCTCCGCACTATTTACCTTTCATATCCGCTTCTCGTCGAGCACATCGTGAGTATCTCGCTACAGGTAATCTTGAAGCGCTTAGACTTCATCGCCAATACCTTAGAATTACGCACAATTGTATTGTTGCCTATAAGAAACGCCATTGGATTCAAACTTGCAACACACTTGCAAGTGAATCACACCCCAGTAAATATTGGCGCAAATTCCATCAACTCACCGGTACAGTATCCCGCACACCATACCCCATTGTTCACAATAATCAGGCAGTGATCACTGATATGGATAAAGCGAATACGTTTGCTTCATTTTTTCAAGATATTTTTACACCTCTTCCTGGTTGGCATACACCGCAGCGCCTACAAAATTCAATAAACCGACGTACAGATCCAACATCTGCTTCTCTGCGCCCATCTATCAACCACTCTTTAGAGCCCAATAATCAACTTACCACTCCGATCCAACCAGATGATATTCGCCAAACATTGCTCCGTAAACGAAACACTGCACCAGGCTTTGATTCTGTTACCTATGTTCTCATCAGGCAAGCATCACCTGCTTTTCTACTTTTTCTCAGCGCCATATATACTTTCATCCTGCGAACTGGATTTTTTCCAATCGACTGGAAATACTCGAAAGTTCTTCTATTTCCCAAACCTAACAAACCTTCAACTGACGTACAGTCCTATCGCCCTATTCATCTCACCAGTTGCCTTTGCAAAATATTAGAACGCATTCTAGTCCGCCGCTTGCACGCTCATCTTGCAACTCATAATCTACTTCCTATTCATCAAGCCGGTTTTCGACCTCATTTTAGTACAATGGATCAGTTATTACGACTATCTACGGCTGTTTATGATCAATATAACACAGGTTTTCCTTCTTGTCTGGTAGCCTTTGATCTAGAAAAAGCTTTCGACAAAGTTTGGCACCCTGGTTTACTATACAAACTCCATCACTATTTTTTACCATCCTCTTATATCAGATTCATCCATTCTTTCTTACTAGGGCGACTAGCATATATCTCTATTAACGGAACACTTTCTCATCCGATCTTCATCCAATCTGGCGTTCCTCAAGGCTCGTCACTGTCTCCTTTATTATACCTACTGTATGTTGCCGACCTTGTGGTTCCAAACAACATCAACATATTTCAGTTTGCTGACGACACCGCCTTTTTTACGACAGCCCGCACAGTACAATCCATCAGTAAAACTATGCAAACGGCAATTGATGCATTCGTTGACTGGTGTAATGTATGGCGATTAAGTATTAATTCTACCAAAACTCAGGCTATTGTTTTCCTGCCACGTAGACGCCGTTCACGTATCTACAGGAATCCAAGTCGATTAAACCTCCAAGTAGACCATACACCTGTTGTACCGTCAAATACTCTTACTTATCTTGGTGTCATATTTGACTCCAAACTTACTTGGACCCCACATCTCACCAAGATCATACGCCAAGCGCAAAATCGGCTCAACCTCCTCAAGCGCCTAGTTGGTACAACCTGGGGTTTAAAACCGTTAACAGTACTTCATACATATAAAGCATTTATGCGCAGTACATTAACATACGGTCACACTGCCTGGACATCTGCACCGCCAAAATTCTATCAGAAGTTGGCTATCCTCGAGCGCCATGCTCTACGCCTAGCACATCGCATCAGATTACCGCATCCGACAAGATTACTTTACGAGCTGATTGACTTTCCACCTTTATTGCACCATCTCGAACAGCTTCGTACTCGGTACGTTTGCAAGCGAATTGACCAGCAGCATCCCATGTTCCTAGATATCCTACGGTACGATCGGGATCACGACGCACCCTCAGCTTACGTTGATACTCCCCTACAGCACTTCATGACTCTTTATCATTTGCAACTCGACGATGCTGTAGTGGATCCCGAAATCTTTCACATCTACGAACCACGTGAGCTTTCATCATTCATATATCCATCATACGCACCGTAACTACCTATTAACATGGGCTTCCTCTGTCTCCATCAGTTCCTGAATCGCCCCAGGAACAGAAGATAACTTGCATTCGTCTGTACTAACAAATACCTTGTGATGTGGCGTTCAGAGCACTTCATTTCATCTTCATCTACTTCTCTCCATATTGCCTCCTGTACCATATTCATTCCTGTTTTGCACTCGCCTTAACTCCGCACTACATGGTAATAAAAGTATTATTTTCTACAATATTGCTATCTCATGCTTATAGTATGCTTGTACTTCAATAGATGTTATTGTCACCTTTCCATCCCCTCTCTGTGTATATGTATTTAATAAATAAATACATATTATATACATGTGCACCTCTTAGACCGACCACATTAAACTGGACACTAAATTTTATATAAAGCACTTACCCGAAGAAAGGGCAAAACCCTTTAGCGGGACGACGGACAAAAAAAAAAAAAAAAAGCGCGTTAAATCTATAAACAACTTGCTTCACTACCGGGTTCAAATTGAACCTTACAAGCCTCCCTCAGTATTGCAATGTTACAGATGTCAACGCTTGGGGCATTCGCAAGACACCTGCCAAGCCCACCCGAGGTGTATCAAATGTGGGCAATCACATTTTACATAGTCATGTACTAAACCAGACACATCCACACCCGCTACCTGCGCAAACTGTTAGGGAGATCACCCAGCAAATTACCGAGGCTGTCCGGTATTTAAATCCTACTCAGAAGCTCTCAAATTGCCGGTGCAACAACCGAACAAACACCCAGGTATACCTAAGAAAAATTTACACACACCATCCTCAGAGAAAATTTCCATTCCCACTGCTGATAATATACAACCCGTGACTAAGGATAACAATGATGTTGTAGCTCCCACTTCTTCTCACACCCAACCAGTTACTGCCGTCCAACAAGAGAACTCTAACGAAGATGTTGACTTAAAATCAGTTCTTTCATTTCTCAAGGGCTTACATTTCCGTAAAATACTTACACACATTAAACGTGGTATCACACGTTTTCGACAAGCTGCAGACTCAGCTTCCAAGGCTGCAGCAGTAATCGAAACAATAGCGGAAATGGTTGACGATGGCTGTTTCTAAATCCGGCGTCCTACACCACACACTTATACTTGCCACGTGGAATGCAGATGGTCTTGAGGGGCAGAAACAAACGCTTCTTCGCTTTCTAATAAAGCATAGAGTTGATGTCATGTTCATCCAAGAAACACTTTTTACTGCTCGCATCACTTCTTGGCGCCTATCTAATTACATTGTATACAGACAGGACAGAGTGGGTAGACAGAAAGGAGGATTGCTGCTCATAATCAAAAAGTCATTACCAGGGAGGTCGCTTACAATACCACCACTACTTACTTTAGAGGCACTGGCTGTTGAGCTAATAACTCCAGGAGTTCCATTAGTACTGGTCACTGGTTATAGGTCTCCGGCCACACATTTAGAACCGACTGATTTCGACATCATCGCAAATTTAGGGCCCAAAGTTATCTTAGCTGGTGACCTCAACGCAAAGCATGGAGAATGGAACTCCATTACTCCAAACACTGCTGGAGACGCTTTACACGAATATCTTCTCAAGTCCAACTTTATCATCAGTGCTCCACCAGATCCAACTCATTATCCCAAATTCGGCGGCCAACCTGACGTGCTTGACGTTGCTCTTTGCAAAAACGTATCCTTTAGTACTCATCCATATGTTCTCTCGGACCTAGACTCAGATCATGATCCAGTCATTTTTCATGTCTCCCACCGCAGCATTGCCCACATTGCTCCTATTCTTAAACACATAGAAACTGATTGGGATTTGTTTAAACAAGAATTAAACACACTGATCGACCTAAGATATCGGCCCGCCACCATTCAGAACATCGATCAGGCAGTTTCTCATATCACTGTAGCACTTCGTACAGCAGAGGCAGCAAGCTCCACTACTACCATCTCTCCAACGCCAACAGTTCAATACGACAGTCTACATCTGCAACTCTATATTCATTCAAAACGTTGGGCTAGACGTCGCTGGCAGCACACACTTCATCCAGCCTACAAGACACTGTGGAATAAACTGCGTGCAAAGATCAAGATGCTGACTCAGCGACAAAACCAACAGTACTGGGAAGATACTTTTCGCAACCTCACAGTAAATGATCGTAAAATTTGGACATACTCCAAATCCTTCCAACGGGCTACTAATGCTTCCAGAGCTAGAGTCCTCCAAGGACCACAAGGACTGACTCAAGACCCGCAGTTGCAAGCAGCTACTTTCGCTGACTCTCTGCAAGCACAGTTCCAACCCAATAGAGGCCAACTCGATCCTTATTTCCACCAGCACATTAGAACTACCTTATATAGTATACGAACTCAAAACCCTACACATGGCATCAACCCAGTTACACCTCGGGAAATAGAAAAACACATCAAATGTCTACCGACAAAGACAGCATCTGGGCCTGATGGGATTCGACCTGAGATACTGAAACATCCAACTCGAAAATTACTGGTCTTTTTGGCATATTTATTTAATGCCATCTTTCAAATATGCTACTTCCCAAAGACCTGGAAGGAAGCTCGTATCATCACCATCCCTAAACCCGGAAAGAATCCACTGCTTCCGGAAAACTATAGGCCGTTAAGTCTTCTGTCACACTTAAGTAAATTATTTGAAAGTGTGTTCCTCTGGAGGTTGAAACAACATGTCGCCAACAGTGATCTTCTACCCTTCCATCAGTTTGGGTTTCGTGCTCAACATAGCACTACTACCCAATTCGTACGAGTAGTTGATCACTTAACAGTGGCTTTCAATAGAAAACACCACACCCTTGGAGTATACCTGGATGTGTCAAAAGCATTTGATAAAGTATGGTTAGCTGGATTATTATATAAGCTATACACTCAAGGTTTTCCGGATCGTTTTCTGCATTTACTTCGCTCTTATCTCATTGGCAGATCATTTCATGTGTCGGTTGATGATGTCAAATCCTCGTCTAGGCCAATTAAAGCAGGTGTCCCACAAGGCGCTGTACTTTCACCGCTTTTATATAATCTCTACACAGCAGATCTTCCTACTTTACCAAACTGCTTTTTCGCAACGTATGCTGATGATACCGCCTTTTTCACAACAAGTAGTTCGCTTGCACAGTGCTACATCTATATGCAACGTCAACTAGACAGTTTTCAAGAATGGGCCAGGCGCTGGAGAATTAAAGTAAATGCCGACAAAAGTTGCGCTGTTATCCACAGTAGAAGACGCATCCGCGCCCCTCGAAATCTAATATATGAGAACGCACACATTCCTCACGCCACGCATGCGAAATATTTGGGTGTGACATTAGATCATGGGCTCACGTTCGCCCCACACATCAAAGATATAAAGCAACGAGCATTACGGAAAATCTCGGCATTGTACCCCATTTTTCGCTGTAGTTCAATCTCTCATGAGGTTCGCGTGCACATATTTAAGATGATAGTCCTGTCCACACTTTCTTATGCATGTCCTGCCTGGCAACATGCTTCTAATAGTGCATCATGCTTCTAATATCTTCAAACACTCGAAACTGTGCAAACGAGAGCCGGTCGCATCATCACTGGTCACGACAGATATACACGCAACAGACAAATTCTGGAAGATTTAGAGCTGCCTCCTATTAGAGAAGTTCTACGGCATCACCATCATAAGTTCTGGCATACTTTACCAAGACATGTTAATCCAGCTATAGCCACCATCGGCACCGAATGCGCTCTACGGAATGTTCATCGCACGCCACGCATTTAATATCTTTCCATAGCTCGTAATAACATTCTCAGCTACTCTGCGACAGTTGCAGATGTAGACTTCCAGACATAACAAAACAATAGTAATACCCAACTAGCCACCTGCACATCTATATATATTCTTTATGCCATCTTACTCATGGAGTCAGGGGCTTCGGCTCGATACTCTTCACAAAACTTCACCATTACCGTGACCGTGACCGTGACCGTTAAGTCGGAACTGGCCACCTGGAATCTCTAACCAGGTAAAAAAAATAGGGTATCCGTAGCTGGCGGAGAAAAATAAACAAGTCATTTAGTGTGCCCATCCCCTTTGATTGAATCGCGAACTTCATTAATACGGTTGGATTACTTGCCTCTTTGAGGCTGAGGAAACAACCGTCGAATTATATTTAATACCTCCACGGAGGTTAACGCAGCAAATTGATCTTTTCTGTTGACGACTTTGCTATTCCTCTTGGTTTAACGATTTGTTTTGGTACTCTCCTCTTCGGAGGTAGAGATAACTGAAGGAAGAAAATAGTTGACGACTTTGGCACTTATACCGGCTAACGATTAGTAGTGCTTCCTCTTCGGAGGAAAAGCACCTTGGCAAATTAAAACTTAGAGCACTGCTCTAAGATCATAAAACTTATTGCGAACGCCACTACCCTTCTTGCAAGCTGGCGCCATCCCCCACTCTCACAATAAAGATGGCTTCTCAGAAGGCATCCACCAAATCTGAGAAAAAGTCGCAACCGACCAAGATTCCTGCTACCAGGGGCAAAATAATCCGGGCCACATACAAACCAGAAGACTTTCTTCTGCCCTTGGGCAAGAAGAAGCAAATAGGCATTCCAGGGTAGCTCAAATCGAAACCAAATACACTCAAGCAATCAAGTGCATCACAACCGTCTACTTCAAATCAGCCTGAAGATATGGACTTTACAGTAGTTAGAACACTAAAGCGACGCAGGTCTTCATTGGAAAACCTTAACAAGGCAGACTATCCGCCTCTCCCAGTCAGCAACAGGTTTGATGTTTTGTCTTCCAACCAAGCAGATAATGCTCATGCCAGCAATAATACTGCTCCGCCAAAGCAGCCGCCCACTCATAAGCCTCCTCCGATTTTCATATACGGCATTACAAATACATATACTTTTATAAAGACCTTGTCACGAGCATTGAAGGAGCCCCCTCTAGCTCAGCCCAATAAGGAGCGCATTCGTATTCGAGCAGCAAGCAGAGATGATTATAATTCTATCAAAGCTTATTGCGAACAAACAAGAACTGAGTATGCTACAGGCGTGGCAAAAAATGAAAGGCCTATTAAGGTCGTTATCCGAAAACTGCCTATAGACACCGACTTAGACGATCTGAAGGAAGAACTATTGCGTCTCGGTTACAAACCAATAAACGTCCACCAAATGTCTCGCAAAAGCAAGACAGAAGACAAGAAAATTACGATGCCACTGTTTTTGGTTGCATTGGAACGAACTGCAGCTGTTAAGGAGATATATGCTATTACCAATCTTCTTCATTACAAGGTCCACATCGAACCATACAAGCCTCCCTCAGTGCTGCAATGTTACAGATGCCAACGCTTGGGGCATTCACAGGACCCCTGCCAAGCCCACCCGCGCTGTCTCAAATGTGGGCAATTTCATTTCACCCAATCCTGCAGTAAAGCAGACTCCTCCACACCCGCCACTTGCGCCAACTGTCAGGGAGATCACCCCGCAAATTACCGTGGATGTCCAGTCTTTAAATCCTATTCTGAGGCTCTTAAATTGCCGGCCCAGCAGCCGAGGAAACTTCCAGAAAAGACTAAGAAAACTTCCAACAAACCATCCGAAGAAACGACTTCCATGCCCACTGCTGTTAATATCTAACCTATGGCTACGGACAATGAAGACGCTGAAGCTTCCACTTCTCTCCACACCCAATCAGCTTCTGTCGAACAACAGGAGGGCCCGAAAGAAGACCTAGACTTAAAGTCCGTTCTTTCATTTCTCAAGGGTTTAGAATTACGCAAAATATTAACACATATTAAACGTGGTATTACCCGTTTCCGCCAAGCAGCAGACTCAGCTTCCAAGGCTGCAGCAGTAATAGAAACGATAGCGGAAATGGTTGATGATGGCTGTTTCTAAATCCAGCGTATTGCATCACTCACTTGTCCTTGCTACGTGGAATGTAGATGGTCTCGAGGGGCAGAAACAAATGCTTATTAGATTTCTCACACACCATAGAGTTGATGTCATGTTTATTCAAGAAACACACTTCACTGCTCGTATCACTACTTGGCGACTACCCAATTACATTGTATATCGACAGGATAGAGTGGGCAGACAGAAGGGAGGATTACTACTCATAATCAAAAAGGCATTCCCCGTCAGGTCAATTACAATACCACCCTTACTAACTTTGGAGGCACTTGGTGTTGAGCTAATAACTCCAGGCGTTCCATTAATATTGGTCACTGTGTACAGGTCCCCGGCCACACAACTAGAACCCACAGACTTTGATGTCATAGCTAACTTAGGGCCAAAAGTCATCTTAGCTGGAGATCTTAATGCTAAGCATGGAGAATGGAACTCCATTACTCCAAACACTGCTGGAGATGCTTTACACGAATATCTGCTCACGTCCAACTTCATCATCAGTGCTCCACCAGATCCTACTCATCATCCAAAATTTGGCGGACAGCCCGATGTGCTTGATGTCGCTCTTTGCAAAGATGTGTCTTTTACTGTCCATCCTTATGTTATTTCGGATTTAGACTCTGATCACGACCCAGTCATTTTTTACGTCTCACATAGAAGCATCGCCCATTCTGCCCCTATATTCAAGAAAATAGAAACTGATTGGGATGTATTTAAAAAAGAACTAAACACTATGATTGACCTCCGAGATCGGCCCGCCACCTTTGAGGATATCGACCAAGCAATTTCTCACATTACATTAGCACTTCGTACAGCGGAGGCAGCTAGCTCCACTGCCAGAATCTCTCCAACACACACAGGTCAAGGCGACAGTCTACATCTCCAACTTTATCTTCATTTAAAACGTTGGGCTAGACGCAGATGGCAGCACACACTTCATCCTGCATACAAGACTCTGTGGAATAAACTATGTGAGAAGCTCAAGATGCTGACTCAGCGACAAAATCAACAGTACTGGGAAGACACTTTTAGAAATGTCACCGTAAATGATCGTAAAATTTGGACGTACTCCAAATCCTTTCAACGTTCCTCAAATGCTTCCAGAGCAAGAGTCCTACAGGGACCACAAGGACTGACTCAAGACCCTCAGTCGCAAGCGGACATATTCGCTGACTCTCTGCAAGCACAGTTCCAGCCCAATAGAGCACGTCTTGAGCCCTATTTCCGACAGCATGTCCGAACCACATTATATCGCATGAGTAATCAAAAACCTACACATGACATCACCTTAGTAACACCACGCGAAATAGAACGCCATATCAAGTGTCTGCCTGCAAAAAGAGCACCTGGGCCTGATGGGATTCGAAGTGAGGTACTAAAACATCCAACCCGAAAATTATTGGTCTTTTTGACATATTTATTTAATGCCATCTTTCAACTATGCTACTTCCCAAAGACCTGGAAGGTACAACGAGATACTTTGTATAAATTGATAATTATCTGTATTTTTGGGCAGAAAGTGCTTCTACATAAGCACTATACCAGATATAATGTTAATTTAAAAATAACAAAAGAAGAATGTTTTCAAAATATATAAGATATATACATTATTGTATAATTAGTTGCTATGTTGTTGTTGATAGATACCTAACAAACATGTACGATTGCAATACAGTCTATGTACATATTCGTTCAAAGAGAATCAACGAATAAAATTGTTTAAAACGTATCATCGTTTTGTAATTTCAATATAAAAGGTGAGAATACTAGTAAATGTAATCACAGAAGATATTTTAGTGTGTAAACAAATACTACCACTCAATATCTACTTATATTATTAGCCGAACCAGGTTGATGACTACCTTTGGTGAGTCGTTGTAAAAATTTTGGTTTACCTCACCCGGGATTCTTGTAAATTCATATCCCGAAGTAAAGTAAGGGTGAATTTACTTCTGTAATAAGGTTAATGACTACAAACTTGACAAGACTTAAAAGTGGTAGAATAATCACAAGAAAAATGAACGGTGAGGCAATGGAGAAAGAAATCAGTGACAGTGGTAGCGGTGAACAAAATCCAGCACCAGAAATGACATTAGAAGACAGAATCATACTAGCTTTACAGCGGCATGAACAAAGCCTAAAAGACGATATGGAAGCCATGAAGCAGGAATTAAAGCAGATGATACAGCAGAAATCCAAGGAATCCAGCCGACAGTATGAAGAAATTAAGACGTTGCTGATTAAAGATTATGCATGTCATAACAACATGGTTAGTGATTGTGTGGAAGTTCCTTGTTCACAAGAGATGACCTCGCCTTCACCCGTATCTGATGAGGACATTATTTTGGAAGAAATCCATCCGAAGAATACAATTGAGCGGAAAAGAGACGGTGGATCTACACATCATGCCGTAGATAGGAATGGTCACTCAACAAGAACACGGAATGATAAAAGGAAGGTAAAGGTAAGCGTAAATATGAGTGAAATACGTGTTATGAGTAAATGCATTGGTAAATGTAACGAAAATGCTACTTCTTTCCTAGAAAAATTTCAGGACGAGTGCAATATAATGTGTATAGATAGATCGCAATATATGAAACTAATCCCTCATTTATTACTCCCACCGAATCAACAAGCGGGAGTAGATAAAATTAAAAACAATTCAGATTATTTTGTACCTGTTCGAAATCTAAATATCCGTAGTGTGAACGATACGGAACAAAACTTAAATCGAGTAAATTCAAGCAATCAGAACGAGCAAAATAGGCAAAGCTATGTTGGGAATCAACCTAACCTAACCAATCATGACAATAATTATGTCAGATCACTCAACCGAAGTAGACACAAAAACAATCGAAATACATGGCGAAACTCTAGAAATGCTACAAATCCTATGTATAGACATAATCGTTGTTCAAGAGATGGCACTTCGTATCAAAATCAGAATCACGACGCAATACATGTACAAAATAGTACGGAACTTAATCATGATTGTGCAGTACAATGTACTTTATTAGAATCATATGCTAGTACAAATTTAAACTGACTCTAGTTAATGAAGTAAGGGTTAAACCCATACCAGCTATAGATTCTTGTGAACATTTATTTTTAAGTTTATGTGTTAATATCAATAATGAAAACAATTCTTATGACTTCGATATACAAGCACTATACTTGATAGGATTAGTTAATGGACTCATAAATATTTTATCACATTTGTTTCAACAAATGATAATTTTCAAATGATTTTAATTCTTTCTCGTTAATATGAAGAATTATAGTTCGATTCATTAAAAGCAATGGTTATTTATAGTATATTTGATTTGTGTTGAAACTTAATATGTTAAGTATATGATTCATTCTATTAAGCTAATTATTCGACGACTGTCTTCATGCACCATCTTATATGTTACTTGAATAAGATTCTTCTATATTCTGACGCTTGATTGATACAATGCATACTGTGGAATATCATCTAAAGTAGTTACTATATAATGCGCCCTTGATCATGGTGACTCATGTTTTAAAATGTAATTGCTTCTTACTATTTTGAATTCGTACCCTTCGTTAATTATATAAATAAGCGACGACGTTTTAATAATAAAATATATATATTAATGTAATAAAGGATAAATGATAATGAAATGAAAGATTTATTATAAATATATTTATATGAATGAAAATAAATAATGTTATATATATGCGAAAGTCGATCAAAATGTATAGGACATAATTAATGGAATATTGTTATTATAAACGGACCAGTGGTTCTTAAATATAAAAACCAAGCTCCCTTGTAACTTTTATATTCAGTCCCATCGTCGGGCGACATTTTATACAACGAGATACTTTGTATAAATTGATAATTATCTGTATTTTTGGGCAGAAAGTGCTTCTACATAAGCACTATACCAGATATAATGTTAATTTAAAAATAACAAAAGAAGAATGTTTTCAAAATATATAAGATATATACATTATTGTATAATTAGTTGCTATGTTGTTGTTGATAGATACCTAACAAACATGTACGATTGCAATACAGTCTATGTACATATTCGTTCAAAGAGAATCAACGAATAAAATTGTTTAAAACGTATCATCGTTTTGTAATTTCAATATAAAAGGTGAGAATACTAGTAAATGTAATCACAGAAGATATTTTAATGTGTTAACAAATACTACCACTCAAGATCTACTTATATTATTAGCCGAACCAGGTTGATGACTACCTTTGGTGAGTCGTTGTAAAGTAAGCACGTATCATCACCATCCTCAAACCTGGAAAGAATCCGCTGCCTCCAGAAAATCATAGGCCGATAAGTCTTCTGTCCCATTTGAGTAAATTATTTGAGCGTGTGTTCCTCTGGAGACTGAAACAGCATGTCGACAATAGTAATCTTCTGCCCTTCCATCAATTTGGGATTCGTACTCAACATAGCACGACTACGCAACTCGTAAGGGTAGTAGATCACTTAACTGTGGCTTTCAACAGAAAACAACATACTCTTGGTGTGTACCTGGATGTCTCAAAAGCTTTTGATAAAGTCTGGTTAGCAGGACTATTATATAAGCTACACGACCAAGGTCTTCCGGATAGTATTCTGCATTTACTCCGTTCTTACCTCTTTGGCAGGAAATTTCATGTGTCTATTGATGGTGTCAAATCCTCATCCAGACCAATTGAAGCAGATGTTCCACAGGGCACTGTACTTTCACCACTTTTATATAATCTGTATACAGCCGATCTTCCAACCCTACCACATTGCTTCTTAGCAACGTACGCCGACGATACCGCCTTTTTCACAACAAGCAGTTCACTTATACAGTGTTACATTTATATGCAACGTCAACTGAACAGTTTTCAGGAATGGGCCAGACGTTGGAGGATTAAAGTAAATACCGACAAAAGTTGTACTGTTATACACAGTAGAAGACGTATACGCACCCGTGGAAATCTAATATATGAGAACGCATACATTCCTCACGCCACACATGCTAAATATTTGGGAGCGATATTAGACCGTGGGTTAACATTCGCTGCGCACATCAAGGACATAAAGCAAAGAGTATTACGCAAAATCACAGCATTATATCCAAATTTTCGCTGCAGTTCAATTTCTCATGAGGCCCGAGTGCACATATTCAAGATGATAGTCCTGTCCACACTTACTTATGCATGCCCTGCCTGGCAACATGCCTCATCCAGTCACATTCAGACACTCGAAAGTGTGCAAACTAGAACCGGTCGTATCATCACTGGTCACGACAGATATACTCGCAACCGCCAAATTCTGGACGATCTAGAGCTTCCCCCTGTTAGAGAAGTTTTACGCCATCTCCACCATAAGTTCTGGCGTACCTTACCCAGGCATATTAACCCAGCTATTACTAATATCGGCACCGAATGCGCTCTCCGGAACGTCCATCGCATGCCACGCATATAATGACTCTATAAAGCTCGCCTTAAGTCACCATCAGCCACTCTGCGACAGTTACAGATGTAGCCTACCATACCTAGCAACTCAATAGTAATACCCAGTTTTTCACCTGCACCTCTGTATTTTGATCTCTTTCATTCTACTCATAGAGTCAGGGGCTTTGGCCCGATACTCTGCATACAACTTCAACATTACCGTGACCGTGACCGTGACGTTAAATCATACTTCGCTGGTTTCCAGCTTTCCCATTGGAGGCATTGTTTTCTCAGTGTCAAGTCCAGGCTGTGACTATTACGTATTTGTGGACGCAAGTACGGCAAGTCTCAGCAACGGGCGACAGAGTGGGAGAGATTAAGGGTTTCACTCGAGTGGAGACTGCGTTACAGTACACATTAGTGTACATATTTTTGGAAGCTTAGCTTCATCATTCATTCATTTCATTTCATCTTTCCATTTCGTCACACTGTTTCACTCGTTACCTACACCGTGACTTATGGCGTCCCAACCTGTCATTGGACAACATTCTGGTTTGCCACCTATAGCACCGGAATCTTCTTGCTCATCCGGGAAACCGCTTAGACGACGTTGCCACTCTCTGGAAAGGATTTCTAGCAGTCAGGGTTCATCAGCTCGTCGACGCTCTCCTGTTGCATCCACAAAACTACCACCTGCTAAACGTCAACATAAGTTAAGCGATGCCAACTCTGAGGCATCCATGATCATTGACATTCAGGATGACCGCCAGTTTCCAAACCTGCCTCCTCCTAGTCGACCAACCATCCATTCTTTCTTGCTTCAGAACTTTGATCCAAAATTTTCAATTCCAAAGCTACTTTTAGTACAGATCACAAAATACATGCCTCGGGCGAACATCACTCAGATAGTCAAGACTAGGAATGGCATGATTATTAAGACGCCTGACCCGGAGTTTCTCCGTACGACACGGAACAAGTGCAGCTTTGAGATTTTTGGCTCCAAATCCACCATGACAAAGCTTAGCGACCAACGCCCGAAACAGCCACCACAACCGAGGAAATCACCAACATTGTCTGTCGTTATACGAGGGGTGGATCCAAGTTATAGTGACGAGGAGGTCTTTGAAGAACTCAAACTGGAAGGGCACAATATCATAAAATGTATCCGAATCAAAACGATCATGGGTTGACCTACATGGTGCGAGTTCTTACAAGCTCTCAACAGACTATCGATGAGTTACTCACCCATGGCGCCTATATCTATAAACAGCGCCATCGTGTCGAACCATCACGCACCTCCGCTCCTTTACCCCTTCGCTGTGAACGGTGTCAGGTATATGGTCAACACTACTTTTCAATGAAGAAATCCGTTCAAATGTGGTTACTGTTCCGGCCCACATCCTACAAGAAGCTGTACAAATTTACGATCACCTCCAACCTGCTCCACGTGTCAGGATCATTCTCACCCGACATACAGTTACAAATGCCGATCTAAACCAGCTCCGGAACCAACAAAACCAGAAACTGTGGCACCATTACGCATACCGGAACAAATCCAACCACCCGCTAATCCAGTCTTACAACAACCTGTAACTGTCCATCAGCTTCTCACCTTCCTTTCTTTCTCGCTACAAAATATCCATCCATTCCTTTGAGATCACATCGCCCAACAAATTCAATCCGCGGCTAAAGCTTTTTTCCACGCCAATATCTGCCCAACATATTCCGGCAATAATGTCTATTATCACTCAAATGCACTCGAAACCGAGGTTTAAGAGCTATCCTCTAGCCATCCATATTATTATTCACTGCATTATGGCGCTTTCTTTCTTGTTCTTAAACATCCGTTCTTTACCAAAGCATAAGCCGCTCTTCGAAGCACTTTTACTCGAAGAATAAATCCATGCCTTTATCCTTAATGAGACACATCTCACATCCCGATTGTCATGCCGCATATCTCGCTTCCAATTGTTACGTCAAGATAGCACTTTACCTGCTATGCGAGCCAACGGGGGAGTAGCGATTGGGTTTTCACTTTCTATTCCATTTCGGAGTCATTCTCCGGCTCTGCACAATCTTCCTGAATACCTTATCACATCATTATACTACAAGGAATTGTATGTGACTGTAGCAACCATATACATCCGTCCTGGGCACGATATTCCGTTCAGCTTCTTTCAGTATATCTCCAATACCTTCCGAACCTACATAATTATGGCAGATGTGAATCTACATAGCCGGACACATACACAACGGGACCGTTTCCTCAATTACATCACCAGTCATACTACTGGAGTGACTCTGCCACTTCCAAAACCGACTCGTCCCACGAGTCAGACTACTCCAGATATAGTTATTGTTTCGAGCAACATATCACATCGTAGCTGTGTTAACGTTCTTGATCTTATTGGTAGCGATCATGCTCCAATCAAACTAGACATTCAGACCCGTGTAACTACCACTTCTCAGCCTTCTCCTCACCGTACTATCTATCGTTACGATAAAGCAAATTGGACTGCCTACAGATCGTATCTTCAGGATCATCTTCATCATTTTCCTCCACCAACTGCAGAATCAGAACTTTCTGAAACTCTGGATGCTCTGGTCAATACTATGCATAACGCCACAGACAAATACATTCCTAAGTCAACAGTTTCGACTTTTCGCCCCTCTTTACCGCCTCACTACTTACCACTTATCAAACGGTCCTGACAGTTTTATAGAGATTATGCTGCCACTGGCAACCTTGACTCTCTTCATCATTACCGGCAGTTGCAACGAACGGTGCATAACTACCTTAAAGCTTACAAATTGCGATGCTGGGTCAAAGCTTGCAACAATCTCGGTTCACTTTCACACCCCACTCAATACTGGAAACGATTCCGGCAACTTACAGGTCGCAATACTCGCACAACATATCCTCTTATCGACAACAATACTCCGCTGCATACCGATACAGATAAGGCAAATGCGTTTGCAAGGTATCTCCAGGACATCTTTACACCTCTTGCACCTGACAATCCCCATCGTTTGCATCCAGTCGAAAAACTCAATCTGGATTCTCCTCATCTCCAGCCTAATGTTAATCACACTCTGCCCGACAACAATCCACTTACTGCACCAATCTCTACTTCTGACGTCACTTCAGTTGTAGCTCATAGACGTAACACAGCCCCTGGCATGGATTCTATTACATATAGACACATTAAAGAAAGCCCGTACGTAGTCTTATATCTGCTTTGTCACATCTTTACCTTTATTCTTCGCACTGGCTTTGTACCTGCTGACTGGAAAACTTCGAAAACTCTTATGTTTCTCAAACCACATAAACCTGTTGCTTCTGTTAGCTCATACCGTCCTATTCAACTAACATCGACCTTCAGTAAAATATTGGAACGGATCATTGTCAAACGTCTTCATTCATACTTCGCACATCATGACGTCATTCCACTCGAACAAGCTGGTTTCAGACCTTCTTTTAGTATTAATGACCAATTGCTTCCCTCTCAAATTCCATATGTAATCATTTTAACACAGGCAATCCATCCTGCTTGGTCCTGTTTGATCTCGAGAAGGCATTCGACAAGGTCTTTCATCCCGCTGTCATCTATAAACTCAAACAGCTTCGCCTGCCTATTGCTTATCTTCGATTCATCTATAATTTTCTTAGCTGTCGACTGGCTTACGTCTGTATCAACACTAGTTTTTCATTTCCTATTTTTCTTCATTCTGGAGTTCCCCAAGGATCGGCTTTGTCGCCCTTACTATATATCCTATTCGTTTCCGATTTCCCAGCAATCCCAGATTCTGTTAAGCTCTTTAAGTATGCCGATGACACTGCAATTTTTGCCACGGGAAAAACATTTCATCAACTCAATTTGGCTCTCCAGGATGCTATCAATGCCTTTGTTGATTGGTGCTCCCACTGGAGACTGAAAATAAACCCAGCAAAAACTCAATCTATTGTATTTCTTGCTCCGAAGCGTTGCTCCCGTGTACATCGCAACCCAACACTCTTGAACCTCACTGTACAAGATGTACCTTTAAAACCTACTCGCAGTGTCAAATATCTAGGAGTAACCTTCGATCACCATCTAACCTGGACAGCACATCTGAAAGATATCTCCAAGAAGGCGTACTCTCGCCTCAATCTTCTGAAAAGTCTTGCTGGAACTACCTGGGGACTCCATACTCATACAATTCTGAACACATACAAAGTTTTTCTCCGCCCTATTCTCACGTACGGATTTACAGCTTGGATATCTGCTCCGACCTCATACTACGAGAAATTACTCATCCTGGAACGTCATGCCTTGCGAATCGCTTTTCGTATCAAATTGCCTAGTCCCACTCAAGATCTCTACCCTAGACTTACATTTCCGCACATCTTATATCATCTAGAAACACTACGTACTAAATATATCACCCAGCGCTTGCACAACAATCATCCACTCCTTCAGCAAACTTTTGCCGACCACGCTCGAAGTACCTCCTCCGTTGCTGCTCTGTACCCTCCGCTCTCATTACTATTCACTTTGTACCGTTACACTCTGCCTCCAGACCACCCTGACGCCGTCTACTACGGGCCATACACTACAGCCGCTCATCTACCTCACATATGGCCATCATACGCACAGTAACCCCTTCTGTACTAACAGGGCTCCTGTGTCTTCATTAATGCCTAGCGTCGCCCCTAGGCGAGAAGATAACCTGCATTTGTTCCACTAACAGAACCTATGTGTTGTGATGTTTCGCACTTCATTTCATCATTTCACATAATACCATTACCAGTTATTACTTCCTTCACTGAAGTATGTACCTACCTTACCTCATGTTTATGGTTAAATTCCATAAAGACCGTTACAGTATGTGCAATAAAGTTTTGATCTACCCATATCCCCACCACTGATTTCTGCACATCGTACTACATTTTCTTGCATCTCTTCCCCTACAGAGGGCGTAACGCTCTTCGGGTAGTAGCTAGCGTGTGCTAGCTGGACAAAAAAACGTTAATTGTCACAACTAAACCGTAACAATTATGTTTATTTTAATGTTTTGCAGAAGCGGATCGGAGACTTGGTTGTTTTCATGGTTGGGCATTTGCTTCAATAATTGGGAAAGCGAGGGGAAAATTTATTGTAGCATAGATTTAGTCAGACGGTTAAATTATACTGATTTCATACTGTTTTTATCTAAATTCGCTTACTGCAAGCTTCCATATAACTTGTTTGGCGTGTTTTCGCTTGCAATAAGCTTAATAAGGCTTGCCATTTATGAGAATACGCTTATACTTGGCTTGCGTTTGAGATAATTTGACTTGTGTTTAACTTGTGAAGACAAGCTTGCCGCAAGCCTTGCTCAGATGTAACTAACAAGCTTGCAGCAAACTAATTGGCTTGCATAGTATAGCTTGCGGCAAGCTAATTGACCTTGCAACAGCAAGTTTGTAACAACTTGCAGCAAGCTTAAATTGCTGTCTGGGTAGCACTAACTTTAACTAATGTGAGACCAGCTAGTTATCTCCTTGACTAATGTTATCTCCTTGAAGCATCCCAGATATCTTTGGAAGATATATTTACTTGAATGTTTGTCAACGACCCGCTCGGGAGAGTAATACTCCCGGAAGTACGTTTTTTCGCGCGTTACCCTAGCCAGTTGTTTTAGGTTGGTCACAAAATTTATATCATGGAGGTCAAGGTGGAACAAAATGAGATTTTTTATTTTTTAATTTTCCTAACACACATCATTAAAATAAGACGACAAAATGCTCATTTGCCCTTGTAGGTAATATAAAATCCATAAAATTTTTTTTTCACCATTTACCTAGAGATTTCTGATATCCCTTATAAATAATAAAGTTATAGACCAACAGGAAAGAAAAAAAGTGGTACCCTTGAGATGCTGGGGGTTGTAGAGGGTAGTGGGGAATTAGAGAGAGGAAAGTGCCGAAGTCACTAGGAGGGGGAAAGATAGGCATACGCTTGCCTGCTTTCTCCTGTGATAAAAAAGATGATTTACTTACGTTACGAAACATAGCTGAACGAGTGTCAGCGAGCGAAGGGAGTTAGAAGCCCCGCAGGGCTCGTTTTATTCCACCTTTACCCCCATGATAATACCACGTAACATTACGTCACTCTCGGATGGTGCAATTTCGATGTAAATCTAACCTCACCAGCTTCCTTGTGGCCAGCTTCAAAACAATTGACTAGGATAGAGCGTGCATAAAATATATGCGTTTGTCACTCGTGTTACTCGTCTTGCAAATGATCAAATAGTGTGTAGTCTGAACGCATGTTAATTGAACTCTGGTGCGATTCGTCGATTATGAAGCTGTTGTATGAATGTATTTATTGATTTATGTATTGAGATTAAACAAGAGATAAAGAAGAAATACTATAGAAACTATATGTTTACTTGAAAAGTCGCAGCGGTGCAATATTTGTGTCCAACGCTACAGTAGCCACAACTACTTGTATAAGTCATTATTCTGACCAGTCGAGCAGTTAACATTTACTTTTGTAGGGTATATTCCACTTTGCGATCAGTTTAGTTAGCGATCAACACATTTCTCGTCCGTTTAGCGATCATATCGGAATTGACAGATAAATATGATTTTTACCCCAGTTTGCGATGAAATAGTGACTGATTTCTTGAATGAAACCTTTGCGAAGCAGGAATCACGAAACTGGTATGTTAGGTGTAAATATTTCAAACTTCTAATAGAAATAAATAAATCAAATCATTTGTGATCACAAAATTTCGCGTAACTCTGTTAAGCAGGATTTTAAAATTTTCTTTAAAATAATATAATAATAATCGAAATAGTACCAGATGAAAAGTTTCTGAATACAAAATGAGAATATCAAATTTCTCTCACATTTTAGTAAGAATTTCTCAGTTTGTATCATTTTGGAAGAACACGATAATCTTCGGGTTCTTAAGATATGGAATTTATACAGCAGTCGACTCCATTAAAATATCAGCGTTGGTTCTAGGAAAAAGATTTTGTAATATTTGAGTTGTGCTAATGATTAGATAGAGTATTTCCATGCATGTAATTTTGATTTCCATTTCCAGTAGGACACAAGATTTTCAATATTGACTCGATTTCGTGAACCAATTAAAAGATTATTAGACTTGAACTAACGTGCACCGTATTGCACTCTAGTAAAGCATATTCAAGGCCGATATGCTAGCCCGCATTATTCGACTAGAGATCTTTACTTGATGCAGTACCTACAATTAATGTTTCTCGATTTATTAAAGCAATTTAAATATTATAGGGACAGTATCCCATTCAATAACAAACAGTTGACGTACCTTGAAGAAAAAATCGTTGAAAATGATTGATTGCCTTTCGAAAGTCATTATTTTCCCCTAAGTGTTAACCTCTAGTAAAAAAGGTCAATGGTTCGATCTCTGAACATTAGAATTTAGCGGTACTTTTGCACTTGAGATATTTCTCCAATTGTTTTCAACGAACTTAAAAAGTTCATTACTGAATTCTCTATGTCTCTCTCTCTCTCTCTCCCTGTATATATGTGTGTGTGTGTCTGCTATTTGCAAATTTTTCAATTTTGAGCCCTTTATTCGATAGAGCATAAAAAATTATTTGAGAAAGTGATGGGTTTTCTTCGCGTCACTCTTATCATTCCCGAAGCATTGGCCAAAAATGTTCCGATTTCCGGGAGATTTAAAGAGCCATATCTCGGAATCGTAAATCATAAAGGGATGATATTGATGTTGATCGAAATCGAAACCTAAGAGGATGGAAACATTTTGGTACCAAACAGTAACCAGTGGCCCCTGTTTAACTGGCCATAGTTCCTCAGGTATTGGCTAAAAAAGTTAGAATTTTGGGAGATTTAAAGAGTTATATCTTGGGAACCGTAAGTCATAGAGAGATGATATTTCGCGAATTTTTCAATTTTGAGCACTATAATTATTAATTTCATGTTCTTTAAAAAGCCGTTTTCACATATTTTTATAAAGTCCACCACCTAATTTATTTGTATGTTAAAAACGGGCAACTTTTTAAAAATTCTTATCACTTTAACAATTTCACGACCTTTCTTTGTTTTTAACGGGACATAATATACACATCGTGAAAAAATAACAATATAGCGTGGCGTATTTACGATTTTATTTCGGGAGGAGCTTTGCTAACTTTCGGGGGGGGGGGTCTTTGCCTGAAAATGTGAAAATTCTGGAAGGTATTTCATATACTTTACTATACTAAGTAAGATTTCAGGGGGGGCTTAAGCCCGGAAGCCCCCTAAAAACGCCACTGAGCTGGTAATCACGCAGAAAAAGGAATTTGCGCACTTTTTGTTATTGCCGCCAAAATATAATATATATTTGTAATTATTATTATACTTTGCTAAATCCATTAGTAATGCATGTTGTCTTCGTAAAACAATATATCGTAAAATATTTTAACTGAATTCTTAAACAAAACACGTGGAAAAAATTTTGTACTCAAGGAAATAATAAAATAGATATAGCCATTACAAGAATTGTTTAGTGAGTATAACAATAAAGTACATAGAACAATTCGTTTAAAGCCTGCAGAAGTTAATAAGAAAAATTAATTCTTTTTAAGTTCGTTCTGGAAATGCTCTTGGAGCATTCCCAATTGGTTTCTATTGAATTTTCTCCAGTAATTTCGGTTCAATGTTTTCTTTTGACCTTACTAATTAAACTTTACATGTGTAACATACCTTATTTCTGCTAAAAACAGCAAACTTACTAAATATATTCAGGAACAGAAATAAAGTACGACTGACTTAGTTTAAAAACATCATCGAGTACCTTGTCTCAACCCTAGACATTCAAGTAATCAGTCGTTCACACGCCCGTTTTCACCGCAACGTTACACTAAAACACCAGGAAATGTAAACATATAATACAAGACTATGAATATAATTCGCCTATTTTTAATAATCATCGAAGTTTGTGAGTGAATAATGTGAAAATATTTAATGAAATCTAATATTTAGAGTAAGACAATATTAAAATAATATAAATTCACATGATTTAAAAGAATTTTCCTAAATATATGCATTTCTCTGGATAACAAACTTGATCATTAGTATCGCTAAACCAACATATAAGCGAGTTAAATAGCTACGTGACTAACTAATTGACGTAAACAAGATGGCGTATATCTTCCTTGTGGAGGTATTCGTCTACGAGGCCTATACTCTGAACCTTCCACCACATGCTCTTGTTGAAATTGCAATGGCAACCGGAAAACTGTGAATTAGGAAACACGGTACGCAACGCATTGATTTCAGCAAGCTCAAAATTCTCTTTCAGCACTTTTGTTCTGGCCAGACCACATTTTAAGAAATGTAAACAGTTGCTTGTATGTTTGCTCTGTTTTATCTGGCAGCAGTGCATACAAGACTGGTACAACCAACGACTTATCATGTGTGTTTCCTATTTCTGTATGTACGGTATGGTGTTCAATTGGGAAAAATACTCGCAGTAGCTCTTAAACGTTCCTTCAAAAAACCTCAGAGTGCAGAGTTAAGTAACTAAGAACAGGAAAAGTACAATCATAAATTAAAAGTTTATTTAATTCATCTTCCTATTTTTACAACAATGGGCTCCGATTTGAGTAACAAAGTGCTTATTTTTTTTTTCTTTATTGCTGACATACGTTAATTTCCGAAAATACAGATTTTGACCAACTTAGCCCCAGAATGCCTTGAAAACTGACTTGTAGAAAAGGTATCAATTTTCGAAAACACTGCAGTGAAAGCCAGCAACACATTTTTGTGTATTTTTGCAAGGTTATCTTATTCTTTAATTTTTATTTTTATTTTTATCTACTTTAATTTGTTGTTGTTTTCGTTATTAGTTTTATTTTTGTAACTATTTTTCTCTTCTTTATTATAACTTGTGTTTGCTCTTTTTTGTTCTTACTTAGCTCATATTGTTCTGTCTTCCTTACCGCTATAGTGATTCGGGATGAATTAGGTAATTGACAGCTGGACCGTGTGAAAATGCACGACACCTGCAGAATGATTAATCTGATAAACAGGACCGTGCGAAATGCTCGATAATGAGCACCATGTGAAATTGCACCGTGCGAAAATGCACGGAATCCTGTCGAGTCCATAGTTTTCGGTTTCTCCAAGTCGGTTGCTGACAGTTCTGATGTCTTTCACTTCCACCTTCAACCCCGAGTGAAGTTAAGACCCCTAGCACACATATTGCGCATTGGGAGGGGGTGACATATAAAGATGATCGAAAAGATCAATATTAGTATCGAATCCATTGTAATTTTTTTTAGAGTTTCTTAGCTGCTAGGTGACAATTCCGATGAAATTTAAGTCTAAGTTTAGGCAAGAATGTGCATGCCAGCTTGGCTGGGAATGTACAGTGCCAAGGCCAAAGGCGTCGCTCATATATATATATATATATATATATATATATATATATATATATATATATATATATATATATATATATTTACATCTGCTTATGCTTGTGACATCAAATATGATACGAAGCTTTCTGGCATCCAGTGGAAAGCTTGGAGTATATTAATATTTGTTTGCATATATTGTTATTGTAGACTGTTCCCATAATGACCATCGACTTCGATTTTATAAAATTTGAGAGAGAAATTTAACTTTTTATTTTGTGGTCAATTTGAAGGCATTTTATTACACTGTCATTAAGAAACCCATATACATCATCTTACGAATCAATCATTATGGAAGAATTGCAAGTGTAGGTTGCAGCAGTGGTACCAATCTTTGAAAGTTTCATTAACAACTATTCTTTTTTTCTTTTTTTAATTGATGTTCTGAGTAATTGCGCGTTCTGTGTAAAGGTGCAATAAGATTCTCTCTCTCTTTCTGTTTCCAGCTACCGGCATAGGCATATGGGAACTACCAGATATACTTTCGTGTGTACATAAGTTAGTGTGTGTGTGTGGCGGGGTCGGGGGTATGAATTATTTATTACGATCACTTAGTGGAACTTACCGTAACATTCCGCACGATTACTTTTGAACGAATGCGAATTTTTTAATTCTGTTTTTGAAATAGATAAATAGAGTAATTATCTCGAGGAAGTTTGTTAACGAAGATTATTTAGTCAACAGAAAGTGGTGCAAATGAGCCATTTCCGGTTTCAACGTTGATCACTGTAGAGCACATACTGTAATAGATAGCGACAAACGGTTTTCGGCAATGGATTAAACGTTTCAAGGACAACTCCCATATTCATTCTCAACACTATAGCAAAACCGGAAGTGGTATAAATGAGTCATTTCCGGTTTTATTGTTGATCACTATAGAGCAAAAACGGTAAAAGATAGCAAGAAGCAATTTTCGGCAATCGATAAAGCGTGTCAAGGATAACTTTCATCTTCATCATTAACATCCTAGTAAAAGCGGAAGCAGTAGAAATTAACTATAATTTCCGACTTCAAATTAATCTACATAGGGAGATAGGGAGAAGCTGTTTCGGGAAATCAGTTTAGCGTTGTGGGAATAAGTATCGTTTCCTCTCTTAAACTTCTAAATAAACCGGGAGTGGCAAAACCCAACTACTTCCGGTTTTAGTGTTGATCACAATAGATTAGAAACCGTAATAAATAGCGAGAAGCGGTTTTCAGTAATCAATATATTAAGTGTTCCAAGAATTTTCTAATTCGACTTTAATTTTTCTACTCAAACCGGAAGTGACAGAAACCAATCACTTCCAGTTTAAGCATTGATTGTTATAGAATATATAGCGAAAAGGGAATAGAATGGAAAATTTATTAAGTGCCCAAGAGTGTATTCCATCTTGACAGTAATCACTCTACTCAACTAGGAAGTGAAAAAAAATATACTACCACTTCTGATTTCCAAATCAATTGAGAAAATATTACGTATATCTTTACTGTTTTTACTATTAGGATTACGTAGTGAAACTTGTAACATCATAATGTTTGTACATACGTCCGTCCGTTACTCCGTACGATGACGTTTGGACGGATGCGAATTTTAAAATTGTTTTTGCAATAGAAAGATACAATGATTATCTTGAGGGAGTTCTTTAATAGAGAAGATTCACCAACCGGAAGTGGTAGAAATATGTCATTTCCGGTTTTAATGTTGATCATTATATAACAAAAACGGTAATAGATAGGGAAAAGCGGTTCTTGGCAATCGATCACACGTTTCATAGCCAACTCTCATCTTCATTCTTAATAGTCTAATAAAACCGGAAGAGGTACGAATGAGCCATCGAGAATGGACAATCGAAAAAGCGTTTCAAGATTAATCTACTTCACCCTTAGCACTCTAGTAAAACATGAACTGGTACAAATGAACCATTTCCGGTTTTAACGTTGATCACTATAGAGAGAAAAAGGTAATAGATAGTAAGAGGCAGTTTTCGGCAATCGATAAATAGTTTCAAGAATAACCTTCTTCTTCATAATTAACACCTTAGTGAAAAAGATGTGGCAGAAATTACCTATAACTTCCGGTTTCAATTTAATCTATATAGTCCGAAAATTATAAGTTATAGAAACTGTTTTTGGGAACTACTTTAGTGTTGTAGGAACAGGTATAATCTCTATTAAACTTCTAATCGAACCGGAAGTAGCAAAACCCAACTAGATTTGCTATAGATTAGAAACTAACTAGCGATAAGCTGTTTTCTGTAATCAATTAAGTGTCCTAAGAATATGTTCTATCTCGACTCTAATCTTTGTACTAAAACTTGAAGTGGTAGAAATCAATCGCTTCCGGTTATAACATTGAGCGTTATAGAATGGATAGCGAGAAGGCTTTTTTTTGGGGTAATTCATTAAGTGCTCCAAGAGTATATTCCATCCCGGCAGTGATCCCTTTACTCAAATCGGAAGTGAACTAAATATACTAGAGCTTCTGGTTCCCAAACCACTACACAAAATATAACATGATCCTCTTTAAGATTTTATTATTATTAGGATCACGTAGTGGAACTTGTAATATCGTAATGTTAGTACGTACGTACATACAGTACATACGTCCGTTACTTCGAAAGATAACATTTGAAAGGATGCGAATTTTCTATTATTATTATTATTATTATTATTATTATTATTAATTTCAATAAGTAGATAGTGTGATTTTCTCGAGAGAGTTCATTAATAGAGGTGATTCGACAAACAAAATGGTAGAAATGATTTTTTTCAGGTTTTAACGTTGATCAATAAAAAACAAAAACGATAATGGATAGCGAAAAGCGGTTCTGGGCAATCGATTATACGTTTCAAGGGAATATCTATTCTTATTCTTAACATTCTAGTAGAACTGGAAATGGTAGAAATGAGCTATTTCCGGTTTTAACACTCATTACTATAGAGCAAAAACGATAATAGAGAACGAGAAGATGTTTCTGGCAATCAATTAAACTTTTCAAGGATAACCTTCTTCACATTTAACAAGCTAGTAAATTCTGAAAGTAACAGAATTGAGCCATTTCCTGTTTCAACGTTGATCACTATAGAGCGAAAACGATAATATATAGTAACAAGCAGTTTTCGGCAATCTATAAAGCGTTCCAGGAGTAACTTTCAACTTTGTACTTAACACCCTAGTAAAAAGGAAGTGTAGAAATCACCTATAACTTCCGGTTTCAATTTAATTTACATAGAGCATAAACTATAAGATATAGGGAGAAGCAGTTTTATGGAATCAATTTAACGTTGTGGAACAGGTAAGTTATTATCTCTCTTCAACTCCAAACCGGAAGTAGCAAAATCCAACTACTTCCGGTTTTAGTTTTGATCGCAATAGATTAGAAAAGATAACAGATAAGGAGAAGCGGTTTTCTATAATCATTTAGTGTCCCAAGAATATGTTCTATCTCGACTCTAACCTTTATACTAAAAGCAGAAGTGGCATATATCAATCACTTCCGGTTATAGATTGGAGAGCTAGAAGGGATTTTATGTAATTCATTAAGTACCGCAAGAGTGTATTCCATCTCGACAGTAATCTCTGTATTAATACCAGAACTGAAAGAAATACGATACAAATTCCGGTATCCATATTAATTGAGAACATATTACATAAAATCCTCTTTACGGTTTTTACTAGAGTTTATTTTTAAATTTAATACTAGCCGGATGTTCACTAAATTTTGTGAGCTACTAGCCCATTCCCTAAGGAATAAGTACTGGCATATTCTGTGGTCAAACACGGCCAAGAACGGTGGACGCGGGTTGCATTTCATACCTTATTTCTCGATAACTACTTAATTAGCCAGCAGCATTTTCTTGATAACTATTGGCCGAATCGGAACAAAACCTCAACCTAATTAAGATCTCTACATTTGCTGGTCGAGTTTGGCCAAGTTTTGGGCTTGATTTGCGTGTGGTAATTTATTTCTCGGTAAACTCTTGTCAGATCCAATCTGAAGGATTTGCCATTACAGAAAGCCGCTCGTAACTATTTATCGATTTTGCTTTATAGTGTTCAACGTAAAACCGGAAATGCTCTATTTCTACCACTTTCGGTTGGTAACGAAAGGAGATGAAAAATATTCTTGAAACGCTTAATCGATTGCCGAAAACCGTTTCTGTTTTATAGTGGTCAACGTTAAAACTTGGAAAAGGTTGATTTCTATCACTTTCGGTTTATGGATCACTTCAATTAACTAGCTCCTCCGAAATAATTACTCTACCCATAGCTATCGTGCGCAGTAACTTAGTCGCAGCAGCTATCGTGGTCTGTTATAATAATAATAATAATAATAATAATAATAATATTATTATTATTATTATTATTATTATTATTATTATTATTATTATTATTATTATTATTATTATTATTATTATTATTATTAAGTATTCTACCTGCTGGCAGGTACTGGGACTAATGGGAGATGTAAGTGTGACTGTGTGTTTTCTTAGGTTCTGGTCTGGAAATTCTTCTTTCACCTTTCTCGGTCTTCAGCTTCCTCTTTTTATTCCCAATATTTGATACCATTTTTCAAATCATCGACCAACTGCATTCTTCTTCTTACTATTCCTTTCTTACCTTTCATCTCTTACTTTCAACTTTTCTCTTCCTCAGTGGGTTGAGAAAAGCTAATACGTTTTAATCTGGTTCCTTATAATTATTACCAGACTGCAGTTTCCTCTATCTATTTTTGAATACTATTTTTAAGAAATTGAATTATTATTATTATTATTATTATTATTATTATTATTATTATTATTATTATTATTATTATTATTATTATTATTATTATTATTATTATTATTATCGCGTCTTTGTTCTGTTATTCTTTTAACTGTTAGAGGAAAGGTTCATTTTTTCTACAGTCTCACTTTATCTATAATGCTACTTCGGTATTATACTTAATGTTTAGTTAACTCAAGAAAAAGCGGATCTAGTTGTGTGAATCCTCCATTTCATGTTAGCCTTCGGTGATCATTTAGTACTGTTCAGCGAGGTAATTTAACAGAAGTACAATGTTCTTATAGAGTATTCGTTGTAGTGTTATAAAGTAGGAAATGATACAAGACGCTGTGTTTTCTAAATTAAAGTTTTGGGATCTTCTAGGGCAATTGTTCCAACATTTTTAACAAGCGCCCACATTCTTAAACCCTACACACTTCACGCCTACATCATTCGCGATGTCTTTGACCGTTTCTGCAATTTTATTTGCAGCATTGTATTCTCAAATCATCAGTAATAGCAACAAAAATAATAACAATAATAATAACCTATACTGTATATAAGACAGCATAAGTGAGTTACTCATTATCGACCAAGCCATAATGCTATAATTAGCAAGAATACTCTTTTTGACGAAAGCAAGGGATAAAGAAGGATTTTTGGAAATATGTATCCTTAGAGGCGTAAATAGGATAGTGTATCTTGCTAATCCCTGAGGTAAGGAAGATGAAACTAGGCATATAAACTAACCATTAAAAATAACTGAACATGTTTCTTACAGTTTCTGAAAATTCCGCACCTAAGCAAGAAAGGAGTAATTCGTATAACATTAATTTTTCAACTGTATTTTATTTCATTTATTTTTTAGAAAATGATAAATGTCATCATCATAGGTATTCTGCCTTTATTGCCAGGTCACTTGCCGCAGCTGAGAAGCTTCCATGCTCCACTATCCTCCGCTAACCTCTTCGTCTTCGCGTATGATCCTTCTGTTTTTATATAATCCATTAATTGTAGTCTCCTTCGCCCCCTCCCTCTCTTTCCCGCCTAGTTACTCTCTAGGACGTCCCTCATGATACAATCTCTTCTTAGGCAATGTCCCAACCAGTTTCTCTTCCTCTTCGTAGTGTTCTTTTCTCACCCACCATTTCTAACACTCTCTCATTCGTTTTCCACTCTACCCAACTAATTCTTTCCATTCTTCTCCACAAACACATTTCGACGGCTTCCAGTCGATTTTCGTCACGTTTACGTAATGTCCACGTTTCCGCCCCAAACAGTAGAACACTCAACACGAAGCATTTTATGAGTCTTTTTCTCAACTCTTTATTCAAGTTCCCACAAAACAGACTTTTCTTCCTCCTAAAGGCTTCTTTGGCCATTCCTATCCTTGCTTTTATTTCACGTTCGCACTTCATGTCATTACTAAGAATACTACCCAGGTATAGAAAACTATTCACTTGCTCTATTTTCTCCCCTCCTACTTTTATATTTGACACAGACCCCTTCGTTCCAATCACCATGGCTTTTGTCTTTCTAGCATTTATTTTCGTCCATATTCTTCAAATCCCTTTCTCATTTTTTCTAACATTTTATTGATTTTCTTTTGAGATTCTACAACAAGCGCCATATCGTCTGCAAATCTTATGCATTTAATCATTCTACCTCCTACCGAAATGCCATCATCATCATGTAAACTCTTTTTCACTATCTCTTCTAGATAGACATTAAATACTGTTGGCGAGAACCAGCATCTTTGTCAAACTCCCCTTCCAATTGCACTCTCTTCCGTCAGTTCTTACCCTATCCTAACACTTACTTGTTGGTTCATGTATAAGTTTCTTATGAGTCTTCTATCTTTCCATTCCAACTCTATCTTCGTTAGAACTCCCAACAACAATTCCCAATTCACGCGGTCAAAAGCCTTTTCTAGATCAATAAATATAACATACACCTCTTTCCCTTTTTCTATAAATCATTCACCGATCGCCCTTAATAATCCAATTGCATCTCTTGTGCCCTGCCTCTTCTGAACCCGAACTGCTCCTCCTCAACTTCTTTATTCGTTCTTTCATATAACCTTCTGTTCAGTATTCGGAGCAGAATTTTAGCTGCATGAGATATGAGACTAATAGTTCTATAATCCTCACATCTCTTTGGGTTCGATTTCTTAGCCATCGGTATCATGATCGTTTTCAGAAAGTCTTTTGGCCATTCTCCTGTTTCATATATTTCATTGCATAATCCGAACAATTCTTTCTTTCCCTTGTCTTCTATATTTTTAATGAATTCGATTGGTATGTTATCTATTCCAGTTGCCTTTCCATTTCTAATCTCGGATATAGCCTTTTCAAACTCATCCCTAAGAATACTAAATCCTTTATCATCCTCGCCTACTTCATTTTCTACTTCAGCATTTAGGCTACACGGTCTATTCCTACTCTCATATAAGCCTTCAACTTATTCTTTCCACCTTCCTATGACCTCATTTCTCTAACTGACTACCTTCCCATTCTTATTTTCTACTGACATCATAATACCCTCTTGATAAATGTAAGAATTCTTTATATTGGAGACGTGAAATTTCAAAATTAAACTCAATCAGAAACGAACCAATACATATTTAGGTTTTCCGAAAATTCTGTCCTAAGATGAGAATGGAGGATAGTGTCTACCTATTAAAATTTCTGCATTTGCTTACGTTTGAGGTGTGAAATTTGGCTTTGATTTCTTAACTATAAATAATTGAACGTATGTTTCCGGAAATTCCCCTCTTAAAGATGGAGAAAAGAGACGATTTCTATAATAATAACATTTACCACTATTTATTCAGAAAATATCATGAAATGTGAAATTCGTTTAAATTCGTAATGTGAAATTTCGTAAACCAACTCTGAACTAAAAAGAATGGAATACGTATTTCAGAGTTTTCAAAATGCTCCTTTTAAGCAGAAGGAGGGAGGAATTAATTTACTTATTTCTCGACATTCAAATCGGCGTTTGCTGTCTCATCATCATAGAATGTTCGAGGAGAATTACTGAACATATTTAGAACTACTCTAGGGTATGGTTTCATCATATCGTTTTCACTGAAATGCGTATCCGAAGGGGAGGGGTCAAGGTCTAAAATATTTGCTAAAAATACAGTATTTTTCAAATCTCTCATGTATGAAGATGAAATTTAATATAAAAACCAAGTAGACACGCAACCCAGCGTTCTAGGAAATTCCACTTCCGTCTCATCTCATGAAAAATGATTGAGAATTTTAGAACATAGTTAGCACTTGGCTGAAGCCATTTCTTAACCATGTCAGTTTCATTAAAATTCGTATCCTAAGAGGGTTGAGGAGTTAATATATACGGCGAAAATTAAATATCTTCCAAGCCAAGGAGATGAAACTAGGTATATAACTTTTTACTTAACGAGGTCATCATGTGGACATGCCCCAGCGTTTTCGAAAATTCTGCTTCCAAAAGAGGTTACAGTGTGTCAAAGTGTTTGAAACGTCTGAAATGAATTTTTAAACATATTTAGCATGTAGGACATTTCTATTTTATCAACTCACTTCGAAATAAAAGAATCGTAAAAGCAGAAGAGAATTTAGATTTCTTGCAAAGAATAAATACTGCATCGTATAAAACACATATTTGAACATGGTCGAGCTAGGGGTTTTATTTCACTTTTGTTCAAACAAGTTACGTAATGGGGAAAGAGTGATCAAATATAACTTTCAAATATTTCCCATAAACCTATTCTACCAGTACGAAGAACGGGTTTGCATATAATAATAGTAAATAATAATAGCCATATTCTCACAAATTTATATTTATTTCCAGCAAGATTCCTGCATAGCATTGTAGTGCAATGGAATATTATATTTTACCAGTTTTGTCAATGAAACCACAGTTCTTACAGAATAGTTATTTCGTGTTTAAATATTTCATTTAATGTTTTTTACAACATTTGTAATATTTGTAATTTTAAATTCAGTTCTGTCAGAGACTCGCACCCATAGATTAAGAGACACTGCTCTAAGGACTACCTAGAAACTTTGAATTTACACCTACATAGGATTTGTGACGTGGGGTGCCAGTAAGAAAAATTTTTGAAAATTCACGAAAAGAGGAGGAATTGTGGTGAGAGTTATTTTAATAAGATACCCTCATCTCCGAAACGTATAGGACTGTGAACTTAAAATTTGGTATTTGGATTTCCAATTTAAAATAATTTAACACATGTTTCACCATTTCTTTTATATCTTAGTAATAAAGGAGAAGGAAAAGGTGAGAATAGGAATTATTACTCATATAATAGCATATCGGTATCTCTGAAAGTTACAAACATGAAATTTGGCTTTAGGACTTCTCATTTAAAACAAAATCACTTAAAGATAATAAACAGGACCACCCAATATTTTTCAATTAAAATTGAAACCAGAAGTTGTAGTAGATATCTACCACTTAGTGTTATTTACTAGTGATTATAGTGGAGACGGAATATATTCTACGGGCGCTTAATCGAATACAAAAACCGTGCCTATCTATTGCCGTTTGTCATATAGTCTTGTTCAAGAAAACTTTGCCATTCATCTCTCTTTGAAAATTCCTGTGGTCTTACCTATAGTTAGAATTAAATCAAATAAATGTGAATTTTGTTTGGTCGATTAAGAAGTTTATTTAGAGCCACAGCATTGTAATTTCCTTTTGCGGTTGCAAGAATATCATCTTTCATAGCAGGGTGAGTGGTCAAGATTTCTTGAACAAGACTGTACAACGATGAACGTTAAAACCGGAAGCGGTTGATTTCTAATAATTATGTTTGATTACAGGGTAAAAGAAGAGATGGTATTTTAAGAACGCTACCTATTTTAAGAACGCTAACTCATTAAAAAAAAAACTCTTCTCGCTGTCTCTTATAGGTCATGTTCTATGTATATTACATTGAACCTGGAAGTCATACTGGATTACCAGGGTGTCTATCGGTCACGAAAAGGATTAAAGAAAGTCACGAAATCAGAAAATGGTCATGAAAGTCAAGAAATTTTGCTTTTGGTTCACGATTTATTTTATCTGTACAAATATAAGTACATAGCCTACTTGTAAATGTTGTTCTATAAAGTGTCAAAATTCACCACCAAAAACGCATATAGTTTTAGACGCTACCAAATCACAAGTAAAGCACGCTTCTATCACGTGCGTGAAAATTGGCCCAAGTCGCACTAAAATTCGCTTTTGAGAATGTTACTAAATTTAATGGTTTGTTAAAGAAAAGGTCATGAAATTTCATTTTGGAATTTTAGTAGACACCCTGTCATTTCTGATTTTATTAGAGTGTTATGAAAAGACAAAATGTATTCTTGGGATGCTCCGTCGATTGTCGAAAACAGCTTCTCGCTATCTATTACAGCTTTTGCTCCACAGTAATGAAAAGTAAATCGAAAATTGTTGATTTCTACCGCTTCTAGTTTTATCAAAGTGTTAAGGATAGAAATGAAAGGTGTTCTTGGAATCTTTTAGTCGATTTCCCAAAACTGCTTCTCTCTATATATTACAGTTTTTCCCCATTCAACGTTAAAGCGGGAACTTGTTTATTTCTGCCACTTTCTATTTCAATACAGTATTAAGGATGGAGTTGAAAGGTATTCTTGGGATGCTAAATCGACTGCCGGAAACCATTTCTTGCTATCTATTACCCTTTTTGGTTTACAGGATCAACGTTAAAAGCAAAAATGGTTGATTTCTACCACTCCTGTTTTCTGATCCATAACCTCCTGGTTTATGATCCTCTACTAACGAACTCTTTCGAGATAATTACTTTAGCTATCAATTGCAAAAAACAGAAGTCAAATTCAGTTTCGTTCAAGAGTTTCGTGCGGAGTAACGGACGGGATGGACCAAAGTACTAACTGTACAATATTATTATAAATATTACTCTGTAATCCCAATAATTAGATACATAATTCAGCGTTTTTGATTGTGACCTAAAAAGAAAGAAAAGGGTTTGGAAGAGAATAAAGGTGGATATTACAATTATTATTATACTAAGATGTTTATACCTCGGGATCCCGTAAAGTTGAAGACATGAAACGTGGTATTTGAACTGAAATTGGTATGCTTCCTGATATATAAAGAGCAAGGCAGGGACGGCGCTAAGGGTGGGCGGGGGTGGGCAACCGCCCACCCGATGGATGGCCTCGCCCACCAATCCGCCCACCCCAACAGAACAGTGGTGTCATTAAAGGGGGACAGGAGGGGGCAATTGCCCCCCGCAAGATTTTGAGGAATACATATACTTTATCGATTGTCTACTAATATACTAGTGCAAACTGTGAAAGTCTTATGTTGTTGGTGTTCTTGCCCCCTCAAGCGAAGTCTGAAATGACACCCCTGCAACAGAAGAAGAAGAATAAAGGTGACCAGTGCCGGATTTCGGTTTGATGGGGCCCTAAGCTATTGAAGATAATGTGGCCAATTTATTTCTAGCATTCTTTTTCAGCGACAAAATTTCGCCTTTTCTGTTTGAATATATGCTATATGGTAATTTATGGACCTAATACATATCTATTAAGTAAATACGTTTTCGTGTATATTTCGTTAACTTAACTTACTGTTTTGAATACATTACAGAAAAACTGTAAAATTTGTAAAATTAGCGGTAGTTTAATTTGGTACCAATAAAGTCCCTTGCCGATCTTTTTGCACCAACTATGATCCACGCTCCACGCCATGCTTCTACAATATGTGGAGACCGCATCATTTCTCATTTCAAGTTGTTTCTATTCAGTTTGGTAAAGTTTGAAACGTTTCCAGGGATCCGTGTAAGTAAATACAGTCTAAATATCATCCAGGGTTGGTAATTACTGCCTGAAGCTCAACTAATCGTGTGAGCTTTTTCCAGGTCAGGTTACTGGAGTAACTCAAAATGGAATGCAACCCTCGAAGATTACACAAGGTGTAATACGACACAAATTCGCTGGAACCAGAGGCGAACTTAGAAGGTTTAAACTGGAGAAGGGGCAACTAAAACCCAGATTATGATAGATATATCGTGAGTTTACTCTAAACTTTCAAAAATATGTAAGTAATGGCTTCAATTATTTTTGTCACTCAAAAAACTGGGATCGTAGACCTCTCCGCACCTGGATCCGCCCCTGCCTTTAGTGATCCATTATCGCACTCTATAGATCACTATATGAGCTCCTCCGTGGCTAAGCGGTTAGCGTACGCACCTTTGGCGTGGGAGACCCGGGTTCGATTCCCGGTGGGAGCTCATGTGGTTTGGATTCCACGTTAATCAGTAGGTCCCGTCTCATGTAGCCTCGCTGCTGAAAGGGACGTTAAACTCAAAATCAACTCAACTCTATAGATCACTATGAAAATCAGTGCAAAGTTCTGAAAGTTATGAAAATACTTCTGCAAACTACTTTTCATACTTACGTACAGCGAAATAAAATAGCTATAATTTCGCGATGTAAAGATTATTGCCGCTTAGGGCTGTAATTCCTTTATATTTTACTATTATTTCGCGAGCTTGTCGTTTTATGCCTTCTTCTTAAGCATCCACTGTTACCAGACTCAATTTCTTGTCGAATTCCAAATAGTACAAGAAAGGGTAGCACTAGAGTTCTATCCGCATACAAGATACTGTATCACTTATGCTGTGAAGTCTTATTAAAGTAGCTAAGTGTAATGGCTGGAAAACAGGGTCCCGATTACAAATGGGGCTCTGAAACAAAATCCCCATTACAAGCGGAGCTGGGAAACGAGGGTTCCATTATAAGCGGGACTGGGCAACAGAAATCCCATTGCAGGCGCGTTGGAAAACAGGGCCCTATTACTTGCTTCATGAGAGCTTAATACATAACAGTACAGAACACCGTTGTTGTATGTGCGTTTTATCTTATTTGCTTTTTCTTATTATTTGGAAATGACATTACAGCCACTTTTTCTTTAAAATTTTTGGGGCCCCCAAGAGAGCTATAGCTTGTTTAGCTTATACGCAAATCCGGCACTGAAGGTGACATCCTGTACTTCACAAGCAATAGGTATTACTTTCGATTGTAATGTAATAGGTTCTATGACTCTGTTTAACTCTGCAATGGACAATGATTTTAAGACAGATACTTGTAGTAATATAATGGATGCCAAAAGTCGTGATTAATGAATTGAAGTTTAACACACACGCACAATCGTGCTATTGAAACGCCAGTGTTTGTATGTGCTGCACTGAAAAAAAAAAAGTGCTTTCTAAAAAGCCAACTAAATAATGGGCAGAGCTGGCCAGTATTATCTATTGTCTCATTTTGAGAAAGAGAGGGAGGACAGTAGTGCTTTGTGTCAAGGGCGCCGATCCTGGGGGCCCAAGGGGGCCCGGGCTCCCCCAAAGCCCATGTGCGCCCCCGCATTTTATTTATGAATATACAATATTTGGCATAATTTGAATTAAATTTGTCTGAAAATCCTCATGCATGCCTTCTGCATCTTAATCCGCCCCCCCCCCCAAATTTACAGAGAAATCGGCGCCCTTGCTTCGTGTTGGCGCGATAGCTTCTTATAAGAGGGTTCCAACTTGCAATTGTTTACAGCAATGTACCACATGTCTTACCCGTGTGGCATTAAACAGATTTGTAAAAACCCTTATTATAGCATTGTTGAGTTGATCTCTGTTGCGTTCAGAAGTCTTGGCGGTCGGTGCTTGTTCAGCTAATATGTCGAAAAAATTTAGCGATTTCTTCTCAGGCTCGGTGTCTTTCTCGTGTTCAAAGAAGCGCGATTTTCAATCCGTTGATGTTAGTGATAATCCTTCTTCTTCAATGGGGAAAAAGACAAAAAATACAAATACATGTGACAACCAGGATTCGCAATTTGAAGTGTTCGATTTCGAGGAAAGTGAAAATGAACTAGATGTTGGAGAGAGCGAAGACGACAGCATTGCTTCTGAAGTTACTCATGCTTTCTTGTAATAAATACTTCAAAGATAAAAATGTTTGCAGCAGCCTATTTTATCCTTGTTTTACTTTACCTACTTATTGTGTATTTTATGTTATTAACGAAAAGTAGAGTATTATCTGTTAGTCTGCGTTGTTTGAACCTTCTTTTATTTCTATGCATTCATGTGCATTCTTGGAGGGAGAGGAGTTAAAGCAGTCTTGAACTTCTTCGACTACACAGAACACACCGTTATTATTATTTAAAAAGCTGAAAGTAGAGGTAGTGTGTGTGCCACGCGGAATTCGGTAGGTCGAGCATATTGCCACGAACTCCCGCAGCCCATCCTAAGTCCTGCATTTCTTCAGTCTTACCAGGTGAATGCTGGAATGGCACCTTCTATAAGGCCAACACAGATGTTCCACATCCTTGTTTCTCCCCTATTTCGGTCTGAGCCTTAGCTAACTAAAGAGTATAAAAATTGAAATTTAATTATTGTCAAAAAATGTCTACATTGCCCAGTTCTCATTTTCGTTGTCCGCCCACCCAGCAACTAGGTCCGCCTCTTTCCGCCCACCCCATCAAGCGTTCCTGGCGCCGTCCCTGGTGCAAGACTATAGGCCGAACACACACGGTGGCCTGGGAGCAAAGCACCCAGGTATTTCAACTGAAATTCAGTATACTTGCAGGTATGTGAGGTGCGAGGCCGTAAGCCTAGCAAACACTGATGATTACAGGTTTGAGATGCAAAGCGTTAGACCGAACAAATTTGTGAGTCTGAGGACAAAGCCTTCAACAAGACGAAGGCTCAAATTGAATAAACTCTGATGAAGACACTAAGGAGGTTCACACAATATTTTCTTAATTAATAATGAAATAGGAAGTGATAGTAGATTTATACTACTCCCAGTGTTAGTAGAGGGATTGGATTGGTGACACAATTATATTCTTGGGGTGCTTAATTGATTGCAGAAAACTGCGTCTTGCTACCTACTTCCGTATAGAGGTTGATATCTACCAGATCCAGTTTTAGTAGAGGGTAAAAGATGAAGATGAAGTGTATTCTTAGTCGATTGTAGAAAACCGGGTTACGGTTTCTGCTCTGCAGTGATCAACGTTAAAACCGGAAAGGGTTGATGTCTACCACCTCCGGTTTTAGTATAGGGTTAAGGATGGAGATGAGAACGGATGGTTAATCGATTATGGAAAACAGCGTTTTGTTATCTATTACAGTTTTTTTCCATAGCAATCAACTTTAAAAACAGGAAATAGTTAATCGCTACCACTTCCTGTTTTACTTGTAGGTTAAGAACAGAGATAATATGCATTCTTAGGACGCTTAATCGATTTTCAGAAACAGCTTCTAGTTTTCTACTAACGTCTTTTGCTCTACAGTGATCAATCTTAAACCAGAAATCGTTGATCTCTGCCACTTCCAGTTCAAGAGTCACCTCCATTAATTTTAAAACATTTTTTCTTACATATTTATATAACACTTGATTTAATTCCAACTAAACTTGATATGTCTTACAATCTGGAAAGAAATACGCGGGAGGGTAAAGAACCCCTAGCATCCCAAGGCATGGGGAGGGAGAGCTGACATTTTAAAATAATTGTAATGATCGATATTTGTGTTGAATCCATAGTTTTCGGGTGAGTCGCTGATATGGATAATGACTGTTTCCATGCCGTTCAAGTTCATCTATGAAGAACCGGGAAGAGTGACATTTTAAAAGTAATCGAAAATGACGGATATTAAAGGCGAATCCATAGTTCTCATTAGTGCTAAGACGAATAGTGGTACTTTTCATACAGTTTAAAAAGAAGTTAGAATGCAACTTTTGAATTTAATTAATGTAAACTTATGCATTAAGAAAAACTAGACTATTTGCCATCCAATAGTGTAGGTGCGACTGTAGAGTTTTTTATTATTATTATTATTATTAAAGTATACTTTTAAATAGCACCACGACATGGGAGGGAAAGAGATTGAGAAATTTCTGGCCTTTCCGACATATTCTTAAACGTTTATAAAGATTTTCTTATAATTTTAATTTATGTTTGTTTCTTATAATGCAAGTACATACAACTTGTAAGATGTCAATACAACTTAATTTTGAAGAGACTAAAAAATGGTGACGCCATTTCCGGTGTTCTAGTAGCTAGCACGCGCGCCTTTCGTGCACGTAGTTGCAGGGCCGGCGGAAGGGGAAAATATCACCCAGGCAAAGAATCCATATGGCGCCCCCTACAACCCATTGGTATTACTGAGTTTACATTTGCTATGCTACCTTACAGATAGCTGCTTTTAAAGGATAACTCCTTGAACTCTATAACTATAAGAATCAATTATCAAACTGAGTAAGATCTTAACTTTTGTCAGTTAAATACACAGAGTAAGTTTTGGTTAACGATATACGAAACAATTATTTACACATAAGCATGCAAAATATTCTACGTCACTGATTAGAAATTTGCAGAACGATTCAAGAAACAACGATTTATATAAAATTAAGATTGATGATGCGATACAGCATTTATTTACACATATATACATAAACAACCTTGTTAACTGCGAAAGAGAACACATATATGAACAAAAGAACATACAAATATATTTTGTAACAGCATTGTACAAAGATTTCGTAATACAAATAATACAACCAGTAATATAATTTTATATCTTTATACAGTTTTAATGCAAATTGTCCTTTGACTTGTTTACAGTGCTAAGTAAAGTTAACTTTTCGTGCCTTTTTCTCTGCAAAGTCTTTAATTAAAGTATCAGTGTCAAGCTCACACAGAACATCACATTCAATAGACACCATAGAAAGGCCTACAAGACGCTCTTGCGTCATCGTTGATCGTAGGTAGTTCTTCGTAAGTTTCAACTTGGAGAAACTTCTTTCTGCTGAAGCTACACTTACAGGAATAGTTAGTAAGATTCTTAGAGCAATAGTTGCATTTGGAAATAACCTAATAAGGGAGTTTTTGCAAATATATGTAAGTTCTTGCAACGGTTTGCTCCCACTTTCAGAACCGAGAAATGAAGGTAAAAGTAAGAGCTCTTGATATAACTGAAATCCGTCAATATCACAGTGATCTTTGTCTGTTAAAGATAGTTGTAAGTCCTTGCAACACTTTAGTAAATACTCTTTGTCCGTTATTGGATGGATGTCATACAAAAACCCAAATATTTCGCTGTGCTGCTTCAGTTGTTGAAATCTTTCATTCAGGGAACAGATAATTGTGTCTAATGTGCAAAAATAGAAGTTACATTTAAACGCACTGTATGGATCATTAAGCGGTTCGTCTTCAGATTCATACAAAAATTGTCGTTTGACTTTTCTAGGTCGGAGTTTTGGTTCATTCTCAAATTGTGGTTGAATGTCGAGCTCTTCAGCAATTACTTTGGCATCAACCAAAATATTCTGGAAACCTTCATCACTTCGCATGTTCTCAACGCGACACTTAGTTTTCTTAAGCAGATCAACTGCTTGCTGGATGTCCACTGATTCTTGTTGGAAAACGTGGCTAGCCACATTAACACAAGAAAGAACTTCATACCCAAACACCACAACACAAACGAACTTAAAATTCAGGAGCTTCCTAGCCAGGGAACAAGCATTATTTTTGCCCATAACGTCTATCTTTGAGTCCTTTGATGCTTCGAAAAGAGCATCGTAAATTTCTCCTAACTGGTAGCGAAACGATTTGACAGCATCAATACAACTCTCCCATCTAGTATCACTAAGAGGTTTCAAAGTGAAATTGGATATATATTTTTGCAGAACAGACCAACAATATGTGGAACTAGAAAAATAATTGTATACTTCTTGCAATAAAGCAAAAAAAAAAAAAATTACAGCCCCACTACAGCACATTGCAGAATCATTCACAACCAAATTCAATGAATGGGAGCTACAATGGACAAAAAATGCTCGATTATTTAGATCTAATATTCTTTTTTGAATGCCTGAGTGCTTTCCTTTCATATTGGCACCGTTATCATACCCTTGGCCACGCATGTTTGAGAGAGGAACTTTCAGTTTTTCTAATTCTTCCAAAATAGTGGTAGTTAGTCCTTCTCCTGAAGAATCATTTATGCACAAAAATCCCAAAAAATGTTCTTCAATGGATGGTTCCTTACCCAGTTCTACCTTTTATTAGATCAGTCAAAATTTTATCCTTTATTTTTGACCCAAGGAGTTCAATTATTTCATTTTGAATGTCCTTGCTCAAATAATGCACATGTGTCTCTTTACATGTTATTCGTCGCAAATCCTCAGCCATAGTAACATCAAACTGTGCAATACACTCAACTAGTTTGAGAAAATTGCCGTTGTTTCTTGAGTAAATAGTGTCATTTTGACCACGAAATGCCAAGTTCTGGGAAGCAAGAAACTGAATTATACACAGCAGTCGTTTGAGAACCTCTTTCCAACGCTCAATTTCATTGCGAATAATTGCTTGGTTTTCAGCGTCAACTGTTTTACCTGACTGTAATCGGTTTGCAAGTTCAAACCACGATTGGAAAGCCTTCATGTGAGTCAAAGATCTATCATGGTCTGATAACAGTCCGGACATATGCTTCCAATCCGAAAAACCTTCACGAGAAAAGAGTGACATTGTAGTACCACCGAAAAGACGGCAACAGAAACAAAAGGTGCTTTGCAGGCCAAGTGACCGTCATATCTTTATTTATGTGACTCCCCAGTTTTCCTGCCGTTGAAAAGCGGAAAGTTCGGGGATTGAACCCAGGAGCACGTAGACATGAGTCCAACGCTTTAACCTCTAGACTATGGAGGCCCTCTACTTAATTAATAGATGAATGCTTGAAATACAGCTAAAGTTGGTTGATACACATCTAACGAGTAAAAGTCTTATCGCTTTGGTACATGTATCAAGCATCAGTGTTGGTATAGAATGTAATTATTGCTACTTATATCAATGGGGAAAGAACTTTCTTTGAGCCTGAAGTTCGCCGCCTATCTGAGAGGCCGCCACTCTACCCACCCCAGCCTGCTAAGACGCTACGTGTGTAAACATCTCTTCTCTATTAAACATAATAAAACGAAAATACGTTGCGTAATGTGGGCCTACTTACCTGTACTGTGTTGTTATCTTCTGGAATATTTGTTGATTTCTTGCTGGTTTTCTCATTCTCTGGTTCTACGTTTTCATTTCCATTATTGTCTGTTTCAGGAGTACGAAAGAATTTCTTTAATGCTACTGCCTGTTTCTCATTTTCAGCCGCTAATTGTGCTCTTCTTTTTCTGTATACATTTCCAGAAGGCTTCTTTTTTTCCGACATGTTGATAAAGAACACATTAAGGCAACGATTCTTCTACTAAGAGTCGAAATTCAGGAGACAAAAGAACACACACACCATGAAGCCTGCACTAGATGTACATGACTTCTGATTTATAATTTTCTTTCACGAGACATTTGCCAATACAAAGAGGACTAATTTCTTTTTGGTTGCCGATAACTCAATATTGTTTGTGTGTATTGTTAGAGCGGCCGACATAGCTTTGTTGCAAGGAGTGCAATGGTCGGCACCGCGGCGGTTGTAAGTGTCAGAGCGTGTTATTGTTGCTCAAAACTCCCAACTCTCAACAATAGCCTTTAGCTTTGTCAGCGGAGATTTTTTTTATATAGACAAATAAGGTGAAGGGATTTCCTTTATAGGAGATTCAAGAAGAAACCGGGGTTGTTATAAAGAGTGAGGCCTATGGCATGAGGTAGTAACCAATGTTGCTACACAATTTATGAAAAAGTTAATTTTTAGTTCACCGTTTACAATAATATAAATTTAGCAAGGATTTTGGCGCCCCCCAAACTCCCCTAAAATTTTGCGCCCCGGGCGGTCGCCCAGCTCGCCCGGCCCTTCCGCCGGTACTGCGTAGTTGCACGTTCGATTCCCAGTGGGAGTCTCTTACAAAATTTGGACGATTACTGTGTTTGAGTTTCATCATAATCTTTGAGTCTACGTATCATATAATCTCGATGCAGAAATGGAATTCTTAACTGAAATAATTAACTAACTCGAAACCGATGAGAGTTCAAAACTCAAGGTTTCGGCAGAAATCTAGCACAAAACTTTGGAATAGAAAAAGTATCAAGTATCTAGTTGGAGGGGGAGGGAAAGGATGTGAACACGGACATAAGACCATAAAACACATTATTGAAATGTCAGTCAACGATGATTATAGAGGTGGCTCTTGGTCCTAGAGCTTCGAAATTCCCTCTAGGGCATTTCCCGAGCGTGCTCAATCTGAGTTACCAGAATTTTTACAGTACTGTATTCACCCATCGTTTATTCAATCCCCCCGCACTGGAAAATCTGAAATGAACATTGTCTCCTATCGTGCTCAATATGAATTACATGTATTTTTGCAGTACTGCTTTTCACCTATAGTGTAATTAAATTCTTCCACGAGAAAATCTGTAATCAATACTCAGGCACGTAGCCAGGAGGGTCCGGACTCCCCTTCGAGACCAGAAATGAAAAAAAAAATTAGGAAGGAAAAAACAAAATGAAATGACAAAAAGAAGGATCAGCGTTAAAAATTAAAAAGGAAACTAAAGGAAGCTTTTGCTTACTCTTTCTTATGAGGAGATTTGTATTACTTGCAATATGGTGGCGAGGTAAGCGAGGTATTCTGGAAGAGTCAGAGAATTTGAAAAATCAAGAAAAGTTACGGAATTCTCAGAATTCCTGCTACTAGTCAGGGAGATTTCAAGCTTTCGAAAACGTAAGTGCCGTTGTGTAACAGCGTGGACATTTTTAATCATAAATTTTCGTCATCGCATCCTTGCAGTATCAAATATGTCATTTCAAGGACAATTTTCTGTTGCTCCTTTAACCTGTCATTTGGAACCGACAGTAGTCGAGGAATAATAAAAACAAAAAGTTCTGTTGAAAGAAAGTTCTGTTAGCATTTGATTCAACAGAGAAGAAACGCATATATTGTAAAACTAGTTGAATATACACATGCTTCGCACAGGGGCTGTATTTGGAAGTCAACGCCTGTGGGAGTATCACCATTGATCTCAGCGACCGCGAAAACTATGGATTTAATACTAATATCGGTCATTTTGGGATATGTTTTACATCCCTCGGTATCCACCCTCCGCTGACTCCCGGCCCGCATACTTGCAAGTCATCGCTAATGGAAGTGTCACCATTGATTTCAGCGACCGCGAAAACTATGGATTTGACACTAATATCGGTCATTTTGGATTACTTTTATATGTCTTGGTATCTCACCCCCCTCCGGTGATCCCCGGCCCGGAGCCGAATAGCGTGAATTTGGAAGTTAATGCGACTGGAGTTTCACCATTGATTTCAGCGACCGCGAAAATAAGAATTCGACATTAATAGCTCAAGTGGTAGAGCGTTGGCTTCGCATTCGCGAGGTCGTGGCTTCGAATCCCGCTGCCTACCATCCTGACTGAAGTTTTCCAGGGTTTCCCTCAGTCCTACCAGGCAAATGCAGGGATGGCACCTACTTAACTGGCCCTGGGCGATACCTTCCCAAATCCTTTCCATTGTTAATGTTGTTGGATATTCAATGCAAAATGGCCTCTGAGCTGTATCTGGTGATTGTTAAATAAATAAATAGTAAAATATCGGTCATTTTCTACTACTTTTACATGTCTCGGTAAACGCTCCCCTGAAACCCCCTGGTTCGAATTTCGAAAAAAAACGTTTACTCTGGTCTGGAGCCTTGACCAAGGTATTCGTGACTAAAATTTGGTAACGCTCGGTCAATTTGTCTGGTTCCCAAGTCGGTTCCGGTAAAAGACCCCTGAGACCCCACTGCTTCGAAATTTGAAAAAATCGCTGCGTCTTGATCTGGGGCCTGGGCTCTGACCAAAATTTGGTAACTCTCGGTCCACTCGTCTGGTCCCCAGGCCGCACACAGACAGACAGAGACAAACACACAAACAAACTCTTTATTTTATTTATATTAGAAGATAGTTTACAAGACAGTATTCAGTATGTACTTTTTTATAATAATTGAGGTCATAACGAAAGGAAAATTGTTATATTTGAATAAACAGGAGAAGAACGTAAATATTGCAAAATCTTTTCCAATACTTTTTCTATTATTTTGCTCGAAATATCTTCATAGTTTGTTATTAAAATACTTGCCAACATATCCTCATTTTATTGTCCTAACAAACCAATATATGTTCATAGTAAAATAGTTAGATTGATCGAGGTACTGGGTCTTCAGAATTTCATGTCACTCCCCCTCACCGTTACGAAATGTTGGCTAAATGAACCAATATATGTTCCAGTAAAATAGTTTAGAGTGATCGAGCCCCTCTTATGATGACCACAGTATTTCATGTCACGGAACCCCCCCCTTCACGAAACCCTGGCTACGTGCCTGCAACACTGTCAGTAGCTACGTCCTCGACTAATATATATTTACAAGTACAGCTTTATTTTCGTATTTTTTTCAACAGTTAACGAATTTAAAACCGTATTATAATTCAAAGTACTTATCAGATTTTTATCGCAAAACAAGAATATGTAGTTAACTTCTTAAATACTTCGCTCCGCAGGAACTCATTCAGCGCGTGCAACAAGCAAAAACAACATGCTTGGCGTCTCACAAATGACAAAGGACAAAAAAGAAAAGCAAAAGCAGCACAGCAGGGCCTTATCGCAGTCAGAGCTGACAACATAGTTTCGGTCGTCACGTACGCCAATAGACCTACAAGCGGTGTACAAGAGTTATACAGTTACCATATACGTTGTGCCACAGTAGCGCTACAGGCGGAATGTGCACGAACTACAAATGAATATGCTTCTTACAAGTATCAATCACTGTTGAACCCTCTTTACATTCTACACATCAATTTTTCTCCCACTTTTTGACCTTGACAAGCAGAAGTACCAGGCTTTCCGAGTTCACAACCATAATCTGTTTGTGTACAGAGTACGTTTTCAGTTCTTCGAATGACTCTGCGCGCGAAGAACGGGGGTGATGATCGGGCTACCGAATACGGCAGTCAGAGACACCCGGTTGCAACTTTAAATGTAAAATACAAATATAGAGCCTTGACAATGCCGTGAGGATGAATATATATATATATATATATATATATATATATATATATATATATATATCGGAGGAACGTAGGAGCAATTTCAACAAAACTTGGTAGACATATGACTTTCAATCCGGAAAAAAAATACAATAAAAGTAAGACACTCCAAGGAGTTGGAGTTAGGAAAAGTGTAAAATAATCAAACACGACTGATATTAGTGTGCAATTCATAGTTTTCGGGGCCGCTGAGATGAGTTATGAGGTTCGTAATGCCGTTTGTGTTCAAGTTTAGCTCCATTGTTAGAGAGAAAGGAAAGGATTGACGAAAAGATCTAGTCAAAAGTGATTGAAATTAGGGCCAAATTAATAGTTTTTGGGGCCGGGAAAACAGCTGACCCGCTTAATGCGTTTTTATTTATTTATTTATACATTTGTGTGGGCATTACCCGCATTTATGGCATTAAGCTCCTTACGTAAGAAGAATGATGTCTCTAGGCAAGCATACTATTCAGGAAATGGGGAAGAAAGAAAGGATAAGGTGAGGAAGGAAGTCTGAGAAGTATGTTAGGTACCATCCCAGCATTTGCTTGGTATGATTTGAGAAAACCAGGAAAAATCTCTCTCTCGATAACTGGCTTGGAAAAGCTATTACACCTTTTCTACCTAGTGTTCTCACCAGGAACTGAATGCGAGATCGCTCGCTGCAAATGCGAGACTGTTAGTGACTCGTTTGAAATAACGTTTGGAACATAGTAAACAGTTCAAGTTGTTTTACAAACAATCATATCAATTTGATTAAACGGGATATTCTGCAAGGATCGTATGTTTTAAAATTTATGCCAAAGGTAGTGTATCTTGGGTATTTTTATCATTACATTTCCACTGAAATACGTATCTTAAGGGGACAGGTATTCATATATTTTCCGTGCCAAGATCCAGCAGTTACAAGCAAACTTTGTTCAGAAACTAGTACCTACAAAATTCCACGATACACAACGCTTGTAAACATTTTCCCCAACAAATTCATAAGCAGTCATTATTAGTAAATTCTGTCTACATTTTTAAATGCATGTTCTTGGGTGATTAGTTTTTAGTACTCAGTAAACAAATTAATCGTTAATTATTCTGGTAGCATAAAAGTTATATTCCGGTGGGGTCTATCATACTCCAATTGTTTCTTTCTCGCTAATTTACTTTGTAGTATGATTTTTTATTCCATTTAGTGTTCTTATATTGTTTTTCTCATATTAAAAAGTTACCAATAAATATGATCTCGTTGAACGTTTAAATACAAATTACTGAGAAGTTAGTAGTGTTACGTTGAGAAATATGAGAGTGAATAATATTCTTTCTCGATGAATATATTTTCTTTATTTTTTAATTATTTGTTTTCATTTCCAGAGATGCAATTTAAAAAACTGCACTGAATCTCCTGCTTCTATATTGTCACCATCAAGTACGTATTTTCTAAAGACAAGATTCGTCACAAGTGATTTGAGTGACCACTCTTGCAATTGATCTTCCTCTTCCAACTGTCTTCAAGACTTCAAGCATTATCCTTGATATTTGGTTTCAAGTAAATCGTAATCTCAAGTATACACTCCAACATATATTGGTATAGTGTCATGTATTTTATAAAGAAGATGCCATTTTATTCCCATTTGAAAATGGGACAGCAGCAAAACATAACGCCTTTTCTAGGGTCAGTGCCATCTGTTGTATCGTTTGGAGAGTTCTATCTATAAATCACATTTTTAAAAATCTATATGAGTTTACAATTCAATAAAAAATACTGGTGAGATATCTCAGACACCAAGCGAGTCATATTGCGAAAATCCACAATACCTTCTTTTGTTCCTAATGCTTATATGTGACGGCTGGGGTCTGTGAGTCTCTAAGACCCGTTACACAGTCACGCGGAGCTCCGCGCGCGGAGTCCCGCCTGGCAAGATTGTTCTATTGATTCTTATGGGTGCATACATAGTCACGCGGAGGCCTCCGCGCGCGGAGCAGCCTCCGCGTGGCCCTATCCGCGCTCCGCGCTCCGCGAGGCAGATAAGGCCATTGAGCAAATGGGTGCTTACACAGTCAAGCGGAACTCCGCGCGCGGAGCAGCCACTTCTCTTTAAAATTTAAAAAGAAACGTGCATGGTAGCAAAAGCAAAATGAAAATTGATCCAGATTTCTTTTCTTATTTTTGATAGTGAGTTGCTAAATAATATTTTATACTGTTCTATAATACTATTTTCATATTTTTATAGTGTTATTTTTAGTTTAGCTATAATGTCTTCGTTTAATTGGAACTTCCAATATTAATGCCTTTGCTTAATTGGAACTGTACATGTGGTGCCTCTAATGTACCATTGTTAACAGTACGTGACTATTGTAATTTTTCGACTTTCTTTCAACAAATTTCAGTTTCAGTTTCAATTATCACGGAGGTTAAATTAACACCATGTTAATGGGATTCCTCTTGTGATTAACACAAAAAGCGTGATATTCGTGAACAGGCATGGAACGAGATATGTAAAAGATTTTTTTTTTTTTTGTAAAAATGAAGGTATGGACAATGAAAAAAGATAAATTGAGGCAAATAATTTATCTCTATTACTAGCAGCGTTCACCCCGCTTCGCTGCGGTCACCCCGGAACGCAATAAACTTTGTTACTTAGATAATTTTTACTTTTTCGCTTTCAAGTGATATGATAAAAACCATAGAAGATTGCAGTAAATGTTAACATTATATCGCCTGTCATTTATGTTAACCCGCCCCGCTTCGCTGCGGTCACCCCCGAACGCAATAAACTTTGTTACTTAGATAATTTTTACTTTTTCGCTTTCAAGTGATATGATAAAAACCATTATAACGCCTGTCATTTATGTTAACCCGCCGAGTGACACGGTCATGCGGGTTGCATATACATACGTTTATTTTTATACCTATGATGAACTAACAAAGGATTTGTACGTAATGGACACCTGAATGGTCAATTATCTCAAGACACTGGTAATTGAAAATTAAAGTGATATGATAAAAACCATCTAGGGTCCAAATCCTAATAACCCCCCAAAAATAAAAGAAATTGGTTCAGCCGTATTAGCGTGATGAGCGGACAAAGGATTTGTACGTTCTCTTTTATATATATAGATTAAATAGTTGATTGGATGAAAAGTGATTGGATGTGAAGTTCTAAGCAAATGTACAAATATGCATTATTTTCATTTGTTAAAAAACAGTATCTGTTAAGTTTTTAACACTGTTTTATTTATTTATTTATTTATTTATTTATTTATTTATTTTGAAAAAACAAATTTCTTTTCTTTAAAGAAAAGTGCTGTATTTTAAGAGCGTGCATATGGATCCTATTTAAACTGCATTTTTATAACTTCGATGGAATTTGTTCAATTAGGTCATCGAACGACTGAATTGACGTACGGAAATTATTGAAGTACTTCTTGTCTTCTCGCAAATCTATATACACAGACACAAAAGCTCTCTTCAGACTTATTTGAGAAACTAAGGAATGAATCTTGAGACATTTATTTTTCTGTGTTTTTCGTTTTCTCTTCTTACAGAAATATTAAGATGCCACTATTGTCGTTTCGAACTTTTCATGTTGACTCGCAACACTGACTGAGAAGAATCCTGTATATAATCACGTGACGCGTAGCGCGTAGCTACGGATGACTGTGTAAGCACACACGCGTAGTGCGGAGGGCGGAAGACGGAGCGCGGAGCTCCGCTTGACTGTGTAACGGGCCTAAGGGTTGGCACACACTTTACGATATACCTGTCAGATAAACCTCACCGATATGCCGGAAAGGTATACCTGTGCAGGCTAGAGCACACACGCAACGGTAAACTTAAAGATTTTAACTGAGTAGACGTTGTCTGTTGTAGCTCCGGATTTCATTGACATATCACGTTTCTTCTTCTCTTTACGTACACTACTTCTTAAATTATTTATTATTTTTATTTTTTTACTATAGATTTCTTTGTATCATCCAGTTCTAACCCCTTTAATTAATCACAAGTCTTTCATTGTCTGCATCTCTCTTTTCACGGTCGTGTTATTCTTTATTTTTCACCCACCACAGATAAGGTTCCGACCTATATACAGGGTGTTTCAAAACAACACCGACAACGTTTGTGAGATAATTCCTGACACCAAAATGAGACGAAAAGTATAGACCAACCTGAGTGCACAAATGCTTCCTTTCAAAGTTATAGGCTGCCGAAAACATGAAAAAATGAATTTAAAGATCCATAGCTCTAAAACTATGAGACCTACCGTAGTCGGGTCAAGACTTTACTAAGGAACTAAAGCTCTATCCAAAAATACATGCTTCAAAATCCTGCGGTACTTCCGCAACAATTTTTAAAGAGGTAGGTTAGTGAGTACTTTAGATTATATGCCCGTACTTAGGCCTGTACAAAAATTGTTGCGTGAGTACCTTATGATTCTGAAACATGTAATTTTAAATAGAGCACATATTTGTTCCAAAGTAAAGTCTTGACCCGACTACGGTAGGTCCCATAGTTTTGGAGCTATGGACCTTTAAAATTCATTTTTCCATGTTTTCAGTAGCCTGTAACTCCGGAAGGAAGCATTTGTGCATCCAGGTTGGTCTATACTTTTCGTCTTATTTTGGTGTCAGGAACCACCTCCCCAACGTTGTTGGTGTTGTTTTGAAACGCCCTGTATTTCCATAAACTCTTCCACCACGTGGTTCCGTTTTCGACTTCCCATGATGATCACAAAAGTCACTAGCACTATCGCATGCATAGTCACTACTTATTGTACACGTACGTGAAACGACGACCGATGCTCCCTATTCAAGGAACTAGCTACAACTCACCTAAACACCGCACAGGTGTGCCGGAGTGACTCACAAACACACTCAGGTCTACACGCCTGCTCAGGTAGAAAGAGTTGAATTTTATTCTTCTCCGGTCACCTCCACAGGTCACTACGCCTGTGCTGTTTGGCTTGCAGCGGCTGACACACACACTCTGGTTTACCTGTACAGGTGAACCTCACCGGTATACCGGAAAGCTGTACCTGTACAGGCTAGAGCACACACACGCAACGATAAACCTGAAGATTTTAACTAAGTCGAGAGATGGCGAGCAAACAAGAAGACGACGACCGACGTTTCGTATTCAAGGAATTAGCCACAACTCACCTAAACTCTGTACAGTGTGACGGACTGACTCACACACACGCTCAGGTCTACACGCCTACGCAAGTAGTATGAATTGAACTTCGATTCTTCTCCGGTCGCCTGCACAGGTCTTTACGCCTGTGCTGTTTGGCCTGCAGCGGCTATCACACACGCTTCGGTTTACCTGTACAGGTGACCCGTACAGGTAAACCACACCGGCATACCAGGCATACCAGGACATGTATGCCGGGCCTAACAGAGTAGTTAAAAGTTAAGGCAATTTTATATATGTATAACTCGTGAATGTTATATTATGAAGTACATATCTGAATTAACACATCTCAATGATACTTTTGTTTCTTTACAGAGGGATATTTTCCCCTTCATTTCCTCAGTAATTCGAATACAGTATTGTGAAGTATCTGTCTATTGGAAATGAAGTGACTGTGTATTTGATATAAAGAAGCATGAACTTTTGAAAACTTATGAAAGAAAACTTTGACTAGAAGTGTACATTCTCAGACACTTGTTGTAAATGCATATTTGTTAAATAAACTCGACTAGCTTCCTTCTTTCCTTTCCGCATACCTTCGAGCCTGATACTTCCCGCACAGCCTGATACTTCCCGATTAGATTAATCATTCTTGAATTGATCAAAACCACGAGGAACAGAACAACAAGGGGTATTCGATACGCGATCTAGAGAGGTGCAGGATCATCGTAGAGAAGCGGATCCCACCATTGGAGGACCACCGACTCCACAAGTCAAAGAGTACCATTCTGACGGTTCATCGCCGCAGACACCTTTAAGTTTGTCACCAGAGTAGTAGAATGAAGGTGTAGGAGGACAACATCGCAAAGACGCATCATCGACGCCCCTTGCAGTTCAACAGGATTAAGATCCAGATGTTGACTGTCACCAGCTAATCCAGACTTCTCCAGATATTCATTCCAGATGACCAGGACGACACCAGCTTCGTTGGATATGTCAGGCTAGTGCTCATTCCTATTCTTTAATTACAACCTTTCTCTTTCTCTCACCTTTTCCCCTTACTAGTCATTTTTTAAATTAGAAACATTTGAATTTTATTTAAATTCAACCACAATTTTACAGTTAAGTACCGTGTTGTGCATCAGTTCCATCCCCATTTGATTGCATTTATTTATTTCATATTCTGAGCTATAACTGATGACACAGCACCGGCACAGTATTTCGATATATAACTGTATTTGTTCGTTTATATAGCTAATGTATTTACTGCGTACAATTATCATATGAACTATGAGTAATCTAAATTTGTGTAACGTCTGCGTGACAAACACTTCTCATTTACGGAAATAATTACGTCCATCCGATGTCCATTATTTAGCATTGTCAGTGTATTTTTAATTGCTATTCGTAATTGCTAATTTCAATATACTGTCATGAAGAGGTCTTAGAGAATAGAAATTCTCTGATCATCTCTTTGAAGAGTACTGTATGTAAACAGTATTTAATTAAACGTTCTGAAGTTTTACGTGTCTTTTCATCTTCAAGGCTGAATATGGTGTGAACCTACAATTTAATACATTATTCAACAGCCCTCCTACTGTTGTAGTTGTTAGAGCGCACGCATATAGTGCTTATGGTTCTGGGTTCAATCCCAGTGGGAGGGCATCGAACGCATTACGCTACTTCGGATTTAACCTTAAATTTTAAGTCCACGTCTCCTTCTCGTTACTGAAAAGGGACGCTAAATATGAATGATCAAGGAAATAACATATTGTGCGAAAAAAGAACAGTGGACAGTTGATCGTGCAATTATTTTATTTTATCAGTATGATTGAGCTTGCTTCAACGATTGTGCGGATGACTTACAAACGGCACCAGTAAAAAAAAAATCGATTTCGGAAACGTGGTTGTCTTCTTAGCGCCTGCCTCTTTGGTTTTCTGGTTCAGGTGGCAGTGAGCGAAGATATTCCAAAGCTCTCAAGATGGCAGCAGGTGGTTGAGGGATGTGATCTCCCTGAGGTTGGAATCCATCTCGGCCAGACACCCAAGTGACTCGGATTTCCCCTCCGTCGGGGCTGGGGTAAGAATAAGATCCCTGTGACTGAGTGCCAGAGTCTTCAGCACCAGGGTTGTCGGGAGATCCAGATTCTTCTGCCCTGATTCCATTACCTGTTTCGTATCTGAAAGAAGACAAATTGCATGAATTAGTAAGGGGACAAGTAATACCTAGGTAGTATGAAGAACTCAACTAATGATTCAGCATCAGACCCGTAGCTAGGCGGTGGACAAGGAGCCGAGCCACCATATGTGACTAACTTCAACGCCACTAAAACTTACAGTTGTTTATTAGTGTGTATGTATGAATGTAAGGTGAAACAAGTAAATCCTCCGAAATGAGCTTGTTCCCTCCCCCCCCCCCTGTCTTAGTGTTCCGACAACGAGCTTTGAAAAGAACCTCCTAGAGGACTACGATATTGATGCAAGGTATTCAGGATCATCAAGCCGTATAAAGATTAGAACTATGCATCACAATTCACGTTGTTTGTCACACATTGCACAATAGACCTGACATAAATAAAATACACAGAAAAATAGACTATGGGAGAAAATGAGATGGTGCTATATTCACGAAAGTCAAGGAAGTCACTTAATAAACTATTCTATGACATACATTTAAAGAAACATTAAATTTAGTGTTCAGAAAGAATATTTGAAAGTTTATATTAGACTTTACAAAAAATATATAATATATATTATTTAAGTCATCTACATTTGCGATATTTCCTACATATTTTATTAAAGTGCAAAGCGTTATTTCGATAATAAACGGGAAATAATACATGAAATTTGAATAATGTTTTGTTTGAGACAGAATGTAATTTCTTGCAGTGGTGTACGCAAGAGGAAGGGTTTGTGGGTTTTAAGCCCTCTTTTACAAGATATTCTGAAGGAATCAGAGGCGGTTCGTGAGAGAAGTAACATCGGTAAAATTTTTTTTTCTTGAAACTAAAAGAGGAAATTTTTCTTAATGCACTAATTGTTGTACGCGACAATTAATACAGTAGCTGACTTTTGTTGGCTTAGTTTCAAGCGATAAAACTTTAATTTTTCCCGAGTGTTACCTTCTTCCTTAGTCGCCTCTGGAAATACATACCAGAATTGACCACGTTAAGGTATACCTAATTTGGAAACAATATGAATTAAAGAGCTTGAACACAATTCCCTTATCGAAATTCTATGTACGCCACTGATTTAGTGTAACCTGTTGTAACAGAGCTCGATTTTTTTATATTCCTTTCGGAAGGTACCAGTAAGGCAACAGTGCGATTAGAATTCGAATAAACGCTGTCCAATCTTCAAATGCGCGATACGTTGCTAGTTTCCCGGTGAATTTCCCAGGTGAATCGCATGAATCAATTACATCTCAAGCTGACATCTGTCGACGTATTTTTTATTCAATGTGTGAGTACAATTCCTGTTTCGCCAGATGGCAATATGAGTGTTTCGAAGTTGATGCTATCCAAACTTGACCAGTTAACATATAATCTTGTCGTTTATTTTGTAATTAACCTCTAAGACTTATTACAGAAATATCAGTACGCGAAAAAAGGAAGTAAAGAAATAGTGGATAGAATACGAATTGTTGTTACACTGTAAGTTACTCGGAGATTGACAATGGTCTTACTTAGGAACGAAAATAAGTGTAGTAAACAACAAGCAACATGCTTCGAGCTATCACCATAGCCTAGTGGTAATAGCGCATGTGTTATTGGTATGGAGTCTCTGGAACGGATTCCCGGTGATAAAACACAACAATTTAATTTCACAATTATTCTCTCTCTTCCCTTAATCTCCCGTCTCCTTTAGCCGGAAGGGCGTAATCGTGGCACGTCAAACTAACAATTTCGTTTCATTTTTCGAGGATATCAACCTTTAAAAGTATACATGGGTAAATTATCAATCTACAGAAATTTAATTCACCTTCATTAACCATTCATTCTTTAGCTTAAAAGACATAACCGTTAGACATAAAAATAGGCACAAACCGGTAGACATAAAACAACTTAGACATTTTGTTTAACAGTTTAATTCTTTCTTCATGACTCATTGTGATATCCACCTTCTCATGCAGTGGCGGATCTAGAAAGTAAAAATATGAGGGACCAGCCAGAACCCAGACTATGATAGGCATATTGTGAGTTTATTATAAACTTTTATAAATATATAAATATAAAAACTTAAATTATTTTTATCACTCAGACAATTGAGGGGACCTAGTTGTTCTCATGGTTGTTTCAACTATAAAACGACAATTCAGCAGGTTATTCGATCTATATCGGATCGAATTAGGAACGACATTTCCATCTGGGGAATTAATCTAGAACGACAGGTCTGCTATCGTGACTATTACTGCGTCGGAAGATTAGTGTTGTCAATTGGTGCCTAAACTAAACCGTTACTTGGAATATTATGTAGTAGTCCTTTTCCGCCATGCATTTTCCCTCGTACACATATTCAGTATCAGAAGAATGTATTTATATTTGGTATGACTACTGTGAAAGATATTATGGTCCATTATACAAAGCAGGAACCCCGTGGTGAAATTTACCCACGAAAATCTCCGGAAGACGGTACCAAGGAAAGTAATATATGCATTGCTGCCGTGAATCCGTTGATTGGCGTGCCAGAAAAATACGTATACCGACCTAATATGCAATGGCCCAACGTTAAAAATTGGCACTTTCAGCTATGAACACAGCAATTCGTTAGTGGCTCCGAGTGAAGTGCGTCCGTAAGATCCGCAATTAACACCTTTCCACGCGTCACGGGAAAGTGTATGGAAAGCAAGTGGCGGGGTTCAAATGACAGACTGTCATCACAATACAAAGAGGTTACAATTAAGGTGCCACTATTCACGGCGGTCCAGTGTAGGCTGTAATTATAACAAAATACTTTGGCTTGTGTAATATTTACCTGTACCTTGGGCAAAAAGTACTCATACATATGCACTATACTTAGTAGAACGTTAATTTCATATTAACAAAAGAAGAATGTTTTTAATATATGTATGAGATTATTATGGGATAGTTGTTGATATGGACATGTTTTATGGTTACCTAGTCAGTGAATTGGTGTACTTAACAGTTTTAAGAAAAGGATATTTAAGTTATATCAAATAATAAACCAGTTTAACACTGTTTATGGACATTGTCATTTTTATTAAAAAGGTGAGATTAATGGCATAAAATATCGAAGTTAATATTTTTATGCCGAAGAATTACTACCACTTCGGATTTTTATCTCAGCAAACGAACCAGGTTTACGACTATCTTATTGATAGATCGTTATAAAAATTTGGTTTACCTCGCCCGGGACTTTGTAAATTCAGTTCCCGAAGAAGAAGAGTAAGGTTGAATTTACTTTTATATTACAGTTAATGAATACGAACTTAACCATATTGCGAAGTGGTAAAGTAATCATAAGAAAAATGGACAACGAAACAATGCAGCAGGAATCAAATACTAATGACCAAGGTGGAACTAGTGTAACGTCCGGTTTGTCATCAGAGGATCGACTCTTGTTAGCTGTACAGCGACAATTAATGCAGATGTCTACCGAGATAAAGAAGCAAAATGAAGAATTAAAGCAGACCATGGAACAGAAATTCAACGAATCTAACAAGACCATGGAACAGAAGATAGAACTGAACTTTGACGAAATGGAACAGAAGTTCGACCAAGCTAACAAGCAATATGAAGAATTAAGTAGACGGTTAGGACAGAAATCAGATGAAACAAAACAGACAATTGTCCAGGTGGTGAACGACATATCCTCACAGTTCGAGGAAAAGTTAAAAAGGATATCCGATGATTGTCAAGAAAAGCACAATCACCAAAATCAAGAAATCTGTGCTGTAAAAAAAGATTTAGAAGTAATAGAATCTTCCATTAAACAGCAAAAGATCCAGGTCAGCAACAACTCTAATAACATACGTGTAAATACACAGTTGTTAGCTACTATTCAAGAAGAGATTAGAACGTTACAGGCGAAAGACAACATTTACCGTAATAACTTGGGTAGTGATCGCTTCGAATTTCCCCACTCACCAGAGATGAACTCACCTTCGCCGGGGTCTGATGAAGATATTATACTAGAAGAAAGTTGTCCGAAGAGTACCGATGAGCGAAACATAGATGGTGTGACGACACAGCATGCCACGGATAGGAACTATCACTCAACAAGAACAAGGAATGAGAAAAAAAGGGTCAAATTAAGTGTTAAAATGAGTGAAATTCGAGCTATGAGCAAATTCAGTGGTAAGTGTAATGAGAATGCTACTTCTTTCTTAGAGAAATTCCAAGACGAATGCAATATAATGTCTATCGATCGAACACAATATATGAAATTAATACCCCATGTATTACTCCCACCTTGTTCCTTATGGTTTAAGGCAATACGTGATCACATTAGTACATATGAGGAATTCAAAGCGGCCTTAATCGCAAATTATGAAAATGACTTTTTGCTGGCAAATAGAGATGCCACCCTTAGAAATCAACACTTCAATCCTCGATTGCACAAATCTGTTGTAGAATTTGTTGTAAATGTCTACAACGAATTAAAGGTCGTTAATCCTTTGCAATCGGAATCGAGAATAATAGCATCGATTCGAAATTTGCTTCCATTTAAATTGCAACAGATCTTATTTTCCACACAGTGTATGAGTTTCAGCCATTTATTGATGCTTGTCCAATGCTACGAAACTCAATATCATGCCATGAATTCACAATCAGGAATAGGTAAAAATAAGAATAATTCAGATCATTTGGTGCCTGTTCGGAATTTAAATATTCGGAGTGTGAATAATACAGAACCTAACCTAAGCCGAGTATATTCTAGCAATCAAAATGCGCAAAATAGACAAGGTTATGTAGAGAATGCGCCTAACCTAATTAATCGTAGCAATTCATATGTTAGACCATATAGTCAAAATAGATTTAAAAATAATCTAAGTACTGAGCGAAATTCCAGAAACGCAGCGAAATACGTGGATAGACGTAATTGGAGATCAAGAGATGGGACTTCATACCAAAACCAGAATCACGATGAAAGACATGTACAATATAATGTAGAACCTAATCATGATAGCGCAGTACAGTGTACGTTATTAGAGCCGTATGCAAGTTCGAATGTAACCTGATTACCGTTACTGAAATTAGGTTAAATTCATGTTAGTTGTAGATTCTTATAAATTTCATTTTAAAGTTTATGTGTTAATATCAATAATGAAAACGATTCTTATAAATACTTGAAATGCTTAAATAGAGTTTTAAGTAGACTGGAAAATTGATTTTCAAATGATTTTTATTCAATTTAATTCTCTTTAATTCTCATTAATCAATGATAATTTTCAAATGATTTTTATTCTTTCTTGTTAATGTGAAGAATCATAATTCGATTTATAATTAATTAAAAGCAAAGATTATTTATATTAGATTGATTTTGTGTTGAAAATTTAATTGTCAAAGATTATGTTAAAAAGAAGATCCATTCTATAAAATCAATTATCCAACGACTACCTTGAAGGAAATTCTTCTTTATTATAACATCTTAGTGCTACGATGTATACCTTTAAAAGTAACATCTGATTTATTTGTTATTTAATGCGCCCGCAAAGATTAATATTATTTGTAACCCACGTTTGTCCTTTACATTTTTTGAAATCGCAACCTTCGACGACTAATTAAATAAGCGACGATATTTTAATAAGAAAATGTAATAATAATATAGTGGATAATAATGAAATAAATATAATTAATGTAATTAAAGATAAATATTGATGAAATGAAAGAATTGTTATGAATGTATTTATATATATATGTATATGTGAAATGTAATGAATAGATATACAAGGTGCGATCAAAATATGATGGACATATGTTATGTAAGAACATTAATGTAAACGGACCAGTGGTTCTTGAAGATAAAAGCCAAGCCTACTCATGACTTTTATATTCAGTCCCTTTGTCGAGCGACATTTTTATATAACAAAATACTTTGGCTTGTGTAATATTTACCTGTACCTTGGGCAAAAAGTACTCATACATATGCACTATACTTAGTAGAACGTTAATTTCATATTAACAAAAGAAGAATGTTTTTAATATATGTATGAGATTATTATGGGATAGTTGTTGATATGGACATGTTTTATGGTTACCTAGTCAGTGAATTGGTGTACTTAACAGTTTTAAGAAAAGGATATTTAAGTTATATCAAATAATAAACCAGTTTAACACTGTTTATGGACATTGTCATTTTTATTAAAAAGGTGAGATTAATGGCATAAAATATCGAAGTTAATATTTTTATGCCAAAGAATTACTACCACTTCGGATTTTTATCTCAGCAAACGAACCAGGTTTACGACTATCTTATTGATAGGTCGTTATATAATCAACGTATTGCATTGAAATTTAGTAAATATGCTAATGAGACCAGACAGAAGCGAGTTATGCTGAAAAAATATTAGTTCCACTAGGGGAAAATGTGGCGATGTACAGGCCGTAACACACACGAGCTTACACTTCATACACATGGTAACGTCAGGACCAGCATGGCTATTGATAAGACAGACCGTGAACTGTTATTAAAATTGGTCTATCAGAAAGGGAGCAATTACAGCACAGTATTGAGGGAAAATTGACGTCTGAAAGAAATGAGAAGAGAACTCTATCAAGAAATGGCCTAAAGAAGATGGTACTGAAATTCCAGACAGTGGGTGAGCTACGTGTGGCTCCAGCCAAAGGAAGACGACCCATTCCAACCGAGCTTGTTGACGCGGTTGATGACTACACAGCACGTGCTCCATATTCTGCTCGGGCAGTGTCACAGGAATTGGCCATCCTATGGTCAAGAGTGTGGAAAGTTCTTAGGGCCATCTTACACTGGTATCCTTACATAATTCACACAGTACAGCAACTGAAACCCCAATATCCGCCGCAATGCATTGAGTTTGCTCTTCGGTGTTTGAAACAGATGGAAGTGGATGTGGATAACATGTGGCCCTGGGGTATCCTGTGGACTGATGATTCGCATTTTACACTACAAGGGGCGGTGAACACGCAAAACAATTGGGTATGGGACTAAGATAATCTGCATGTTGTACAGGAATCGCCATTACACTCTGCGTACGTGAATGTGTGTTGTGAACTCACAGGAATGCTCATTATTGGCCATTTTTTCTTTGAGGAGATGACACCGAAGGATTTACAGGATTTACACCTTTTAGTGACATGTCATTCCTAAGTTAGAGGCACGAAACTGTTCGGAAGCGACTGTTTTCATGCAAGACAACACTGCACATCAGTAGCCACATGAGAAATCTCTTTCGTGAAATCTGCACTGCTGATTGTATCACCTCCAAAGGCTTTGCAGATGCCTGGGGAGGAAGATCCCACGATCTAAATCCGTGTGACTTCTGTCCGTGGGGATATCTGAAAGCTCGGGTCTACCAGGCAAATGTCCAGTTGCTGGCGGATCTCAAGGACAGCATAAGGCGACATGTCGCAACAATTCCGTCGGAACTGCTGCGAGCAACTGTTGCGCATGCATCTTACGAATGCAACATGTCATCTATGTGTCTGGTGGCCATATGAAGTATGTTATGTAAATTGGTCACTGTAACGGCAAAGATAATAAAGTTTTTTCCATTGCACTTTTTGTTGCCATTAAATGGAAATAAGTTTTCACCTTTTTTTACCCTCACATTGTTCCTAAAGTTGTTCCCTTTGCATCATGTGTTACAATCACCTGCCCTTCACCTTGATTGCATTACATTTATATCACATGTTCGACCTCTTCGACCTAGCTAATAGTCTTGTCCATACATTCAGGATCCTGGTGCGTATTACCTGCACAGTGCCACATTTTCCCTGGTGGCGGAAAGTGGAACTAATATTTATTCCAGCGTAACTCGCTTCCCCATGGTCTCATTAGCATATGTGTTAAATTTCAATGAATACGTCGATTACAGTCCACGCTGGACCGCCATGAATAGTGACACTTTAACTTTAACCACCTTGTATATAAAGCATACACCCAGCCTACCGCAGGTAGTAACATCGGGTGCTGCCATTCCGTGGCATCTGTGCCAAGAGGCGCTAGAACTTTATTCATTTCTGCCGGGAAAGATTCCTGTGCGCGTTTATAGTTATTACGGAATTCAATTATGCGTTGAGGTTTGTTGGTATATAAGGTTGATAAAAAACAGAAACTGAATGCTATACTTCAACAAATCCATTATGATATCTATTCAGATTTACAGCCACAATCGTATGATGTGGACTCCAGCCAAATGAGGATCTTAATTGACAATGTTTCAAGCCATGCCACCAGAATATGTGTACGTTTTTATCAGAATTCATTGTAAATAAAACTTCTGTAAACATTGGCATATAATATATATGATTTTTCTTTCCAAAGAACCACAAGTTATTTACACCAATTTTGCTGATAGAGGAATATCTATTTTTTAAATATTCTTTATATATTTTTTTTCTATTTTTATATATTCTTTCCTAATTAAACTATTTGCTCCGCTCGAGCCTTCAGTCCACAATACACTGTAGCTTAAAATCATGTATAATTAAAAGCTATAAACTTACCCTTCAACTACCCCAAATTTCTTACCATATTTATGCAATCAAGGATTTTTTTTCAAGGACAGGCAAGCGACAAAGGCTGATACCGACATCTCGTAGCGTCTGGCATGCAAAACCGATACCGCAAGTAGCAGCATATGCTAGCGTGACGTTCAACCTGAGACGTTCAAGGATTATTACACTGGACAACAAATTTTAACTTTTTTCATGCTTCGGAAAAGAATACTACATTTTCTTATGCAAATGAGGATGCTGAATACGAAAATAAAAATGAAAATGACGAATTGGTTCGAGTTTAAGTGTAATCGATATAAATGTGTGTTATGTAGTGTTGACAGATTCTTCAATTTTCTATTTGGTCTTTCACTTAAGTAGCTATTGCTTCAATTCTGTTCATTCGATTATGTTGGTTCATATGTCATTCACTTCAGAATAAACGAATCTTTCAAATGATACTATGCGCATGTGTACATGATGTATAAAAAGAGAGAAATGTAAGGTAAAATTGGGAATTTCCCGTTCAAAAGTCCCCTTTTACAAATGTAGCACCCCCTGGTACGGCCCCAGCTAAAGGCACCCAAATATAATATACCTTTGAAACTACTATAGTTTATAAGTAATACATGTGCTAAGTTTCATTGTAATACCTACAATAGTTGTGACGGAAAAAATATTTCTCAGTTCTGCTAGACAATACCAAATTTCATATAGGAAAAAATGAGATAACTATAAAATCAAATGAATCCGAACGGTATTATTTATTTGAGTATCATGACTTATACGTCATTCTCTTCAGAATAAAACAGGCTTTCAAATGGTATCATGATAATATGTGCGTGTGTATGTGTGTTGTACGAGAAAAGGGGAAATTGTGGTAAAATTGGGAATTTTCCGTCCAACAACAATCGGCAAGAGCAGAGTTGTTCCAGTAACCCTGGTATCGTTTCTCCATCATAGATATAACTTGATAGAAATGTTTCCCATGTTCATCAATGACTGCTCTGGAATTTTCTGGGAAGAAATCTATGTGGGAGTGCCACATATGCATTTTTAGTGATACTTTAGATATATACGGTGCTATTGCTTGGTAGAAGGCATGAGGTGAACCTCTACTTCCTTATAGTTCTGAGACCGCTCGTTTCCCAAAACATTCGTCACCACTTTTCGGAAAGAATCTCATGCAATCCTCTCCTTATTTTCTAACACTGCATCAAATTCAGTATCATTGAGGAGTTACCGAATTTGCGTGCTAATAAGGGTTCTTAACTAATTTTAGTTTCAGTAATTTGTGGAAGTTTATGCAAAATATATTTGAAGAATACAGTAGTTTTGATGCGTCTATGAATAGCCGCCATTCATCGAGATTGTCGTCTATGCTAAGTTTACTCATAAGACCAGTTAGGTCTACATTGGTACAACGTAATATGTCACTTTCCACTGAAAATACTGTTTAGGGATTCTGACGTGCTCAAAAAACGAATACTTTTAGATCTTCAGAATAAGCTCCCCACTTCTTGAGTTTAAATGCCAGCAGTTCTGCGCCACTTTTGACAACCCTAGGTAACTTAATTCAGGTTGAGAATCATATGGTGAATAGATAATTATATTTTCTTCTGTGAAGTTAGGATCGGTGGAAGACAATGAATCTGCAGCAGAATTTGACAATGTGGGTCGACATTGTTCGCCTTTTGCTCTTCATCGGGTGAAACACTGGAGTAAGGTACGGGAAGTTGTGGAACCTTTAGTTCTTCAGAGTGTGGCACAGTGACGAACATTTCAAGGAAAATTTGAATAAGTAGCAGTCTACTTTTTTTATGTTTTTGGATAGACCTTTAACTGGAAGAACTATGCAAAAATAGCAGTTTGAAATATGATCTGTCGGTTCTTTCCATATCATTGCAACTGCAAATGGCACGCATGACCTTTTTCCGTGTAGCCAGTCCCGCAAATTTGTAGAACAAGTATTACAACATATATGTGGTGCTCACTTCTTGTCCACATCTCCCACTTTACAGCCAAAGTACAAGTAATAGGCTTTCTTTATGATTAGAGTGAAATTCCACTTTTCGCTTCACTTCGTTAAAAACAACAATTTGCTCTGCACTGCAAACACATTTACGTGACATGTTTCTGCTTAGTATAGTCATAGAACGATTAATAATAATAATAATAATAATAATAATAATAATAATAATAATAATAATAATAATAATAATAATAATAATAATAATAATAATAATAATAACAGCACTCACCCACCCACCCAATATCTCACCACGACTACGTCCGAGATGGCAAATTATAACTACAAAAGAACGTTACACAACATGTTTTCTCTGGCAAACTCTTCAATACAAACTAAACCGTGAAGTGGTTGATATTTCTTTGTTAGGGATGAAGTGCGAGCAATATGGATAGCCAGAGACTACGCAGAAATTTATTTCGGGAGGGGTCCTAAGCTTTTCGGGGGTCCAAATACAATTTGAAGCTCAATTATATTAAAATTTGTAAAATTGCACCTAAAATTAGACTAAATTTACAAACAAGTCGAGGTGTCAAGACCCGCAGGACCCACCCCTGCGTATGTCCCTGAGGATAGCAATGAAACTAACCGTCAAACATGGAAGTTTATTGAAATAAGTAGACAGCTCCTGTTGCCACGAACCCTTAATTTGCCCAGCAGAGCACACCGGGTGATAACGTATTTCTTTGAAACCCGAACCAATCTTCAAAAACTAATTTCCTATTCGTTATCAGCACCCTAAAATTAATAAGAATTGGTTAGTTTTATCTCCGAAGCATTTTCAGTGTTGATCAGTGTTATTAGAATCCCTTTAGGTGTCAGTATAGCAAATCTTGTAACTCATTTAAGTTTCAAAGAACGATTAGAAATAATGTAATTAACGTTGTCTAAATAGACGTGAAATTTAAGTAGTTATAGTGCAAATTAAACTTGTTAACAGGATAAATACAAAATTTTATTTTCATAAAGCAAGGTAGAAAGAGCTCCCATTTACGGAAGTATGTCTTTTCCTTTTAAGAAATTATAACAGGGTGTTACACTGTAAAAGTAACAACTCAAATCAAGAAATGATTGTGTAGACCAGTGGATATGAATCCTACAGAAATGTTCCATACCAATCCATCTATTCAACTGTAATAATGAATGTTCCAAATGACAACTCATTCTCAAAACTACAGGAAATTAGCTATGTTAGGAGAAAAGCTACTTGATATCATCCTGCAGAGTATCGTAATTGAGAATATGAATTAATTCTATGATTTCATCTTTATTTACAATTTAATAAATACTGTAAATTGTTAAAATCCGCATATGTGCATGAGCCTTTATTGTATAAAATTGCAGATTGTCATTTTAGAGAAAAATATAACAAAAGGTACATAAAGATATATCATTTCTCTTACCTCAGCAAACTTTAAATTTACGAAGTAAACAGATATATTCTCGTAAATAACAGTATTTGCACCTTATAATCGATGCTCATTAAACTATTTGACATTTGAAAAAGAATTAATGTGTCTGTTCGCTTATAGCCCTTTCGAGATGAGAGAATTCTTCAAAAAGCGAGACGAGACGGGATGAAACTTTTACAAAATTTTCGAGACGAGACGAGGAAAGCTTATTTCTCGACTCGTGAGTAACACTACCTGGTTGTAAAACCAAGTCATGATCAAATTCCTTCAATAGGCCAGAAATATTGGACTCTAGAAGCACACCTGTTACCAGCATGTAACCCTCAAGTTGAAGGATTAAGAGCGATCATTTTCGATGTAGGATTTAGGATTTAGGTTTCTTGGCTTTCGGCATCTACGGCCATGTTAGCCCTCTAGGTATAATGGATGACGTCCCTCGGCGATCACACTATCCGAGGAACGGGAAGGAACAAAGAATTGGGGAAGGGAGGAAGCGGCTGCAACCTGTATGTTAGGAACCATCCAGGCATTTGCCTGGGGTGAATGAGGAAAACCCAGGAAAACCTCACTCAGGATGGTTGTCCTGAAAAAGCTTTAACTCTTTTTCGACTAAGTGTCTCAACCGTGAATCGAACCCGGAGCCCCTCGCACCGTAGGCAAGAGCGTTAGCGAGCACGCTACGCGGGGCCAAGCAATCATTTTCGACTCGTGATACCATATCCATCTTAGCATTTGGAGCAAGAATTCGACAAGGAATACAGAGCCAAGAATTAAAACGTAAGATGTTTAGCATATGCCAAGATTTTTTTTTTTTTTTAAACGTCCCCCGGGTATGTCCTTTAGATTAAAGGATACAGATCATCAATGAAGATGTTTGAATGTGAGGATAAATTTTGTCTTCTAATGGGACTGGAAGCCGGGAGCACGTGCACCAAAGACATACACTAGTCACTAGACCAGCAACGAGGGCTAATATTGCTACATTCCAAATATTGCCACACTGAGAAAAATCCATTATCCGGACAGTGGTATATTGTACAAATATACAGAATCCTCTTGCTTACTACAGAAATCAGTACGGAGCATACGTTGTCCGTATGCTACATAGGCACTGCCTTTAGATGTTACATCATGCCGTTGCAGGATGTCTGACATCTAACAGTTTTCCGTATATCACACACATATACTTATGTTCCATTCCTCAGCTATGTGTTATATACGTCCATTTGTATGTGAGATCCTGACCGCCTATATTGTTTCATACGGAAAGTACGTATGGATGGAACACTTATACGGAAAGTATTATAAAACATGCATTTTCAGGTATACGTCTGTTGTACGTTAAGCCCAAAAACTACAGGAATTACGCATGTAACCTACCTTTTTAAGTACGCCACCTACAATTTTTTTCTCAGTGCAGTGAACAATTAGGCATAACATCATGTTTGGCGTACGTGCAAGACCACCGAAATTTTTATTTCCCTGCCAACACTGCTTCGACGTCAAATTGCTCTATTTCGTTTATTCTTTATCTAATTAAGTGAGTAAGGGTTTATGACGTCACAAGGCGCAGAATTTAGAATGACTATGACTAGTCTTGGGAAAACTTATTTTTAGTTTGCTTCTAGAAACCTTTTACTACTTGCAAACTATTTCAGAAGCTGGTCATTAGGGAAGTCTCATAGATAAAAATCAAAATTTTATCGCTAATGCCTAACTTGCCTAATTTCTGATTATTGTATTAGTTGTCATTTGTTGAAATTCAGCGTTTATTTTCAGCACCGACCTACAGTTTAAGGTGAAATCCTAAACCACCATAATGCATTCAATTGTCTCCCACGGGAAATCTAAATCCGGTGCACCACTAGCAACTAGGCCACTGCGTATTTGTATTTACATTGCATCTAATTCTTGTATTATATTTTAGTGTTTGCATTTTGTATTTAAAATATATTAAGAATATGTTCATACTTGTAACTGTATGTTCCGTCATGACTGACGTCTATTGTCTGTTCAAGGATGGGTGCGTCTTTGTCAGCTTGCCTCCTAATACGAATACGGCCAGCAGACACAGCTGCAACTAGAGCCAGAACCAGTATCTGGAAATAAAGAAACAAAATCAAAGTTACTAATTACAAACTTCCCGTAAAATATTGTATAGTAATGTTTTGCTAAGTGAATTGCAACAAAGTGTGTTGTTACTAGTTAACATATGTTATTCCCTGACAGCACAATTACATAGTAGCCATATACCTATCATGTTCCCTCAGGTACATGGGAATATGTCCAGTATGTGCCTTATATACTTCTAAGAAAGAACTCACATGGATGGTAAGTGATAGTCACAGTTTATGACCGCCCCTAGGCACATGCCTGACACGTACCTGGGGAACGTGCCTAGTATGTTCTAGGTATGTTCATCATGATGTAAGCGTCAAAATTACCCCCCCCCAACAAATATGTTAAATGTTCTATATGCGTAATGTGTTTACATTAAGGTGAGTCTAAACAACACTTTAAACAAAATAGATGTAGGGCTACCCGGGGGTGAGCGCGAATCACCAACCTTTGGATTACTGGCCGCATGCTCTTCCGACTTGGCCAGAGAGGCAATAAAGAGAAGAGGGATAAATAACTGAGGTCTTTTGCATTCGTCTAATCAGAGTGCTCCCTGAACCGCATATATTCGACTATAACCGTTTGGGATCAGACAAAAATCTGCTCGCCATGTAATTTTATAACAAATTGACGAGTGTCTATTTACTTTATTTCATGGTTCTCCCATATTCACTTTCAAATGATCGGTGACAGTTGTCATCTAATAAAGTTGATGTGTTTATTGCTTCTAGTACACAATCGTTTAGAAAAAGAAACAACAAATGCATCAAATGTGGGAGATGAATTTAGAACACTTAAATGGCGAATGCCTAGAACATCTTGTGCTGTTAGGGTATCTAAAACAATATGTACCTAAAGGACATACCTAGAACATAACAGATATAAGTCCCAAGTGACGACATAAAACAAATGATTGTTAGAGTGCGAAACTGAGCCAGGTATATAAATACTATATTAGTGCTACATAGTTGCATATATCAATTAGGTGTAACAAGTACCTAAAACTGTAGGTAACTGAATTATATACTTAGCACATGAATTTCATATTTGTCAAGTGACGGGTATCTAAAAAGTAGCTGGGACACGTAAATGGCACATGTCTAGCACATCTTATGCTGTTAGAGTTACTAATGAAAACATTTTAATTAAAATACTAAACTAGTTTAACTGTTTTCCTGCTATCCATCTTAATTGTAATCCCAGTTTAGTTTATTCATTATTTCAGATTCAATTGTTTACTGTATGGCACATATGATGTCAAATGTTCCTGTTCTGTACTCTATGTATAATTGAGATTAGCGAGTAACAGTAGAGAGGTCTCTCCTGGCTACATTGTTAGAGCGTTTGAGCTTTTGATTCCAGGCTTCGATTCTCGCTATGTGTTTAATTGCCTCGGATTTCATATTAAGCTATAGCAGGTCACTTATCATATGAACTGCTGAACTGTAGTCAGCTGTGTCATTTCAGATTTTCTTTTTCGGACGGGGGTTACTCTGACAGTTGTAAAATTCTCGCAGTGGCGTTTGGTGAGGGAAGTCACAATAGAAAAAATTAAAGTTTTATCGCTTGAAACTAAGGAATGAAAATTTTATATTATAATTGTTATAAGCAACAATCAGAACACTAAGAAAAGATTATTCTTTTAATTTCAAGCGTGAAAACTCTAATTTTTATCGGTGTGACATTCCCTCACAAGTCACCACTGGGTCACGTTTCTCATTGTTATATGATTATGGTATTTATTAAAATGAATATAAGTTTCGAAGGCAGATTGTGGAAATTGCGCTCAATGGAGCTCCAAATGACGAGTCTGGGTACACTAAAAAAAAAAAAAAAAAAAAAAAAGACTCTAATACTTCTTCCATTTAACAGTAAACTCTAAATATTTGTACGCTAGGTAGGAAAATTATTTAAAATATAGAAAGAATTCATAATGCTCTAGCGTTTAAAACTTTTTATTTTAAATTTGCCAAAGTTATTTCACAAAATATGGTCGCACTTGATTGCGAGCTCAAATGATAGAGATAATACAGACTTTTTGTATGCTTTTAGAGTATAGTTGGGAAAATTTCACAGCTCATAATGAAGAAAAGTCTAGATATTAGTTCGGACACAGCAGTCTACTTACAGTTAATTTAAGTAGAGCTTGTCAATAAAATTCATTACAATGTTATATCGTCGCGGCGCCTCGAAGAACTGCTATGTGACATTTTTGTCGAAAATGAGTTATGCCGTAAGGCAACGCCCCTTATAATGTGATAAGTGAATATTTAATTATTTCGCCACAAGTACGAAAAAAGTAATAGATTGAAATTAAAGACTTCAAGTTTTCATTACGTACGTATTGATCCTCTATGTGCTTATAAAGGCGCAAAAGATAAACCGAAATGTGCTACGTAAACACTAAAATAGTAATATAATATTGTTGAAGCAAGCTACAACAATTTCCAGTTCATAATATATGCAGAACCAACTTTATTATATTTTTCAAATGTTTCCGTGTATTTGGCAAAATCTTAAAAGAGTTTGGAATGTTTTATGCTTCTCCTGAAAAGTTGTGGTTTTAACACGTAGCGGTTCTTCGTGGCGCAGCGATGATAGTTGATTTAACATATACAGGGTATTTCAAAAAGGAATTTACAACTTCGAAAACTCATATTGATTTATTCACTTATTTTACAGACATGGTTTTGGTGTCATTTTGTAGCAAAATATATCAAGTGTTGACTTACATAATACACTAATTCAGGAAGAAGCCACCGCAAGTGCTAGCGGCTGTTGCAGCAAAGATGGCTGCCTTTACTAAAGCCTGTGACAAACATATTGACATTTCAGCTAAACGAATAAAATGCAAGCTCTGGCGCGACATTGCCAAGTGGTAAAGGAGTATGGCTGGTAATCAGTGTGGCTATGGCTAAGCAGACAAACTACAGCGTGATCAGGTGACAGGGGATAGACGTGGATGTGTACAAAATAAACGTGGCAATACCGTTGACCTCTCATTTGCTAGCAGCATTTAAAGGGAACTTGGAGGGCCACCTTCAAATGCCAGGATGTTTGTCACGCCGTTTAGTCCCAAGCATGCCAGCTGTTTGTTTTGATTTGAAGAATTCAAGTCTGCGACAACTGTGCAACGTAATTTTTGTACCAATTATAGTAAAGACCCTCACAGTAGACCCACTATTCATCAGTTGCATAAGTGTTTTATTGAAACTGGATGTTCGGTAAGACACAACAAATCTTCAGGCCGTCCCCCTACGTCTGAAGACGTTGTAGTGCAAGTGAAACATTGCTTTGTGAACAGTCCTACAAAATCAAGATTGAACTTCTTTAGGAATAAGATAAGAAACTTGATGTATTTTTGATACAAAATGACATCGAAACCTAAATTAAACAAAAAAAATGAGTTTTCAAATTTGTAAAGTCATTTTCCATACACCCTGTATAATAGTGACACTTCAATTGGTTGATTAATTGTAGATTGACTCCCTCCTAATCACCAAGGCGGTATGAGACATGGACGTGTAGAGCAACTTAACATGGAATTCATTCTGCGTGAGCTCTCACTGCGAATTGAATTCGGGCCAGAGAGTTCTCATTCAAGTTTCTTGTTGTTGAGTTGAGTTTAACATCCCGTTCAGCAGCGAGGCTATATCAGACGTGGACCTACTGACTAACGTGGAATCTGAACCACATGAACTCCTGCCGGGAATCGAACCCAGGTCTCCCACGCCATCATTTAACTTTGTGTCAGAGACAAGTACTTAGTGGTGGTTTTCACGAATCCGTTGTTAAAATTTGTCAGGTTTATGGTACTGGTTATTAAAATTGTCTCTCCATCTCTAGACCTACATCTACTCACAAATAATAAAATAAAAGGAAAAGAGGAAAATAAAAGAAAAGGAAAAGAAGGAAAGAAAGAAAAAGAATAATTTTCAAGTATTATTTTTAGATCAAGTACACATTGTTTTCATTCCAACTTTTTTTTTAAAAAAAAAAGACAATTAAGAGACTGTTTAGTTTAGACTAAGGATGTTCAGAACCGTGCTTTGTTTTTTATAAAAATCTGAAACCGTTTGTAGAAAACCGATAAATCGACATTTCAGTTTTCACCAAAACTTGTTCGGTTATTTTTTTTATATAAAGAAACCAGTTTTTGATAGGAAACTGAATCAACTTTAAATCGGTTTTAATCGAAAACCAAACCGTTGTATTAAAAAAAAAAAACTTTTTGAAAAGTTTTCAGAAACCAGTATCGATTTCTGAAAACCAGTTGTGATATAACACTTGAATTTTCTACACCTCAGTAGTAACTTAATTCGTTGATATACAGATGCAATTCATTTCTTTAGCATGTATTTAGCCTCTCGTGAGAAACGCAATGTTTGCGCTGCACTTTCTCAAATTGATACAAAATGGGGGTCCTAATTTTGTGTATGTGAGTGTATAGTTTGCCTCGCTGTTATATTTCAATAGCCAGAATAAATTTCTATTCACGTTGAGATGAAAGCAACTCCCGGATATTTTTAACATCAATCAGTCTTTAATTCTATACCTATATCTACACTAGGTTAGTGAGTTTTGCCTATTTCAAAATAAGTATGCTATGTAACAACTCTATTCAGTGTTAGTACACTCTTAAAAATTTCCTTGCTCAGAAATGAGAAAACTGCATGTTCAGAACAAAATAAGTAATATTTACTCATATTTGAGGAAAAATGTCTCATTATTTCCAAATGTGTTCTCATTTGTGAGCTCAAGGCAAATTTTTAGGTTCCCATTTATGAGATCTTCTCATTTCTTAAAAATGAGAATGGAATAGTGCGTGATTTGCAATATCACAGATGATTAAAAAATAACGGTAACAATCTTACCGAAATAATATTACTATGTTTTACTAGGGAGTAATATTGCTAGGGCTTAATTACTATTCAGGAAACGACATAAAGGATTTAAGCTGTAGCAGACTGCGAAAGGATATGAGTACGGAGTAGGTGATGCAGCTGAGGTGGCGTATGGATACATGTCATGTGATAGCGGCGAGGAGCAGCATACATATCAACATTCGAACGTAAGTTTGGGTGAATTGTAAACATACTACCATAGACTAAAAGTTACTGTAGTACATTCGTTAGGGTGTAGAACGCTGACCCCTCTCATACAGGTTATATAGGCTTGGCTTCTTTATGTATCAAAGCTGAGTACTCAATTCACATAATAACGACTGCAGCAATAACAAGTGATGGCGGGTTAAAGCCCCGTAGGGCACGTTGTTTTCTATATTACAATAGAACGGGGAGGCATGTCAATGTTTTACACCCTTCGCCATTCGTTATAATGTGTAAAATAGCTTATGTACGGAAACAAAGAATACATAAGTCATCTGTGTCTAGTTAGAAACAGCGTTACAAAACAACGTGCGATTTATTATTATGGAATTGTAATACAAAGGAACTTTGTACTGATCACCGAGCATAGATTGACGCCTCCTTTTTTTCCCCACCAGTAATCGTTTTAATAACACACGTTTGCAGGTTATTTGTGGCATAGCACTGTACGCATTTGCTCTTAATTTAACATAGAGGCTGCGGTAGCTCAGTGGTAGAGCGTTTACTTCTGGTGCGATGAGGCCCTTGATTTGATCCCAGGATTCTCAGCTCGCGGCAAGTGGGCTTTCTGGTAGATAAACACAGTGTGCATGGGTTTTCTCGGGGTTCTTCCATTTCTTCCCACTTTCTTCATTCCACTATATTTTTCATTCTCATCATCGTCTCCTTTAGCCTACCCAACACAACTGTGGGAAGTAAAACTCAAAGATTTTATTTATTTTTTTAATCCAACGTCCCACGATTGTGCTCCAAGGCTAAGAGAGACAGTGATAGAGATGGATAATAATGGTGTAATGAAAATGTGGACTCCGTTTCTTGGCAGTTTTTGCATGGGTTTGTGACCTTGTTTCCAATCTGAATTGAATCCTTAGCAGTGGAGTTTCAGCACATTTATGAGGGGGCAGAAACTGTTTCATGCCCCTACCGTAATGAAGAAGGTGGAAGAGTCCTGGAACTCCGGATCTTCCCCAAAAGTGCTACTTTTTTGTAAATTTTATTTAATGTTAGGGGCAATTTTATATATTTTAATACAATTTGTCCTCGTATGGAACTTGGAGCCCCTCCGAAATAAATTCCTGTGTACGTTTTTTGTAGGAGGAAACTGGAGAATCCTGGAAAAGCGCACAAACATGGTGTTTTCTCATGTAGGCACCTTTTTTATGGTAGAGAAGTAGGCATATTGGACTGCGCTGACTCAGTGGTAGAACTAACCTCCGATGCATGGAGTCTCTAGTTTGATTACACCTCCGTCAAGTGGGCAGAATGAGTAAACATCTTATGTGTGTTTTCTCGGGATTCCCTCACTTACTTCATTACAGCATTCTCGCTCATTATCATCATAACGTCTCCCTGAACTTCGTAGCATAAGCGTGGGACGTTACACTCCAGCAGAAATTGTTGCCATTATTCTGAAGTAGACGGATAATTCTTGAATCTGAATTATCAAGAAGTTGGTATAATGTTGGAGGAAACGGGAGAATCTTGAGTAAACCACGTCGATGAAAAAGAAAAGTCTTGAGAAAGTGAACAGTGATAAAAAAGAAAATGTTCAACTATCTGATGCAGTAGGAATAAGTAACGCACCTAAAATACAAGTCATAGTGGTATTCGTGGAATTTTCTTGAGTTGAAATGAAGATTTAAATGTGTTATATTTTAAACAATATCTATAACTATAGGTGTTTATTTAATATAAATTCTGGGTTTACTAATAGTTTGAATTTTTTTGCATGTTTATATTTTGTTTATATCTTTTTCTGTCTTCTCGTATTTGAGAATCCCGTTTCTGTGCACCGTTTATCCCTTTTGAGGAACACATTTCTCAAAATTCTTTGAGAAATGTGTTTCTCAAAATTGGGGTTATACGTCTCATTTCCTCAAATGTTACTTTCTCAATTTTAAGAAAAAATACATTTTTTCTCAAATTTGAGAAAGCATTTGCACCCTCAGAAATGAGACATAATTCCTCGCATTACTCATTATTTCTCAAAATGATTTGAGAAAATCGAAATCTCACTTTTAAGAATGTATTACTCGGTGCACAGATAAGAAACGGATGTTCTCAAATACGAGGATTTTTTCCTCGAATTTAAGAAACCATTTTTAACAGTGTATTATCATTGGAATAAATAATCACATTGTAGATATTATTATATACATAAAGTAATAAAGTTAATACTAAGGAAATTTATTATACTAATAGTTGGTAAATGATTTAAATGACCACACTCCAAGAACAACAGGAACCGAACCCTAAACCATACGCTTCAGCTACTATGAATTACAATGCCGACACTTGAGTTGAGTTGATTTTGAGTTTAACGTCCCTTTCAACAGCGAGGCTATATGAGACGGGACCTACTGATTAAGGTGGAATCCGAACCACATCAGCTCCCACCGGGAATCGAACCCGGGTCTCCCACGCAAATGGTACGTACGCTAACCGATTAGCCACGAAGGAGCTAATTACTGATACTTGAGTATAATAGTTTGACTCCATGTTTAATGATAAGTGACTAAACGTTAAGAGAATCGTAATACAGAATTGAAATCGAACTTAATACGGAAACATACACGTAAATGACATCTTACGGTGCTTATTGAAAATGCCATAAGTGAGTGAAGGTTTTCTTGGAATGCACACGTCTCTTATTTCTTCGAAAGGAAAGAAAGGTAATAAACAACCGACATTGCATCATCGTATTCTTTTTATTCTTTATTCTAATGTAAGCAAGAGAAAGAGATGGCATCAGGTCATTTGGGATTGGTGTCATCGGAAAAGGTCACTTTCATATTTGTCCAGCTGAGTTCGGACAAGAAAATATATTTAATGTTTATATTTGACATCGTATGACCCTGTAACCTTTACATGTTGCGATGCTTTCTTTACAGATTCAAATCGTAGCTTGGCTATATGTTTTATTTTTTATTTTCTCTTTCTTATAAAGATTACTAAGATTGCTATCTGCTGGTCTTAAAATAGATAGTAAACTCATTCACGCTACAGAGTGTGAAGGACAGTGATTAGCCAGATAACACCAGCGGTGTTATTTTGGTGGGGTAGGATGTAAATCCCGCCTTCCCCTGAACACAAAATTTTGTCTTTTACCCAGCAAGATCTGAAATGACACTCCTGGGTGAGAAGCTCCTCGTTGAGTTGAGTTGATTTTGAGTTTAACGTCCCTTTCAGCAGCGAGGCTCTATGAGACAGGACCTACTAATTAACGTGGAATCCGAACCACATGAGCTCCCGCCGGAAATCGAACCCGGGTCTTCCACGCTAGAGGCGCGCACGCGAACCGCTTAGCCACGAATGAGCTCACGTAAAATTTCGTGGTGTGTGCTAATGTATCGATGTAGTTTTAACCTACTGACAGACAACGTAGATTACATTTATTTCTATTAAAATTGTTGAATAACGTAGCCAAATTGACACATCATGCTTATTATGCGTGTGGTTTCTTATACAGTTCAAGTTCGATTCCTGACTAAATCAAAAACTTTCATTATTGGCCCAGCACTGGAGTTCAACGTTCAATTCAGCAAGCAAGGATAGCTATACAAGACATGGGTCTATTGCTTAACACAGAAACTAAAACTTCATGAGCTCCCACCAGGATTCAAACATATCGTCATTGAAGAAAAACTAGGTATTATTTCTTAATTCTAGGGTGCAAGACATGAACCAAATTTCGAAATAAAGCAAGTATTTCCATAAAATATATATAGTATGTATGAACAAGTGTTTGTTCCTATCAAGAACATTTACTATGTTCCATTTTGTAATGTATTTCTTTAAGAGGCGAAATTAAAATACCGCTAATTTTACAGTAATTATATGATACCTTCAAATTGATAAAAGATAAAATGTGGAACAGGAGCGCGCTGGACAATTTACATAAGATACCGTTATCACGACTCACTTATCTGCTTTCGATTTCCAGCCATTTAGAAAATCCCCATTTATTTTCGCTTTTCTAAATGGCTGGAAACGGAAAGCTACTAGCCGACTCATAATAACAGCACCTCATGCAAAATTGTCTAGCACACTCTTGTTCCACATTTCGATTCTCTTTTGTCTATTTGAAGATATTACATAATTACTGTAAAATAAGCGGTATTTTAATTTCGCAGTGATTAGGCCAGTTAAGGTCTTTGATTTTGCGCGAAAATTGACACCACTGAGATAATATGCAAAGTGGAGGCATAAAATAACACTACATTCAAACAATAATTCAACCAGCTGCAATGATTAATGAATGTATGCACCTTTGGCGGGGATGACTTTATCTCAAAGCTCACGTAAAATAAATAGGAAAATTGACAATTTGAAAAAGATCTACGAAGAATATAGAGTAACCGTCAATGGAAGCAGTAAGGCAGAAGTCTACAATTATTAATGTGTGTGCAGAAAAAAGAAATGAAATCTTGAAGTTTTACGTCGCATAGTTATGCCGGCTAGGCTAAAGGAGACGGTGATGCTAAGGAATGAAAAAAGTTAGAGGAAACGGGAGAACTCCAAGAAAACTCACACACACGTTGTTTGTCCACCACAAAGCTCATATGGGGCGAGCTGAGATCGCACCAATGACCCCATGCACCAGAGATGAATGCTCTACCCCTGAGACACCACGGCCCCCATTTTGTGTGCAGAATTTGAATTGAAAATTGGTTTATAATGAATTCCTACGTAAATGTTAAAAGTTATGTGTTGACTAATCATCGTACAAGATAACTCAAAGCCTTATATGCAGTGGACTTGTCTTTTATGGATAGAATATCACAATAAAATGAAATTTTACTACAAATCATTACACAAAATGAAAACAAGTATATTGAACATAGTCACAATCAAACGAAGCCATAGGAATCTAATAATCTGTTTTCCAAACTGTTCAAATTGGTCTTGTATGCCTAGGCAAGATTACAGGGGCGCAGTCAAATGTCTGAAAATTTTCACAGTAATGAGAAAATATATTACACAACGCATTCAAATATGTCAAATCTTAATTTGCTTTTTGTGCTAAATACATTCATGAGCAATTCAAATTAATTCACACTATAAAGTTTGTATTTTCCTCTTCATGTTTGCTGTAGACCGTATTAGTTTTGTTGAATGTAAAGACTGGTTGACTCGAATCGACTGAAATCGTAATTATTGAAATGTGTTTTAGTGAAGCATATTAACCCTCATTTCTACTCATTTCTGGGCAATATCGGCCTCTTTGGCCTTAAGCCCGTCAGTGTGAGGAATGATGCTTCTCGATGAGTAAACTATCCAAGGAAAGAGGAAGGAATGAAGTCACCTGGAATCTGTATGTTAGGTACCATTCCAACATTTTCCCACTATGAGGAAAAATCCATTAATAACCTCGCTCTGGAGGGCTGGCATAAAAAAAAAGCTGTTACATATTTTCTATCGAGTGTAACCGCAGGGAATCGAACCCGGGACGCTCATTAACTCTATGCTACAAGGCATTTGCAAAATTACTTTAAAAAGTTATATATGGTACCAACATTGCAGGGGAAATGGTTGTTATTGAAGATTTTATAGATCCATATTAAGCAGTTTCAAGAAATGGTTCAGAGATTTTCACGAAAGATGCCGTCTTACGCCGCTGAAATGAAACTTTTGTCGAGATATTGTAAATTTAGAATTTTAAGGACAATTTGTGTCATCGATCAGCTTCTTCTCTGATCTGACGGCTAGTTTCCGTGCCCTTGGTGGTGCACAAGTTCCAGATTAGATTCCGGGTTTAAAAAAGTATGAAACAGATTACAGTGATTCAGATTCCAACTTAAAAACTGTAGGATATATCCTACATATCCTTACTACTGCCAAACACAAAACAATCAATCATCTCCACCACCTATGTACGTGACACATAGGGCCTTATTCAGAGTCATTAGTACACGTGATTAGCGTCATACTAACGACTTGACTAACCATTATATCATGCAATAGTCAATATGGCGGTCATCATACGTCAAAACGACTCTGCATAAGGCCAATAGAGTTTAATTAACGTAAGAACCAGTCAACCAGAACAAGTTGTGATTTAATCAAAACAAAATTCCAGTTTCTTTAGAAAGAGAGAACACTTACCATTCAACAATGAAAGATTCATCTCTATTTCATGTACACTTCCGTAAATAAGTATCTGATTTTCATGAAATATGTTCAGCATTTCAACCAGGGGCGAATCCAGAAGGGGCCATTGGGGCGATTACCCTTCCCCCAGAAGAGGAAACTTTCTTATTTTATATGTGAATAAAACCCATCCCAGAATTTGGAGCTCTTAAAAGTAGCTCTAAGCAGCAGTATTACAACCCACCTACCCCCCAGAAATCCGTCCTGGATCCGCCCCTGGGAAATTCATATTGCTTTCTGTATTTTAATGCTTTGTGAAAACTAACGAAATATACGATATAACTTATAACGTTCAAATATTAACAAGGTATAATACTACAACATATCAAAGAACTGAAGTCCTAGTATAAACCGATAGGAAAAAATATATGAAAGTGAAAATAACAGAAAATGAATTTTCAAAAAAAAAAGAAAGAAAAAGAAAAAAGAAGCTATTTGGGGGTTTGAAGCAGTTATTAGAGTCCCTACTGTACTTCTCTTCTATATATATTAGTTTTTATTCACTATTAAATTAATATGACTATGACAATTAAAACCATCAGAGGGGGCCGCGGTGGCTCAGTGGTAGAGCGTTCACCTCTGGTGCTTGGGGACCCGGGTTCGATCCCAGCCCCCGCCAAGTGAACTTTGTGGTGGACAAACACCGTGTGCGTGGGTTTTCTCGGGGTTCTCCCGTTTCCTCCCACTTTCTTCATTCCACCATTTCATTCATTACTCATTATCACCGTCTCCTTTAGCCTAACCGGCATAACCGTGGGACGTAAAACTCAAAGATTTCATTTCATTTTCATTTTAAAACCATGAGAGTATAAAAGTTGTTAAAATATATACACTTCACAAGCACTTGCTACAAACAGCTTTCTCCCAAAGCTTCTGCACATACCTCATGTTAACTTTGTTTAGACACAACATTTCAATCTAATGCTTCTGGCAAAATTCGATTGATTCAAATATCCCCCCCTCCGTTATTTTATTTATTTATTGATTTACTATTATTATATTATTATTTTAGTAAAGAAGTGCCACCCGCAGACGTAATGGACAAAAGCGACGAAGTGGCGTCAGAAGAACAAATATACAATTTGCCTTTTACACACATGCAAGCGCTTCAATAAATATATGCACTCCCACAGCTTTGGAATGGGCCGGTAACCAGCCCAAAAATGTAAGGGTGGCCCGGTAGAAATTAGGGAGGGCCGATCCAACCATATTATAGTTCATTTTCAAACCTATTTTGAAAATTTTAGGAGTTCCGGTAAAATTTAGGGGGGCCAAACCCCCGTGGATATGGGCCTGCTTTGGAATGTTATTTCTCGCATACCTAACATTATAGCATGTTAGAATAATATGTGTTGCGAATTTCCTTGCTTAAAATGTAGACCAGGGTTGCCACACTCGAGACTCGCGATGATGCCAAACACGGGTCTGAATTATGCTAGATTTTTGTAAATTTTGCCAGATTTCCAAATTATGTTTCCTAACTAATTTTAAAGACTTATCTTCACTATTTTAATGAAGCGTATTAACTGTATTCATGTACAAATTTAATATGACGCTGTTAGGAATAATGATAAATGGCACGTTATAAGGGAGGATGGTCGAATTTATATTTTATGAATGGATAACATTTTAAGAAATATATATACAACATGCCACTTCCGACACAGCTTTGAAGCATTTCTTTTAGTGTATTACTAGTTGCCCCCTCCCCTCTCAAGTTGTAAATTGAAAGGAACAGAAACATCCCAGAAAATCACACATTCAGGTGTCAGTTGGCAGTAATAAAACTATGGGTAAGTAAATATGTTTTGCAGTCACGTTTGCTATTTTTGAACATTTGCGTTTGCTCTGAATTCAACAAAAATTACAACCGCAGAAATACTGACTGGTTTTATTGCTCCAACCATCACTTCAACTAAAAAGAATAATTCCCGACGGTCTTTAAACCATCTAAATTTTCGTTCTTTTTCTTTTTAACAAAGGGTAAAATGAAATTATGCTAGATTTGGCCAGGATGCTAAAGTCAAGATGCTAGATGCTAAATACTTGTAGATTATGCTAGATCTAGTACCAAGATGCTAGATATGGCTTCACTGATGTAGACACATTTTGGGTAACTGCTGAATAAATTAGGGATAATAAAATTATTAAACTATGCACAAGCTGGTTCAAACAAACAATTACCGAGATACAAATGCAGTGATGATTATTATACATACTGTTATATGAACTTCTTGCGTATCTTTTCTAAGTGTAATAATTTTCAACTCTAAACCTGAACAATGCTTTACATTCGCTCCCTCTGTGTGTTCCAGTATAAATATGAACAAAGTTCTGTTACTAAAATTTTATACAATGCAATATTTTATCAGTCGTGTATATTTTTGAAAACGTTACGAATTCTAACATCTAGTATTTATCCAGCAAACTACAATGATTAATTGTAACATTAGGTTATTGTAAAACTGTTGACAATAGAGACATGTATGAAATAATGTGATTGATTCGAATTTAACTACAGCACAGGGGCGGATCCAGGACCGACTTCTGGGAGGGCGGTGGGTTGTCATAATGCAACTTTTAAGGGCTCCAAACTCTGGGATGGATTTTATTTATATAGCCTACAGTATATAAAGTAAGAAAGTCTCCCCTTCTGGGGGCGATTGCCCCGATCGCTCCCCCCTGGATCCGCCCCTGCTACAGCATTCCGCAGTTCGTGCTACATCCTGTAGGATATGTTAAATAAATAATTAGAAAGTCGAGTAGAGTGGAAAATAAATCAATATTGTATGTAGAATCCCTTATCTATACTGTGATCTTGGTAGTATCAATAAGACGATTGATGGGAGTTCCTTCGTAGCTAAGCGGTTAGCGTACGCGTCTTTGGCGTGGGAGACCCAGTTCGATTCCCGGCGGAAGCTCATGTGGTTCGGATTCCACGTTAATCAGTAGGCCCCGTCTCATATATCCTTGCTGCAGAAAGGGACGTTAAACTCACAATCAACACAAACGGTTGATTGGACTATAGTTTAATCTTTTAACAATTCTTTGAATTACATGTTACTCCACGCACAACATATAATCAACTATCATCCCCTGAAAACTATACGCTTGCTTCAAAGTGATTTTTGAATTGGTCTTACGTCTAGGAGGTACAAGGCTCTAACAAAATGCATTTTCCGTGTTTTGTGTTTGAAGATATAAGGTAGTTGCGTTATTTAAAGTTTGATCTTGAAACGATGCCACACTTACTGTTGGAGAAAAAAAAATCCTACTTCATTTAGCAACAGTGAGGGGGGGGGGGAGACTTATCATTACTGTTTATTGCTACTTTAGGTTCACAGTTGGCACACGCATTACGCATATGCCATAGTACTTTTCAAGGTAAATTATAGTTAAGTATCTGCAATCTGAGCAGTTCCAGACGCCACCATATTTTCGATTTTTTTTTTTTTTGAGTATTATATTCCTATTTATACACTTTTTTTTCTTTTTCGTATACTATGAACCAGGAATAGAAATGAGTGGCAACGCAGGGAGACGTCGTTACCCCACTTCCAAAAAATATCTATGGCGTCCCACCACTTCCTAAAAATTACAATAGGCAAAGATAGACAAGGAGGACCTGCTATGAACACAGGTGCATGATACCACTTGAAAGCCTATTTCGTTCTTAAGAGAACAACGTATGGAACATGATATTAAGATGAATAGTACTGAAGCTGTAGATACGTAACTGAAAGTCAACATTTTCCTTTTAAAAAATCTGAAAAGAATTAATATTAGTTTTGCCTTAATAGCTGGCATAGACTGAAAGTATTTGAGAACAGGATCCTGAGAAGAATATTCGGACCCAAGAGGAACGAGAATGGGGAATGGCGGAAACTTCATAACGAGGAACTACATAGTTTATACGGTTTACCCAACATTGTTAGGGTCGTCAAGTCTAGGAGGCTTAGGTGGGCAGGTCATGTAGCTAGAATGGAAGAAAGTAGAAACGCTTTCAAAGTCTTGACTGGTAGACCCATAGGAAAACGACCATTAGGAAGACCTAGGCGCAGATGGGAGGACAATATTAAGATGGATCTCGCAGAGATAGGAATACAAAGTAGAAACTGGATGCAATTAACTAAGGATAGAAGTCAGTGGAGAGCTTTTGTGAACGCGGCACTGAACCTTCGGGTTCCATAGGCCATAGAGTTAGTTAGTTAGTTTAGCTGGCATGCTATTGTTGGTCACAAGTGGCCATTGAAATTCGTCTTGACAATTTTCTCGAAGATTATTCATGTTGACACGTAATTTTGATCAGCTCGGTGCTATCTATTGTTTGAAATTTATCAATGTCTTATCTTTGGACATTATTCAAAATCATTATACTCTAATACAGTGGTTGTCAACCGTTGTGTTGCGACATACTGGTATGTCGCGCAGTCTCATAAAGTATTGACGGGAAATTTTGGGATTTATAAGCCAATTACTCAGAATCAATTTTGAAACAAACTATAACAGTCAGCGCCTCCAACGGCAGTAACAATACTCAGGAATAACTAGAGCCACTACTTTCTACAAACTTAAAAGTTTTATAGTACAGTGAAACCTCCCTTGACGGACACCTCTCAATAACGGACACCTCTATAATACGGACAGATTTTTTGTCCCGGCAAAAATATATGTTCCCTTATGGGACAAAACCCTCCCTTTTACGGTCACTCTCAGATACGGACGCGGACAGTTCTTTTTCCCCCCATATGTTTTCATAACCTCTTCATAACGGACAGGAATTATTCTCGGTTCTGCAATATATTATTCCTCACAAGCGAATCTATCATGAGTCTTGATCTGGTGAACCTTAAACAGAACAGCTTCAAGCTGAACTCGAAATTATTTTTTCCCTGCACGCAATAAACTGCTTTCTGGTGGAAATCCTAAAAAAAAAACTTTAATAAACAAAAACACTCATGCAGGGTCAGTCGTATGGCCAAGAATTCTCCGCGAAAGATCTTCTTTTCCCTAACAAATTTAGTCCTTTTTCCTCTGGACCTTGCATCTCTCTCGACAATTTCATAGATTTTTTTCCGAGAAAATCATATTTGGTGAGTTTGTTGTCCACATTTTCAGTATTTAATAATAATATTGCATGTTCTTATTAAGCTATTTTTGCTTTTAGTATAGGAGGTATGGGAATTAATGGATTATTTTTAGAGTGATAACACGTACTTAAGAAAATTACCATACATGCATTATCTTTTGCAGTATACGAATATATTAACCCGTCCCCCAGCAATAATATTACTTAACAGAAATGAATTTCTCCTTCATCCCTTTCAGTAATTCAAATATGTATTAAATAGAGTATTTTCATATTGAATTTTACGTATTTACGCTCATACATAATGTATTTACTATATATTACTGCATACAATTACCGTTATGAGAAATTAAGTTTCTGTAACCTCCCTGTAACGGACACCTCTCATTAACGGACAAAAATTCATGTCCCATTGATGTCCGTTACTGAAAGGTTTCACTGTATTATCAGTGGTGTACACCACAAGGAGAGTTTCGGGATTTTATCCCCCCTTGGGCAAGATATTATGGGAAAAGAAACATTAACTGTATTGAGACTTATTGTATTAAGTTACATACATAAAACATGCATGTGATGAGTTTGAATACTTGACACCTACTTGATGAAAACTCTGCGTATTCCACTGACATGAAATTTATATAATTTTAATAAATCAAACAAGTGTGTCGGGATGTCGCAGACGTACAGTAAAGTGTGTCTTAGTAGAAAAAAAAAAGATTAAGAACCATTGTTCTAATACCACAAATAGAATAGGAGTACCGGTAACTATTAGGAGCAGGCCTGCTGGAGTATTTGTGTGTGATTCTGTTAGAAGATATGACCCGATAGTTAATAGCGCAATCAATTTAAAATGTAGACTACATACACATATAAACCTTCTGTTTCAGCTGAACTACTTTGGCAACAAATGGCATACTGTGCAGCGCCGCATAAAAATTCGTTCTTTGCATTCTGTTTCAAAAACTACGCATCAGAGTTTGTATTAAGATTGATATAATCTATCGACTGAGTTGTGTTTTTATTTGGAGAACATTCTAATTAAATAAAAGTTAAAATTTAAGAGTTAATTGTAATTTAGGGCTTTATCTCATTAACCCTATGATAGTAAGCACTGTTACCCAGTTCATGTGAAATTGAAAAGTCTCAAGAATAGGTAACACGGTTCTCGTTTAGCGTCAATTTTAGAATTACAAAAGAATTCACGATATTTTCGGAAACTGCACATAAGTTTTCACACTGATCCCAGGCTTGCCAACCATATATTTTTTCGTGATATACAATAGTTTAAGCTTTAATGCTATATACGGGAATGCCTTTGTGATAATGTGTGAATGTACGATAATTTTGGAACACACACTGTTTTGTGCTTTTTGAATGTGCAAATAATAGTAAAACACACATACAACAAGGATTTTAATAGTATTGCTTGTTAAAAATAAATAAATAACAATTCGAATATTGTCAAATGGCAACCCTGCATAAGTTCTTTATATTTAGTTACATTTACAAGGGGTTGGAAATACAAATGGTGAGGACAGTGGCGCTGATTTCAATTTTGATGCTGAAGACTATTATATAAGTTTATTTCATATTACTGCTATTATTAGTAGTATTATACGTGTTTCTACAATTATCAGGTGCATAACGAATATACGATTGTTTTGTAAGATACAATAATTTCAAAGACGAAAATCGATAATTTTGTTCTATGAGGTTTGCAACTCTGACTGAAGCAGATCATTTTGTTCTACTCAGTGTTCCATCTCTGGATTGGTTTGTTTGTTTGTTAAACTCCAACAATATTGTAGAATAGTAAAATGTTTGACATCTATACATCTCAGGTGAATAATATTAAAGCTAGATAATATTAATTGCTGACAAAAATATTTATATAAGACTAAAAGCTGATCAAAGGGTATTTTGTGTATGTGGCGTTGTATGGATGTGAGAAATGGGCTGTAGGAGGAAAATTCAAGAAACAGAATGAAAGCTTTTGAAATGTGTGTTCGAAATTAGATGGGTGGATAAGATATCGAATTAAAGAGTGTTGTGAATCCTCGGAACAAGAGATAGCATATTGAAGACTTATGAAAAAAGAAGATAAATGATTGAAAAACATTATGAGATATGAAGAAATCACGCTATTGTCTATGAAACGAGTAATAATAATAATAATAATAATAATAATAATAATAATAATAATAATAATAATAATAATAATAATAATAATAATAATAATAATAATAATAATAAGGGATGGATACAAACAATACTGTAAGACTTAGGAAAGAATAGATACATAGGAATAAAATATGTCTCGGAATAAGGAAGAATACGCGAGAAACCAATCGAGAGACTGCTGACTCAAAAGAAAGGTATGTTAGGAATTAGTTCTTTAAGTTATCCAGTGTTAATTTGTGGCCAAGTGGCTAAAACAAGTAATATCTATGCGCGTGGTACCGAATTCAATTTCTGAAGGAGCAATTATCTGAGATTACATGCTTGTTGGTTGTTCGGATCTCAATTTATCAAAGATCCTGGCAGTAATGTACGCAGAAGTTCGTCAAGGGTGCGGTTCAAGCCCCCAAAATCATACAATTCAATGTGTTATGTATATATCTTAATATGTTAAATGCTTATTTTTGTATAATATGTTGTTCAAGGAGAGGGCTTAAAATCCCGAAATCCCCTTTGCGCACGCTACTTGGTACTCTATCATTGATAATACAGTGAAAAATAAAATACAAATAATAGAAACAGGTTACGTTATGCCTCTATGTCGCTCGATCATTCATGAAACAACTAAGGGTACTACCTTACCATTTTAACTCCACCCTCCTAGAGCTGACAATGGCAAGGAAATGCAGCTCGCAATATCATCCTTTGTCTCGAGTGCTACAAACGAAGGCTTGAAAACATCTTATTCCGACATATGTCCCTTTACGAAAGGATCCTAGTTAGATCCTCAAAAATCTTCAGATATCGGGAGACACTCTACGACACATTCAAGAATACTGTTGGTGACTTCAGAGGTTTCGTCTCCAGATGCGAGGTATCGGAAAGTGGACCAGTTTCATGTCAAATGATGGGGGTGAGAGTATTTGTAATTCGAACTGTCCATTCAAAAGGTCATTGGTACTTAGCCACCTGAGACAAAAGTACAAATACAATAAGCTGCATTAATACAAGATTAAGTCAAATTCATTCTACAAGGGAAAAGATAGTGAATGATTTCCGTGATTTCCTGAGAAATTGTTATGGAAAGAGAATAGGGCAACGTACGTCTGTGTTTAAGCCCATTTCACATAACTGTAACAAATCTTCACAAATGTACAATTTTTACTGATTTTGGTGGTGTTTTTGTTATGTCGTTCTGTAAAATAATATGTCAAAAATCGTTTATCAAGAAAAATGTGGCCATGGTTGAAGACCCTTAACTTCGTGCTTTGTAAGCTTATGAAACAGTGTCTGTAAATAATTCCCCAGTAACTCAGCTTAAGGCAGTGATTTGAATTTGATACCCTTCAATGAAAAGTATTTTTTCTTAACTTCTGAAAAATTCATAATATAGACCTACTTCACACATTTTGATTTCGTTGCATAATTTTTCCAAATTATATATAGTTTTTTCAAGTTTGTATCCAACTTCTCTGTTATTATACTCACAAACCGTGTAATTAGATGAGCGTACTATGAGTGTGGATCTGTGTCATGATATTAGAGTCGAATCTCAGCCGACGGAACACGTCTCAATCAAATGTTCCTCGAACCTAGTTAGTGTTGAGTAGCAGGAAGAATGCTAATGAGAAATTATTCTGCAAAACCTGGGCTGAAACTTAATATGTCTTTGCTAGTAGTCAGCAACTGCACTGAGGGCGCTTTAGCCAATGATATAGCCAGGGGGAAGCCTCTTGTGAAAAATTGAAGCAAAATGGAGAATTCGAATCACAATTGCTTGTAGTGAAAATTACCGTCATAATATTGAGTAATCAATGACCTTCCCGACATTTAATGACATTGCATTAACAATCAAACTGATAAATTGTTAAGGATAAATTTGCATGTCATTGGCTCATCATTTATTAAAACATCAAAACGTACCACTTCGTTCTTACACATTACAAAGAGGTATAACGATCCTCATGGATACGGGTATAACACGTGCAAAATGCTTGTTGTGCAATACTATACAGCATAACGATACTTGCTGTTAAAAGGCAAGACTTACCAATTTCATATTGGAGAAGATGATGCACTGAAAAATGCACTTAACAGGATCTATGCTCGTCGAAGATTGGCTATTACTTTCATTGTCCAGCGGATATTTATATACAAATCAACTTTTCTAGCCGTCAAACAACAGACACGTGACGATGTCCTCTTTTAGCAGAAGGAAACTTCTGAAAGGTCATCCTTCCACACCTTCAAACCAGTGTGTGTATGTATGTGTTATTTATTCAAGATTGCTTTTCTTACCTTCTTCTTTTAAACTTTAAGAATTGAAGAGAGTGAAAGAATGGGAATAATCAATCCAAAAAAGGATGAAGACGAAGAAGAAGCATCTATGACATAAATATCATACACAATGATATATATGTAATGTTGTGAAATTTACACTTGAGAACGTTTTAGTAGGACCCGGGGGCAGGAGGGGAGAGTCAAACTTGTAACAATGTAATATCCTGCGTAATACCAATAGAAATAACACACCACCACTGCAGTAAAATAAAAATAAATAATGCAAGAAAAACAAAATATATGGAGAACTTTCCAAGGTGAAAGGTTAAAGGTGAAATCGTGCTTATAAAGTCCCTTTTTAGATATTCTGGTGGTATTTTTGTTTATTTTCAAACTCTTCTTCCCTGTTATTATCATAAAACAATGCAAAGGCGTGTTTTTATCTGCTTTGTTTGTATTGAAAAATTCGCAAAATTAGACGCGCTCGTGTATATATATATATATATATATATATATATATATATATATATATAGCCAATTTATTCTCTGTTCAGTGTCATCCAATTTACTTTTATTTTCCTCGCAAAGAACTGGAAATTACTTTGTATATTAGAGTAACAGTGAACGTAATATAGCGAGTTTTAGCATTCAATTTAAAAGAAAAACGAAGAAAGATTTTGCAATACAATTTTGCATTTACTGGATTGGAAAACAATACTAAACTCTAGTAGGATCAGACTTGCCAGATTTCTGTAGCTCCAAATCGGGACATTGTTAATGTCAATATTTTATCAAAAATTCTAGTGATAAATTCTCAACTGAGCTCCTTCGTGGCTAAGCGGTTAGCGTACGCGCCTTTGGCGTGGGAAACCTGGGTCCGATTCACGGTCGGAGCTCATGTGGTTCGGATTCCACGTTAATCAGTCGGTAATGTCTCATATAGCCTCGCTGCTGAAAGGGACGTTAAACTCTAAATCCATTCAATTCCAAATTCTCTGCTTAACGGGACACATGCACAATGAATATTCATACTGCAAGTTTTTCAAAATTCTAATTTATTTTTAACACCACTCAGAATTCAAACTAATTTACACGGCATAAATAATAATATTCATAATAGTATGCAAAATTCAGTCTGAGGTAGTTTATTCTCAAAATTTGCTAGTTAGTACTCAAATTTGGTGTTCTAATTTCTCACAAACTTCAATTTGACTCAAGGCTTGTTTCTGCTGATATATATATATATATATATATATATATATATATATATATATATATATATATATATATATATATTTAATTTAACAAAGCAAAATTTAACAACTAACAAGCTTAACATCTGCATAACTAGGAGAAAAGGAAGACTTACTACACATTATTCAGGCTTATACTTTGTGCTTCAATAAACATTTCAAAAAAAAAAAACTTATTGTTCTTTGTTTTATTAAAGAATTCACTGCAAGTCATTACAAAGTTCATTTTGTAGATTATTGTCCTGACTGTTGACTCTTCTATTAAATTTCTCTATGGAAAAAGCGCTAGAAGTTGTTTAATAATTTTGAGACTAGAAAGCAAAATTTTCTGTCTGACCGGGACTAAACACAAAACCGGTCAGGATGCCGGGATGACCCCACCAAACGGGGACTGTCCCGGCCAAATCGGGATGTCTGGGCAAGCCTATGTATAGACTAAGTCAAAATGACGGACTCCATTTCAGAAATTTATTCGGCGAAATCTAACAAACATATGTAATTGTGAAACATGTGCTAAGAAAGGTAACCTCAAAGTTTTCACACGTGTCAGCAATTAATTTCATGTTTGCTGCTGACTCTTAGTCGTAGAAAGTGGAAACAAACGTTTGAACTAAACTCCGAGAGTTAACCTTTCGAAGCTCATGTCTCACAATAACATGTGTTTATTAGATTCCACAGAATATTTCTGAAATCGGTTCCATCTTTTTGATTTGTCTTGTATATGTCACAGCGAACTTAATGATGCTGGAGTATTCTGCTAACTTCGTTTTTCAGCAAGTGTTAGCGAAACTTACAATCATCACCTCACAGAATTAAGAAATAAGTTTTATACGATCGAGGGCCTAGCATCGCGAAGTCTGCAGCGCCATTATTACCACTGAATCAAGTTTTAATGGTTTTCTCTTAAATTAAGTGAAATTTTAATGGTTTTCTCTTAAATTAACTGAAATTGTAATTGTTTTCTATTAAGTTAACTGAAACTTTATGATTTTCTCTTAAGTTTACTGAAAGTTTAATGTTTGTTTCTTAAATTAACATAAATTTTAATGGTTTTCTCCTAAATTTAAAATTTTACGGTTATCTCTTAACTGAAATTTTAATGTTTTTCTCTTAACCTAACTGAAATTGTAATGATTTTCTCTTAAATTAACTGAAATTTTAATGGTTTTCTCTTAAATTAACTGAAATTGTAATAGTTTTCTCTTAAATAAACTGAAATATTACTGGTTATCTCTTAAATTAACTGAAATATTAATGTTTTTTCCTTAAATTAACTGAAATTTTAAGGGTTTCTATTAAATTAAATGAAATTTTAATGGGTTTCTCTCAAATTAAATGAAATTCATGGGTTTGATTTTATCGAATTCTTCTTCAAACCCATTTACTTACTGAGACAAATGTCTCTGTCCTTGTTGAAACTAAATTTTGTCAAGAGAGTATGCAAAGAGGAGTTCCAAGTTTTAACCCCCACCAATTAATAAGTTTTTATGGAAAACTATAATCTACCATAACAAGATATGTATACCAAATGGCATGTCCTGAAACTATATGACTTTAGGTGCTTGAAGCCTCCGTTTATGAATTTCTATTTACTGATTGCATTATGTGTACGCTACTGATTGTATTATATGTAATTTTTATATTTTAAACTCCAATTAATTTAAGTAATATTAAATTTACATAATACTCGTATAATGTAAATTCTTTTTTCAAAAAGCCAGGAAAATCTATGTAGACTTGAAAAAGAAACCAGCATAAAACAACATGATTAAAATTCCAGGTTATTTCAAATTAAGCAGTCCTCAGTCCTCATATAAACTAAAAAGCTATAAAACAGATATGGCATACATATTCAACGCTCTTAACACCCACAACTGTTGAGTTAATAACAGAAGACTTTTAAGTAACACAAACACACTGCAATATAAGGACATTCGTTGAATATTAGAGTGCAGATATAATTTCTCAAACTTTTAGAAAGTAATGCTATAATCATTAAGAATAGAATATTTTCATATTTTTAAAATTATTTCAATAAGTCTATAACGTATAATTTAATTGTTTTAAAATACTATAATCTCAAATGAAATCAGTTTATTATTGTATTGTCAAAAAGTTTATTTTTATATACTGTTAAAAAATATTAGAATGTAACTTTTCGGGTGTTATTAACCGTTTAAGGACCGGACATGGATTCACCGCGGCGAATTCTTCAAAATTTTCAATTTCTGTCCTTTTTCCATTCCTAATTAAATTTCTGTTTTGATTTGTCGAGTACCTCTTGCCAACATCCTGTGTCGTGATGTTCCCCTTTGGGAACGTTGGTATTTCGCAGTGGCGCAAATCTGTCTTCAACATGGGGGGGGGAGAGAAGTAAGACCGTTTCCTTTTTTTTAAGCGATGCTCAAAATACTTATGAAGTTGAAAAGCAATCCAGTGGAGGATCAGGGAGCAGAGTTGTCTTCAACATTGGGAGGTGGGCAGATTTGAGGCTTATTCTGGGGGACATCAATTTCATCTCACTTTCCTTTGTGGCAATCGGACACATTTTCTCAAAAACCACATTTCAAATCGGATTATTGGGGGGACAGTCCCCCCAGTGTCAATTTTGGAGGAGCTATGTCCCTCTCATCCCCCCGGGATTTGGGCCTGTGGTATCTCGCATGTGTTCTTAGTTTTACTTTCACAGTACTTTCTATAAGTAATTAACGAATATTATACAAAATACGAATTGCATTTCTTTCGTACACATTGCATATAATATTAAAAGTAAAATAAGATATTTTTTACACAGAATGAATTCAAATATTTCTAACATTTCTCTCTCTTTTTATTTTTGTATTAGATATGTGGGTAAATCTATAAAGGAGCGCACGTTGTTTTCACGTATGAGTACACTTGAACACCTACAAGCTTTTATTTTTTACATATATTTCTTATTATTGTCATTTACTTACTGTTAATATATGTACATGTATTTACTATAGTATTGCCAAAATGTCTTAATCCGTGGCAAAAATGCGAACTAAAGCTCACACCCTCAACGCACCCACGCGTTGAGCCAACAAGGGTTCAGCTGTTGCTAAGTGAGAAAGCCTTAGCGAGAGTGGAATTCCCTCAGCCACAAGCAGCGCCTAGAACAGAAGACTAAGTGACAAGTCAATGTGGTGTATCTATAGTATTTTTGTAGTGTATTTTTATAAATATTCTTGAAGTTACCAATTAGTTCACTTATAACCATTAGCTCACTTAAAAATATCAAATTGCTTGTTATAATTAAGATGTACATATTCTTAAAGTAATCAATTAGTTCAGTTATTAGCATTAGCTCATTTACCAAAATTATCAAATTGCTTATCATTATTAAGATGTAAATATTCTAGAAGTCATCAATTAGTTCACATATTAGCATTAACTGCCTTACAAAAATTATCAAATTGATTGTCTTTGTAAAGATACTGTATAAATGTACTTGAAGTCATTAGTTAGTTCACGTATTAGCATTAGCTAACTTGTCAAAACTATCAAATATTCTTCAAGTGACCTGTAAATATTCTTCAAGTGACCAATTTGTTCAATTATTAGCGTTAATTCAGTTCTCAAAATCATCAAATTGCTTACCATTATTGTGTTGTTGGCAACAATAAGAAAAACTGGTGGAAGTGTAGTGAAAACAAGGAAAATAGTCGTTTTTTTTATGTTAATCACTTGAACAAGAAATAATTTAAACTTCATGTTTATGTCAAGTAATTTTGTTCACTAGAATAAAATCATATTCATTGACTCATTTAAGAAGAGAAGAATTTGGATGAGCCAGCTTCTCTCGTTGGTCCACAATGATTTATGCTTTCTCATCGGAGGTCATAATCACAAACTGAATCTAAGGAGCAGGAAGTCAGAAACTACTTTCGATATAATGTTAGAGTTAAGACGTCGTTTCAACAGTCCAAATGCACAAAAATCCATCGGACTGGCATTTGGGCTTTTTACATCAATGTTTTCAAACGGAATGACACGTGTTCCTAATTTCTCTGCCATTTCCTGATAAACAACGTAGTGATGTTCTGGCGGTATGATTAGAAGCCATAAGGATCATCACCTGGTTCGCATCCATTCCATAAATTGTGAGATGTGTCTCCGATAGATAGGTGTCAGAATGGGAGTATTTTGCATTCACCTTCACTTTTTTTTTCATTTTGTCATCATAAACGTACCCTCATATCCGAATCCCGTAATAACTATAAAGCCACGAGGGGAACTTTCCCTGCACTGACGAACAAAATTACTGCGTCCCTTGCCGTCAATGTTACGTTACGTCATATGCCAACAGCAGTGAGACGGACATATGATTCATCCATTGTGCAAGTTTCTTCCGTTTGGAACCACAGTTTCCTGCAGTTTGTTTTACGTTAGGCAATGTGACGCGGAAGCAGATGGTGTACAGAGACCTTCCGCACACACTTCAACCTGAGAAAGTTGCGAATTGTTTTGTTCACAGTTAACGGTGCAAGTTGGAATCTTTGGCCCATATCACGTTGCATTTTCTTGGCACGCCAATCGACGGATTGTAACGCTAATTCCGTCGTGAACTATGTTACATATGCCCTGATTCTAAATGTTTAGGCAATACACGAGATTATCTGGAATAATTCAACACATTAATGCACTTTATATATATATATATATATATATATATATATATATATATATATATATATATATATATATATATATAATTTATTTTGTTTGACAACTTAAAACATTGTACATTCAGATTACCCAAGATGGTTCCTCGTTACATCTATATCTTTCTAGTTACTATAACAACATTAAAACAAATCGTCATAGCAACGATAACAAAATCTCAATATAATACAAAATATTTAAATTATTTCTTTATATAATTTCTTCTTCTTCTTCTCCTTGATAGCTTGAGCCTTTTTAAATAGCTCATTTTACTCGTAAATACAAATAATATTTAAAAGTACATAAGAATTATGCATTATCGTTGTATAATGGCTCCGAATTACTGGGAATTCTTTATATTGACCACAATTAAAGAAAGAATCCTGGACCGTTAGACATTTCGTATACAATAGTTACCTTAGTTTTTGAATAACCCTCCTATATATATAAAACACAATTCATAATATATCATTTTCATTTTATCTCAATATCATTTTTATATTTATTCCATAATCAATTTTATTCTAAGTCTATAAAATTACCGACGATAAGGAGTTATTCAAAATGGGGTACGTTTGTTGGTTATTTTTAGGTCCTAAATTAATTCTTTAATTCAATGCCATTTATGCATATTAACAATAAAGTTGGTGTAATTAAAATACAACTTAACCTATTTAATTTATTCGGAAATAGCATAAATTTGATAGACAATATTTGTATCGATGCATAGCTGTGATTCATAAAATATGAGCAAAGTAGAATTACAATAAAATCAGAACAATGTTCAAAATGAATCAAAACAAAAACCAAATAATATCACAAAAATAATAGCTTTTTCAAATATATATTATCAGTTATTTACTATCATTTAAAGGATTTAAAACATTGTCATTTAAGTTTAAATTACTGCTTTTATATTCTTGCGAATCCATTGCTAACGTGGCTTTAATCTAATTCACTTCAACCACATTTAGGTTAAGTGACATTACTAAAAGATTCGATTAGGTTACATTGAATAGCACAATCTTGATTACAGTCCTGCGTATTGTTTACTTCATTAATTCTTTGGTTTCTATTTTGAAAATATCTGCCACCTAGGTAATTATTACGGAATCTAGCAGTACATAAGTAATTAACTCGATTATTTACATTATTTCTAGAAACGGTATTATTATTATTTCTGTTTCTTCTGAAGTTAGGTTCTGTTGTATTGTCGTTACAAATAAATCTAACTTTATATCTTGTACTAGGATAACAATTCTCTTTAACATTCGAACAGGAACATAGCTTGATTTCTATTACTTTGCAATCTAATCTGACTTTCATAATTTTGAACAATCATAATTAAATGATTGAAATTTATACATTGTGAACAGATTAATACTTGCTGAAGCTTAAACGGTAGTAATATTCGTACTGAGGCGATAATATGCGACCCCTGTTGGTAAGGATTGATTTGTTTCAAATCATTAGACCTCCTATACACTGCGAGCACAAAATAGGTAATACTTTTATCGACTTTTGGATCAAAACGTCGATTCCTAATCTGAGCATCCCTGTCTGCTGACATAAAGTCATTTTCGAAATTAGCTAGCAAGGCATTTTTGAAATCAGAATAGTTACGTAAATTACCGCTAATTCCCTTAAACCACACAGAACAGGGTGGTAACAAAATATGCGGTATTACCTTAAGAAAATTGGTCTTACCTATGCCTATTAACTCGCACTCTTGCTCAAATTTTTCTAGAAACACATTTGCAGGAATATCTTCTGATCTACCACTGAATTTGGTTAGTGACCTTATTTCACTGAATTTCACCTTTAGATGTCGTTTTCTGTCCACATGCTTCCTGCGAGGTGTTCTCCTTTCTTCATTCTCCATATTTGAAATGATGTCTTCCCTGTCAGAACAGATTTCGGATGAATTGTTGTGTTCTTCGTAGTGTCTTGGTTCAGATCTCGTATATTCATCACGCAGAGCATTGAAGGCAGGATCAGGAGTACCGTTGACCGCACTGATCTTCTCTTTAATAATATGGATCTCTTCCTGCAATCTTCGAATTTGATTGGCATGTTCGTTGACTTGGTTTTCAACTACGTCAACATTACTTTTCACCAATACAAAGCTATGAACAATCTGTTCCATGCTATTGTCAGTTACTTCCAATTTGGTATTTATCTGTTCCAATCTGGAATCCAATTCATGTCCTATTTCTCGTGTCACTTTTTCCAACCTAGTGTCTAATTGGGAATCCATTTGTTCCAATCTGGTATCCAACTCATGTTCTATTTGTAGTGCCACTTGTTCCGACCTGGTGTCTAATTTGGAATCCATTTGTTCCAATCTGGTGTTCAATTTGGAATCTATGATTTGTGTCACTTGTATCCATCTATTGTGACATGGAATTCATTTGTTGTCCTTGCTATTGTAAAAGTTTAACTACATCTGATGAAGGTTTACTTCCAGGAACATCAACTTCTTCAATTCCGGTATTCACATTCATTATTGGTTTTCTGTATTTTTTTTTATCACGAAGCAATAAATAATCCGTGGTGATGTGAGAGAGTTTACTTTTACTTCTAACTGATCTTCAATGTCCATCGTTCCGGCACCATATAATATGTAACGCTAATTCTGACGTGAACTATGTTACATATGCCCTGATTCTAAATGTTTAGGCAATACACGAGATTATCTGGAATAATTCAACACATTAATGCACTTCAAATATATATTATTATTAAGGTGTGTGTATATCTTGTTCCACACCTTAAAATATTGTACATTCAGATTACACAAGATGATTTATCGTTACATCTATATCTCTCTAGTTACTATAGCAACGACATTAAAACAAGTAAACAAATCCTCATAGCAACGATAACAAAATCTCAATATAATACAAAAATTTAAATTATTTCTTTATATAATTTCTTCTTCTTCTTCTTCTTGATAGCTTGTGCCTTTTTAAATAGCTTATTTTGCCCGTAAATACAAATAAAACTTAAAAGTACATAAGAATTATACATTATCATTGTAGGATTGCTCTAAGCATCCTGGTGTCACTTTGCCCTTCTCGTGGTGATTTTCCTGGGTAAATGTTTCGCAGCGGAACCTATTGTATGTAATTGGCCACAATAGCTTTCGCAGTAGTCACCCCAAATATTAACCCATTCTTCCGACACTTTTTCACAATGCGTACGCACGAAAACTTAGCATGAAAAATTACCATTACGTATCCCTCCCATACAGGTTGAATTTCGGCGCCATTTGATAACACTTACTACAAACACTCACGCACATACAAGGTCAGACACAACATTGCTCCAGCCAGCAAATCCATAGTTCCAGCATATCATGCCAGGTGGCAGCACTGAATCGAAAGTGGTCAGCTGTATGGCGAACAACCTTCTGTAGGTCTGCATCTGATATGAATTTTAGTGTGGTTTTATAGTGAACTCTGAAACTATACCCAAGTATATGTTATACACTTTTTTGTAATTATTTGCAAAACTGAATAGGGGTGGAATCATCTTATGTTCGAAATCGTCTTAGATTCAGACATATAAGGTACTTGCATTCTTTCTCGTGTCTCTCTGATCGAGCGACTTCTTATTTCATGGAGATCTGGATCCCGTTTAAATTATATTCGTTCTTATAACTGGTATATTAATCCTTAGAGAAGATACTGTTGGTTTTTCATCGATAAAGCTTTAATAAGGCCACAAACCATATCTACTCGAATAGCTTTACGATATTGTTATCTATATAAACCACAATAGATTAATATCACACAATAAAGGCGATTTCGTTTTTATATTCCTCAGCATTTAAAATTATTACAATTTGTTATCTTTGGTTTTATATTTATAGTGCTTCCTTCTTTTGTCAGATCAGCAATCTTCTGACTGATTTGATGCAACTTTCGATTCTTCCCTACTCTGAACCACAATTCATACATACATTTTCATTGTCTTTAGTTCTATATCAATGTCCCAGTTGGAATGTGTCTTCGAGTGTCTTCTCCGACTTCTAAATTTTGTTAATGGTAAAATAACAGACGTCTTAAGCTACCTCATGAGCTCCCTCGTGGCTAAGCGATTAGCGTACGCGCCTTTGGCGTGGTAGACCCGGGTTCGATTCCCGGCGGGAGCTCATGTGGTTCGGATTCCACGTTAATCAGTAGGTCCACGTCTGATATAGCCTCGCTGCTGAACGGGACGCTAAACTAAAATCAACTCAACTTAAGCTACCTCACATAAAGCAACTTTCGATCCTTCATGAATACCTACAAAGCTGAATTGAAATTTTAATCTCCTAGCCAGCAAAGTAATTAGGCCCGTATCCAGGGGGGAATGAGGGAGAGCAAGGCCTCCCTAAATTTTTCACGGTAGGCTTGCAAATGAACTATAATATGGTGATAGACTATAAGATGGTTGAATCGTCCCCCCTAAATTCTACCGCCCTACCCTACATTTCTGAGCTGGCTACCGGCCTGAAAGTAACATCTTCGCAATTGCAGGCACTACAAAGGACCTGTGAAAACCAGGAACACACACGAACTTTAAAAGGGATTTTAGTTAAGAGGAATTGTTCAGTAAAATTGTTGGGCACAGATGTCAGAAATAAACCCTCTTCGTAAGGAAACTTCATTTGTTTTATATTTACTAATTCAAAGTTACTAATATAAACATAACGTTTTATCTCATTATTCCTGTGCACCAAGTCACACTACTTGGCAATATTTATGATCTAATTGCATTTTTTTAACTTTCAGATAGAAAATGCCGATATATCTTTTGAACGTTAAATTTATAAATTTCGTTGAATCATGTCTATGAACATCTATTTTGATATTACTCCAACAATGGTTTCTGTTTCGGCAATTGTACTTTTTTTCTTTTTGAGCATGGGAGTTCTATCTAGATCTGAAAAAGGCACAAAAACATGTCTGGAAGAAACACTGGTCATATATATAAGTTTCTTATGTCTTTAAATATCTTCTACTTTGGAGTATCGAGACTTCGCGAAAAATATATTTGATTTACACTTTTGTGAACGAAAGATGCCTTGTTGTTAAATGCGGCAACAATATCAACAAGTTTCTGCCGTTAAATACAGAATCGTTATGGAGTATCGAGACTGTCGATTTTGCGTTGGCAAAATTGGTGCCCATCTTAGGCGAAATGAAGATACAATCATAGGAATATAGACTTGATGGCTCCAGGACGGCAAACTACAGCGACGTACAAGATTCCAAAGGCCGCGTCTTACAATGGACCGCAGGGATAGACTTCGTGTTTGGTTGATACGGTTAACATACGAAATTGCAATTGTTGTGCACCATTTAGTGTTCTCAAAACAGTACGACCCATGCACACCGTCAGTTGTTGAACATTTCTTCGAGCATAGACGTATGCATGCTACAGCGTTTCAGATGTTAAACATAAAGAGCCGAATTGCGCAATACCGACTTACCGGAAGCGTTCCGCTTCTTTCTGCAGCATAATAATGGTGGCATTCATGTCCAAAAGTACTACTGCAACAAGATGAGCAACTCAGTATAAGATAATACAAAATGTTCGATCCCGATTACCGAAGCTCTTTAACTTCGTGCCCGCTTGCGTTTTATACATTGTAACAACCGTACACCCTAGTACTGTGTTTTTCATTTTCTTTTTCTTTTTTTTTTATGGATGTTATGTGATTCTTGTAGTTAGTTAATCATATTTAATTATATTCTGGGATGTAACAAGGACGGTCGGTCTCGCACTCTTAATTGAGAAGTATCAGTGGCGTAGCAGCTGCCCCCGCAACCCCCGCAGTGCGGGGGGGCCCCGATGTATAGGGGCCCCGAAGTCTTGCGATGAATAAAGTTTTAAAGGAGTAGAACTTCCACCTTACTTGTGTCGGCTTTACAAGTGGGGCCCCTTCTCTATACTTTGCGGGGGGGCCCGCAAAAGTGTGCTACGCCACTGAGAAGTATCTAATTGTTTGTACTGTGTTTATGTCCACTTTGTCTCGTCAATGATAGAATATACTCAATGGAAAAATCCTATTAACATTGTATGATATAGAAGAAAAGCCCAAGGTGAAAAAATCAAAATGATAATTCAGAACAGGATATAAAAGAGATTTTTGGAGATGTTTGTTAGGAAACGGTCTCCAGACCTTAAAGGTGATGAGGATATAAGCACTGAATATTAAGTGTATCTTTTTAATATAACAAAAATGTGTGCAGAAGGTGAAAACAGTAAGAATTTCCGTTTGCACGCAGTTGTAGTTCGGGTGCACAAAAGGTGTATATGAAAACTTAATATGGTGACCAAAGTACAAAATAGTCATAAGTTTTGACATAAGTTAACAGAAACTTGTTACCTTTTTTATTTAATACAAATGTGATGTGTTTCCAAAATTGATGTATCTTAGTAGACAATCTTCGTATTTTATACAATGGTAGTCTGTTGAGCAATCCCCTTTTCGGCGTTTATAATTCTAAATTCACCGACGGACTTCAACTGTAACTCGTAGCACTTTTTAACTTAATTTTACAAATAAACAGACCTAACTAAATCGTCTTGCTACTTCAAATGAATCAGCTTGCAGTTTAAAGTTAAGAGAAACTTAAAATATTTGTTACTTATTCGTGTGTCATCGCTCGCGTACTTATGATTTTGAAGTCGAAAATTATAAAATACGTTCCGCCAGTATACTGAGACTGAGACAATGTGTTGTCGTGACCCTTTACTTCAAGTTCCACATGGAATTGCTTTCCATCCAACGTCCTATATTTCCTGGATGGACACTTTGAACTACCGCTTCACTGGCCAGTGTGTTTACCGACTGAACACATCTAATCTGATTGGACAGCAAAGACTTATCCGAGCTATAATCCATGAGCTTTCATAACGTGTTATCGCATATGTATTGGTTGCCGTGTCTCAGGAAGGCATCCAATATCCATCTTTTCTCAGCCCTTCTAAATTCCTACCAAAGTGTTACCAAACTCTGGTCTTTCTGCTTGTCTTTCGCTGCACTGTTACACATATCATAATCAATAAATGTACTTGTTTTAAACTTATACCTTAAGCTACATGTTGCTGCTTTATCTTTTTCTGGGGGATACGGTGGCTCAGTGGTAAAGCATTCACCTTTGATGCATGAGGTCCTTCGTTTGATCCCAGCTAGCAGTAAGTGAACTTCGTGGTGGACAATCAGTGTGATCTTGGGTTTTCTCAGGGTTCTCCCGTTTTTTCCCATTTTTTCATTCCACCATTACCTTCATTTCTCACCATCACCGTTTCCTTTAGCGTAGCCCGCATATCCGTTTGACATCAAACTTAAAGATTTCATTTCATTTTTATCTTTTCCTTCTGTATGTTACATTTTTAATGCCCAGCAGTGTATATTGATGAAAAATAACATTTAATTTTCGAAAACTTACCCCATCTAACGGAATATAGTTATAGCTATGATTTATCAGATTGCTGCTGTCTGGAGTGGTGAAAGAGTATAAGGTAAAGAAAGGAATTGCCTTTAATTTTATTTCGGAGCAAAACGTGTTTCTACTACACTTTTCTACATAGAATACAACACTGAATGTAATATTTTCACTCGTTAATGGCATACTATAAATAACGAAAATTCAGGTTTTATAAATTCTTGTTGTAGAGTAATTTCTCCAAAATTTCCAAATTATGTTAGAGATACGACACGCAATTATTGTGTTAACTAAGTGAAATTAAGGCGTGAGAGAATTTGGAACTTTACAACGTTAGCGTCCACAATATAGGTAATATTTTCATATGCTAGGCCAACATTTATCACAATATGTAAACCACCACGGGCGTCGTTAGCGTGGGGGGGTAGGGGGATGCGTCACCCAAAGATTTTAGTCAAATATATTTAAAAAATACTATACTACTTTGTATATATAACTTTTGTCGGAAAGAGGAATTTTAATTTTGATTCATCCGACTTTCCCGATTAAAAAGCTAAAGACGCTAGTGAAACCACCATAGGAAACTCAGGGAAAATATCTCAAATTAGTGATTATTTAATAACAACACTTTGGTATGGGATCGACGATATTATTTCAAATATTGGATTCTTTCAGAATAGGGAGCTTTACATCTCTCTAGGTCTACATAAAAGAAGTCCTGGATAACGGAATGATAAACAACCCAGCCCAAATCCTTAAAACTAGAAACTTTCACAGTGCAAAGCATTTGTAGCTCAAGGTACCATTAAGCTAGGAATTTCGAAAATTCAATGAGAAAGGATGGCAATTCATGGCATATGAAGTAAACTGTTCATATCTTCGAATCTCTGAAGGTTAGTCATTAAATTTGGAATAGATTTCCCATTCGAAAGAATAAGACACGTATTTGGTCGATTGTTAGATATTTCCCCTAGAGGGAAAGGAAAAAGTTGGAAAGAAGAAGGATGGAGTTACAATTATTAAGATGATCATAGTTTCAGCTTCTAGTCATAGTCATAGTCATAGTCATAGTCATAGTCTAGTCATAGTCATAGCTTCTAGTTTCAAAACCTTATAAGGATAGGGATATGGGATTTAGTATTTAGACCTTACACTTAAAATACTTAAAGACGTTTTTCTTCTTTTAAATTTCCCGTAGGAGAAAAGAGAAAAAGCGGAAAGAAAACCAGTCCTGGTTGCAATCGTTAAAATAAGATGGCTATATCTCGAAATTCTTTAAGGTAAAACAAAACTTGTACTAAATATTCGTTAAGATTTGGAATATTTGAAAGAACATACTTACTTTCGGTTTAAGGATTGAATTCTTTGAATTGAGAGAATCGGGAACTTCATATACTAAATACTAGCGTATATCCCTACATTACTGCGAACAATATTATTAAAATCTGCCTCTTCGTACGTCTCATCCTCTTCGTCTTCGGTATTGAATGCAAGCATGGGCGCCCATCAGGGGGAAGGCAAGGTGGGGCGCTCGCTCCCCTTAGAGGAAATTGTACTTCAGAATATCGAAAATCTAATGGAATTTTTACATTAGTTACAGCAAAATTTGAAACTAGTTTTGAAACGTCGCTTATACTTGCCTCCCCCCTTGGAAATCACAACATGGGCGCCCTTGAATGCAAGTGAATAAAACAACATACCAAGAAGTGATTTTCTCCCTCTACCTCTAAAGGTACCGTATGCAGTCTCCGAAACTTCGCCTTATTTACAGCCTAACGTGCAAGGAGAATATTTCTACAAATTTCAAGTTTCTATATCTTCTAGTTTCAGAAATCTGATGAAAGGAAGAGTTATTTAAGCTCCTTCCCCCCCCCCTCAGGATATGGAGTTCCCAAACCATAACCTTGTTTGCAGCTTAGAGTGCAAGGTAAACGTTGTTACAAAATTTCAAGATTCTACGCCTTATAGTTTCAGAGATCCAGTGAGTGGCAAAAAATAATTCATGGTCCCCATATCCTCAGTTAGATTAAGGATTCCCAAAATCTCAACCTATTTGCAGCTTAGGGTGCAAGGAAATCATTTATACATTCCAAAGTTCTACAAGTAATAGTTCAGAATTGGCAAGCGGCAAAAATATTCAAGGCCCCTTCCTCCCTTAGAATATTAATTAACTGAAATCTCGTCGGAAGAATACCCTAGGATGCAAGGAAAACATATATAGGCCTACTAAAGATCAAGTATTTATTCGTAATGCCTTCGGAGATCTGAAGAACAGTAAAAAGCCATTCAGTGCCCACTCCCTTTCAAAGCTTCTTAGAATTAGCAATTCCGAAAATCTCGTCTTATTTGCAATACAAAAAAGAAGTCTCAATTATTGCAAAATATCAGGGTTCTAACCATTTTAGTTTCGTAGATACGTTGAACAGAAAAAAAAAATAATTCAAAGCACTACCCATTTCCCCTTAGAATATATGATTTGATCTTTGTTTTCCCGATATACTTGCCAAACTAATATAAACCATGTTTCCGCATTGCACATTTTTCTCCATTCACACTGTTATTTATTTATTATTATTATTTATACATACAGTAGAACATTGCTTTTAAATTAGACTAATATTTAAGCTCAGCAAACTACAGTATACTATATTGGTTAGGTGACAGTAATAACAACGCGGACGAAATATTGGTCTGGTGTGGTGACTAGAACATATGATTCTTCAGGTTAGTTTTTAATAACGACAATCCCATGACTACCACATATGCTGAAAGTAGCAAAATGTTACTATGACATTGGTGCTGAATGGCGTTTCCAGCAATTTTGCAGCTTGTTTAGTATGTATTTGTATTGGAGTTGCCATCCACTTGATTAAGGACTGGAAAATAGGATCCAATTCAGTTCACTGTAATCACCTAATCTGAAGTACTGGACTGATACAAGCTTGATCATGTGGGGGGCATAAATTCACAAGGCAAAGTTTTCAGCATAAAATATCTCAAGTAACGAATCTTCGAAGTTTATGTATGCATAACAAAGGAGTTTCTGCACACCGCTCAACCTAAATGATGCTAAAACTTATGAATGATGTAATCATGTTGACGATATATCGTTATTCATCTGGAGTATGTCAGACTAGGACAATAATGTATATTTATGGAAGATTTTGGTCTATCTTGTGTTTTTCTCAGACTTTGTTTTTCCTCAGGGTTCAAAGTGACCGACGTAGAACTAGCTCCGGTCAACGTGAAATATCTGCCCTCTTTTCGACGATCGATAGCTACAGGACGATTTTCGAATATCTAATTATGGTACCTTGACAAGAACGTCGTATTGAAATCTAAGAGAAATCTCGTTGACATTTTAATTAAAGTTTCTATTGCTAGCCTGAATGTCCTAGAACAGGTATGGGGCATCTGAACCGTCTAAAGAATGTCCGATGAACATATCAGATTACCTAAAAGTTATTGTGCCTCTTTAGCTCAAAATTGGGCTATATTTTTATTATTATTTCCAAATAACATAACATTACTAAATCAAATGTAAACCGATTTATTTGATAAACTTCTGTCATTTTTTTCGACAACACAATAGTACCGTCGCTGCAGAACCTCTGTGGTTTCTAGCAAATATACCTAAATTGTGACACGTGATTTTCATAGACCTGTTTTGAAACTAATTTAATACCATTAAAGGAGATCTACAAAGACCGAAACACATGATAGTTGGACGATACCAGGTCTGTGCTATACGGTGAAAGCACTACTGTATCTTCTACCCAAGTTTTCTCAATCTCTGATGGATCGTTAAAAATGTGTGCAACCTTGCGTAGTCAGTGTGGTGTAAGACACCGTTTCTCCTGACCAGTTACGGACGATTTTTTGAATTGTTAGGTTCACTCGTGCCAATCGTCGAAAAGTACACATTTGAGTCTATCGTTTTGATAGACGACAGCAGCTTGTTATGCACAATGGTCTTCCAATCCCACCAAACGCACAGCGTAATCTCCCTGGAAGTCAGTGTGAGCTTTATCACAGACTGTAGACCTTCTCCTAGCTTCAATCACTATCTGTATTGCATATTGTTGTCGTACGTGACCAACTTTTCAACACTCGTGACCAACAGCATTAGAAATAGCTCGAGCTCATTACGTTTCAGTAGAGATTCGCATATCGAAATTTGATTCAATAAATGCTTTTCAGTTAGATCATGTGGCATCTAAACGTTGAATTTATGTTTGTAACCAGCTCTCTTCAAATAGTTTATTACTATTTGGTGATGGATATATATTCCTTGATCATGTCGTCATAACTACTAACATGCTTGCTAGTAGTTGATCCTTGATCATGTCTTGCTAGAATACCATCAATGTTTGCTGTGATTGGTCATCCACTCCAAGGAGCATTTCGGATATTTAGATTTTCAAACCGAAAGCAACTGAACCATCATTTGGCTATTCTTTTCGAAAACACAACAATCTTCACGAACCTGTGTACCATTTGTGTCTTTAAAGAAATAAAAATATAAAATGCAATACAGTTTTCCGGAAAGTATACTTATTTTCAAGGAACAATACCTTACAAGGATTCGTACACTTTTACAGATATACTAGGTTCAACTGTGAGCTGTAAAACAGTGTTGGTGGGTTTCCTTAAGAAAATTTTCAAATGACTCAAAATTATCCTTTTCTTATCAAATTTTCCCTAGTTCGTTGAGTGTCAAATTCCTATGACAGGTGTTATGTGATTAATTAATTTAGCTATATTAAATGAAGTGCCAACCACATTTGTTTTATTCGTTTGCTTTTACTTCTATTTTTCATTGTTTCCTCCATTTTGGCTTTTATAAAAATACAGACAAATACATCCAGTCAACAATAGGTGAAAAATATCCTTTGAACCAGTGATGCTAGGTCCTCAAGTTAAAATTTTCCTCAGAAACTCTCAAAAATTCCCTTTTTAAGATAAAATTTCTCTAATTTTAGTTTACTATTTATATATTGCATACAATACCATTGTTTAAAGAGAGCATTATTGCATATCTATGGATTATTATACTGTGTTCATATCTCCACAACATACGTTTGTGCTTTTGATCTTCTGTTATTACTTCAATGTTATCTTATATAATGACATCCTCAAGCCAGATCGCGGAAGACTAGCGGAAAAAAAAAAGTTTGTCACTTTGTGTGGGACATTCTGCAAAGAATGTCACCGTCTTTCGTCATACTGCTGCAGTAATTAGTAACATAACATTTGTTGAAAAGCTAAATTTCCCTACATTTTATCTCGTATTCGTAAAATCTCCCTTTTTCCCTCCTTATTTTTTTTTTTACTAAATCTCCCTATGCCGCGGGAAATTTCCCTCAAACTAGCATCACTTCTTTGAACACACACCAGGCACGTAGCCAAGGGGAGGGAGGGTCCGGACCCCCCTTCTTCGAGACCAGAAATGAAAAAATTAAGGAAGGATGAAACAAAATGAAATGAGAAAAAGGAGGATCAGCGTTAAAAATAAACTACAGGAAGCTTTTGGTTACTCTTTCTTATGAGGAAATTTGTATCACCTGCAATACATGCTTGCGAGGTGAGCGAGATATCCTGGAAGAGTCAGAGAATTCCAAATTTTCTTGAAAAGTTACGGAATTCTCAGAATTTTTGCTACTAGTCAGGGAGATTTCAAGCTTCCGAAAGCATAGCGCCGCTGTGTAACAGCGTGGACACTTTTTATCATAATTTTTCGTCATCGCATCCTTGCAATATTAAACATGTTATTTCAAAAACAATTTTCTGCTGCTCCTTTAACCTGTCGTTTGAAACAGACAGTAGTTGACGGGATAATAAAGACAAAAATATATGTGGAAAGAAAGTTCTGTTAACATTCAAGAGAAAAAGGAACGGAGATATTACAAAATATTTTACAAGACATTATTGAGTATGGACTTTCTATAATAGGTCAGGTCATAATGAAAGGAAAACTGTTATATTTGAATACACATAGGAAGGATTATAATCTTTCTGAAACTTTTTTTTTATTTTACTAGAGATTTCTTCATAGTTTATTAAAATACTTACCAACATATCCTCACAAACCAATATATGTTGATAGTAAAGTAGTTTAGATCGATCGAGCTCCTGGGCCTTCAGAATTTCATGTCACGCCCCCCCCCCCCATTACGAAATCCTGCTAAACGAACCAATATATTTTCAAGTAAAATTGTTTAGAATGATCGATCCCCTGGTGTGATGACCACAGTGTTTCATGTCACGGATCACCCCCCTTCACGCAATCCTGGTTACGTGCCTGGCACACACACACACACACAATCTATTGCTATTGTACTTTTTTTATTTCGCAAGAATAAAGAAAAATTTAAGCATTTATGTTAATCAATCAGTCAGTGTGTAAATGTTCCTGGATTTTCATGTTTCGTCGAAAAAATCCCTGTTTCTTTTTGTTAAATATACCTGCGAAATTTCCCTATATTATGAAAATTTCCCTCAAACTACTAACATTGCTGTAAAATGACGTTACACCTGTCCCGCTGTGGCTAATATATCCTGAGATTTCAGGTGCAAATGGCTCAATACATTTTAGAGGATATAATGTGCTATGAGAGGAGGGCTGCTAAAGAGTATACATATTTCATCTTTACAAGAAGGACTGACTAAACAAATGTATTTTGTTCAAAAGAAGCTAAGTGCTAAATGTGAACATTTCGGATACTAACAAGAAAACCTTCCATTAACCATATAATCACACAACAAACGCCATCTTTGAGCGTTTCTATGAACTACAAGGAAATATACTGACAAATTCTTTAGGTATGTATTCCATTTGGGATATGAAAACATAACCCAGCAAATAAGTTTTCTTATCAAAATTTGCCACTTAGCTGCAGTAAAATTAATCAATTTTAAACATTGTACTATTACTAAGACTACATAGGAACTACAAAATAAATCTGGAAGTGCTCTCGATCTTATTAAACAAATTAATAAATTATAATACTATGCACCAATATAACATTTATTTGTATAATCTATTAAGCATACACACGAAGTTTATATTAACGCACTTGATACTGAAGGCATCAACAACCACATAAGAAAAAAAAATGACTATGGCTTTTGAGAAACAATACATTTATTAATAATTTTTAAAAATCGTTGTGATATTCCTCTCATGAAAATGAAAAAAAAAGTCAATATGCATTCTATATAGATGATAGACATCAATTGATTTTAACATAGATCCCTTTATACACGCTCAGTTCTGACATCTCTTTGAATGTGTTACAATGAGTTAGGTATTGAATAGATTTTGAAAAATCTCTGATAGAATTTCCATGCTGCTTTAAGTACTTTTAAGAGAAGATTATTACTTCTATTTATCAACTAGTTTAAAATGAAGATTTTTCCTTCTGTCGTAGATGGTTACGCCGTCTCTTTGGTAGTGATTTTTTTCATATTTTTTAAATTTTCATTAGTCTATGTCCTACTTATGCTGGGAAGATGCAATTTTTGACTTGCCAAAAATAGATGGTTGATATAAATACTATAAAGTGTAAGCAGATGATGCAAGAAATAAAAAGAGTTTAACGCTTAACATAAAAAATGAATAATTTCATATAGTTGAATGTCATTATTCCAAAATTTCCGGTTACTGTGGATTCAGTGTGCAAGGGCTTAGGCAAAAACAAACAGCTTCTACTTTCTCTGGGCCTAAACGACGCAGATGCAATTTGCAAGACTCGCCAATTTCTTTAGTCATAAAAGATTCATTATTTGCAGACAAAACTATTTTGTATTTACGTTTGGGGCCGCGGTGGCTCAGTGGTAGAGCGTTCACCTCTGGTGCTTGGGGTCCCGGGTTCGATCCCAGCCCCCGCCAAGTGAACTTTGTGGTGGACAAACACCGCGTGCGTGGGTTTTCTCGGGGTTCTCCCGTTTCCTCCCACTTTCTTCATTCCACCATTTCATTCATTACTCATCATCACCGTCTCCTTTAGCCTAACCGGCATAACCGTGGGACGTAAAACTCAACGATTTCATTTTTTTTTTTGTATTTACGTTTATAAATTTATGACAGCTACCATTAAAAACCTAAAACAACATTACTTAAAAAGAGAGTAGCGGACTATGTATTTTCCTTTAAGGCAACAATTAAATAGTTTTGCTTCAGGTTTGCTTTCAGGATAATCGAATATTGCCGAATTTCCAGTATCTGTAGAGTTTCCACTCCGAGTGAGCGCAAAGTTTGCCCTGACTGCTGTGTGAGGATATGGATTGAAGCTTTAGCATCATGAAAGGTGTTTCGTCTCCAAGTAGAAACACGCTTACAGTTAGCAACATTGAAACAGTGACATAACTAAAAGCTTGTGTGCTGGTGGGGCCCCTTCTGTACGTCCCACTTCACGATTTGGGGTCCCTCTGTCTTGCGAGCTCTGCGGGGCCCTTATTTACACCCCTGCGTTGAAATGTTTAATATTGCCAAGTATAGGCTATACGTAATATTATAGAGACGTAATAGTTGATATTAATTCTTTTTAAAATAGCTAAAAGACCTGATGATAAATAGTTAAGGAAAAGAGCACATTTTATCTATTTCTTGTCTTATTTTAGCTATCTTTTCCTTCCTTTGGGGCTTACCCCTGAAAATCTCAAACCGTAATCATGATATAAAAGCAAGAACAATAACACGTTTAAGAAAATAGTTTTAAGAATGTTTTTTATTCCTTTCTGGTAAACTTTTTACATTTTTTTTAAAATTGCTTTCTCCAGCGATTGAGTTTTTCTGCACATTATTAGCCTCTTTGTTTAGATTCAGGTGTTGGTGGCAAACTTCTGATGTACTCCAGTGCTCTCTGAATGTAAGCTGGAACAGGATGAGGAGTTGGAAGAACGTCACCCTGAGGTTTGAAGCCTTCCCGATCAGCAACATAAGTGATGGCAACCTTCACACCTTCAGGAGTTTCAAAAGAGTATGAACCTCTGGCTTCAACAGCTTCGTCCTCAGATCCTGCGTTGGTCACTTGACCAGTTTCCTCAGCAATGATGCCATTACCTGTCTCATAGCTATAAGAATCAAATATTAATCCAATTAAGAAAATGTTAATCTTTGGGTCTGCTAAAAATGAAATAATACTGTCACCACTGCTGCTCTTATTCTAGATAAACACCAGTTACTACTACTAAACCTACTATTACTACTACTGACCAATAATAATAACAATAATGCTTGTGCTTGTACCGAAAGCTCATGCTCCCAAATTCTATCCTAGAAAGGGCTGTACTATGTGGCCTTGTATATGAACCCGACTTACACAGTCTGAATCTCACTTTAAATACCTTTCATGTAATAATTTTGATCTTGATACAGGACGAAAAATTATAACAAATTAAAGATTTACTCGCGTCTGAGTGGTTGTGAACTTCCGTTTATGTTGTAAGAGATCCGGATTCGACTTTTGGTGGAAGACGATGTGTTTCAGATTCTACGTTAAGCTGTTCTTCCATGTTTCATATGATCTCGAAACAGGCAGATAACGCTAAATCCCATAATGATTTTTATTAATTTTATTATTATATTATTAAAATGAGCAGTTCTTCTCGTGTTAGTTCAAAAGTTTTATTGTAAAATATAAACTCAAGGAGCTTAAGTAGTGGATAGAAAGAATAAGTTGAGAATAATGTTGTGTCAGTCACAAACGATGAGATCAATAAGATTGAATTATGGTCTAAATAAAATGAATCATGATTCTTTGTAGAAATTAATTGATTCTTACAATGAATCATTGTTTAATGAATTGTTTCTTGTGGTGATATTGTGAACCATTAATCACCAAATGTTTGAGCGAATCAATTATCCATGTTTTTAAAGCTGAATAGGGTCTATGCACAGAACTATAATCTTTGTGTACAGCCGAAGGAAGTTTGGAGGATAAGAAAAGGAGAGAATAACAATTTGTTTGCTTTTGCAGACAACGGGAGAAGGACAAAAAGCAAGTTATGCAATAACAATACAAAATCAGCATTACCATATACCTACTAGTTGTACTATTTGTTCAACCTAAACCATCGGCTTGACTGCAAATTACATGCACGGTAGCGACTTCTTCTGGTATAGACGCGCAACTAGCAACAACTACTAGCCTGATTTACGAAATATTAGGAAGTAGCTTTGCGATAGATTTTATAAGGAATTAAGAATAACGATATTTTCGCCTAGATGATTATGCAACCTGTAACTGTTTTGCAGGTTGCATATTAACGTTACTGGCAGACTGAGACCTTTTACTTTATAATAAGGTCTAGCTGAAATACCCGTTCCTCATAGAGGGAAGACAATGTCTATTAAAATATTTGAACGCACTGTCCTCTTTAGGATTTTCATTTCAAAGAAAATGCAATGATAAAGACTCCTAAGATATTCTATTTTCGGCATAAATTTTGAACCCACCTACTTCTCTTGGGTACTCCCTTCAATCAAACTGGCAAGATAATATTTTGCTCGAGGTAGGTAATAACAACGCTCCAAAGTTAATTTATGAAACTGTTTAGCTGTTTTACTTTGATGCTATAGCAACTGCGGACAACGTCACTTTCAACGTGCTTAATAATAATAATAATAATAATAATAATAATAATAATAATAATAATAATAATAATAATAATAATAATAATAATAATAATAATAATAATAATAATATAATACTTATTCCTTGAAAAGGATATTTTCGAAAACACTCGAGATGTGTTCATTTATATTCCATAAGGACTTCAGAAATTGAGTCCCATCTTCTTAACTTGTCGGGCTCGTGAGTTTCCCAATTTTTTGCATACTACCTTAGAATACTATTTTCATCAAAATTTGAGTTAAGTTGAGTTGATTTTGAGTTTAGCGTTCCGTTCAGCAGCGAGGCTATATGAGACGTGGACCTACTGATTAACGTGGAATCCGAACCACACGATCTCCCGTCGGGAATCGAACCCGGGACTATCAAAATTTGAATTTGAGGTAGACAATAAACTAAGCTTCATTTCAAAATTCATGTGGAGCAATTCAGGAATTTCCCCCATGATTCAATCATAAACAAGATCAATTTATTTTTTATATATTTCATATATATATATATATATATATATATATATATATATATATATATATATATATATATCCCTCCTCGGTAATTCAAATTAATAATGCGGCACCTGGATGAAAATTCTATTCAGAAATATTATCTAAAAACTGTCGCGAAAGTAAACACACACCAAATGTCGGGGAAATGGTGGTTCAGTGGTAACGCGTTTACCTCTGGTGCACGGGGTCCTTGATTCCATCCCAGATCGCGCCAGGTAAACTTTGTGGGGAAACAAAACACCGTGTGCGTGGGTTTTCTCGAATTTCTTCCGTTTTCTCCCAATTTCTTCATTCCACTATTTCAATTGTTTTTAATCAACACCGTCTCCTTTAGCCTAGCCGGCATATTCGTGAGACGTAAAACTTAGAGATTTTATTTTATTTTATTTTATATCAAATGCCATAGCCACAGCGAAGTATAATCATCAGTGGCCCAAGCTAATCGTATTATAATGTTCATCTGATTCATCTGCGCGATAGAAAAGTGCTTAAGACTAAACGATGCATATAATCGAATCATTCCGAACCAATTAATGTGAAGGAAATGAGTTGAGTTGTCTGCATAAAACAAAACGCAGAAGACTCGGTGATTCATATCAGAAAATCAAATGAAGGGACCATTTTCATGAATCAGAATAAATGAATCGATTCATCAATATTAATAATTTTGACCATTGCAAGTTGTGAAATAGTACTATAAATAAAAATATACCAGGAAAACAGGAGAAGTTTTAGAACATTTGGAGATACCTATATTTCAGCTGTTACATCTTTTCAACTAATCCTCCTTGATATTCAACTCAAATTTTCTTACCATGTCCTCAACAGTTTCAACGTTATCAGTCACTGCTGTACACGAGCCTCCAAAGCGCTTCTCAACATCTAGCGAGGATTCACCCTATCTAAACTCCGTAAACAATCGAAACACTGTTACACGCTCAAAAGGCATAGAACAAATGTTCAAGGGTAGTCGTACAGAATCATTGCTTGAAAAACCCTACATTTTGCAACACCATGGCAAAACAATGCCAACAACTGACACCACTTGCGTCCACGTGCCAACACCGCATTACGCGTTACATGTCTTTGCACAGTGGGCGTGTTTACTTACGAAGAATGGAAATTTATCATAAAAAAAAAAAAAAACTCCGTACAGTTTCACTGTTGAGCCTTCCTCAAAACTTTGCAAGTGATACACACACACAAGAATTATGTTCGTTTTAGAGGTAAGAAGTCTCTTTTACATGTCAATTAACACTCCGCTACATGGGTAAAACCCGCTTGCGGGAATCACTGCTGTCAACAGAAAGCAGTGGTACTAACCTTAAACATTATAAAATCTTATTTATCTCAAAGGGCAAAAAAACGCATTTTACTTTTGAATTTCCCACGTTATGCTAACTATAAGTATGGTATGTAATATGATAATAGAACTCTTGGGGGTGACTCATTTTGTACATTATACAGCTAAATTATTTACCCATATATTTCTGTCTTCCTATCTTTATAAAATAGTTTATGAATAAAAGTTTCCTTAACCGAAAATAAATAAATTTGTTGTTAGAGATTCAGTGTCTATATCACGATTTTGTGCCCAAAGCGTTGCTAACAAGAAAGAAAAAAAAAGTGAGAAACGTCTTGAAAGTTGATAGTTGCATGCTTTGTATTTTACTTTATCCTTTCATTCTCTTATTTATTTATTTGTTCTATTTTTTATTATTTTTTAAATACTCAACCAAAAATGCTGTTTGTTGCCGCTTTAGTCTTTTAATATATTGCATATGATTAACTCACTTCATATCGCATTAGCATGTACTTTCGAGACGGGAAAGGAAAGATTTCGTACAAAGACCTCTAATTTGACGATCAACATTTGATTTTGCGCTTATTAGTGACTCATTGTTTACTTCCCACCCCTGGATTTTATTTATGTGTGCATACAGAAAACTCCCTTTCCAATAATAATAATAATAATAACATTCAAAAATCCCACGAAATGGAATTTTTCCTACAATTTGACATTACTTACAAAAAGTTATATAACCAACAATACATATCTTCATAAGTTAATGATCCGAAGGTACTATCTTTATACATTCACTCTCTATACTTTCCGTAGCTTACATATTTATCGAAGTTTAAACATTTTCTTGGACGTTATGATAAGAAAATGGATACCACTTTAGAGAATATTAAGTATTTCTCCCACAGAAAGAGAAAGCTATCATAAACAAAATATTATTTATTATTTTTGTATTCTTTGCAACATTAGATGCAGCGCTCCTCGCTTACTTTTACATGTTGCTTTAACAAACTGAGCTAACATCTATTATAAAGATTTAGCCTAACCGGCATAATTGTGGGACGTAAAACTCAAAGATTTCATTTTTCATTTCATCTATTATAAAGAAGAAGAAAAAAAAACTAAAATAAAATTTTTCTCAAGAACCAACAAATCTTCTGGAACAGACGCACCAAAGAGAGTTAATATTTACCATGAAACTGAACTGCCTGGTTGATAAACAACAAAAATGTTTCTTAAAAAAAATCCGAAACATCTTCCATATCTATGAGATAATGACATATGAATGAATTATGATTTTTCGATTTCCATCTCAAACTGTACGTCCAAGTTCCATTGAGCCTCAGTGTTGAAAAGGGACCTTAAATTTCAACGAATGAACAATTTCTGAACTCGTATTTCTTTTCTCTTTCTTTTTTCTTTCTTTCTTTTCTTTTTTTTAAACGAAAGTTAAAATACCTTTAAACTTATTTTCATTCCTTTTATTAAAATTAAAACTTGCAACCTGGAGGTTTTATGTTTCTTTAAGCCAGAAAAAAAAATATTTAAATTTTTCTGCACTTACGGTTAGTTAATTAATAGTGTTATTCTTGGACGAAGTATTATTCTATATTATTCTTCAATACCTGTATTATTCTTGAATACCTGTACTGGTAGTTTCCTAAAGGCTCAATGTCCAATAGGGATCTTACGATTGGAACATCTTGCAAGGAAGAAGATCCGCCACCTCGTTGCGGAACTGCTGCGGCGAAGGAGGCGAAAAACAAAACGATAAGCTGGAAAATACGGAAAGTAATTACATAATACTGTGCAAATTAATATAAATTAACAGACAAAATCTAAGCTAAAACTAAAGTGTTTGACTCTTCAGCCTCTGAAACGCTTGATGCAGAAAATGACACGTTCCACAGGAAGATGTATGGCCAGCACATTGGCTAACAATAATGTAATCTCTACCTTTCTGGATTATAATTATTTATATTTCAATTTCAAGTTAAATACTGAAATACTGGATCAGTAGTAGAAAGTTTGTGCATACGACAGGAATCGAACCTGAATCAGGAGCGACATTTCAGATTTCGCTTGGGTGGGGCAAGACCCCTTGATATAAGTAAAATTTCTCGTTTTTCACTGATTTACTACTATTCTATTGATAAAATCTATATACATCTCGAACTCAAGGGGGGCAAATGCTATTCCCTGCCCCCCTAAATGACGCCCCTGACCTGAATGCCAGCTTTCATCGAAGCAATGCAGTGTAGCTTATCTAGTAGAAAGTAAGTTTACAGTTAAACCACAATCTACAGTAATTTCATTAATATTCCTAAACCAATCTTGGCACTGTGCTAAAAGGTGATATAGGCTAGACAGGTTCCTCTACAAACCTGTTTCTGACTAAGGGAATGAGAAGAGCAGTAATACCGTACGTTAACGTTAAAAGTGTTAAACTACATAAACTCCTTGGAACATCTTTCAAACTTGTATTGAATAGCTCCCAAGTTTAATTTGTTCATTGTCACGTGAACGTAATGCAATAGTATTATTTTAACAATTCAATCTGCCTCGTTAACTAATTTAAAACACATGAGAGGAATCAAGTTAGCATTCGCTTAAAAATGATAGCAACAAACTATTGCAATGCATGATTACAGAGTCAGCATAAGCTGGTTTCAACTGCTTGTTTGCATGAAGTAATTTGCATGATTGAAAACTTAAAAATTCCCAATCTTCACCCGGGATTTGAATTCGCAAACTACAGAAAAATATTAAAAAATATTTTATTTTAATGTCCCATTAGTATCCCCTTTAAGCTAAGGGAGACGGTAATTAAGGCAAGTGAATGATGATGGAAAAATTGGTGGAATGAGAAAGTAGGAGGGATCGGGAGTACCCCGGGAAAACCCACGGACACGATCTCGTCCATTTACTTGACCGGGGATCGAACGAAGTACCCCACGCTCCAGAGGCAAACGCTCTGCTATTGACCCAATGTGTCCCACTCGCAAATTAGAGGTTAAATGTTGAACTACTTACTTTGAGCCTGAGCAATGGGAAGAGGTATTCCCAATGGGAGCTTATTTTGTTGAAACCCAAGTGTAATAGTTGTTCCATATTTCGAATTATCGACATACAAATATTAAGCATGTTAAACACCAAAGTAACAAGTTTAGTTTATGTATAGCACATACGCCCAGATATTATCGTAAAAGGAAACATAATCTTTGGTTAAACATCAGATTTGTTACCCATACTACCTAAAAGGTAGTATTAACCACAAGAAAAGAAACTAAACAAGAATCGAGTCGAGAAATGTATGTGTAAATTCGAGACGAGACAACAAACATCGCGATTCTAGCAGAGGCGGATCTGGATCGTAAAACTGGGAGCAGCCAGAACCAAGACTGTGATAGGTATATCATGAGTTTACTATAAACTTTGAAATATACTAGGCCTTCCGGCCCCGTGCTAGATCCACCACTAAAGACTACAAATTTCAGGAGTCTCATGGGCAACACAAGTTCACCCAAGTGTTAGCTTTGAAACACTATTTTGTCGTTACATGATTCATAGTATAAGAACCATGAACTGATAAAGTGATTGCACAAACACAATGAATAGCACTTATGAACGTTTAAAAATGTGCAAGGCATTACACAATACCTATACTCCTTTAATAAACATTTTAAATATTGTTATATTACACCCTTCGTCTTCGTGGACCTCTAGTGACGCTAAAGGTTTCTGATATCTTTTAGATCAAATTAACAAAAAAAAAAAAAAAAAAAAATCCAGTCATACATTTTGTACATGAATTTACAAAACGAGACGAGAAGTCAAGAGTAGAGGGGAAACAATAGTTTTACATAATTTAAGAGATCACAAAGTTACTAAAAGGTTGATAAATGCAAAAGGAATATAATCAGAGGTGGCTTTTGAGGAAAGTCACATAAGTAAAAATTAAACTTCTATATCTTCAAAATAATGAAATGGAATTTAACTAATCTATTTATTATTTTATATGAGAAATATCAGTTTTAGTTTATCAGTTAAGTTTTCTTCACTTATTTTTGAAGCGTTAAAGGTTATTATTATTATTATTATTATTTAAAAATACTATTCCCCTCAAGAGCCACCACTGATTTCAATTAAAATATTTTGTTGAATCATGAGTGAAAACAGGAGAGCTCGATAAACTTTATTCTTACTAACCTTCTTACTACCTTATTACCTTTTTACTTACTTAATGTTACTACTTATTACCTTGTTATTGTTACTACTTCATTACTAGTATATTATTTTGAAAAAAAAAAGGGGGCCGCGGTGGCTCAGTGGTAGAGCGTTCACCTCTGGTGCTAGGGGTCTCGGGTTCAAACCCTGCTCCGCCAAGTGAACTTTGTGGTGGACAAACACCGTGTGCGTGGGTTTTCTCGGGGTTCTCCCGTTTCCTCCCACTTTCTTCATTCCACCATTTCATTCATTACTCATCATCGCCGTCTCCTTTAGCCTAACCGGCATAACTGTGGGACGTAAAACTCACAAATATCATTTCATTTCATTTCATTTTGAAAAAAATCATAGTGTATAAGATCGAACCAACAAATTTAGCACATTAGAAGCAGGGGCCACGGTAACTCAGTCATAGAGCGTTCACCTCTAGTGTGTGAGGTCCCCGGTTCGATCGCAGGTGTACAAGGAAATTTTCGGTGTTGTCTCTCTTTCTTCATTCGACCATTCCATCCATTTTCGTCATCACCGTCTCTTTTAGCGTACACGGTATAACCATTGGACGTAAAACTGAAAGGTTTCAAGTCATTTTCACATTAGAAGCAAAAGCTTATTTTATGAGCCACGATGACCTATAATTATTGGGCTTGCTCCTTTGGAATTGTTGATCTTACACTTTGTTAAATAGTATAGTTTTCGCGCTAGCACAAGAGATCCCGGTTCGACTCTCTGTTGGCGTTTATATGATATTAAGTTTCACACTATTGCGTAGACCCACGACTCATATAGCCGCATCACTTAAAAGGGACACTAACAGGTAGAACTACTGATCTTCTAGAAGCTCTACACTTACCATCTTCATGGTAGAAATATGTAGATGTTTTGCAACTTCGAAGACAATTCGAACTGTGCTTCTATCGACCAAGAGGTCCTCCTTATATACAAACACCTATATGCATTATCTGTTATTGCTCGTCCCACTTTACGGCTTCTTGTTATGAGTCGTTAGCAAAAGGTCACTCAAAAATCCAGTCTCGTGTTACACGTTGCAGAACCATGCATGGCTTAGGACATCTATGTAGACATATAAACAGACAATTCGGAACACACAATATTGAATATCAGAATAAAATGTCAAAAGATCTGGTAATTCCTTGCAACAGGTACTGTTGACAGCAAACATGCACATCTATTAATATTTAACAAAACTTTTTTTTTTTTTTTTTTTTTTTTTTTACACCTATGGTACATTCACTTTCCCTTTCGAGTGATTAATCATTGCAAAATTCCTTAATTATCTTTTTCAATTTAAGTTATTATATGTTGTCCATCTGCAGTAAATGCACTGTGGGTAGTTAAGAGTAATATGTGCAGTATGAAAAGACGACAATCCCTAATACTATTATTACATGTTGGAACCACTAAAACAAATCGGATGCCAGAGGAAAAAATAATAACTGGAGATTAATAGTGTAGGTCAGTTCAGCACATTGTACAGTGCAAGAACATATTTATCACGTATTTCTTTTTTCATATGTTTTTCAAATACGATGGTCCATATAAGTTAAAGAAATTGTAACATTTTACAGTGTAAATTAGTTTCGTGACTATTATCACTATACGTTTTGTAGGCCATGTTCTTTATATGGTAGATATGCTTGATTTTGCACCACTAATACTCTTGTTTAGCACATGCGCTCTATTATTCCATAATATTTAACGTTCTTAGCTCCTATACTAAAGACTCTGATTGCATTCTCGATTAGAGTGTACGTAGTTCTTGCTGTTTATTAAAGCATTACATTTTTATTGCCTGTTGGAATATTTGAAGAATCAAAGGCATTATCTGACTACCGTCAGTTTTAGTCCCTTTGCTCGTGTGTATTCTTAATTACCATAAACGTTTAAGTGTAAGTTACTTCTGTGTGATTGGTTTGAGTGAAGAAGTGAATTAAGTAAAACATTGTAAAAGTAGATAAACCAAGGAAAGACTGATGTACGGTAAAAAAAAAAAAAAAAAGTTTAGTAAAATTTCTGTTAATAAGCATTCTATTGTATTATAGTTTAGAATTCTACTTTTAATGTTTATGTTCTTTATACCAGAGAGGATGACGGGAGGTGAACATCCTATACGGTCAGAGCGGGATTTGAAAGCACCACAGACAGTTCATTTGATCGTGAGACTAACAACTTTATTGCTCAACTATGCCAGTCGACTGGCGGTAGCAAGCGTAAGGCCCTATAGCATAACGGAAATCCAATAAAGGAGGAAGTTTAAACACTCAAACCAGGGGTAGGTCCAGAACTTTCATGCGCGAGGGCGGACGCATACCTGGGCTATATATCCCATATATATATAGCCTAAGACTATGCTTGCCCCACCAGATGTATTGTAATGTAGGCCAAATAACATAAAACTATCCTCATCCGTGTACCAAAGAAAGTAACTGCCCCCCCCCTTCAAAAAAAAAAAAAAAAAGATCCTCTGTCTGTCCGTTTCCCAGTCAAATTAAAGCTGAAGTCATTACTGCTATTGGGATATTAACTTTTAAGTTCCGTTATCCCCAAAATCGGATATTTTTTAATAAACTAATTTCTACACAATATAAATACATTTGTTTGATCCTTTTCTTTCCTTCTTTCCTTTCTTTCTCTTTCTATCATTTTTAGTTTCCTTCTTTTGTGTAGTCCATGTGTGTTTTTAGTTTAGTGTCTCTAATGAAGGAGAAATTTTAAAAGGAGATGCCTGCAGAAAAGTTGCTATTGCATTTGTTTTTCGTAATTTGCTGTATTATAATTTCCGTTCTACAGTTTGTATAAGCCTGAGTGTATATATATATATATATATATATATATATATATATATATATATATATATATATATATATAGCAAGTTTCCAGAGGTTTGTGTTCATTCACTTTAGTGTTGAAGACCACAGGAACACACCACTACAGAAAAACATGTCAAACTATTATTTTATTTATTTATTTTTTGCTCAAGTTAGACTTTCGGCTTCGAAAGTTTTATTTTTATTTTTATTTGTTTATTTAGTTAGTATTTTACTTGTGCAAGAAGATGGTAGGTTTGGAGGAGGCGCAAAATATTACCCGCTATAATACTTGGAGGTATTAGCTAGTTTGTAGAATCACTATCATTAGTCCAACATATTGACACGAAAAATACTCCTATCGACTCTGCTGATTGAAATAACAAAAAGAGTTAAAATTTCCCCTACGGGGAAGAGACACGCGCTCCTCCTGGATATCCTAGTGACCCAATGTCTTATTGTTTCAGGACATGCACCTTTTCTGTATACACATCTAAATATAGTAAATGTTTGTTTCTCCACAATATTTTGTTGAGCACAGGGGTTAGAACCCCAGACCATTCTCTTTGCGTACGCCCCTGGTAAGATGTTAAATAAATAATGTAGTACTTGACTTCCAGCTCTAGGTATAAAATGGTATGATTAAACTGGAAAAATAGTAAGCACATTTGATTTTCTCACATAACCAAAATGAATACGATGCTTGTGCGCACATATTAAAGTTGCTTGTATTTTAGCATGTTAGTAAAAATTAAAGTGTTATTCGAAGATTTTACAAAAATCATATTATGGTAATGAGTTAAAAAATATTTCGAAATGGGGAAACGTGGTTCCCAGTGGGAGATGAAACTTCTTGTATTGGTCAGGCATCGGTAAGTAATTTTAAAATATTTTTTTAATTAACAGGTAACGAAATTTGGTTTGAGAACAAGAAATAATGAGAATGAGAGAAAATTGCGTTGACTCAGCATTACAAAATGAAAAAATACCTAGTAGGCCATTGATCCTTTCTGTGGGCCGCAAGGCCAAGATAAGTTTCTGGGTAATAGTCTGGAGATACTCCCACATAAGCAGTCTAGACCTGTGCTACACACTCAAAAAAAATTCAAGCAGTTTGGTTGTGCTAAGCATAGGATTTCTCAGATTTCCATATTTTTGTTTGTTTTACAGTAGTACTCATAAAACTTAAGCACTTTAACTAACATATCTTGAAACGAAAATCAACAACAAAGGAAACATGCGTTTCTTTGTCTACGAACAAGAAAAATCGAAACTAAGATCCATTATTGTAACCAGACAATAAGCCTTTGTTTTGTAGATTTCGGTTAAGTATACATTCAGGGAATACGATTGCTCTGTGGTAGATCGCTTACCTCTGGTGTGTGGGATCCCTAGTTTCATTCTTGGCCACGTAAATTTGTGATGGACACATTGTCCGTGCGCTTTTTCGGGTTTCCTCTCACATTCTCATTCCAAAAATTTCTCCATTATCATTCAATTGCTTTAATCATTCGTCTCCCTTAGACTAAAGGGCGTTAAATTAAAAGATTTCATTTCATTTTTAGTATACATTCACCGTTAGATATCACGAAATTCATAAGTATTCCGAAGCATGCCGTCTCGTACTGTTTTTCTAAATGTAATTTTCAAGCGGTATGCTGCAATTTAGATTTCCAACTATATGATGGGTCCGTCCGTTTGTATCTGCAAAGATATATCTTTAGCTATACCTTTAAACTAGTGTCACCTGTAGGTGACATTGGGCGTTTGATGAATTTATTGTACGAACATACTGAAAAACATTTACTAACGTTTAAAGATTATACAAAATACTCCAATAATAAATATAGTTTCTTTTTATTTCTCTTTTAATTTAAGTGTATTAAATTGAGAATAAGTTCTTAGAGCTTTGATCTGTTGTATGACACCTCTGTTGTTAAATGTTATATGACACCTTTCTCGACCCAACCTCCCGAGATACGGAAAGATTCTGATAGGTGAAATTAAGAAACTATCTGGACATAAATTTTGTTCATAAATTTACAAAACAAGATGATGAAGAGAAAAGCTTTCTTAGAATCGAGACGAGACGAGGAAGAATTCTCCGAGAATCGAGGCCGACGAGATTTCTGCTAAATCTACGAGACGAGAAAACTTAATTTCTCATCTCGTCTCGTGTTGCGGGCAACATTATTCCTGTTTTAGTGTTCTGGTTACGGGTCTAATTCTCATAGGATAAAGCGGTAATGAAAAGCAAGATTTCAGGTTCCAATGTTATAGCCATAGGACAAAAACGGTCATTCATATCAAGAAATTGTTTTCATATTCATTTCGAGTCTTAAAAATCGAACCCGACTTTGTCTTTGTCACTATCCTAACGAAAGAAGAAGCTGAAATCCGCTGCAACTTCTGGTTTCAATATTCATTCTCACGCGGCAGAGCCGGCAATTAATAGCGAGAAACAGCTCGTTCGTATGAATTTATTGTCCCAAATCTAGGTCCAATCTCAGTTTAATTTCTCTATTGTAACCGGAAATGGCAGAAATAAACCATTTCCGGTTTCAATATTGATCAATATAGAGGAAAAACAGTAAATGAAACGAGTATTGAGTAATGTGACTTAATTTGGGAGGTTATTCTGCATACCAAAATACGAAAAATATGTAGTCTATATGTATATGAAGAACTATTTTTAACCGCATAATTTCCGAATGAGAAGCTACCAAAAACGAGAGAGAAGCAAACATGCTCAATGATTACACAAGGTATTCTCCAGAGGTGGATTTACGTAAGTATGAGGGGAAGGACACATAATTAGAAATCGGAGATTCCTTGCTGGTAAGTGGGTAGTGGATTCGGATTTAAGAGAAAGAGTTTTGAAATGTTATCCAGGGTTGGATAACCACAGGGGAGACCGGATATGTAGACATGAAAGGAAACTCGCAGAGATCATTTATAGTCCACACTACTCGTACAATGGCAAAGATTGTAAAATATAGTGGCGTATGTTGGTCATAAGGTGGAGGTATGACATCTTTTAAAAAAAGAGCTCTACGGTCGTGTTTTTCTCAATTTCGATATTCTCTCTCTCGGACACTACGTGATTTACCGGGTAGTGCATATGTTTATATGAAAATTTTCTGATATATTTGAGGCTGAATAACCTCCCGAATTTGTGACACGAAGTTCATTAACACACTATGTATAAGAAGAAGTACTCACTGACTGACTGATAAACGCTTAGACTAAATTGTTTAAATTAGGAAGTTGAAGTATAGACGCAACATAGGATTTATGATGGAAAAGGTGTGACTATGGACGGATTTTCGTAAAGTCCACGCTGAAAGGGGCAGAAGGGTGAGGGGTAATTAATATAAAAAGATGTCCACATAACGGAATTCTTTAAGGCTAGAGTCATGATGTTTATTATTTGGACGTTTCATTTAAAATAATTAAACACTAATTTCAGCGCTTTTGATATTTGATTAACAAGAGGAGAAAATAAGTTGGAAGAAAACGAGGTGGAGGTTGTAATTATGTTATTAAGATGCCAATATCTTGGGATTTCTTGCATATAAATATAGCCTAATATTCATTAATCTTTATCCTCCTTCGAAGAATGTGAACTTCTGTTAATCTTGCATTGGTTGGCCTAATCCTCGTTTTGCCTTACCAATTATCTGACACTTTTATGACAGACAAATAATCAGATTCGTGTCCGCCATTTTAGGCGAAATAAGAATCCTCGTTTGGACTAATTTTCGTTTTGCTTAAAATTGAGGACTAGGAAAAAATTGCGGAAATAAAACTGGGGGGAAGTTATTTCCCTATAATTAATATGCAAGACGAATATTTGTTTTTGAAAAAATGTTTCGAATCCAAATCGAAAACAGAAGTTTTCTTTCCAGTTTAAGAACACTAACATTACATATACTTTTTATTAAACTTAATGGCCTCACAGCGTGTATACTGACTGCATTTGAGATGAAACAAAAACAAATTACAACATAGTTTATTCCCTGTTATTAATTTCGTTTAAAGGCGAGTGATTTTAAAAGTAACTTTTAGTTTGCATTTTGTTTCCAAATATCTGATATTGCAAATGCTACTGCAGATCGGTATCTTTTTTAAAAAATTTAAATTTCACCGAGGCTAAGAGAGGAAGTGATGATGATAATGAATGAAAATGATGGGATGAAGAAAGTGGAAGAGCTACGTACATCTCGGAGATGATGTAACAATTGAACAAATGCTAATGATAGTAGTGAAGGATAATCTTATGCTTCTAATTGTTCAACATACGTGTTACAGACCAAATTTAGCTCGTATGCATAATAGTGAATATAAATTGCATAATAGTGATCTCTTTGTCTTCCGGACGGTCACAGACACACTGACATGGTAAATATACAACTGAGTTTTGGTAATCTTAACTCCTTGAAATTATTGAACGCTGGTTAATACAATGTCAATATTAATAATATACATTTTGTATCTCTTAATTCTTCATATGCTAGGGAATTTTCTATTGTAATTTCCCTCTAGTTCAATTTCCATGATTTTTTTTTGTAATATGCCATTACAGTCTAATGAGATTATGTTTTTAATAGGAGGGTGCCCGAAATTTTTTGCACCGACTGTACTTGATGTTTAACAAAAAATTTCTGGCTGTTCATATAATTCGTAATTTTGTTCGTTATTTTATTTCAAATTAACATGGAAAACTGTAAAAAATTTCATTAGGAATTATAGTTTTGGGAATCAATATCTTTATTTATATTTTAAATTAGTTATAAGTCTTGTATATGGATGTGTAAATGGATTATTACAATTCTTACGGTGTCAGTGCTATCTGAAAACATAGGTCCACTATTGGACGGAACTTTCCAGATCAAATAACCAATCTAAAATTCGACAGAATTTTCAGGACCACCCTTCACCTCTCTTTTAGATACCCAGGTCCCTCTAAAAACTAGTTTAATCCAGATTTTACCAAATTTTATTCGTTTCAAAGCCCCACCGCCAAAATGCTTAGTTTTGATTGGCTGATAAACCCACGCTATGATATCAGGGCGCAATTATTCCATTCCGTGCCGGGAAGTGTTACTGAAGACGCTAGATTCTTATCGTCTAGCTTAAAACCTCGAAAAGGGAGTTAGAAAAGCTGCAAATAAAGGTAATATTGGGACTTTATTAACGTCTACAAATCACTGGAAGTCTTGGGGAGCCAAAAACTATTAAATTTCATAGTAGAAACTGGACAAAAAAGCAAAAATAGGAAGCATAATTTAGTAACGCCATGTTGAGCAGATATAGTTAATAGTGGACAGGTTTGGTGAAGTGCATCAGTTCGCGAGTTGTTCTTAGGGACCCACAAACAGTTTCGGAAAGTGGTGTTTTCCCCTTAAAATACTTTATCCTTAAAATTATTCCTTTTCTAGTTACGTAAGACCTGCCCCCCTACCGTTTGTGTCCGTGTATATAGTGGATGTGATTTCTTTTCGTATTTATTCATTAGTAACATGGCGGTATTTAATTTCTTTGTAGTTAAGATAGGTAGAATAATGCACTTGTAAATTTACAGTAAGGGCTCCTATCTGACTCCCAAATTGGGAGTACGGCTTCCAGCGGGATGAGTTGAACACGTAGTTTGTTCCGGGTTCCGGCCCCTTCAGGGCAGGGGTCCTATTGTTAGTTCATTCGATATGTCCCCTCAGGGCATTGATTAAACAGGTTGAGTAAAGAATGTGATTTAGTAAATATAAGGGCCAGTTGGCCCTGTTCATTTCTTTCCTTTTCCTTTCGAGCCGATTTAACATGGTAAAATATGAATGTTTTCTGTGTATATTTATTAGTATAACATGTATTAATGTAGTGTGTGGTATGAATGTGGCATGTATGTGTTCGTAATGTAGAAACATGTTCTAGTAGTAGTAATTGTGATAGTTAAGTGATGAAAGAGTGTGTGAGATAATTAAATATGGACAGTGTAGTATTTACTATGCGATAAATTATTATTATTCCGTCATTAAGTGAACTCATACACAATATTTATAAAAGTGAACGTAATATAGTATAATAATTCCGTGTACAAGGTCACATTCAGTTGTTCAAGGGTTGATTATATCGTCGCTAGCCCTAGTGTCAAAAGTCAGTACTAACCGCCATTCTTCTGTCGAGGTGCTTAGTGATTTATTTTTCATGAAATTGACTTTCTTTCCGAAATAAAACCTAGAAGGTATAATTCACAGCCCATATGAATGTACAGTTAGGTCAAGTGACCCAAAATTAATATATGCTGAAAATTTCAACATTCTGCCTAGTCTAGAAATTGAAATATTTAAGTAAATAAACAATACGTAAATTTTTAACAGAAGTCGGGCGATATGATGCTAGTTCTTCGCTTTGAAATTATAATAAATGTCCATTTTTTCTTCGTGGCTGCAGAAGTTCATTGTTGCTGCAGAATTTCATAAATATTAAACATTATCGCAGATAATTCTATTTTCAGTGAACATACGTAGGATTTTTTTCTTTCTTCTTAATAAAGCTACCGAGTATTACATAGTATTGTGTGTGTGGTGAAAGAGTCTTGAGTTCGAGTGAGGTTGTCGTGCGGTGATCGGAATGGGAAATGTTTGTAGTGATTATAGATTTTAAAGTGTTATGATGAAATGTGTATATAGGCTGGGCGTAAATAGAGGAAACAGGGTGTTTGTAAAATATAGCGTCTTAGTAAATGAAAGGAATGATGATATGAATATTAATACGAATATGAATATGAAAGTGTATGAATGTTGTAGTAAATGAATATAGAAGATAGAACGCCCATATAGTTAAATATATAGTAGCCCAGTGAGTACTTCGCTGCGTGTTGATATATAGATATTGAATAGATACGTGTAGCTACAAACATCTCAGCTTCTGACCCCTGCACCATAATATCACGCGGACCGGAGGGCGATATATAGTCGGACTACGGTAATACTTTGTAGTTTTATGGGTTATAATAATAATCAACCATAGTAATACCATCTGATAGAATGGGTAGCATCATATAATCGTTGACTAGACATATTGAATAATAAATTATGAAAAGACAATAGTAGTTATACAACAGGACTGTAGTGAATCATATCTTCTGGTCGGTTTTAAAAATAGAATATCCTGCTCTGTAAGATTTTTTTTCCTTCACGTTACCTACTCGAGCTAGCTTACAATGTTCATGGAGGCGACAGTTCTGATAGGGTTACAGAATCAAAACAATTAATTATTGAAATTTATCATACCGTACCCGGGCATCGACCCCTCTCCCCTTGAATATTTTCGTTTTCTTTTCTCAGTTTTCAAACTAGATAGTGATGGAAATTAATCGATGCCTCAGAATTTAGCGCATTCTGCGAAGGGGAGCTATCGGTGAAGTTTGGCAATAGAAATCACCGATCCAAAATCCAGTTTATTTAATTTTTTTTTTATTTTGGCAAATCATTAATTAGGGATATCTTAGCTATTACTTTTACTCTAGTTTCATTACTGTCCTAGAACCTCCTTAGTTCTTCTGAGGGGTCGAATGTTTTTTTCTCTTACTTAGAGATTTCAAAATTGGGGACGCAGTTACCTGGTCCCTTCCCCCTCTCCTTTTATCCTGCTGGTTTGGGCCGGATACGGTTACTAGATAATAATTTTACAAGCAATAACTTGTGAAGTTATTATTTACAAGACACAGAACTTGCATCCTTGGCAGCAGGGCGCCCTTTGAGTCTACGTATTTGAGTAGACCACCCTTTTGGCATGTTAAGAATATTTTGGCTATGGATTTGTTGAGAGCGAAATTCGACTTCTATCTTTGTAGCGTTAGTTATTTCTCACTTAAGCCTTTGGCGCCCCTATTCTTCGCCTTCCTTCTTCTCTATCTCTCTCTCTGTCTTCATTTCTTCAAGATTTTTTTTAACTTTTCAACCTTCCCCCCCCCCCCCGATTTTGAACTTGTTGCTTACGATTTATTTAACGTACAACTCTGATCTGAAATTACCAGCTGAGACGTTGCAAGACACGATTCATGAATGGAGTAGATAATGATTGGGTCCTCCATCACATTTTGACCTATCGCTGAAATGAACAAAGACTTAGTATTTGACGACACTTCGATTACGTTCTTTCACCGTCGTTCCTCTTAAGTTTTTTTTTTTTTTTTTTTTTGTAATCCGTTGGTCACTTTCCTTTCTGTTTTGGTTTTGATTACTTTGTAGTTAACCTGGGCCCAGAAATTGTACTTTGGTTTATCTAGTTATATCTTTAGAAATGCTCTGTGTTACGTGCCTGCCTCACAAAGTTTTTTTTTCTTCATGATTTAAGCACGAATTGATTATATAAAAGTGAAAAATTTATAGATGCGCGGTATCAGGTAGAAAAGCGATTTTCTTTTTTCATATGTAATGTCGGAAGTCATTTGTTTTGGGACAATGTTTGCAACCTTGTCAAAATTTTATTATTGGGGTGATTAATTTAAATGTGTGCGCATTTATTGAATATAAATATATATATATATATAGAGAGAAATGAATACGTCGAAATGTATATGTACTTAGTATACGAATATGATTTTATAGTAAAAGTATGATATTAAAGGTATTATAGGAATATATGTAAGAGCGCTCGTGTCTGTCCCCCTAAACGTGTGTTGGTTGCTATAGTTTACCAGTGAGTTTTCCGACGAATTTAAGAATGTAGATTTTGTCAAGAATACCGCCGTGCACTCACGTAATTTTCCTTTTCTTCTGAATAAATGTAAATGATACCTTATGTAATTATGTAATGGCATGTATTGGAAAGTAACGGCAGGTCTAAACGTAACTCACATCATAACGAATATTATCCCTGAACGACTAACCCAAATACCATTGTGGAAAGTGTACCTTGAATCCTTCTCACCTGCATATGTATCCTGTGACTTGACCAGTTTTTTTATCCTCAATTTAAACCTTCATACTCCGTACACCTGCGGGAGATCGTTTTTTAAAATCCGAATCATATATACATATATACGAAAGTGATCCTAAAGAAAGGTCTCATGACGTGTCCCAGTGTTAAATAAATAACTTAAAACTATTCAAATAATAAGTTTGGAAATGGACTGTCTAAGAGGAGAAACATCCTCTAGTGAAAGTTATTTTCTCAAAATCCCTAGATGGGTAAAGCGTCGTAGTGTGCGATTGCAGACATAAACTGTTAAGAGTTACAAACCAAATATAGACGATGAATGGTTTTTGTAAACCAATAGTTATATATATATATATATATATATATATATATATATATATATATATATATATAGATAGATAGATAGATATATAAATAAACACAAACTAAGTTAAATGGAGTGAAATGTTTTGGACACTACGAGTAGTGCGTGATTTGTGATTTGAACGCTCAAAATCATTAATATTTTATTACCCAATGTGAGGTAGAGACTCATATAAGTTCTGATACACCTAAAAGTTTTTTTTTCTTTCTTTCCTCTTTGTTCATATTTTTTTAAGTGAAATAAGTGTCTTCTTTGCGTATGTCGCAAACCATAATTTGCTTGAGCATGCCTAAGATATGATACATGTAAATAATTTTTTTTCTTTCCATTTGTCAATGTGATTGAATATATAAAAATTTACTAAAATATAACACTATGTACTCTATTAATATATAACTAAGAACTTGTGCTTCTAATAGTTTCTTCATAATTGTTTGTTTTGTCTTTTCTTTCACTATGAATGTAATAAACTATTTGTACCCTTGTAGTTAGTTGGTTTCCTTTGAACATATATACACTGTCCTGAGTGAGTGAGCGTGTGAATGCATGATGGATTTAATTTAAGTAATTTGTGTGATATCATTTGTCATATTAACATCTGCAATATATGTGTCATGTTTTAACATATGTGTTAAGGTAAATAACCTAGGTCATGAAGGACCGTCACTAACGGTTTAAATCGGCTCGAGGAGTGAAGCAAAAATAGCAGGATGAGCCTAAATACGACATCTTTCTTCCAGGAAGTCGAAACTTTTATTGATACGATACATAAATTTATATTGAGTTTATAAGTTTGATTTTTTTTTTGACTAATTCATATGTGTGGTCGATCCTAGAGAACAGAGTTCAGATGCTGGATGGTTATCAATCACCGGTTGGAATAACATTACAAAGAATTAAATTTCACTTTTCTCATTTCCAGGTCTAGGTCTGGGCAACCCCATGATCGTGGTGCCTGGAGCTAGGTCTGGGTGGTATGAGGGAACATGTGTCTATTCGGAAGCATTCCAAAATTGATTAGTCGTTAATAACATTTAGAATGATTCATCTTTCAACGACTTTTTCGACTTTTTACTATATTTCCGGAATTATCCAGTAATCTGTTTCTTATTAAAATACCCTCTGTCTTTTTCTTTCTTCTTTTTCTACCTCCTTCTTTACCCTTCTACTTTCTTCTCTTTCTTTTATATTTCTGAATGAAAGAAAACGGAGTCATGACTGAGAGTAGTCGCTATTAGCGCGGTCAATAAGTTGTTTAGATGAGTTTTCTTCGGGAGTCCGATATGGAATAATTAACAATAACAAGAAAGTTTATTGGAAGTTACTTTATTGGAAAATAATCTGGATTTCAATCAGTAGGTGATGTTTCTTAAATCGTCCTCGTTAAAGAGAATTAATTTTAGCGACTCCTCTACATTGTGCTTTTCTTCGTTTTTAACTACTTTTTTTTACGTTTTCTTTCATTTTACTGTCCGCCTATTTAGGCGTAACGAGGATTAGGTCAAACGAGGATCCTTTTTCCGCCAAAAACGACGGAAACAAATTTTATCATCTATCTGTCATGGAAGTGTCAGTAGTTAGGCGAAACGAGGATTAGTCAAAACGTAGCGACATGCTTCTGTTAGTTCCTCTAGAGAAACCGAAAACTAGAAGTAGACTACTTCCGCTTTTAATATTGAATTTAGCATATAGTAAACGTTGTCCTCCTTTATCCGCCTTTTAAAGCCGAAACTTATAAATAGACCACTTCCGGTCAGAACATTGAAGATCATAATTTAAAAACCAACCGAAATTTCACAATGTAAATAAAGCTAATTTGTTTTGGTGCTAAACTGAATTTGGTTTGTAATAAGGGTCCCACACTGAGTGGTTTGGTTGACTGTTAATTGCATCTATCGTCTTTTTCAGCACGGAAGCCATATGAGATATGTAGGACAGCTTTTTCTTAAAGGTGGAATTCGAAACATCATAATGCGTTCACACTTTAAGACCCTGTTACCGGAGATAAACCTAGCACCTCGCACACTAACAGCAGGATACTTAGCGACTAGACCAAAGGAGAAGGTTATACATAACTAGTATTTAACAATCAGTTAAAAATATTAAAATTGAGAATGGACGAAGAAGAGTTTAAGTTCGTAGGTCCGTCAAATCCACCATACATCAGAAGGTTGTCATTTACGAAACCTATTTCTGCAGTCCAGGCGTGCACTCCATGGGGATCCAACACTGCAAGCCAATACGACTATGAAATATTTGATGGGGAGTACTCAGTATCCGAAAAGAAGATAAGTATTTCTAAGATACTTCAACCTATATTTTCAGAAAAAAGTGATAGAACTAGATTGTTTTTTTATAATAGAAAAAATACGGATGAAGTGTAAGATCAAATTTTCAAGCTACATCAATCATTCCTCTGTTAAACAAGTATAGTTTTATTGAGAAAGTGTACAAATATCTGTTGAAGTAGGAAGTTTTGAAGAATCCGGACCCCGTAGATCTCCTTGCACGTAGGCGCGTCTCTGGTACGGTCACAACGGACCATAAATTCAAACTAATTACTTCTATAAATGCACAATTATTTTTCAAAATCAAAATTTAAAATTTGTGTGTGTAACCTTTTCTCGTGCAAATATTTTTTTCTGATAAAGTGATTAGTGATTGTAATCAATGTTAAATTTACAAATTAAAATACTAAAAATAGCACACTACACAAAACAAGCATCCAAATTATTCATGTTGTCAATCATCAGACGTAAATATGTCTTCTCAAGGCAAAGCTGTGAAGTCAGTTTTTATGAGTTGAGTTGAGTTGATTTAAATTTAACGTCCATTTCAGCAGCGAGGCTATATGAGACGTGGACCTATGGATTAACGTGGAATCCGAAACACATGAGCTCCCACCGGGAATCGAACCCTGGTATAAGTTTTTATGAGTATAGTCAGAAACAGTTATTTATCATACGACAGTAGTCGCAAGCGAGAACAATATGCTTGCGTAAGAGCACCGTTTCTATCTGGGTCCACGAACGAGAAATTTGTATTCTTCTCTTCTCCAAACTCACTAACGGTAAAATAGGTGCCTTGGATATCATTCATGTAGGCTACAAATGTAACGCAAAAATAAGATTTTTGAAATGGAAATTAAATTGTCTAAAAGAGAAGGTTACAATCGGGAACGAAAAACGTCAAAATCAGGAAAAGGAAACGCTATAATCAGGAAAGTGACAAAATCCAGAGAGAAGTTCAGTCAGTGAAAGAGGGCTAAGGACCCAGGTGGACGAGGCAAAAAAGATAGGAAAAGAGAAATGTAGAATGAAAAAAGGAACACAAATGTGAAGGAAGAAGTGGATGTATGAAATAGTACATGTATAGACACTCTAGAAGTGCATTACCACCTGCAATTCTCGTTTATCCTGCAATCGTAGATAACCACAAAAACTCAGTTGTTGTGCTGGTTGAGAATTCGAAAGGCGTTGGACCAAACCTCAATTCTATTTCAGATATATCAGCGTGGCACACTGCAAAACGAGAATAAAGTCAATTGTTAAGAATGACGGTTTTTATTATTGTGAGGAAAATGGATGACACAAAAAGTTACAAAATGATCTTATTTAAGCAGTCGAAACAAGATGAATGTTAAGAAATAGATATCAGAGGAAAACAGTTTCTTTTCTTTTTTTAAAAAAAACTTGGAAATAAGAAAATAGGATACATAATATAAAGGTTTAATAAACACCTAACAGCACAAAAAAACGGAGAGACAAACACAGACTAAGGAACACCATTAGCGTAGTAGATTTGCGGGACTCCCATGCAAGATATACAGACGGGATCGTACTTGTAAACTCAATTGTTTTATTATTATTATTATTATTATTATTATTATTATTATTATTATTATTATTATTGAAAACTCGTTTTCTTTCTTAGGCGCCAAAACTTTTCTCTTCCCGAAAAAGAAAGAAAGAAAAAGCACCTATCAAAAACAAGTGCTTGGAACGTTCACCTAAAATTTATTATAAGAAAATGATTTTGTTCCTCTCTCTCGGAGATTTCTATCCCATTTGGCCTTTGAGACCGCTCATTAATTGGGTTTGCAAGTAGGATCCCGTCTATTTATCTTGCATGGGAGTCCTGCAAATTTACTGGTGTCCCTTAGTCTGTGTTTGTCTATCTTTCCGTTTCTTGTGCTCTTAGGTGTTTATTAAACCTTTATATTATGTATCCTATTTTCTTATTTCCCAGTTTTTTTTTTAAAAAAAGAGAAAGAAATTGTTTTCCTCTGATATCTATTTCTTACCATTCACCTTGTTTTGACTCCTTAAGTAAGATCATTTTGTAACTTTTTGTGCCAACCATTTCCCCCACAATAATAAAATCGTCATTCTTAACAATTTACTTTATTCTCTTTTTAGCAGTTTGCCACACTGATATATTTGTAACAGAATAGAGGTTTCGTCCAATGCCTTTCGAATTCTCAACCAACACAACGACAGAGCTTTTTTGGTTGCCTACTATTGCTGGAAAAAGGAGAATTGCAGGTGGTAATGCACTTTTGGAGTCATATATACAAAGAAGAGAAATGTAAGTGTAATGAAAAGTGTAAAGGAAGGCCCTACTTGACCGTCTTCCCCTATACAGTATCCCGGAATTTTCAGCTATAAAAGGTGAACTCCAGACACCCCCATATATGAGTACGTAGGGTGAACTTGAAAATTTTAAATTTCAAGATGGTCGGGTAATATATCATTGGAAAGGACTCGACAAGAGAAATATTTTTACGGAAGTTCCCAGTCCCTATGTTGACCCCATCCAAATTGGCGGGGGTTCAGATTTGGTACCCATAAATTCCGTTGCCAGCCCGTATATCTTCGAAACAACTGAGAATATGATAAAATGCAAAAACACAACCCCTTGTACTCCTATTTAAAGGTGTCTGGGGTGGACCTTTTATAACTCAAGATTCAAGCCCCTTAAAATATTAACGTGTTTTTGCGTTTTATCATATTCTTAATCGTTTCGAAGATACACGGGTTGGAAACGGACTTTATGGACACCCTGTATGTGCAGTTCAAGGCTCTCAATGACGACCTCCAACGGAAAACTTCACGAAAGCAAATAAAATCAATTTAGCAGTATTTACCTTTCCAATCTAATCGTGCCGGTTATAAAAGATGAGTCTACAACATTTTTAAAAAATCGCGCTTTAAACATGAAGTGAAAGCTTGCCTGTCCGTAGTTCTTTGCGCTCTTCACAAATAAAGCAATGAATGGAAAATAAAAGGATAGAATGTTCAGTGAAATCTTTCTTTTCCATAATTCCAATGAGTTATTTGTAATTATAATTTTTAATATATTGAAGACATTGAGTATAATATTCTGATCTATTATACAGAGTGAGGCAGAGAAATTTGAAATTTTTCAAAAAAACATAAAATCGGTTCTTTTACTTGAAACAAATATTAGCAGAGTAACATTCGCAATAATATAGTTATTAATGGAATTTATGTATCATAAATAACGTCTTTCAAGTAATGTCCATTTTTGTTTATATACTGTTGCAAGTGTGAACGGAAATTTGTCTGGAGCAAATTTTGCATAGCGTTCACGAATGCTATTCTTATTTCCACTGGTGCATGATATCGTCTCAAAGTGAAATGCTGTAAACAAAGGAATTCCGAACATGCATTTCTCTCCTTCTTTATCCCGCTGAGTATTACCCTTTTCAAAATCGCTTTCTTTCTTTGTACACATCCTGTACTAAACCTATTTGTGAGGTGCTTTAGGATGGCTGCATGTTGACGGCTGGAAGGCCAGCCGAGTGAAGGAAAAGGAAGGCAGGAGAGGATGCGGAGAGAGAGACCTGATTGAATAGATTGTGTATCTCAGTCATAATTTTGGAGAGACATGTGCCTGGCAAGTGCTTGAGTTAACATACGATAGAGGAAATTGTTGTATTGCTCACAGTATAGATCCTCGTCAGGGCTGCTCTATCCTCTGGTCAAGGACACTATAATCAAATTTAACTATAATCGAGAAATTACACTATAATCAAAATTTCCAGACTAGAATTTCCCAGAGAAGTTACAAAGTGACAGAAGTAATGTTTTAAAAAGTAATATAATTTCTTCCATTCAGAACACAGTAGTATTGGCCCCCGTATACCTAGCCAGGTCAGCAAAATGTTTAGTGACGTCATAGGTCAAAGGTCAATAACCTTGGCCCGGGATCAATGACCTAGGGGTAAATAGGACCACCCCCTTTAGATTTTGGCAGGGGTACCTAGGACCACCCTCCCTAAAAATTGGAAATTGCAAAATCTAAAAATTGGGTATGGTAACCTAGGATCATGGTACAGAGCACAAGAGATAGCATGAGCTGAGAAGCAGGAGGTAGGAAGAACACTGTCCGTTACGAGGGTGACAGTGGAGAGAGAGGGAAGACTTTTTGGTAGTGTTTCTAACCCACGCCGATACTAACCTCGAAAATAAGTAAAAACAATGGATGTAACATATATATTATGATAGCCTTACCTAGTTTCAAGTAGATATTTATAAAGGTTCAATGAAGTCCATAAATCTATATCATCATCTTCGTCTTCCGTCTCGTCGTCACTTTCTTTTGAGGATCACTATTCCTGTGACTGTCCTCGGCTAAATTTATTGTAATATTTTCAGTAAGAACGTCTAACTGAGGTTCTATTTGCAAATATGCTTGTTCACATCTTCGTATCTTATCAAACCTTACCTTCCACTCTTGCGCTGTTATCATTGTAAACTTCTCTTCGGCGAGTTTCATCGCATTGTTAATGGAAAAAATAGTGCTGCTTGCTGCTACATATTCTTTGACTGCAGCCCAAATAAACTCTATCGGGTTTAGATCAGGATGAAATGAAACGGGGACAAACGTAGAAGTTAATTCAGCAAGAAGAGAATCTACTTTAAATGCCCTAAAACGAGCTTTATTGGCTTTCATTAAATTACAAAGTTCTGGTTTGTACATATCTTCTGAAAAGGAATATAATGTCTTACAAACCAATCGATCATTACATCTTTACGAAATGGTGTCGGTAAAGGATCTAAATAGACATTGTGATATGGTGCATTGTCTATCACAAGAAATGAATTATTTGACAAGTTAGGAATTAGCCGCGATTTCAACCACTTTTCTTAGTTTTCATAATTCATGTCCTCGTGATAATCGGGGGCGCGGTGGCACAGTGGTAGAGAGTTCACCTCCGGTGCTTGGGGTCCCTGGTTCAATCCCAGCTCGCGCCGTGTGAACTTTGTGGTGGACAAACACCGTGCTCCTGGGTTTTCTCGGGGTTCTCCAGTTTCCTCCCACTTTCTTCATTTCACTTATCTCTCATAATCACCGTCTCCTTTAGCCTAACCGGCATATCCGTGGGACGTAAAACTTAAAGATTTCTTTTTTCCTTGTGATAATCGCCAGATTTCGTTCCAAATTTGAACATGACTAACATGTCTGGAATAAAACCATTTTCTCCGCCAGCATGCATGATTATTAAGCGTTATCCTTTAGAAATTGGTATGAGTGAACCTGTATTATTCTTATCGCACCACAGGATTGTTTTGTGTGCAATGAATGCAAATATGTCTCATCCATTGGCGGCGGTTAGGAGGAGCAAGAGGGCAGGTGCCAGTTGCCCCGCCCCTTTATTGAAGTGACCCCTTAATGTATATTGTTTCATTTGGAAATGTAAACTTTTTGTATGTAGAAAAAAAAATTGAGCCATGTGGTAATCGCCTTTGCGTGAGTACCTACTGGTTATTTGGCTTCCCGTGGAGTTAAGAAAGCTACAGGAACTGCATTCGACAATATGCTTGTAGAATTTATTTTCTTTTATTTTCTAAGAGTAATAACATACATTTAATGGCATGTGTGGAATTGAAAATATAAGTTGTTCATTAATCCCAAGTTAAATATAACTTCTACAAAACAAGCCTCATTATTCATTACTATGATTAATATTATCATTTCTATTTATTTATTTATTTATTTATTTATTTGTTTTGCAGTTTGTTATTAAATATTTTATCATACAATTTTCCAGACGGAATTTTAGGATGTTCATAAGCAATGAATCAAATCTCTTCTTACACCTTCGTTGTTTAAGAGTACAAAGGGCCAGTACTTGCGTTATTCTTGTCAATTTATTTTATATAATATGAAACACTGTATACGGCATTTTAACTGAAAAAGGTAGTTACAACCTTTCGTCAAACAAGGTGTTAGAAACAACCAGAAAAACTAACACTGATATACGAATATTCAGATTATGTCTTGCCCCTCCACTTTTAACGCCCAATCGCCGCCATTGGTCTCATCCATGTAAATTATAGCATAGTTCTGCCTTCTGTAATGATATATAGCTCGTAAATAAACCAATCTCTTTGATCGAAATTCATCTTTTTCAATAAGTATTGTTTTCAGCCTTAATCCATATAAATACTAAGGAACGGATTATTTTCCGTAAAGACCAAGTGCTTCCATTAAAATTAATATTTTCACTTAGCACTCGCAACAGTGATTTTACAGAAGGTCGTTGACCGTGAACAGTACGAAATTCCTTAATTGTTCGACGAATAAAGCTTCAAATCGCCAAATTCTAGTTCACCGTTGTGGCAGTTAGCAACACTATTAGGGTTGCCTGTTCCTTTCAAGTCTGGTGGTTGCTCATGCTATCCTTCGCGCTCTATATGTGCCTCTATCAGTATTGGGTGTCCACCTCGTTACCTTTCATGGGTAAACAATTGCCAAAAAGTCAAATTTGTTGGGTTTTTGGCCTAATTTATAACCTCTGATGAGTTTTAATTACCAATATGGTTATAAGAGAGTGAACAAGGTTTCATTCCCTTTTATAAGACATGGGAATATTAATGCACCCTTTTAATTTTGGGGAGAGGTACCTTGGCCCACCCCTTAAATTTTGGAAGTTGCCAAATTTAAACATTTGGTATAATAGTATAGAACACTAATATGTATCACTATAAATTTGGGTGGTTCACTTCGTTCCCTTTCATGGGTAAAAATTGCCAAAATATCAATGTAAGTGATACGTTGTACTACGTGTTTGTTTTTTGACCTAATTTATCCCCTTTGATGAGGTCCTATTACCGTATATAGTTATATGGTCATGGATAGGGTTCCATTTCCTATCATACGACATAGGTACATTGATACATCCCTATAAAAATTTGGGAGAGGTACCTTGGCTCACCCCAACAATTTTAGAAATTGTCCAATACCATATAAGCATTTGATATTATAGTACGGTGCCTCAATATGTAGCACTATAAATTTGATGGTCCACCTCGTTCCGTATCATGGGTAAAAAAATGGTCAAACAATCAAATTTCGGAGGTTATTGACGCCCTTTGATAACATTTATTACCTTATATTTTGGATATTGACCAATTTAAACTTTTAATATAGTACTATAGGATCGTAATATGTATTACCATAAATTTGGATGGTCCATTCGTTTCCTTTCATGGATAAAAATTTGCCAAAAATTACATTTTGGAGGTTATTAACCCAATTTTTTCTCTTTAATGAGAACTTTATTATGTTATATGAACATATGAATATTTTCACATATGAATACGAATAATATGAATATGAATACATATGAATAAACATATGAATATGTTTAGGGGTCTATTTTCTTTTATAAGGCATAAGTACATTGATGATTTCATCTTAAAATTTGGTAGAGGTAGATTGGCTCACCTCTTAAAGTTTAGAAATTGCCCAATTTGGCATAACAGTACCGGGCTCTAACAAATACCATTATAAATTTCGTTGTCTTTCATGGGTAAAAAAAAAAAAAATGTGAAGAAATGTAAATGCTCCCTTTGATATGAATGTGTACAGGGATTCATTTCCTTTATATATGGGGCCGCGGTGGCTCAGTGGTAGAGCGTTCACCTCTGGTGCTAGGGGTCCCGGGTTCGATCCCAGCCCCCTCCAAGTGAACTTTGTGGTGGACAAAAACCGTGTGCGTGGGTTTTCTCGGGGTTCTCCCGTTTCCTCCCACTTTCTTCATCCACCATTTCATTCATTAATCATCATCACCGTCTCCTTTAGCCTAACCGGCATAACCGTGGGACGTAAAACTCAAAGATTTCATTTCATTTCATTTCCTTTATACTTTGATGATCACTTTTTAAAATCTGTTGGGTACATAGAACCATTCTTTAGATTTGGTAATTAACCAAATAACAAAATTCGGCAAATCTTTTCCAGAACCCTTTGAAAATGTTGGTGTCTCTCTTATAGCCAAATATTGAAATTTTGAATGTAATTGACCTATTTTATCTTCTTTCATGCAGCTTTACCGTTGAATGATTACAGAATTTATTACTTTTTTCATAAAACAAAGGTGTATTTGTGCAACAATCTTAAAATTTAGGAGGTGTACGTTTATTATTGTCATATCCGTAATTCGTAATTTTTCTTAAAATTGGCTGGTATCCCATTCTTTGGGTAAATCATTGTCAAATATTAGTATGATCACGTGGTCATCTATTGACCTATGATGGGTTTATGTTTCCAGGACTTTGGTACATTGATATGTTCTAAACTTTGCAGAATAATTTAAGAATTTTCAAAATGAATTACGTCATAGGTCTTGAATATTCCCGCCTACGGGGCAAAATATAAACGTAAGCAATACGTTGTAGCACGTTATTGTCCTTGATGAAGTAGTGTACAGCGATTATCCAATCAGAATTTAATCATAGTCACCCAACAAACATTTCAGTTAATACTGTGAATCAATATTGGAGAGTAGCTGCACTCTGGGTAATAGTTGCTGTGCAGAAACAGTTAATAGTTCAATGGAAACAAGTAGCAGAGGCTCTAATCCACCCTGAAGAACAAAGATTGGACAACAAAGAAGTAGAAAGTGTATTATGGACTGATGAGTCAAAATTTCAAGTTTTTGGACAACGACATCGAGTTTATGTTCGAAGATCTGTTACAGAAAGGATGAGTCCTAACTATGTAAACCCGATTATTAAACATGAAGGAGGTTCTGTGATACGTTCGAGGTGTTTCGCAAATTCTGGAGTTGGTTGTATTCACAGAATACAATGAAATCTGGACAAAAAGTATTATCATTCCATTTTAAGCAGCCATATTATTCCCTCAGGATTTGATTTGATTGGTCGCAGAATCACTTTTCTGCACGATACTGATTCGAAGGGCACGTCAAAACTTTGTTCTAATTATTTTAAGAAGAAACAAGCCAAAGGAGATATTTGTATCATAAAATGGCCTCCCCAGTCTCGATATCTTAACCCCATCGAACTTCTCTGGGTAGAGCTTGGAAGAAGTGTACGAAAAGACTGTCCAACATCTGCTGATGATGTATTTGATATTCTGCAGAGCGCCTAGAATAACAATTCAGATGAAAATCTTCAAAAACTTGGAAGCCGCATGCCCCGATTGGTGAAACGAGTGATAACGGCGAAGGGCGATTTCTTTGACGAGAAGAATATTTAAAGAATTTGCCAATTTTCGTTGTTAGATAACGTTATTAGATTATTGTGATGTTATAACTATCATTATGTTTCTAAACTACGAAGTATCCTGTCCAAAAGTGCATCTTATTACAAGTCTAACTTAATATTTCACTGTTTTCTGATCTGTCCGGAAACATTTGACCGGCAGTATATATATATATATATATATATATATATATATATATATATATATATATATATAATTTTTGCTTTTGCATTTATGTCACTATCCATTAACCTTTTTGAAACTATCAAGCACAGATTTACACCATAATTTTAATAATTATGATTAGCAATTGGTAGTGCTCATATTCAACATGTATATTATACTTTAAAGGACGCAGTAACACACAATAAGACTAGAACAATAGAAACAATCCTGGCAATCTTCAATTTTTACCATCTCAGAGTCCTATCGTTGGAGGAACCGTACATGGTACCTTAGTACGTAAATTAGAAATGAAACAAAGTGAAATCTTTCAGTTTAATGTCCCACGCATGCGCGGCGATTAGGGGGGGCAAGAGGGGCAGTTGCCTCCCACTTTTTTGAAGTGACCACTTAACTCTTTTAAATTATATAATCTATTTTTCGGTGATAGGCTAGAATCTTCATTATTCGATTTTAAAAAGTACCAAAAAAGCTTTTTACTTCTGTTTTTTTTTCTCAAGCCTGGAGGCATTGTAGAACACGTTACATATGCTTTCACGCCTTTCTGCGTCGAGACATAGAGTGTGATGACGTCATAACTATTTTTTTTTGTTATGACTTTTTAATTACATTTTGCAGGGCTTACTTGAAAAACCTAGAAGATTGAACTTTTGCACACACATTCAGTGCAATAATATTTTCCAGATTATTTTCAGATTTTTGCGAAAGGTAAAACAGGAGGTCCAGAGAAAAAAAAAAAAAAAAAGAGAGAGAAAGAGAAAAGGATATCTTTTTAACAAAGATCTCTTTTATCGCGATTTTCCTTCCTCAGATGCATGATAGAGACATTGTATGGTACCGTTTGAAAGGCTGTTCTGTTCTAAAAAGAATGATGTACGAACTATAATCCTAGTATAAATAGGGATGTCTCATATAATGTTTACCTGAGATCCTTTTTTATACGGGAATCTGGAGTATTGTAGAGATATTATTTTTGGCGGACTTACTTTTGCACCTAGAAGATTGAAATTTTGCACACACATTTAGTACACCCCTTAGTATTATTCAATTTGTTTCAGATCTCTGCGTTAAAACAGGGGAGTACAGAGGGTCAAAAAAGTACAAAGAGGGAATATTTTTTAAACAAATAATCCATTTTTCATGATTTTCCCACCTCAGGTACATGATGGAGACATGTGAGTGGTGCCGTTTGAAAGTATGTTCTATTCTGAAGGGAATGATGTGCAAATAATGATCATAGGATAAATAGGGATGTCTCAGGAAAATTTTATATTACATCCGGGTCATCTGAGGCATTGTGGGAATGTTCTTAGCTCATTGGTAAAGATTTTCCCGCACTTAGTTTTCAAGATAGAAGCTTGAATTTTTTAAATACGTATTTAGTACATCCCTTCGTATTTTTCAGTTGATTTTGAGATCTGTGCGTTAACAAAGGGGTTCCAGAGGAGATCAAAGTTTGAAAAAAAATAGAAAAAATCCAGATTTTTGATCAAAATTTCCCGTCTTAGGGACACGATAGGAAAACGTAAATGGAACCTTTTGAAAGGTTGTTATATTCTGAAGAGAATGAGGTACTAACCATGATCCTAGGATAAATAGAAAGGTTGCTGTAGCTGATTGACTGAAATTCACTAATTTACCTTTAAAAAGCCATAATTTAAAATGGTTAATGTATATAGTTTCATTTGGAAATGTAAAGCTCTTGCACATATTACTGGTTCATAGAAAAAATGATACCATATAATATTTGTCGTTGTGTAAGTGTGTATTGGTTATTTGTCTTCCCGTGGAGTTAAGACAGCTACAGGAATTGCGTTTTAATTGCATGCGTCGTAGCATATGCTTGTAGTATTTACTGTCTTTCATTTTCTAAGAGTATTAACATACATTTAATGGCAAGTGGAATTAAAAATGTAAGTTGTTCATTAATTCCCAGTTTCAACATAACTACTACAAAACAAGAGTCATTATTCATTAGTATGATTAATTATATCCTTTCTATTTATTTGTTTTACAAATATATTATTAAATAATCTAATCACACAATTTTCCAGACAGAATTTTAAGATGTGCATGAGCAAGGAATCAAGGGTTAGTACCTATGTGCGTTACTCTTGTCAATTTACTTAATTAAATATGAAACACGATATACGGTATTTTAACTGAAAAAGATAGTATCCTATTAGTTATACAACCTTTCGTAAAATAGTGTTAGAAACAACTAGGAACACTAACATTGATATACACATATTCAGATCATATCTCCCCCCCCACTTTTAACATCCATTCGCCGCCACTGGTCCCACGATTACTATCGATAGGCTAAAAGAGACGAATGATTAAGGCAAGTGAATAATGATGGAAGGGTTAGTGGACTGAAATTGTGGGACGGAACGGGAGGACCTGAGAAAACCCATTGACACGATGTTGTCCATCAGAGTGCGTAAATTAGAGATCTAGAAATGGGTTGGAGTCCCTCGGATTGTATATGATCAATGTATGACTCACTTACAAAGAAGACTCGTGTTCCATTCTCGTTGAGAACTCGGTTCAGATTCTACGTTAAGCTAGCTTAGGTTCACATCTCCAATAGCCTTTCTATTCAAAGAAATGCTACACTATAATCAACTAAAATGTGTAGCGGGTTGTGGTCATACCATAAGGCTTAAGATTATTCAGCATTAAAAGATGGAGGCGAGCTTGCCCTATCGCTCCGGTACCAACACTGGAGATGCCGATTGACTCCTACTTCAATAGGAAAGTTTCCTCCATCAGCAGATGTAACTAGAAGATGGGTCTAGGTTCATCGCGCTTATCGTCTTATGTTCGAATCAGATACCGTTTGAACGAGCAATCACTACATCAACAGATCTACAGATCAGTCTATAAGCTTTAAGAACGGCAACTGTCTATCCACCACGGAGAAGTTTGGTAAACATTTCATCAACATATCACTTTCTCAGTTCCCTAAATTTTGCAGTAGCATCACACAACTCCGTTCGCCGTAAGATATAATGGAGTATTTTTTTAAAAAAAATAGGATTTGGATTTAGTGTCCGTTTCGGCGCGGAGATTGTATGAGACGTGCTCTTAAATATTAAAACAATATCTCCCATCGGAATATCAATCTGTGAGCCCTTTTCTTAGTTAAATATATTTTGGTAGAAGGAACTTCTATGCTGAATTTCCATTCTTCCTCATAAAAGTAAGCTGAGCAAAATATGAAGAGACATCCTACTGGGTCAGGTGAGGTTCGCCCAATTACTAAATGGGACGACTGCGCGAGTCGTTGTCCAGCTTGTGCAGATTGTACGTCTGCCCTAATCTAAGATAGGGAGGTTGAATTGAATCAAGGGTGTTCCTGGTATCAAGGGTGTTCCTAGATCATAGACTGGACTTTGCCGGGTTGTGATCATACCTTCGGATTCAGTGCCTAAGAATGTCACGACATCTTAAGACTCCAAGAGAGAGATTATATCCAATCTTTAAACGCACCGGTCCTAACACGGGTTATTTTGGTAAGCTTTTACTTGCTAGAGATTTTTTTCCAGCAGTAAGCGGAACTGGGAGGTGGTAATAGGCTTACGTACATCACTATTAATCTGATAAGAAAGCGCTTAACCTTGAAGATAGAGATGTAATCGAGTGTATACGACGGTATACGGTATATACCCACTTGACGTTTACGTAATAAGAAGTATAAAGTATACTTACTTTAAATTTAAACAGTATGTAAGTATATGCCGAAAGTTAACTATGCCCTCTTCATGTTAGACTTCAAAATTACTCAATGTAAAAATATCGGAAGCCTTATAGTAAGGCGTTGTCAGTCCGTCCTTCCACGTTTTCGTCTGTCGACAGGCATCAGAGCAAAATCAGTAAGAGATAATGAGATATGGTTTCCTGCAAGCAATTCACCGTTTCTCAGGCCCGTATCCACGGGAAGCAAGAGGGGGCCGGTCCCCCCTAAATTTTGGCTGGCCCCCATAAAATTTCACAGTAGGCTTGCAAATGAACTATAATATGGTGATGAAGTATAATATGATTGGGTCGGGCTCCCCTAACTTCTACCGCCCCCCCCCCTAAATTTTTGGGCTGGGTACGAGCCTGCCGTTCCTAGAATAGAGTCCATGTCCTCCATTAACTCTCTACTCGAACCAGAAGTGTTTCAAATTAGCCATTTCCGGTTTCAACGTTTATCGTTATGAAGCAAAAATGGTAGCAGATAAAGAGAAGTGTTTTTGGCGAACGATTCAGCGTCTCAAGGCAAAGTACCATGACTATCCAGAACAGTCCATTAAAATCAATGTTGTTCAAATTTACTATTACATTCGGTTTGAATACCAATTTCCACATATCAAAATGGTAAAATATATCTAGATACGTTTTGATCTGCAACCGATTCAACGTCTCAAGAGTGGATTCGATCTTTTCCATTAACCTTCTATGTAAACCGGAAGTGATTAAAATTAGCCATTTCCAGTGTCAACATTCATCACCGTAGAAGAAAATTTGTAATATGTAGCGATAAGCGGTATTCTGCAATCGATTTAGGTGAAAAGAGTATACACCATTGCAACTCGCAACACTCTACCAAACCCAGAAGTGGTTAAAATTTACTATTACTTCCACTGTTAATACTAACTTTCGTAGAGCAAAAACGATAAGATATTTCGAAATGCGTATTCTTGGAATCGATTTATCTTCCCAAGAATATCTTCTATCTACTTTCTTTATGATCTATTGACATTGGAAGTTGAACAAATTAACGAATTTCGATATCAACCTTTATCAGTATGAAACAAAAACAGTAAAGGCATAGCGAATGATAGCTTTCCGATATGGGTTCAGCGTCCCAGGAACAGGTTCTATCTTAGACCTGATCACTCTATTGCAACCAGTAGTTAATAGATGTACTACTTTGAATGTTCGATTCCCATAGTTTGAATGTTCAATTCCCATAGTTTGAATGTTCAATTCCCATAGTTTGAATGTTCAATTAGCATAGTTTGAATGTTCAATTCCCATAGTTTGAATGTTCAATTAGCATAATTTGAATGTTCAATTCCCGTAGTTTGAATGTTCAATTAGCATAGTTTGAATGTTCAATTCCCATAGTTTGGAAGTCTACCGTAGTTTCACACTGTGAAACTAAACCAGTAGCGGATCTAGGCAAGGGCTGGGAGTCTATGCCCCTCCACCCAGTGTTTTGAGTAACAAAAATAATTTAAGCTATTATTTATATATTTTTGAAAGTTTATAGTAAACTCATGATATACCTATCATAGACTAGATTCAGGCTGCAACTTCCAGTTTTTAACTTCTACATCCACCACTGAACAAAACTCATTTGCTTCCATTGTGATCATGATCAATATTAACTTCCTAAAACTAAATATTTAGTAAACCACTGATTACAAGAAATAAGTCTTCAAAGAAGTGCCTAAAAATTAATTGTACGTATTTGCAATTTTTAAATCCGAAAATTAAACGTAAGAGTATTTTAGCATCCATTAATCCTCAACTGAATCAAACTAGATTCCCTCTTTTAACCTATGATACTCTAATTATTAACGCTTCTTCTTCGGACTGTTCTTAGAAATTATAGTATACATATCATTTTAGACTGGAACAACTGTATTAAGGAATTATTTTGTAGTAAGTATTCCACGAGCATCAGGCAGATATGTTAAAAATGAAATGAAAATTTTGAGTTTTACTTCCCACGATTATGCCAGCTAGCTAAAGGAGACGGTAGTGATGAGAAATGAATGAAATTAGTGTAATGAAGAAAGTGGGAGGAAACGGAAGAACCTGAGAAAACCCACTTACACGGTGTTTGTCCACCACAAACCTCACTTGACACGAGCTGGGATCGAACCAAGGACTCGTGCACCAGAGCTAAACGCTCTACCACTGAGCCACCGCGGCCCCAATTGAATATTAAAATTTATGATACAAGAAAACCTTATTTTTCATCTCGTGGGTAATACTAGTCGCCTAATGGATTGTCGTGCTTTCTGGATGACTTAGGCACGTATTGCGTGCCTGAGGTGAAATAGTCAACAAGATTCGGGATCCTCTACCTACCACATTTAAAAAAAAATCTCTAGATCACGTTTCACAAAAGGTAACTGAATCACTGAATCGTATTGGAAAGAGATTAAAAACACAAAATAAATCCCGCTGATTCATCTTGTTGGTAGGAAGAAGAAACGTCTGCTATACCACTTGCGAATGTGTGACAAGATTTGATCAACATGTTTCTCTATTCAAATAATTTACATTGCTCACCTTGAAATTTGAAAAGTTTTAATGTATTTACTTTTTTATGAAAAATAACAGTGATATTATGCCAATTACCTTTAATCCTCTCATGTTTATGAGATCCTCACAGCCTGCAGGCGTGAAAGACCCATTAATTTTGTTGTCAGTAGTAATTTATAAATGTGATGTTTGATAAGGTCATACAATACACTTAAAAGGAAAAAGTAATTCTCAAAGCTATCGATCAGAGTTAACATTTGTTGCTCATCTTCCTGAATGTTGTTAGATCAGATTTCAGGAAGCAGCTTTATAGTAATAACAGTGTCACGACAGAAATTTTTATTTTACTGGAGCTTGCTAAATTAGATTGCTGTCTTGTATTTGTCTCTCTTTCGTTGTTGGCTCTGCTCTCCATTTGTAACACAGTTTTAAGCTTTCGAATGTTTTTACACTGAGATAGATTATGAAAACTATGTTTATGGAATTTCCTGTTCGAACGGGGAATCAGAACACACTTCAAGGCCACCACACGATAAAATAGTTCTGGACTAGTATTTATTTGTTTACCTATATGTTTATAGCTTTCTTAAAAATGCTTTTTGACTAATATCCCGACTCTTACTGGAATTTTTCCTGCTAACCCATTCGTACCTCTCGTACTTAAAAATGAGCACTCAATTTCTTGTTCCACTGGGAAACGAACTGGAAATCATGTTCAAGAAAAGCATGTGGGTTAGCCAATTTATTGCGAAAGATCAGTGCAGGAAAATAAATTATAAAGTAAAAAGTAATGGTTATTCATAATAGAGAAACGTATCCATAACTTAAAGCAGGCGTTTTTAAAGCAAATGGGCGATCGTAGGAAGTAGGCATTAGTAGTAATTTATTAATTCACATTGCATATTATCACAAAACGATATATTTATTTTATTATCAGATTTTATTGTTAATTTAATGTTAGAATGTATTATGTTTCGAACGTTAAGTTCTCAAGATAGGCCTGATACCCAATTATAAATAAATCACTGCAATAATGATGGAACAGGCCACGAGTCACTAGGATCATCAATTCTGTCCGGGTGTGGGTGTCACTTCTCATACCCGGTGACTTGGAGACCAATTGAGCCGGGCAGTTTGGAAACCCAGTCAGACTCATAAGTTGCTAAAAATACGAGCTCCGTAGCACTACGGAAGAATATCATAGAGAATAACGATGCTCATTACTTCAGTGCAAATATTCTTTTGTTTGATTCTCGGTGTAACATTCCTTAGCGAGGTACCAGAACTTGAACATTTAAAACATAATTTCATATTTATTTATCTTCCCATACTAAAAAGAAAAGCAAATATAATACAGGGATTTTTGAACATAGACTATACAAAAACAATTAAGAAAAACACTGTTTGTGATCAGCTGCATGCTTCATATCCTAAACGACAAGTTTTACAGTTTCGCTTTATTAAACTTTGACGATCCCTCATAAGAAAAACATGTAACTTATCTTTTCTGTAAATTTCACGTGTTAATACTCTGTTAAATATTAGTATAGTTATCTTTCAGTGCAATACTTTGATACACAAGGATACACATATACGGAAAATAAAATTAAAAGGAAAAAGAGAGAGATAGAAAGAAGAGAATCGGTAATAATCCATTATTATCTCTACTGGAGAAATTATATAGTTAAAACAAAATGATACCGTGAAAGAAACAAGAACTTGTCGTTCTGGGGCTAGCAAAATATTGACAACAAAAACTATCGGATTTATGTTGCATTTTTATTTTTAGAAAAAAAAAGATTATATACCGGTAACATGATATTTGTTTTTTTCATTCTGCTGCTTCCTGGTGAACTCGTTAGCAGCTGTTTCGAAATATACAATAGGGTCATCTATGGTGTTTCGCTATTAAGAAGAATGAGACAATTTGGGTGTTTTGAGTATTTCGTGAAACTGACGACCTTAAGTAGATCTACCGTCGCAGGAGGAAGGGAGAAAAATATTAGGAACATGTTTGTAGCCATGTCGAAGTAACAACATTTAAAACGTAGCGTGCGAATCAGAAACCAATAATGATATTTATTACATATAATGGTTTTGTACTGTATAAATAATTCGAATATATTATTATTATTATTATTATTATTATTATTATTATTATTATTATTATTATTATTATTATTATTATTATTATTAGAGAATTGAAGACAAAAAGACCACGTGCACATTTAGAATTCATATCATTTGGAAATAACGGTCTTTCGAAATATTAGATTTCAGCTTATTTTTCTGAAACTAGATAACTAGCGGAAATATGGGAATTTAACAGTATTCTCTTTTCTGTCCTTCTGTTGTTTCAAGCTCAGTAGGGAAAAGTTCATAAATGCCGCATCTGCTAGTTTTTTATAGAATGATTAACAAAGCGATTGATTATGAAAAAGTTGATTAAACGAAAATGTGGGAAAAACAGGAGAACCTCGATCAAATCTATGGACATGATGTTGTCCGCCACAAAGTTACATAGCCTGAGATCGAATCAGAAACCTCTCACACCAGAGGTGAGCGCTCCACCACTGAGTCACCATATTCGCTTGATCATTTGAGTATGGCTTAACATTATTTTTCGGCTTACGTCAACTGTATTTTATGTTCTTTTTTCTAACTTTGTGTAACTTTATTACAACTCTGTGTCAGGCCTACCTAGTCATATAATTGAGATGCTCGGGGGAACACAGTAATAAGCGCCCTCCAGGAAAAATTGAGTTATTAGGTGAAATGGGATGAGATCGGTCCACAGAACAGTATGTAGGAGTTCGAAAATGTACCCACAACTGACAGGGAGATCTTATTTGGTGTGTGTCATTGCATTGAATTGGATCAGAATGATGATCTTTCTCTTCTATTTTATTCGAAAGTTAGAAAAATGTCACTTAGAATTGTATTTTCCCGAGCTGCTTAATTATACTTAAACTAGTTTGATACGTAGTTTTAAAGTATATTATTACTTTAATAAATACAATTTTTGTGTCGTCTATTCCCACTATTACCAACGTAATTTCAGATTAGGCGCAACTTGAAAGGCGAATCTTGAACTTTAGTCCAGTCATTTTAGGTGAAAACATCAAACTAATTGTAAAAGAAATAAACTAAGGTTTCTTAGATTTGGAATAATATCCCCAACAACATATCAAAAGTCTACAGAAATCCGAGCATGGGAAAGCAGCCATATTGGCCACCATATTGAATTTTCTCTCAAAATCTAGAAATTTCCTATTTTCTTTCAATTTACGTGAAATATACATCAAATGGATAACTTTGTAAACCAGGAATCATCCGATCGTGTTTCTATTCATATTCCATTTATTACAAAATTATAATAATAGGCCCATAGGTAGTAACGTTATGAATATTATAAGGATACATTATCAGTGTTTGTAAAAGATGGTTAAACTTGTACAGTCTCGTTTAAATTACTAGATACTCTTTAAAAATACTAACAAAACACAAGTAACTAACACACAAGATAATGTTGTCATTTCCATCATTATCACTCTCCATCAGAAACACCATCGTTATATACCGTACACTACCTTCTGTATTGGAGTTGAAACACAGTATACCATGACATTCACTGCAAACTGATGAACATTCCAAACCATACTTTCTGCATGAGCACCTTGAAGTATTGCAATCTGTCTTGCATTTACATCTTATGATATCGAGCAGAGCTGGTGGTGCTGGTGGAATATCAGTGAGTACTGGAAGGAGTTGCCCACCCTGTAACTGCCAACCCCAATCCTCAGGTAGAAGAGTTGTATTGCCTTTCCGATCCCGAACTTAGTAGTAGACCCGTAAGCTATGGAATTTAGCAGTAGGTGAAGTCGGTGGAAGTGACTGAGCTTGAACAGTTTGAACCATATTTTTAACAACCTTTGTACTGAAGCATCTGTATCTGAGTTCATCTAAGGTATCAGATGTATTTCCTCCAAACATGGCGCAAATAGCATGTTCCCCGACAGTAATTATGTCTTCTTTCAGACTGTTGAATTGTTGAATACTTCAGCATACTCCATAAATTATGTATGTCTCATGATATTCGTTAGACCTTTGTCAATCCCAAACAACTGTGACGTGGTGTCACATCCCAAAATCGCATGAATAAAAAGCAAGCCACTGCAGACATTTAATCCTAATGACGACTTTGTAGATTGAATGTTCCATTCTCGGATATTGGTTGCACCACGCTTTGGTTCTGGTCTGAAGGAGGCTCTTTTACTATCCATTTTAACATAGAAACACAGGAGTATCAGGACATCAGTGTCGTCTGCAATGACAACATCATCATTTTGTTCAGACGCATGAACTGCTGTCTGGGCGATCAGAAGGTCTGCATCTCCTCGTGCATGTATTATCTGACATCCAATACTTTCAAAGCTTTCACTAAGAATAATTAAAAAACGCTGCTTATTCATTTTGTTTGATAGAAGTAGATCTTTCTTCATTGTCAATTTCATGTCCATAGAAAATAAAACGTTAGGGGAACTTTTACCTTCGCTCCTCCTAATATGAGTTACGTCCTTAATGGAAGGACCATCCAAATATCCATCAAATACAATCACAACCGATTTACCATACCTTTCCAGAACGTAGTTTGTATAGCTATTACAGATGTCTGAGAACAGCATACCAACTGACCATGATAATCGATGTAGTAAACCATCTCCATCGAGTATATATAGGGGTTGTGAAAGTGGTGTTTCTGCTGCTGACATTTGACATTTCTCCACATTGGCCCTAATGGATACAATGGCATTGGCCAGAACCGATTTATTTGCTTTCCGTGGAAGAACTGAATCGGCAAACAAAGATGCTGGATAGCTGCAGAGTTCATATTTGAACATGCTTCTCTTATCTATGTCCTGTGTTTCAGAAACAAAAGCAAGTCTTTGGGATAGCAATTGTGAGTCAATATTGACATTTTGACTTACTTTAACATTCTTCGATCCCATGGTAACAGCCTGTAAATTTCGTTTGAATGAATAGTTCCAAATGTTCTGACCCTGCATGGACTAGACAATTAGATTACCAACTTCTTTTGCTTTGTCAACGTTGATATTACTATGAGCAATCACTCCTGATGCCAAACTACGCAAAGGTTCATCAGGAATGAATGGGCAGCAAAGTATGGTAGCATATCCTTTAGAGGTAACAAATGTAGATTCCAGTCGCCGGTGCGCTCTGCCCGAAGGAAATTCTTTAAAATGTCGACCATTTTCATGTACTGTACCCATAATCTACCGGTTCTGCTGTCCATCTTGTACTTGTCCTTGATACTTTCTAATTTACTATTTATATCTAGTAATAAGGTACTTGACCCATCTTCCAAATATTGATCTTCACCATCATCAGACATTACTTTATTATCAAATAAAACACAGTTCTGACCAGAGCAGAAAAAAATATATTAAAAACTATACTTACAATGTGTTACACATTGTAAGTATAGTTTTTCATATATTTCATTCTGCTCTGGTCAGAACTGTGTTTTATTTGTTACTCTACTTATCCAGAGCCATGGGGTTTGTTCATTACTTTATTATATATTTCTCCAACACTAACAATAAGACCATTCATCTCATCCCTTGCAGATTGAGTATCATCTTCTACTGGCAGCTCCCGATTTGTGTCATTCTGTTCCTGACTGGTAGGAGTTATCCATTGATTTGGCAAAGGTATTTTCAAAGCCTCTGATATTGATAATATGTTCAAAGTAGCATCTACTAGCATGTGTCCTCTTCTTGCTCTTGATACAGCCTTCCCACTGAGCATACTAACATATATCAGCTCCAAAATTTCTTTTAAACCAGATTTTATCATTAGGTGACCTATACATCCCAGAAAGCTCATCTCAGTATGTAAACCTCCAAGTAGAAGGATTACTTCTTTCAACTTACTTCCTTCGGCTTCATTTTCAAAAATGTTTAAAGCCTTCCACCACAACAGTTGATCGAATGTTATGATTGGTGTGCAACTGTTATTTGCTTGGTCATTCAGAAAGAAAAGAGTAGAATATATACACGACATATTTGATGATTCTAGATCAATAATAGGCAAGAATACAATAGATGACTTTCCTGGGTGCTGGTGACCTTTATGAATCATGTGCATAAAACCAGAACAGCCTGGTCTTGGATATGCTGCAAATGGTGATAGTTTCCAAAGGATATCAGTCTGTAGTTTCATAGGCTCTTCTAAAGACTCTTTGAACTTGAGCTCTGCAAGTGATTTGGGTGTCTGGTACTGTATAAGTTTTATTCTTCCTGCAGTAAAAGGTCGTGTGTTGTGATTACCTTCTTGGGAACTGTTCTACTTACTATCTTTCCAGGAGTTACTACTGCTACGGAGCCCATGCCATGGAAGGTGCCATGACCATCTAGTGTGTTAATGTTGTGGTCTATGTTGTCTGCAACATACTGAACAAACTAATGCGAACCAATCAATGTATCAAGGTTTGAAGTTGTTGCTGCACTCCTCTCATATTTCTGTACTTCGCTATAGGAAGAGCAGAAACGATGCTGGTGTAAAGAATCTATTAAAACCCTTGAACCAAAATGGTGCATTTGGACCTGCGCTACAAAGAATATTGGTTTTATTGCTTGTATTATTGCTTGTAGAAGCCGACTTTTTATCATTTTTTCCTCCAATTACTGTTTTCATAAACACTTGAAGACTGTCAGGCAACATATTCATTGCTTTGTCTACAGAAGCCATATCTTCAGTCAGTGGATAATGATCATTAGATGTTTCACACGATTTCACATCGTTTCTAATTAATTTTGCAGCTGTTTCAATTATACTATGTTTTTCTTCCTCTTCATTCTCACCTTTTGGAGTATTATAGTATTGCTGAAGAATTGAAGCAGCACTTGCTCGAAGTGTTACAACATTTACTCGTCCTTTCATATTTGTAAATATTACATTATCCCCAAATAATTTTTAACTTGCTGTTTCATATACTGTTCAGAATATGCGTGATATTCGGAACCAGAAGATTCCAGATTTGCTTTCATTTTTGCACTAAGTCGCATACGGTCATTTGGTCTTCATTATTATTTTTGAGGTCTTGCATGACAGCAAGAAAACTTTTCGTTCTTTCATCCTCCTGGGGTCGGCCTTTCAGTTGCAGCTTATCATTTGTTGCTTCACTCCTTGGCACATACCTCGTTGGAATTACTTTTTCATTTCTGAAGTTTACGTTACATTGATTGCGGTAAACTGCATCTACGGCTGGAAGATCCTTAGCAAACAGAGTCTTGCAGACACTTTTTTACTCCATTCATCGTCCCTACTGTTCCATACATTCATTATGGTAGCATGCAATGCATGAGTTCGAACTGAGGAAACATCATATCCTCTATTTCTACTATCGAATTTGGCTTCCTGCCCACAAAACAGACAATGCTTATTGAATTGAAACTTCCCCACTTGTGATCGAAGCATAGGTTCATTACTAGTACTAACAAATGGTTTTCTTCTTTTCAAAGCCTTAATGTTCTTTGGATTACACCATGTTTTCCTACATTCCACATGAACGGATTGTCCTTCTTGAGTTCGTACATCACTTCCTCTTGATTCACTTGCTTTGTTTATTCCTTCACTTCCTTTGCTTCGTAATGTCACGTTTTGTTCATCCGATAAATTCTTGTCACAAAGGCCACACTTCACATCTAGGTTTTTATCCATGATAATTACACCAGCTTATAAAAAACAACACGTGAAAAGAATCGTTAACAATATTAATGAAAAGAAACTGAATGGAATTATGATGAAGGAGAAGAATTTAACAAATAGATCAAAAGCCTTTCTCAAGTTTATTATTGGTAAAGATTTTTTAAAAGTGGTTTAAAATAAGTTCGTATATCACTTCCACACTGTTTTTGAGTTCGTATATCACTTCCTCTTCATTCACTTGCTCTGTTGATTCACTCACTTTCTTTACTCGACACGTCAGTATTGGCTCCTCAGATAACTTTTTGTCACAAAGGCACATTTCGCAATTACATGCTCATCCACGATAATTAAACAACTCAAAATAATCAACATCTGATACAAAACGAAAACGAATAAATTTTAAAAGCATTAAGAAATAAAAAGAAACTGCATGGTATTATAATCATGAAAAAGACCTCAACAAACATATCGAATGCCTTTTTGAAGCTTGTTACTGATTAAAATGTTTGTAAATGGCTTAACACTAGAATGACCGGATGGGTCAAAATGCTATTGGCCTTAACAAATTCATAAAATATTATTCACTTAGTATTTCAAGTACGTTTACAGTAGAATATTAAAATATGGTGATGGGTCATTTTGACCCATCCGGTCCTTCTAGTGTTAAAATAACGTTCATAGTTCCAAAAACTTTCTTTTCGATACAGATTTTAAGTTAATTGAAGGAATAATTGCATTTTATTGATTTTAAGAGTAAATCCAAGATGGCGGCCAATATGGCAGCTTTCCCATGCTCGGATTTCTGTAGATTGTTGATATGTTGTTGGGGATATTATTCCAAGTCTAAAAAACCTTACATTAATTCTTTTACAATTAGTTTGATGTTAAGCCCTTTTTTCACCTAAATTGACTGGACTACTTAAGATTCGTATTTATTTATTTACGAGGTGTGGCAATTAAATAACTAGACTGGTGTCATAAATGTGATGTACTGCAAAGAAAGTTAAAATTGACTGTTATCCTCTTCAATATACTCTCCTTGCCTATGTATACACCGCTGCATACGTGCCTTCTATTGTTCAAAGCAATGCTGTAGGTCATCAGATGTCATCCTGTTACCATGTATTTAAGGCCCACCCATTTCGGGATATTAAGATAAATATTTGGCATTAAAGCAAATAATTTTCGATAGGTTTTTTTCTTTGATTCGAATACCATCTTGGCGGCATCTATTTTTTGTCTTCCTCTTCTTTATAGGATTCTCTCTTTTTTCTTCTATTTTTTCTTCAATCTTATCTCTTTAAAGCTTTTTGTTATCTTCCCGTGTTTTTGAAGTTTCATGTAATTAATTAGCTGTAATGTGCTAGTTTTGCAAATAATGTGCTCAATTAGCTTTTGAATTTCGAGATATTACCTAGAGATTCAGATTCTTCGTATGATATACTGAGAGTGATAATTTGTACGGTTACTCGTCTCCATAATGTACTGAGGAACATTCATTACCATAGCCAGTTGATTTCCTCCCCCCCCCCCTTTTGATCGGTAGTGACTGTGAACGGGTTGTCTGCCGAATTTATTTCTCATGCCTCTTTTCCTTTGAGATTACAATCTCCGTAATAAATTATATTCTTTTAGTAAGATATATTGCTAGTTTCAGGGTATAATATTTCGGGTCCTGCTAATAGCTGTATTCATGACTTTTAATTTTATAAATATAAACAACTCAGAGGTGAAAATTTATCAATTGTGCTTTGTGGACTCACAAATAGTCGAACGTTTCATTGAATTTTACTATCCTATCGTGTCATGGCGATTTTGTTCTCTAACCTGCGGCATCTGACTCAACATTATCAGAAATTTTGTTTAACAATAGATATTAGTTGCCTATGTGCTACCCCTCAATCTAAGAGTCTTAAGTTTATAAAGGATAGACAAACACCGTGTGCGTGGGTTTTCTCGGGGTTCTCCCGTTTCCTCCCACTTCCTTCATTCCACCATTTCATTCATTTTTCATAATCACCGTCTCCTTTAGCCTAACCGGTATAACCGTGGGACGTAAAACTCAAAGATTTCATTTAATTTCATTTTCAAATTTATAAAGGTTGACGAATACATAGATATGTTCTTGTACGGTTGCTCATTTCCTTTTATCGAGTTTTTCTCTTCTATTTGATGTAAATAAACAATTTTGAAATATTATATAAACTGGGCAGGTAGCGAAGAACTGTTTAATATGATTGAATTGATAAATGTAGGGATTACTACGATAAATTACAATTTAATGTTATAATATATCGTTTCAATGTGAGCGAAGGGTTTCGTTGTTTTCCTCCAGTTAGCTTGGACCCAACTATTGCGTATTGTTGCCATAGTTCTGTAATGTTGATAAATGTGAACAAGAATGTTTAGAGTATACCGCCAAAATAAATAAGTGTTGTTCTTTTATTATTTTATGATATTACAGTTACATGTTACAACGACTCACCAAAGGTAGTCGTTAACCCTGGTTCAGTTAATATAGGTATAACGCTAGTGGCAATAATCATTTACACCTTAAAATATCTTCTGTAGTTATATTCACTAGTATGCTCACCTTTTCTACTGAAATTACAAGTCCATGATAAATATTAAATAATTTATTCTTTGATTTCCTTTTAATGTATATTCGCACAAACTGTCTTGCAATCAAACATGTCGACTGAGTATCTATAAACAACTACATAGCAACCAACTAGACAATAATGTATATTTCTTATATTAGAACATTCTTCTTTTATTATTTTTAATTAACATTATAATAGGTATAGTGCTTGTGTAAAAGCACTTTCTGCCCGAGATATATGTAATTATGAACCGATACAAAGTATCTCGTTATATAAAATGTCGCCCGATAAAGGGACTAAATATAAAAGTTACATGCGAGCTTGACTTTTATATTTAAGAACCACTGGTCCGTTTATAATAACACAAGAATAGTGCTGTTCTTTACATTTTGATCGCCCCTCATATATCACTTTGTTCAATTACTTTATATAAATACATTTATACTAAAACATTCATTCCATTATCATTTATCTTTAACAACAAAGTTTCAATACAAATCAATATAATATAAATAACCTTTGTGTTTAATCAATTATGAATCGAATTATAATTCTTCACATTAACAAGACAGAATTAAAATCATTTGGAAATTATCATTTGTTAATTGAGAATTAAAGAAAGTTAAATTAAGTAAAAATCAAAAATTAAATGTAACCTATGCTTGGACGAGCAAAAAAGAAGAAAATAAATTTATTTTTACACAAACAGAAGTCCCTTTTTTCCCTTAGTCTCCTTCATTCTTATTTATTTGAGCAAGAATGTCAGGTGCAACTAACTTTTTTACTAGACGCATCCATTTTTCTCTTGTATACTGGGTAGGTCTCCAAACCTTCAACTCATCTATATTACGAAGTCCAATTGACGTACCCGTTTTAGCGTTCAACAATTCAAAAACTTTAGGGTTTATTTCCTTGAAACATAAATAAGGACCTGAGAAAATGTCACAAAATTTATAAATCTTCTTTAACAACGCATTACTTTGTGGGTGTTGTTCAACGAAAACTAAGTCATTGCTCTTGATTCGATATTTTCCTTCTTGTAAAGACTCTAATTGAGAATTACGCTTCAAAAATTTGTTGTGTCTTCGAACTTTGATCATATTCACTAAATTCGAAGAATCTACGATTGCCGAATCTTCCAACTTGACATTAAAATGTTGTTCCACAGGGAAAATCAAATCAGAACCGTTATGTACATTAGCAGGAGACACGCCCAATGTGTCTGATATCGAATGATTCAAAAGGTACGTGATTTGATTAACATGCTTAATCCATTCGGCATGTTTATCTTTACAAAAGTGTCGAAACAACATATCAAAATTACGATGCACATTTTCTACAACAGAGCTACTAGGATGGTACGGAGTTACAAAATGAATTTTAATGTTAGCCTTGTTCATTGCTCTAATAAACACATCACTTTTGAACTGTGAACCATTATCACATAATATGTGTTCGATAGGACCACAATGTGGAATGTATACGTTCAAAATTTTATTTATGATGGCAGCGGAAGTTGCTCTACGCAGAGGGTAAGCTACTACATAGCGCGAAAAAATATCCATAGTAGTAAGTAAATAAGTTTCTCCTGTAGCTGCTCGTGGTAACGGTCCATATAGATCGATAGATAAGAACGAATGTGGTCTCTCTGGAGTTATTGATAGCATAGGTTTTTGTACAGCCTGGTAGTTATGTTTTATTCGCATACATTCAATACAGTCCTTGATATGATTCTTGATTTGAGCTCTCATTCCTCTCCAATAAAGATTTATTAATCAAGGCACATACTTTTACATAACCAAAATGACCGAAATCGTCACGATAGGCTTTTAATATGCGGGTCGTCAACGTAGGCGGAATGCAAATTTTGTTTCTAGACTTGAATTTAAAATCTTTAATAAGTAGAATTCCGTTGAATAATTTAAATCTGGAATTCCATTGTTTGGGGCAATTACACTCCGCATTGCAATAAGACAAATGTTTCATGATTTGGTTGTACTCATGATGATTCAGTTGATGTTCTCTTAGATCTTCCATTGAAATGGTGGCTATTTCCTCCTGTAAGACCTTAAATTCGTTGATGGACAAGATATGTTGTTCTTCTCCAGGAAACAGACGTGATAAAGTATCTACGGATCCATTATCTACTCCTTTAATGTGTTGTACTTCAAAGTCATAAGACTGAAGCTCCAACGACCAACGAAGTAATCTGTTATTATATCCCTGTATACTGTTAAGGTATCGTAATGAATTATGATCGGTAAGTACTATGAAATGGCATCCACTGAGATATGGAGCAAATTTTTGTACTGCAAAACGTACTGCCAATAATTCGATTTCTGTAGTGGTGTATCCTTTCTCAGCTTTCTTTAAAGTACGGCTAGCGCAATGGATAACGGCCGGTTCCTTGATGGTGGGATTTGGTTGCCAGAGTACCGCAGAGATTCCAAGTTGAGAACCGTCACACTGGACATAGAAAGGAACATCATATCGAGGGTGATTCAAATGGATGTTTCGCTTTACGCTCTCCTTCAACTTATTAAAACTATGTTCTTGAATTGGACCCCATTGCCATGGTACTCCCTTCTTTATAATCATAAATAAAGGTTGGGCTATCTCAGCAAATCGTGGGATGGCTTTGCGAAACCAATTGAAGAGCCCTAATACTTGCCGTGTCTGTTTCACATTCAACGGTGCAGGCAAATCCTCTATTGCTTGTACTTTAGATTGACTGAACTGTAAACCAGATGCATCAATTTGGTAGCCAAGGAATTCTATTGAATTTTGTAGAAATTTGGATTTCTGTATGTTGATAGTAAGACCCGAACTTTCCAATCTATCTAAAACTATATCTAAGTATTTTAAGTACTCATGCGGATTTTTTCCCATTATCAAAATGTCGTCAGCGTAGGTAATCACGTTGCTGCGTAAGTCTTGACCTAAGACTTTATTTAAGCAGGAAGCTAACGCCGCACTACCATTGATAAGCCCAAAGACTACACGGTTGTACTCATACAAATGACCTTCAAAACTGAATGCTGTGTAAGGTTTCGAATCTTCATGTAATTCGACCTGATTATAAGCCAGTACTAAATCTAAATTTCCGAATACTGCATTCCCCTGTAGAGAGGCTAATATTTCTTCCACTGGAGGATACCTCACTTGTTCCAAGTCAATATGACAATTCGTACGTCTCAAATCCAAAACTACACGTAGAGAACCATTTTTCTTAGGAACTACATGTAACGGGTTAAGGTGAATGCTTCGTGAAGGCCTAATGATCCCATCTCTTAACATGTCTGCAATTTGTTGACGTACATTTTCCCTGTATCGGTAAGGAATTATATATGGCTTAGTCACAATAGGTTTGTCTGTCTTAACCTTAAAAGAATAAACAAAATCCTTACAACATCCAGGACGTTGGGAGAAAACATTTTTATGTTTGTATAAGATATCCTTAAAATGAGTTTTTACTGTATCATCTATAAAATCGAGGCTACTTTCAAGTGTTTTAACACACTCAGAAAACAATACATCATCTTTTGAATCCATCAGATTTTGTGTGACTTGCGTTAGTTGATCATTTAATTTATCACTTTCTGAACTTATAGAAACATTATTCAATACATTAGGAACACTATTATATTGACAAGCAATATCATCAGATTTAGGAAGAAGTTTCTGAACGATTTCTTGAGGTATGCCGGGTATAGTTAACGTTTGATTTCTGAAATCGAGCATGACACGTAATTGAGACAATAAATCTAAACCAATGATTAGTTTTTCATTCAGTTCTTTTATCACTAGAATAGGAATAGATATTTCAAAATTTTGAATAGCTATTGTAACACGAGTAATTCCGGCTACTCTCTTTTTGTGTTTACCAGTAAAATCTACTATAATGAGATTCTCAGCTTTTTGTAATTTAGAATTCGAATAATCACTAGTAATTGCTTTCCATGACGAATATGATAGTAAAGAGGCATTTGCGCCTGTATCCAATAAAGCTTCTGTGCTTAACCCATTTATTTTGACAGGTATTCTAGCAGTACTATATGACTTTAAAAATACAAAGTTTTCTTCAATACCAAAACCATCATTGACATTATCATCTTTGAACCAACAACGATTTACTACAGGCATAAATTGATACTGACATCTATTGACTGCTATTTCCGCATCATCATTTACAAATACATCATTTAAAAGGTCGTTTTCATCATTGACATTAACACATAAATTTGAAGATAAATGTTCATAAGAATCAATACATAAATTTGACGATGAATATTCGTAAGAATCTATAGCTGATATGGGTTTAACCCCTACCACATCAGCTGCAGTTAGTTTAAATTCATACTCGTATATGGTTCCAATAAAGTACATTGTACCGCACAATCATGATTATGTCCCGCATTATTATTCTGTACAGGAATTGTGTCATTATTTTGATTTTGATACGAAGTGCCATCTCTTGAACTACGGTTACGTCTATCAATGTAGTTTACAGTATTTCTAGAATTTCGCCATGTATTTCGTCTGTTTTTGAATCTACTTTGGTTAAATGGTCTGACATAATTATTGTCACGATTAGTTAGGTTAGGTGGGTTCCCATCATATCTTTGCCTATTCTGATTGTTCTGATTGTTTAAATTTACTCGATTTAGGTTATGTTCCGTATCGTCTACATTACGGATATTTAGATTCCGGACAGGTACAAGGTGATCTGAATTGTTTTTACTTTTGCCTACTCCCGCTTGATGATTCTGTGCCTGGTATTGAGTTTCATAACATTGAACAAGCATTAATAGATGATTAAAACTCATGCATTGCGTAGAAAACAGGATTTGTTGTAATTTAAACGGTAGTAGATTTCGTATAGATGCAATCACTCTAGATTCAGATTGCAGTGGATTTACGACTTTTAATTCATTATACGTATTCACAACAAAATCAACAACAGATTTGTGCAAGCGAGGATTAAAAGGTTGGTTTCTAATCGTAGCATCTCTGTTTGCAAGTAAAAAGTCATTCTCGTAATTTGCGACCAACGCTGCTTTGAATTCCTCATATGTATTGACGTGTTCCCGTACTGCTTTAAACCATAAAGAACACGGTGGAAGTAATAAATGAGGGATTAGTTTCATATATTGAGATTTGTCTATACACATTATACTACATTCATCCTGGAATTTTTCTAGGAAAGAAGTAGCATTTTCATTACATCTACCACTAAATTTACTCATAGCACGTATTTCGCTCATTTTTACACTTAACTTTACATTTCTTTCACCATTTCGTGTTCGTGTTGAGTGAAAACTTCTACCTACTGCGTTATGCGTGGTTCCACCATCTCTTTTCCGCCCATCTGTATTCCTTGGTTGAATTCTTTCCAAAATAATGTCCTCATCGGATGGATTACTTGAGGAAGAGATAACGCAAGGTTCACGTCGATCTGCTGCGGGTGAATGCGAGGGCATCTCTTGTGAATGAGAGAACTCCAAACGATCATTAACCATGTTGTTGTTGTATGCGTTGTCTTTAATCTGTAACGTCCTAATTTCCTCCTGTAAGGTAGATATCAATTGTGTATTTGCACGTATTTGGTTAGAATTATCTGTCACCTGAATCTTTTGCTGACGAACAGAAGATTCGATTACTTCAAAATCTTTTTTTACAATATTAAATTCTTGGATTACATGATTGTAATTATCCTTGCAATCTTCAGCTAATCTTTTTAGCTTCTCGTCGAATTGTAACGTGATGTCTGTCACAGCTTGTATTACAGATTGTTTCGCTTCTTCTGACTTTTGATCTATTTGTTCTAATCGTCTACCCAATTCTTCATGCTGTGTTTCTAATCGTCCATTCAATTCTACATACTGTTTACTCAATTCTACATACTGTTTACTCAATTCTTCAGATTTTTGCTGTACCGTCTGTTTTACTTCTTCGGACATCTGGGCAAAATTTTGTTTCATGACTTCTAAATCATCCTTTCGGCTTTGTTCCAGTCGTTGTTCCTGTCGCTGCAATGCTATTAAAATTCTATCCTCTAGGGTCAACATTCCGGGTGCAATAGGAGCTATATTCTGCTCGTTATTAACACTGTCAACAGTTTCATTCTCTACTGTCTCACCAATCATGATTTTTCTTGTGATTACTCTGCCACTTCTAAGAACGGTTGAGTTCGTATTCATGAACCTTCTTACTGAGGTAAATTCACCCTTACTTTAGACTTCGGGATATGAATTTACAAGAATCCCGGGTGAGGTAAACCAAAAATTTTACAACGACTCACCAAAGGTAGTCGTTAACCCTGGTTCAGTTAATATAGGTATAACGCTAGTGGCAATAATCATTTACACCTTAAAATATCTTCTGTAGTTATATTCACTAGTATGCTCACCTTTTCTACTGAAATTACAAGTCCATGATAAATATTAAATAATTTATTCTTTGATTTCCTTTTAATGTATATTCGCACAAACTGTCTTGCAATCAAACATGTCGACTGAGTATCTATAAACAACTACATAGCAACCAACTAGACAATAATGTATATTTCTTATATTAGAACATTCTTCTTTTATTATTTTTAATTAACATTATAATAGGTATAGTGCTTGTGTAAAAGCACTTTCTGCCCGAGATATATGTAATTATGAACCGATACAAAGTATCTCGTTATAATGTGTCTAACCCTTCTGTACTAACATACATTAACTGCATGTTTGAGTGCCAAGTTAAAAATGGATATTATTGTAACGAGCATTTCGAATTCCATCTAGCTCCATGCTAAACCTATTCATTATAAATGACGATCGATAAACCAGTTCGATCAGATAGACTCTCAGGTAGAACTTAAGAAAGGCCCACAATCACCAATAACATGAGCATGACAACATAGATTCCAGTTAGGCCTACACTCTAAATTTCGCGGCAACACTAATCCATTTTATAGGATGTCTTTACTGCCAAAACAGATCTCGTTGTATTCTTGAAGACATTAAACGAAGATAAGTCAAGCCCATTAAACCAATATGGGTATGTTGACAGTAAAATACTTGAGATTAATCGAACTCCTGGTGTGATAGCAACAGTATTTCATGTTACGCTCCCCCCCCCCTCATTACGAAATCCTGGCTACGTGCCTGTGTACATTATAATGTAAAACCTGAATTCCTCTAAGCTATTTAATACATCTCCTTTGTGGTCACGTAATTTGCACGATATTATTGTTCTCCATGTGTGCACTATTGGTGAATAGTGATACAGTAGTGAACACACTTAATAATGCAGTTGAAATTTTTTCAAAAATCTACCTGAGGCACGACTATTACAAATGTTTTTTTTTCCTACAGAATAATATCTCATCGAATAACTGTTTTTTATCTTCAGAAATTATATGGAATTATTGTTAAAGCTTTACTTACATACGTCTCAGTGTTCATATCGACAAATTGTTTTCGTTTGACTCAGCTATTCTTCGAGAATAGACTAAATAATGAATTAACTTGGAAAGGTAGAATCTCGAAACAGGAAGATAATGATTTGTGTTCCCAGTGTGTGGCCATTTTTGCTATATGGCTAGTAAAAAAACGAATTGAATTAGATACTAGCAAACAACGTGTACATGAACGTAAAGCAATGCGTGATTCTATACCACGATACACTGTCTACTAAATGACAGAAGGCCCTGGATGCAGGTCAATCAATTTTGCTGTGGTCTTTGTACAAAGCGGAACGTACGTACGTGCTTCATCGGCAAAATGATGAGTTTTAAAGTGGTACAGTGTGCTAATGTGAAGTTTCTGTGCAAGCTGGAAAAACGCGCAACAGAAACGTACGATATGTTAAAATCAGTGTACGGAGATTATTGCTTATCATGCACAGAAGTGCTTGAGTGCTTTAAACGTTTTAAAGAGGGACAGGAAATGATCACAGACGACCCGCTTCCAGGGCGACCTTGCACGTCGAGAACAGAAACTAACATTCAAAAAGTGAGTGATGTGATTCGGAAAGATCGTCGACTAAGCATTAGAGCTGTTGCTGACATCACAGTAATAGACAAAGAAAGTGTTTGTCAAATTTTACATGAGAATTTGAACATGAGTAAAGTGTGTTCAAAATTGGTTCCAACAAACCTGACATTGGAATAGAAGGAAGCTCGAGTGAACATTTGTACTGACATTTTGACAAACATTGAAAAGGATCCTACACTCTCAGACAAAGTGATTAAGTGTGATGAATCGTGTTTTTTCAAGTACGATCATGAAACAAAGCACCAATCAATGCATTGGAAGAGCCCGAGTTCTCCACGCCAGAAGAAAGCTCGAATGAGCAAGTCGAAATTCAAAACCATGATGGTTGTTTTTTTTTTTTTTTTCGACATCCGTGGGATCGTGTACTTTCATTGGGTACCCTAGGTCAATCTGGAAAAACCAATATTATTATCTGTATGTTCTGACAATCCTTCGTGAGCGAGTAAGAAGACGACCTGATTTGTGGCAAACGAAGTTATGTATTTTGCACCAAGACAATTCTCCTGTCCATACGGCCCTATCAATTAAGATTTTTTTTTCTAAACATGGCATTCCAATGTAAGATCAGCCGCCATATTTGCCGGATCTTGTTCCGTGTGACTTGTTTTTATTCCCCACTGTGAAGTCAGCCCTGAAAGAAACCAGATTTAAGACAGTAGAAGCTGTGAAAAGAAAAACGACGGATGTCATGAACACTGGCGTCTCTGGCATGTAAACTTTGGGGGGGGGGGCATCAAAGAAAGTGATTTAAATAGTAGTACCTAGCCCATTTTGTACTTCAAAATATTGGTCCCCCACGTCCCCCCCGCCAGAGACGCCTATGGTCATGAACATGATTTTAAAAAATGACTGGCAACACTGCTTCCAACAATGGAAGAATCGTATTGAACGATGTAAGGATCGTGCAGGGAAGTACTTTGAAGGTGATAGAGTTCCCATTGTGCAAACTGTCCAATAAAAGATTTTGTTGCATGTTCGTTTTGTTTTTCTACCCACACCTCGTATATGTACTATAGACACATGCAAATGTTGATTTCATAGAATCGTATTATTGAATAAATTCAATTTGTGAAGCATAGAAGCTAAAATTTGGTGAAAGTGAGGACACAATGTATCATATATATAAATTAACCAAATCGACGAGACAATTGGACTCGTTTTGATAGTTTCTCCTTTAAAAAACTAGACTATATAAATGTCCAAAATAATTTGTTTTGCAAACGTTTTACAAAATTCTGATGCGTCGTTCTGGAGAACGAAATGTGTCTAAATACTCAACGTGATTTGTTAAATTGAATATCTACCTATATGTCCCAATGTTTATCCAAACCTTGTAAATTTAACAATGTATCTAAGTCCTTGCTCTTTTTCTTCTCGGCGTTCTTTATTACATGTAATAAAAGTGTATAAAACTGTAGCTAGTTGAATTTTTCCTTCTGAAGCAGTAATTAACCTAGTTTATATTTATCTATTTTGTTCGATATGGTATGAATGTGTGAACGAGTGAATGATTATTTTAGTTGTTAGTAGAGAAACCTACGTTATTATGTAAAAATTGGTAATTACTGTAGTACATGTATACTTTTGAAAACGCATGACATAGGTCATGAAGGATATAAGCATTTCTATTTGTTCAACTATGGCTCTACGAAGCAAGCAGGAACAATTGAATAAAACTAGTGGTAGTAACCATGAAGTCTGAAAATCTTCGAGAACTTCTCGTTACAAATAAAGCAATGATTCAGTTGATTTTTTTCCTCGTAAGTTCAAAAATGATTAAACTGACGAGTAAGAATCATTCAAGTTAACGAATGAATACTCTTTAACTAGAAACAATGATTACAGTAATCAAACTCAACATATTTCACCGGATGGTCTGGGTGTGAAACTGAGCTGAATCTGAGTAACTACTACGATTCATGTATTTACTTGGATCCAGGTCAGAGTTGTACGGGTTAACATGTGTTTCACAGCAACAAGTTTAACCTTAATTCTCAGGAAATCTAACGGGAATACAGAGTACCTGTAACACTTATTTAGGTTCTTAACTATATTTCAACGATTATCCCGTACTCTTCTTCTTCTCTACACCCTCTTTTCCTCCCTCTTTTGTCTTCTTCCATATTTACCATAGACCGTCCAATATAATCTTACTGTATTACTTTTCTTTTGCCTTCTACTATTCTGAGACAACATATTTCCTCAATAAGATCGTTCTAACCCTCATTTTTTCTTCCTATCCCCTTCTTCCTCTCCTTCCTTTACATTCCCCTTAACTTTATATTCTTCTCTCTTCGTCTTTCACTATTCTAATAAAACTGAAAGACGTCATAACTGGGAGTTATCATCATTGTACGTGGTCAATTAATTTAGTTTCAAATAAATCGTCGGAAGTCCGGTATCAGATGACAATCAAAAGAATAGTATACAACTTTTAATTAGTTATGACATTCAATTGTTTACTTCGGTTTTAAAACGACAGTCACCATTCTCTCTCCTTTTATTAGTGTATATATAGTATAAATACAAACTTCAAATAGTGTATAGGTTATGTATTAATTGCAAAGAAGAAATATATTATTGTACGTAAAAAAATCTAAACAGACACGTGAAAAATACCATTTTTTTAACCGAAAAAGCTTGAGAAGCAAGCACTAACTGTAACACTGAAAAAGCTGAGACGGGTGAGCAAGGGCATACGCATTCTTCAACAGTACGCTGACCGTTATGTCGACAGGCAAACCGTTGTTCTCCTGCAAGCGTTTGGATGAAATATCATTACCCACATACCTTATAATCTGCACTTGAAACCCTGCGACTATACCACTTATTTTCTAAGTTGAAAGAACGTTTGACTGCAAAGCACTTTAGCAACGACGACGAAATGAAATACAGTACATTTATCGCTTCCTGAAATAAATGGCGGTGAGCTGGTATGACATGGGCATACAAAATATGCAACAGAGCCTGCAAAAATGAACCAACCGTAATGGCAATTATGTTTTAAAAAAAAGACAAATGTTCAACCAGTAGCGTAGCCAGGATGTGTGTTTGGGGGAGGGGGACAAGTGCTATTATAAGTACATATAGAAAAATTACAAACAAAAAATATATAAAAAAAATTACAAACCAAAGTACCAAAGTACATTGTCGGACCTTTTGGGGGGACCTCTGTCCCCTTCCCTACGCCACTGTGTACATACAACCTTTAACATAATCTATAGGTTACTGAAAATAAACGTTTCGTTGTGTTTCTGAAAAAGAAAAAAAACGAACTCCTTGCTTTTGAGACTACCCTCGTTTGTATTATTATTATTATTATTATTATTATTATTATTATTATTATTATTATTATTATTATTATTATTATTATTATTATTGAATAAACACAAGTATTTCGTGTTTGGTACTTTTGTTCCTTACTACTATTTGTGGCGAAAGTACAGTGAAATTACGCAGAATGAGACAAAAAATATCGAAAAAGTTACGAAGTTTTTGTTTAGTGTAAAGAATTCTTTTGTCCTAAATATTTGGATGTTAATGACAAACGTTCCTAGTTTTTGATTGGTGTGCCCAGTGGTGTATTTACGGGGGCTTCCGGGCTTAATCCCCCCCCCCCGAAATCTTACTTACTATAGTAAAGTATATGAAATATTTTGCAGAATTTTTACATTTTCAGGCAAAGTTAGCAAAAGCCCCCTCCGAAACAAAATCGTAAATACGCCACTGGGTGTGCCATAGTATTTTTCACTATAATATATGCTTGTGAAAGTAGATATGACTGCTATTTCGTTATGTTTCTATCCCTAATAACAAATCGGGTTGGACACATGCCTCTTTATGTGATCACTGAGTGTTGAAAGTAGCAAAAGCTTCGAGTCGTTAAAATATCGAAGATTTGAAGTAAAGACTCAAAACTTGAGCATGTTAACAGAGAAAAATATAATGCATACGAGAGCTGGTACAGCGAAGTAATTTGTACTTCATTTTGTTCATAAAATGGTAATACGAATGGTAATACGAATAATATTAATAGAGCTAGAAATTAACTAGCATTTTGTTAACAACTTTTATGGATTAATGTAATCAATCTTCTACCAAACTACTACCTGAAATTCCTTCGCCATCTACTTTGGAACCAAAGTGGAATTTAAGTGCATAATACTATTAGAGTTTTATTACATGTGTATAGGAAAGGAGGGCAAAGCGGATCACTTAACTTCAAGGGCCTCAAATGGCAACTAAAATTAAGACTAGGAAACCAAAGTTTTGAGGAAATATTTTATGATTATTAAACTTTCAAATAACAATACAATAATAACGAGAATTGCATATACATAAATGATATTGCTTAATTACTGAACTACTGCAATTTATTCACTTTGCCCCACCGGTAGGGCAAAGCGGATCATGATAGTGGGGCAAAGTGAATAAGCAAAAATTCATACATTAAAAGTCAGTGTTTAATACAAATATGCAAAATAGAAATTGTATAGAGGAACAATATATGTGTACACAGTCTAAGATCATAGAATGACACCTAAATGAACTGCTTTACATACCAGAAAATTAAAATGTTTAATATTTTGTGAGTATTAGCCTAACACATTTAAATATAGAATTAAGTCTAGACAAAGCTTGCATACACATGATCCCTAAATATGTTTAAAAAGCTCAAGTCCATAGAAGTTTTTTTTCTTATCAAGTAGGCATCTAGTATCTAGTTTCTTTCAATCTATAATAACCCTAATGAGTACAATCTACGTAGTAGCAAACATATTAAAAAAAACAATAATAAGGCTTAGGGCTGAAAATAATATCACATCACACGCTTGGTTTGCACAGATCACAAATGTAAATGTATTGTCCCTTATAATAATAGGTACAGTTTTCGTGAAACCATGACAGACAAATAGAACACTGAATCCAGTTTTCATTAAGTGGATCTGAATAATATTCATGACAGAACTTTCATTGGTAACTACCGTCTCCTTCTTTTGAATGTTTTTTCTTTGTAATTCCAGATGTAATTGGGAGAGCTATAGCCGCAGCAAAACATTTCTTCTTGCAGGAGAACCTTGAATGGTAAATTTCCTTCTTTTCTCTGGTACTTTCTTTACGGAAGTTGCACCAGTACTTGGTTCGGTAGACATAGTAGACTTGCTATACTTCTTCTCACTCTTCTGTTTTAAACATTCCTTGATAGGGATACTCGTTAGTTCCTCTGCACTTAGAGACCTCAAGCTTCCCCCTTCCCCGAACAAAATTTCACCGTACGCCACTGTAGTCATTAGTACTGAACATGTAGGGAACATTTTACGTAAATTGATTCGAGGCAAAAAGTAGAGAAACGAAGAAACAAACAAAGAACTGAAGTTAACTAAAATCATTTTAAAAGATGTAAAATCAAACTAATAGTTTCTTAACAGTGGTATAGAATTACATAGTTTAATATAGGATAAGTTGCGTTAATAGCCGCTGCGATTATTTAACTGAACTCCTATCCTAAGCTAACTTACTACTACAACAACTACTGATGTTACTCTACTACAACTACCACCACTACCACTATTACTACTGCTATGTTTTTGTACGGCGAGTGTTAACGGAACAAATTCAATATGAATTTCAATATTCAAATTAGCTGTGTTGCAACGTATACGTACCGCCAATACCACATTTAGTGCCAAACAGATGTTCTAAAACAGTACTGTATTATGCTTGGGGCAAAGTGAATCGCTATTCGCTTTGCCCCTTCTAAAATTATTCTCTTTGCCCCACACTACCACATGAGACAAAAGACTGTCTACAGCATATGGACGACGTATTTACGATAATTTTCAAACATGATAACAAAGGTAAGATCCAACCCTGTCCATGCATAGTGTGTTCGCAAACATTCTACGGAATAGTAAGAAAATATTTCAAAATCCTTACCTCTTGCATTTTTTTTAGCAAAATGCGTATTTTCTTTTTTTCTCCTCTCTCGTCTAAACAACAACACGTACACACAAAACAGTAATGTCCTTCTCTTATTTCACTAGTGACGTCATAAACTGGGGCAAACATTTCCTGCCCTCTGTTTTCAGTTGACTATAAATTGCGTTATTCGCTTTGCCTCATATATCCACTTTGCCCCCCTTTCCTCTACTCTTCTTCACTCAGTGCTACTCACGATAATTACAATAATTAAAAGAGGAAGCATGGACATGCACTATCGAAAATTAAAAGTATTTTTCAGAGGATCATATTATACAATGTATAGTCTTAATTTTAGGAACATTCGGAATAGTGCTGGGTACTGCCCAAAGATATAAGGCTGTTTCGTCAAGAAATTTTGTCGTGAAAGCTGCCTGTCCCGTCTCGAAAAGTGTAACAGTACCTATTGAAAGACATTGTCACTAAAAATCTACCTGATCTTGTCTCGAGGGCAACACTAATTCACCTTGTGCCTTCATTGTACTTGCACTAGGATTTACAAATTAATAGCAGGCTCTCCTTCTCCTATTTTAGGATTTACCTTCAGATTTGAAAGGTTTAATTTGAGACTTCGTAGAGCGTTTTTATGACACTTAGATATCAAAGCAGTACGAAACAAACAAACAAACAAACAAACAGAACGCAGATTGAGCACTAAATATAGTCAATGTTAAAAATACAAAACGTAAATACAAAATTACCAGTGACGGATTTACAAGGTAAAAACTGAGGGTGCCCAACCAGAACTCAGACTATGATAGGTATCATGAGATTAATATAAACTTCAAAAAATATAAATAATAGCTTAAATTATTTTTGTCACTCAAAAAACTGGGGGGCCTAGTCCCAAGGGTGCCCATGTTGTGGTTTCCAAGGTGGAGCGAGTATAAGCGACGTTTCAAATATAGTTTCAAATTTTGCTGTAACTAATGTAAAAATTCTATTGGGTTTTCAATATTCCTAGTACAATTTCCTCTTAGGGGGGCAAGCGCCCCACCTTGCCCCCCTGATGGGCGCCCTTGTCTAGGCCCCCGGCCCTGGGCTAGATCCGCCAATGACAATTATCTTCCTTAAATTGTGATAAACTCAAATTAATATCACCCAACATACATATACTGTATTTCTTGAGGAGAAGAAAAGGGTATTTTATGGGGGCATATCCCTCCTGGTTATACCTATGCTCGTGATGTTGACACTCTTGATAGTCTAGCGGCTGTCGAGTATACGTTTGGTGCATGAGGCTCCATATTCGATTCTCAGAAGTGTACAGAAGAGTATCGCAATTTTGATAGCAGAATGCGACCGAGTTGCTTGTTACGATGGTACTGGTGCTAAAAATAGCTAAGAGTTTTGCTTATTTGTTCCACCGTAATCTGTTTTTTATTTCTTACTGCATTGCTGGACACTCAATGTAAGCGGACACGAATAAATAAGGGGAAGAGGAACAAAATTCTATATTGCACAGGGGGTCAAATATGGGGTCAGTGCTACTCACGATAATTACAATAATTAAAAGAGGAAGCATGGACATGCACTATCGAAAATTAAAAGTATTTTTCAGAGGATCATATTATACAATGTATAGTCTTAATTTTAGGAGAATAGTGCTGGGTACTGCCCAAAGATATAAGGCTGTTTCGTCAAGAAATTTTGTCTTGAAAGCTGCCTGTCCCGTCTCGAAAAGTGTAACAGTACCTATTGAAAGACATTGTCACTAAAAATCTACCTGATCTTGTCTCGAGGGCAACACTAATTCACCTTGTGCCTTCATTGTACTTGCACTAGGATTTACAAATTAATGACAGCTATTCATAAATTCCTCGTCGTTCTGGAAGAAGTCACTCAATCAAACTTACACACACACACACACACACACACACACATATATATATATATATATATATAGTTATATCATAAATACTGTTACAAAGTTTGGAGTGGCGCAATAGGCATCCGGAGTGGCACAGTGTTGCCATCTGTGAATAAAGCGGAAGATGCATGTAGTGTGTGTTTGACTGTTCATGACATATGTTGATATTGTACTGAATTCTGATGGAGTGGGGCGATCACGAAAATCGTGTAGCATTAATTGCATTACACAAGGTCGGGAAGACAGCAGGTGAGATTTTCACCCACCTGAAACCCCTACAAATTAGCAAAAGATTCGTGTATTGCGCTATACAGCGATACACCGAGACTGGAACGGCAGCTGACCGCGTAAGGAGTATCAGACCAGGAACGGTGCGAACCCCGCAGATCCAGAAAGCAGTCGCAGCAAGACTTCGAAGAAATCTTGTTCGAACACAAAGTTTGATGGCTGCTGATATTGAACATCAGCAGGAATTCTATGTCTCGTGTGCTCAGGAGTGACCTACATTTACGGGTGTATAAGAGGCGGACTAGTCATTTTCTGACCAAAACATTAATATCGCAGAGGGAGCTTAAATCAAAGAGACTGTTGTGGCGTTACGCCAACAATCTGCACAGAAAGATTGACGAAAAATATTCACAATTGAGCAGGCCTACAACGAACAAAATGGCCGTGTGTATGCTACGTCATCTACTGCAGCTGCTGAGGCAGCTCCAAGGGTTCAGAGGGCACATCATCCTGCCTCAGTGATGGTTTGGTGGGGAGTGAGCTACTCAGGCACAACCCAACTGCATTTTTGCGAATAAGGTGTTAAAACATCTGCTAAGGTATACCAGGACACAGTGCTAACACCTATAGTGAAACCACTGTATGCTACCATGTTCCCTGGAGAAAGGTGGGCCTTCCAGCAGGATTCCGCTTTAGGTCACAAAGCGAAAACAACCCAGGACTGGCTGGTACGTAACGTCCCTGACTTCATTTCTACCGCTGATTGGCTTTCTAGCAGCCCGGACCTTAACCCGTTGGACTACAAACTTTGGGCAGTCCTTCAGGCAAAGGTCTGCCATAAACGGCATCCATCTGTCGACAGTCTGAAACAATCCTTGTCCCGAGCAGTGAACTATTTTCCCATGGACGTGGTGCGTAATGCCATTGACCAGTGGCCGGAGAGACTTCGTGCCTGCATCAAGGCCAAGGGGGGACATTTCGAAAAATGATTCTTGCGTCAGGTGTACAACATATCAATGTAAAACATGACCAAAATAAATTGCCTTGGTGTTAATATTCTGTGATGAGGAACTGACTTTAACTTTTGTGTTTAGCAAAACCGCTTTCTTTTAAGCTCGAAACGGAAACATGACATGAAATTTTAGGAAACTATTGCTGTTTCCACTGCCAGTTTCTCACTTTAGATAGTGTATATTCAGGACGGACGGGGGTGCACGTGCTCCTGTACGCCCCCCTAAATCCGGCCCTGCATATATATAGTAAGAACCCCGAATATGAGACCCTAAAAGTTAGGATGCTATATATACTGGTTAATTAAAGTATAAATAAATACTGTTGTTACTTTAATATATTCTGTGGAGTGCCTAATTTACGATACAAACTATTGAAAAATGTTATTAAAGTTGCCACACTGCTTTTTTTTTATAACGGGTACATAATAAGAGAAACGGCTTTTTGTGTAATATTAAAAGAGTTCTTTTATTAATTCTTCATTCAACACTGTCTTTAAACCAAATCCTGTGATAAGGCAAAAATATAAAACGTTACATCTTTAATCTACCTCATGTTCTTCAATTTTAAAATATACGCACCGTAAAAAATTTTACCAATATGTACTAAATGAGTAAGAAATGTGTCCAAATTGATAGCACTGGCTCTACGTACAGGACTAAGTCACTCCTTGTTGGTAAAGATATACTAGGACGATTTTAATATATTTGTATCAAAGGAAAAATAACTCCCACCATTGATTTCTAATTAGCAATACGTATGTGATTTTGTTAAGATTTATGGGGAACTCGAAACAGTTCTTGAAAATGTATGTGTCAAACAAGATGTGGACATTCTTCCAACAATTGAAGTTGTTTTTCTTTTTGATCCACAATTAGTGCCCGACGTTGTTTGTATTTTGTTCCATAAAACAAAAGGAAAAGATAAATAACGTTTTAACGTACAACGTAACTGTCACAATAGGGAACCAGCAATGACCATCAACGTCAAATATTAGTCAGAAACTATTTTGTGAATACAGGTATGTCGATACAAATGAGCTCTTAATATAAGACCCAATATTATTATAGGGTAACATTATGACACCGGTCTCATATTTACTGAACATGTTAACGGTCTCATAATAAAACATTCAACTCGATTATATACATAGTATTAGCATTAAAAGTATCCTGCAAAATCATTATCTAATTATATTCTTATAAGAAGACAGTTATAGATATGCGACAATCATTTTGGACATGAGTGTACACCCGCCAGTCAAGGTCACTGCCCTTTCGACCACTGGGCCACCCTGTCTAACCTCAGTCGTTGTTTTACCGCCAATTCAGTGACGAAGTAAGTACGTAATATTATTTCCCGGGTAATCCGAAACCCCCGAAATCCGAACAGGCTTCAACCCCAATTAGTTCGGATTTGAAGGGTTGTACTGTATATAGACCCTTCTAGTAGAATGGCTGTTCCTCGCAAGGGAATAATAAGATTTATGGAAATCATTTGAAAGATATACACGAAATTCATGTAGTTTTCGTAACGCAGTTTTTATTGATGTAAGAGTGATTTCACTGGCGCTAAAGAAACTGTCGCTCAATCGTCCCTAAATAACTTTTCCCAAAATCAAGACTAAGTAAAATCGTTTTCTCCCATTCCAAACTGATGGATTCACCCAAATCATGTAAATTGTTAATCAAAATCTATATGAATACAATTCTGGAAAGTACAATACTACGAAAATTGTCTCGTCTATACCCCTTTAACGGTGGAATTTTTGATAATGAAGAAATAGGGATCCCTCTTATTTTTAATAAGGAGTTTATATGCTCAAGTTCATCTTCCTAACTTCAGGGGATCTTGAGATATTCTAGTTTTGCCAAACAATCCTTTCTTGCCTCTTTGGGATACGTATCTCAATCAAATTGAATTAATAAAAACCCAGTTCAATCGATATTCAAATAATGATTGCGAATGGTTCAACCATTTCTCCAATTTGAGTGTTCTATAAACTTAAAATCGGAAATTAAAATATAACTAGCAAAATGGACAAAGGATTAGGGACATGAAGTATGCAATGATTTTTGAACCAGGTAAATAAGGTTGGAAAGCACTGTATTAAGCTAATAAAGTGCATTTATAATAATACTCAAATTTAGCAGTGAACTAATAAACAACAGAGGTAAATGTCTCATATTTATCTGCATTCCAATACTATCTTTACTAATGTAAATCTCATGCTGTAATGAGAATATTGACAAGTCGGGCCCGCGGTGGCTCAGTGGTAGAGCGTTCACCTCTGGTGCTTGGGTTCGATCCAAGCCCCCGCCATGTGAACTTTGTGGTGGACAAACACCGTGTGCGTGGGTTTTCTCGGGGTTCTCCCGTTTCCTCTCACTTTCTTCATTCCACCATTTTTATTCATCACTCATCATCACCGTCTCCTTTAGCCTAACCGGCATAATCGTGGGACGTAAAACTCAAGGATTTCATTTCATTTTCAATATTGACAAGTCAATTCCGTACAATAAACGGATGCAGACAAATCCAGAAAACTCACGCATTTTCATTATATACATGTTTTACTTAAAATTTGTATTTAACGTTCACATACAATATAAAGACTTTCTGCCAACACACACCACATCTCAGATTCTATATTTTAAAAGTAATCATTAATAATATCTTGAAATGATTGTATAAATACATGGCCACTGATTTATTTTAATATAATTATTTTATGTAAATAGTAATGCATTGAGGAATATATCATTAAGTACTGAAAATTTTGAGCCAAATGAGAACTGAACTCATTACCTTACAATTAGAAGTCCCGTGCATTACCATTTAAAAAGAAAATTTCCTGACTCATTTTCTTTTTCTACCATTGTTCAGGACTCCAGACTAGACAGAGACACGAACACAGAAATATCAAGGGTAGTTAAAATTCCAAACGCCCTTTCACCGGGAATCGAACCCTAGACTACGTATACCAAAAGCACATATGCCAGGCACTAGATCAGTGGGCAGGGCTATCACGAAACTAACGTGAATACTCCTACCGAGATTTTTCTGAAAACAAGAACTTTAGGGGAAAAAATGGATCAAAATATTTAAATCTTGGTCAATAATTAGTTTTTGGATCAGAGGCCACACTTTTTTTTTTTTTTTTTGAACGGAACCTAATTTGTGTTTCTGTATTTTCTACGGAATAAATACATCCTAATTTACTGAGTTAACTGATAGTTTGGATTCGGCTACACTGTATGTGGTTCTCCAGATATAAGGGTTATAAGAAAATCTTTGATTGAAATATATAGGATATTCTGATCCAAAATATAACAGAATTTCAAAGACAATGACATTCAAGTCCGTTGCCAATGCAATTTCTTCTCCATTGTCTACGAGAACTGTGCTCCTGTCTTTCCTTTCATTGGAAATGTTCTTTTAAGTATGAAAAATTTAGGTGACAAAAGTAGTATGTACTCACTATATTGAAATACTATCATTATGTATTCAATGAATGTTACTTTTATTTTTTTTACACATAATAAAATTTCAACAGGTGTTATTACGCTTGCACAATTTCTCTTCTCCGCAAAAAGTTTTAACTCAAAATGGCCATAACACAGGGTGTCACAGTTAAAATGGCGGACAGTGTGTCTGGTAGTTTGGATGCTCTCCATATTTCTGGTAAAAATACAGATAGCACAAAGTGTGGTAAATGTAAAAGAATATTGAAGAACGGTATAAAGTGCGAAAGATGTCAGGAATACTTTCATTTTGGCAAGTGTAGCTTGATTGACAAAAATACTAGTGTTTTAACTTGGGTGTGCATCCCGTGTAGTAGTCGAGAGAAAACAAAAGACAATCAACAAGATGAAATGTTAGTTTCAGTTGAAGTTATTAGTAAACTATATGAAAAACTATCGTCGTTAAGAAAAGTTGTTGAACTCTTAGGACAGGACGTTCATAAACTTCAACACCAAAGACAGTTACAGAGTATCGTTACTGACTATGATGATGATAGTGCAAGGCTAAATAGTAAAACCTGGAGTGACGTTGTAAGGAAAAATGCTAAAGTTCCAGAATCAACCAAATACACTGTATCGCCTCAGAGTACTTCTGTAGTCCAAAATCAGTCACAAAGACAAAGCTGTCATAAGAAGTGAAAATTCTATTGCTTCGTGTGATGTAGTAAAATTCTCTAGGCCTGTTGTAAAACAAAATTCAAATATGTCCAGCGGCGTTAATAGTAATAAATGGACTACAATACCGGTGAACAAGAGAAAGTCGAATAAATGTAATGATAATATGCAGTTGTCAACCATCCCACTAAAAAATCGATTTCTAGCCCTTGACGTTGAAATATTAAGTGACAAAAACAAACCAGTGGATAATTTTAGTCCCCCTTGTACAAAGAAGAATCGTGTTCAAGATAAGCAAGTAAAGGGCCCATCAACAACGGGTATGATTCGCATATATGCTGACAGTCAAGGAAGAAGTGTAGCCTCTAGACTTTACCACCAAGGATATCAACAAGTCAAAGGAACTATAAAACCAGGTGCAACCTTCAAGGATGTTAGTACTGAAACTACTCACGAATGTGCTGATATGGGTGTAAGGGACCTCGTAGTCTTTCTAGCAGGTACGAATGATATTGCCAAGAATGAAGCCAGCGTATTCCTACAGATACTAAGAAGACGATTACAAGTTTTGTTATTTACTAATGTTCTTATTTTTACTGTACCTTATCGCTATGATTTACCAACGTGGTCATGTGTTAACGAAGAAGTGAAACGTGTGAATGAAGAAATCTACAAGCTTTCCAAACATTTCAGAAATGTCAGTGTAGTTGATCTAAGTAAGATTGGCAAAAGGTTTCATACTACGCATGGATTTCATCTTAACGCATTAGGTAAGATGTATGTAAGTAATGAAATAGTAAATGTTGCATGTAGAGTGCAATCAAATATGTGCAAGAGTAGAATAGTAATGGAGTGGCATGAACAGGGAAACTTGTAGATGAACCTGTCTCCATTGTCATGCCAGAGTCAGTCTCACTATGGAGCCAGGTTAAACATTCTACCCTTGTACAAGCTCTTGAATGTAATTTGCATGACTTTGCAAATAATGTAAAAAGCACCTGTACAGGACACAATAATTCAAAGCTTTTGCTGTTTCATATTAATATTCAATCCATAAGAAATAAGTTATCAGAACTAGATATATTTTTAAATGATTTTCCGTGTCATATACTCTGTATAAATGAACACTGGCTAGTAAATGAAGAAACTAGTATGTATGTACCTACTAATTATAAATTAGCTGCCATCTATTGTAGAAAGACAATGATTCGTGGGGGAGTTGCGATTTATTTAAGACTAGGTACAGTAGTGGAATATAAAATACTCGACACAAGTATGTTTTGTATAGAAGGGGTAATTGAACTGACTGGTATCATATTCAGCAATATTAAGTTAATAGTTATCTCAATTTACCGCATCCCTGACTCTGATCTAAATGTGTTTCTGATGCAGTGGGAAAAACTTACGAGTTCGATCGAAAGGTATAAGGGTTATAAAGTTGTGTATATGGGTGACATAAACGTTAATGTCAAAATTGACAATTTAAGTACAAGGTCATTATGTGATACTCTTAGATCCTTAGGGTATTACCACGCAAACGACCAACCTACAAGAAAAGAAGCGTGTCTTGATAATGTCATAACGAATGTAAATAAAATTAACATATCCTGTGGCACTATAGAACCATCTTTGTCAGATCACAGTGGTCTCTGGCTCATAATGTCTAAAATTGATAGGGGTGAATCGATTACTAATGAAATAAGTTATAGATCTTTAGGTAATAAAAACATTTCGATGTTAAGGTCTGCTTTAAGTGAAATTAACTTAGGCGAAAAGATACTAGGATGTAATGACGTATCAGCTGCCTGGAATAGTTTTGTAATTATAATTAATAAGTGGGTTAACCATTGCTGTCCAAGAATATTTAGAAAAGTTAATTATGGTAAAAAAACAAAATAAGAATCCACTAAATTGGTACACTCCAAACCTAGCTAAACTAAGGGAAACCATTATTAATCTACATAATAGGGCTAAGAATGGTGATGTGAGAGATAAAGAGAGATACCTTAGGGAAAAGAGAATCTACAGGAAAGAATTACGCCAAGCAAAAATTAAGGCTAATGATGCTTTCATATCAAATGCTAGCAATAAATGTAAAGCTGCTTGGTCTGTAATAAAAAACGAAATAAGTAGTGGAACTGTAAATGAACCAGTGGGTATTACGCCTGACGAATTCAACAATTTCTTTGTAAATAACGCAAAACATGTAAGTAATAATGTCAGTGGTGATAAAGACCCAGCTATGCTAAATATGAGACAATCGGTGTCAGTGGTATTTAACTGGACGCAAGTTAGTATGGACGAAATATTAAAAATGGTGTTGAATATGAAAAACTCCCACTCCGAAGATTTCTATGGTATATCTACTGTAATACTGAAGCATATAATTGACATTATTCTCCATCCTTTAACGTACCTTGTAAACTGGACTTTTTGTGAAGGAATATTTCCTGATTGTCTCAAAATTAATATTACTGTGCCTGTATATAAAAAAGGTGAAAAAACAGACCCTAATAATTATAGACCGATCTCGCTAGTGCCAATTTTTTCTAAAATTATTGAACATTGCATTAAAGCCCAACTGTCTTTATATTTTGAACAAAATTTCTTAATTAACAATGCACAATTTGGATTTAGATCTGGACTTTCCACTATCAAAGCTGTAGAGTCTGTCGTCTCAGAAATAATTAATGGATTTGAATCTTGCTCCTATACTTGTGCCGCTCTTCTTGACTTAAGTAAAGCCTTCGATTCGGTACCACATGATATTTTAGTTACTAAATTACAGTCTTATGGAATAATAGGAATCGAACTTGGACTGCTAAAATCATACCTCAACAATCGTCGTCAAATCGTTAAAATTAAAAATACAAGATCTAATGAACTTAAAATTCTAACTGGTGTACCTCAAGGTTCGGTTTTGGGGCCTTTTCTCTTTATTATTTATATGAATGACTTGCCAAACTACTTACCGTGTAAATCCGTCCTTTATGCTGACGACACCACTCTAATAACAAATGATAAAAGTTTAAAGGTCCTGCAGCGTAAAAATATGGAAGCTGTAAAGATGTCTTCTCTTTGGTTTCAATCCAATGATCTAGTTTTAAATAATTCCAAAACAGAAATGTTCTATTTCTATCTGAACAATCTTACCTACAACTTAAATAGCTCCGAATCAGTTAAGCTATTAGGAATACGTTTGGACGCCAAACTAAATTGGATAGCGCACACACAAGAACTATGTAAAAAGCTTACTAGGGTTCTGTATCTGTTGAGGAAGCTTAGAAGAAGTGTGGGACATGAACTAATGATAACATCATACTACGCTTTCTTTCATACCCACTTGCTATATGGGAATCTATTGTGGGGTAACTCTACTGGAGCTCATTCTATTTTCAAATGGCAAAAGAGAGCGGTTAGATGTATTGAAGGTTTACCAGACACAGTATCCTGTAGGGAACTGTTTAAAAAATATCGAATCATGACTGTACCATCTATATACGTTTACAACTGTTTAATGTTTGTAAAAGAGAACCCTGATTTGTTTACTGTACGTGGAAATATACATGAATATAATACTAGGTCTAAGTTTAGCATTGACACTCCACATGTTAGATTATGTAAGACACAACAAAGTTACAAATATAATGGTATAAAATTATTTAATTTGCTCCCTCAAACTACGCATGTAATGAATTTGACAGATTTCAGAAGATATATTAAAAATATGCTTATAGACTACTGCCTATATAGTTTGAAAGAGTTTGAGGAGTGCATGGTGATTAACTCCTAGCATAAGTTAGTGTAATAGTAATATGTATATTGTATTACTGAATATTGTAATATTCATTGTTATTATCACTATTATTATTATTTTTATATTTATTTCTTGTATATTATCTTCTATTATTATATGTATTAATTTTATTCCTGACGAAATCTATTACAACATGTAGTTGCTCAATGATTAATAAAGTATTCTATTCTCCATACAAATGATGATAACACTACACTACAGTTATAAAATATGTTCCACATGTTTCCCTTGCATGTCGAGATTAAATGACAGGCGCTCCAACCAATTCCGACGAACATTTCTCAATGTTGCAAATGTCAATTTCTGAATGAGTTTGGCCACTGTGTCATGCGTTATCTGCGTTCTGTGTGTTTCATTGAACGCACGTGCTACATGACGTGTGATACCACTACCAGCCAACAGAATGTCAATACGTTCTTCCTTCGTAAGAGGCATTTTGTCGCTTCTTTCACTTTGGTTCAACTATCTGGAATATGAAAAATAAACATTAGTCATCTTTATGGAGACTTACTACCTGAAAAACACGTAAAACATAAACATTAGTCATATTGTATGGAAGCTTAGTCCACCAGCGAACGAGTGCGGGCGGCCGATTTTGGAACTAAAATACAAACAACAGTGTTTCTAACCGGGTCACTTGTAATTAATCTATCACAGTTGTTTTTGCCCTGTTCATAATAAACCACTTCACGCATATGTTCAAGTTAAGACATACACAATTTCAAAAGTTATGGAAGTTATTTTCAGAACACTTTTAGGGACTGAAAAAAAAAGTAAATACACCCTCCATTTTAATATGACAATAACTTGCGAATAAACTAACCTCAGTGTTGTACAAAGGAACACTGAGAACTTCGTAGCATTAGAGTGTAAGGAATTCCTAATTCATCTGTTAACGAAACCTCGAAGTTCATCTTTGTGAATCAAAGTTATACTTTGGCAACTGCGCTTTCATTGTTTAAAGCAAGTTCTATTGTGTAGTTTTGAGATAAGGCGTCTTCGAAATTGCTACCAATTTGGACCATGTGATCGATCGATTGACAGTACCTTCAGTAACAAATTTGCATTGAGATCATTTTCGGATGTTCTGCAAAAGACTGGTGAGAGAGAAACTGATAATCTAACCGCCTCCGAAGGAGATTTGGATCCGCCCCTAATTAAGAAGGTAGATAAAGATAACTTTCTCTGATATCTAACCTGTCATTATTTAGCATGGTTTGGTAATTTAAAAATCCAGTATTTCTACCATATTTTGAAAAAAAATTAAAAGAAATAAACCCAATGTTACATTGAGGCGGTAGGGGAGCGATTAAAATTTAAAGTGGGGAGCCTGACAATTGATTTCTTATAGCTCGTGAAATTCAGAAAAAATGAATTTCATATTAAAAAAGAAATACAAAATACATTTTCAGGGTAACTCTTACATTCATTATGTTATTACAAAGTTAATGGTACTTTTGAAATTGATTAGAGTGAATAGATATGTATTTAAGTAACAAAACCACTTGCGTAAGTTTTTCAAAATATCAAGTTAGAAGAACGAAGTTTGTCTTCCACTGCTCAAAGATACTGGCGATGAAACAATTGGCCGGAAATCTACATAGCACATTTTAGTACTTACACTTGAAATAAAAATACAGCTGTTTAAAGACGATTGATTACCTTTGTCTTTGAATTTCATATGTGCACACAGGATTTGTTAAACAAGACCGTACATCTGATATATTTGAATTATATGCAACTTATGCTCACAGGCTAAACTCAGTCTTCTGAAGTCAATCGACAAATGATTACGTATTACGGACACAAAGACAACACTAGGCTCCCAAGTTTCAAAATTATATTGTGTATGAAAACAGATAATAGAATTAATTCTTTGTCACAAGAGACCTAGGGTCTGAAAGAAATTCAGAGGGAGTTCAAAGGGAATTTCTATACTCATAAATAAAAGTTGTGAATTTATTGTGTATTGAACCAATGATATTTATGCTTACATTACCCATACGCTGATGTTTTATCGATACTTTTATTTCACATTTACCAAAAGGCTGGATTACGATTATAATCCTAAAAGCAGTGGCGGCCGGTGGGTTGTGGTTTCGGGTGTTGCAGTACGACCGATCGGAGACAGAAGATATAAAGTGGACTCATTGACTAATCAGCATAAATTTAGATGCAAATGCTATGCGACATGTTAAATTAAATAAAATTCTGTTTTTAAAAAATAAAAAATACAGAACATTTAATCCGATTAATCACCTTATTTAATTAGTAAGTTCATTCTTCTCTCTTTGATTGGAACAAATCTGTCTAATACATGCTGGTTGAACTCTAGTATTCTTATTGTCAGGTCTTTTTCGATGGAAAGCATAACCAATGGTGATAACTTTCTTGGGACATTCAATTTCTTCATAGTGTCAATTCTTTTTGATGTGAAAAAAAAAACTTTTCTTCTTTTACTGACACCATAGGTACAGTTAATATTAATTTCAGAAGCTTTGTAGATTCACTAAATATTTTTTCCAGATTATTGTGAACAATTCATTCTAGCAAACTCAGTCCCTGACAATGATCCGAATTCCTCTTCAGTGTAGAGTGAAGTAGTTCGTAGCAGAGATTAGTGTTATAAAAAATGTACATTGAATACGCTTTATTCACAATTTATCTAGGAAAATTGAAAGTAAATTGTGGAAATGTATCTAGTGCATGCAACATTACTGCAATAAGATGTCCTGTAAATTTAAACCTTTTTTTTTTTAACACTCTCCTGAATTGCACTTTGCTTGTTTTGTCTAAGCCTTAATTGTAAGTTTTTCCTCGGTTGAAAGCTGGGCCTTTTTTTTTTTTTTAAGTTATTTACAGAAGTCATGGTATGCAATTCATTCAGAATTTGTAGGTTATGTACAGAATTAAAGCACACACAATAAAATTAAATCTAATGACCAAAACAGCTGATACAAGAGAGATACTGGTATATGAATTACGAATGTTACATATTCATACATAGGGCTGTCAACTGGCCGGCTTTTCATTGGCCTGGCCGGGAAAATTGCTGTTATTTTGATTAAAGCCGGTGACGGGTACAAACTTCTCACCAGCCCCTTTATAACCGTTTTTTTTTTTTTCAAATTTGTATCTAGTTCGAAGTATAGATATTGAAAAGTACCTGTCATTCTGTAAACACAAAACTGTTACCTTTCACCATCTATCAACGATTAATATATTTTGTTCACATGTTTAGAAAATTTTAGAGAGATGACAGGGACTGTATCAGGGAAAATTTGAAATTTACTTTCAAGGAATTTTATACATTTATTAAGAGTGGAAGAGGACTTGTTACAGCAATTTTCCATAGCTGAAGTAGAGACTATATGTTTAAAGAGTGAATTTCATTTTCCAAATTCAAAATTGTCATGTAAAGATTATTATACTTTTGTTCGTCTGTTTCGAGAATTTACTGGTAAATACAATAAATTGATCAATTTCAGTTTTTCACTTATAGCACAATATATCTATTAAGCTTATTAGTGAATGTTCTAAGGACATACAGAATATATGTGTTAATGCACTTTTTTTCACGATAGTACATTTCCTTTCCATGGATCGGTCCGAACAGAGATACTTCACGCTGAGACCTATATCAGAGAATTTTGAGGAAGTGCCGTTTTTTTTTATTTTACAGAGCTGGCAACCCTATTCATATATCAACACACACACACACACATACATGTGCGTAAAAGAAAAAAAAACTACATTCCAAATCATCCGTCTTAGTTGTTACGCAATGCACGATGAACACAATATACTTCCACATGAGGCGAAACTGTTTATCAACGTTCTGGAAAGCAACCTTGAAACCCGCCAGATATAGGAACATGTTAGCTAGGAGGGGTCCAAAGTATTTGAGGAAGGTCCTGTCACCTGTATTTTTAGAAAAAATGATAGAACGATTATTTCTATAAGAAAGAGTACATGATAAGGCGTAAAATAAAATATTTAGCATTTAGCGCACATCAATCATTTCTGTTAAACAAGTATAGTTTGTTAGGAAAGTCTACAACTGCTAGTCAAGTTTCAAAATTTTTGGGAGGTCCGGACCCGCCCCCCCCCCTCGTGGCTACGCCTCTGAGCATTGCTAACTAGTCTCAAATTCAATCTGGCGTTCCCCACCATAAAGTTTTATCAAGAGTATAAAATATACTTATTTTATAAAAGAAATACGTGTGTACTAAAATACTATCCACAGAAGGGGGGGGGGGGGATTCTGCATATTGACTTATTAATATTTGGTTCACAAATAACTGTAGAAGAAATCATTATCTATATAAGCTAAGAATTAACTTGGAAATGCGGATCTACTTTCATTTGATTTCTGCTCTACTACATATTTTCTTTCTTAGTTTGTAATTCTGCTATCACTTTTTTCTTAAATTGTCGTTATGTTGATTTGCTTCAGTATAAGTACCGTAATTTAAAAATATGAATGCATAAAAACAAATTCCATTTGTTAATTGCTAGTGAAATAAAATTCAGAAAGCTTATTAAGCGCGAAAAACCTTCTCATTCACTGGAAACCGTGCTGTGTTGCAGAAGCACTGCAACGACCAGGCCCTTTAACTTCTGAGATAGGGGAAAGGAGACTTAACATTCGCTCTAATTCCCGCGCTGAAGGAATCTGGTCGTTGTATGCTCGCTGCAACACAATATAAATTAGAGACTCTCTGACGGATTATTTTTCGCTTTTTAAAACGGATTAACGAAACGGACAGTTACAGAAGTAAAAAAATGTGTTATTTAAAGTATGTATATAGGAGTATTAGAAAGTATTTTTTCTGTTCTTTACTACTATTGCTAATAATATTTTTTTTTCTTGAAATACTTTGGTCGTTGCGCAACGCTGCAACACTAACATTAGCCGCCACTGCCTAAAAGAAAGATACATTGTAATCAGGTTTTACAAGGCAATCCCGAAAGACAAGCTATCCAATCCCGTAGCCCTTAAAAAAATTAAGGAAAATTTCTTCTTCACTTCCTTTTCCTCCAAAGAGTTCACATTAATCGAAACAATGAAATGAAATTTCTTTAGTTTAACGTCCCATGATTATGCTCTTTATGCTAGAGGAGACAGATGATTAATGAAAGTGAAAGATTGTAAAATTAATTGTTGGGCTCTCACAGAACCACGTACAACAAAGACACATGCGCTAGCCAATAGACCAATGAAGAGAACTTCCACAGTTCTCGAGTAAACGTATCGGAATTCTTTCTTGGCTACAACTCAAGAAAATAATTTAGTTGTCAATCGATAGACCTACATTAAAACAAATACAAGCATCGCGAGCCTTAATTTGATTTAAACTTACAGTTACAAGATATTGCGCAAGTATCTAAGCTACCAACCCATAATTAATATTTTAGACATTACATCTTATTACTGAGTTTTACAGGTTTCCACTGTTTTATAATGAAATCAAATAAAACGTAATCAATTTCTTTTTATATAATCTGCTTAATACACGGTAGAAACTCACTTGTATGCTATCTTGTTCTTAAATTGTTAATTTCCATGCATATGCCATTATCCACAATACATCTGCATTACTGCAGGAATAACCATTACTGCATTCAATAACAACTATATAATTTATGGAGTTCGTTATTAAGCGAAACAGATTAGGCTACTTATAACATGTAAACTGCAACTTTTGAAAATCGTTGGATATACTGCAGAGTGACGCTCTCCGTTCCCCTGTCCCACCGCGCTTACCAAGAAACTGATGTAAACACTACACTAGCGCCCTCCACGAAAAACCGCACTAATAATATCCTGGAAAAATAAAATTAGCCATCTTGTATGGAAACTTACTACCTGGAAAATAAAAAAAAAACTAAACATTAGTCATCTTGTATGCAGACTTATGACTCCCGCTGTACAGTATACTACATGGATTACGTGTTCAATATCAAACGTTTCTTCTATTTATATTTCAAATAATTCTTTACGAAATCGTCCGTAATTGTCTTAAAGTTGGCTTTTGTTTAATTTTTTCAGGTATTGAGAGTAAAAGTTCTACACATCCTGAGCATTGCACATTTTTAGCGAGTTATTTTCACGGCGCCCCACTAAAGTAAGAAACGAACTTCTTTAGTAATAGTTTTTAATACTAATATCAGTACGATTGTAGCATCTAGAGGGAAACAGAAAAACCTATTTCACGCAAGAAAAATGAACTGTAGTTGTCATTTACAGAAGGAAATGAATTGTTATAGGAATAACTAGTGTGCTTTAAGAACATTTGGCCTGTATGTGTCTCATTAGTCAAGTGTATAAATTTTCTCAACTAAAAGGCAGAAAGAATAATTGTATTAAGCAATCTTATAATTTCTCCTTGCTAAAGCATTTCATTTTAATGTTGTATTACGTACATATACACGACTCCAAAACTGCATTACCACCTGCAATCTCCATTTCGTGTAATAGCAGGCACTCCAAACACCTCGGCGTTTGGTTTGGTTGCGAATTCGAGAGGCGTTGTACCAAACCACACTTTTGTAACGAATATTAAGTGTGGCAAACTGCAAATAAGATAATAAAACAAAGTGTTAAGAATGACAAATTTCTTATTTTGACGGAGTTCGATAACATCAAAAGTTACAAAATGATCTTCCTTAAGCAGTTCAAACAAGATGAATGGCAAGAAATAGATATCACAGGAAAGCATTTCTCTCCTCCTCCCAAAAAGGATCTCATAAAAAAGAAAAAAATACATAATGTAAAGGTTTAATATAAAAGCCCCACCCAAAAATTTTGAAAGTTGACTCCCGAAAGGCAAGGACAGCTGAACCGGATATTGTGCACGGATATTGCAGACGTAAATTAAGGGAATACGGATTTCGCATCTTTCTGGAAAAACGGTTGGGCGGGGCACGGACTCCTCCAAACATTTGATCACGAAATATCAAAAGTGCTAGTAACAATATGTCAGATGTGTGTAAAGGACATAAAGAATTGCAACAAAACTTTACATATGAACAATACGCAAAAAATAAACGAATACGTTATTTTAATTTTCTGCGAAAAAACGGTTTTAAAGGGCATAAGCCCCCACTCAAAATTTTGAAAGTTGACGCCCGAAAGGCAAAAAGAATTGAACCGAAGTGAATGAAATTCTGCACAGATATTGTAGACACAAAATTAGGAAATACGGGTTTCGTATTTTCCTGGAAAAAACGGTTGGGTGGAGCACGGACCACTCCAAACCTTTGATCACAAAATATGAGAAGTGCTAGTAACAGTATATCAGATGTGTGTAAAGGACATGAAGAATTGCAACGAAACTTTTTGTACGGACAATACGCAAAAAATAAAGGAATATGGGCTTTTCATTTTCCGCGGAAAAACAGTTTTAGGGGCAAAATAACTCACCCAAAAATTTTGAAAGTTTACGCCCGAAAAACAAAAAGAAGTGAACCGAAGTGAATGAAATTGTGCACAGATATTGTAGACACAAAATTAGGAAATACGGGTTTCGTATTTTCCTGGAGAAAACGGTTGGGTGGGACACGGATCCATCCAAACCTTTCATCACCAGAAATCAAAAGTGTTAATAACATTATGTCAGATGTGTGTAAAGGACATGAAGAATTGCAACGAAAATTTTTGTCTGGACAATACGCAAAAGATAAAGCAATACGGTTTTTTTTAAAAATTTTCTGCGGAAAAACAGTTTTAGGGGCAAAAGAACCCTTCCCCAAAATTTTGAAAGTTGACGCCGGAGTGGTAAGAAAAATGAACCGAAGTGAACGAAGTTTTGCTCAGATATTGTAGATATAAAATGAGGGAATACGGGTTTCGTATTTTCCTGAAAAAAAAAAACGGTTAGATGGGGACGGATACCTCCAAACCTTTGATCACGAAATATCAACAGTGCTAGTAACAATATGTCAGATGTTTAAAGGCATGAAGAATTGCAACGAAACTTTGTGTATGAACAATCGGCAAAAAATAAACGAATACGTTTTTTATTTTCTTGGGAAAAATTGTTTTTGAGGGCAAAAGACCCCGCCCAAAAGTTTGGAAATTGACCCCGAAAGGCAAGAAGAAGTGGACCGAAGTGAATGAAATGTGCACAAATATTGTAGAGGTAAGGTGAGGGAATACGTGTTTCGTATTTTCCTGAAAGAAGAAAAAACTGTTAAGTGGACCGATTAGTTGAGTGGGAGGAGGAGTGGAACAAAGCGAATGAAATTTTATGTAGATATTGGATATGTATAATATGACCTTTCGTGTTCACAAGTGTCGTGTCTCCATCCGATTTCTTCAAATATGGCAAATCAATTAGAAGCACAAAAAGTATTGCGTATTGGGTATTTATAGTATTTCAGGAGACACCTTTAGCCCTTATAATGTTTTTCCGCATAAACAAATACACGAGTCAATTTATTTACAGTTTCTGTTGATGTACCAAATTGAAGCAAAACGGATTGGAACACTTGAGAAAGACAAAGGGCCTTATTTTACATAGAGTCTATATAATATCTACACACAATTTGATTTGCTTCTATCCACTCCTTCCTGTGCCATTACGGTAATATTTATTTTTTTCGAATGGTGCCTAATCCACAACACTGTTTTTCCGCAAAAATTAAAACACGTTTCATTTATTGTTTTGCAAATTGTTCCTATACGAAATTTCATTGCAATTTCCCATGTTCTTTAGGAACTTGTGATGTATGTTTATTTACACTTTTCATATTTCGTAATCAACGGCTTAGAAGGTCCGTGCCTCACTTAACCGCTATTTTCCAGGCAAATACGAAACCCAATTATCTCATTTTACGTCTACAATACCTGTGTACAATGTCATTAAATTCGGAGCACTTCTTCTTGCCTTTTGGACCTCAAATTACAAAATTTTGGGTGGTGACTTTTGCCCCCTAAAACCGTTTTTCCGCAGAAAATAAAAATACCGTATTCATTTATTGTTTACATATTGTCCCTACACAATATGTCGTTCCAAACTTCATGTCCTTCAAGCACTTCTGACATACTGTTATTAGCACTTTTGATATTTGACGATCAAAGTTTTGGAGGGGTCAGTGTTCCACCTAAACGTTTTTTTCTTTTTTCAGGAAAATTAGAAACCCGTATTCCACACGTTGGCGTCGAAGAAAAATTCGCCTGTAGAGTGATAAATGCCTGAGGTCTTTTTAATTTGGCCAATCAGAGCTCTTTTAATCTTGTATATTCCACAATAACAGCTTCTTATCAGATAAAATGCAGTCGTCCTGTAATTTTATTACAAAATGACGCATATCTTTTTACTCTCTGTCACCTACGATTCCCGAGATATGGCTCCTTAAGTACCTGGAAATGGACCATTTTTGGCCAACATCTCGGGAACGGTAAGAGTGACGCGAAAAATTTAATTATTTTCTCTGATAGTTTTTGATGCTCTATCATATGCAGGGTCCAAAATTGAAAAAAAATCGCAAACACACAAAAGGACAGACAGACAAACCGACACACAGATAGACAGACGGACACACAGACGTACAGAATTCAGTAACGTACGTTTTAAGTTCATTGGACATGATTTGGTCTTCTATATAGTGATCGAAACCTCTGCATTCAAATCAAGTTAGAAATCTTCTGGAATATATTTGTTAGCCCTGAAACGGGCTGTTTTGATTATCCAAATAGTAGGATGTCCAATGTCTTTTGGCATTAATAATCGCCTGGATCCTTCTCGGCATTCCTTCAATGACAGTCCGATGGTAACGCTCACTCTCAGAAACTTCCTCCCGGGCAGCAGTAACGAAGCATTTCTTCCAGTCCAAATTTAATGATTTCGTTGAAGTTTAAGATAAAGTTTTGAAGAACGACGAATACTTAACTTCGAGTCCTACATTACACACGAGAAGAATCCCTAAAACGCTTGATACGGCAAAATACGACAGTGATCATGTTCAGCATCGAAAGAATTTTACCGTGAAAAATACTTTAAACCCTACGACTTGGTCTTACATACCATGATCAGAAGATTTGAGAATTACATTTTCTCTGTGCTGTAGGATATTTAACAGTTGCTGATGAATAATACTAATGGAAAATCTGTTCAAATAACCCCAATTTTAATCTGAATATATTCAAAAGACATACATTTTGATATTTTAAAAGCACAGTTAAAAATTCTTTCCTCGCTTCACACAAGAAAAAATGATTCTTCAAACGTCATTGAGGGTGTTCAAGATCTGGTTGTCTTATTGCAATCTGAATCGAAAGAGATAACTCATTATTTGTTTTCGGAACTTAATAAGTTAATAATGCTCTACCTTACTGTTCCTGTGATTTTAGTGACACCAGAAAGATTATTTTCGACTCTATGAAGAATGAAATCTTATCTTCGGAGTACCATGACCCAACATAGATTAACTACTTGATCATTCGTCATTCCTACAAAGATCTTCTCGAAGAAGTTATGAAATAATCCCAGTACCATTGGCAAGGAGCTCATATTGAGGTGATTTTGAGCTTAACGTCCTTTCAGCAGCGAGGCTATATGAGGTGGGATATACTGCTTATTCTTGAAATTCGAACCACATGCGCTCTCGCCGGGAATCGAATCCAGGCCTCTCACGGCAAAGGTGCGTCCGCTAAGCACTTAGCAACGAAGAAGGTCGGAGCTCATATTAGTAAAGAAGATAGCACATTATGGGAATTTCAGTACAGAAAACTAAGTATGACGACTGTTAAATGATATGTTGCATCTTGAATATATTGTGATAATGGTCTAATCTTATTTGATAATGTCATGCTTTAAAAAATAGCATTCTCTTTTCTGTAATTCACTACAGTACACAAGTTAAATTTTACACAGTGTGCAAAAGAGAGGAGAGGGAGGGGAAGCGATTACAACGTACGATGAACTTTGCTTCCTACCCGATGAACAAAACCTTTCTGCTAAAATTCAGCCCAGGCAAAGGTTGCCATCTTTCCCCGCCACTGTCTACAACAACGTGGTTTTATTAACCTGTTGCAAAGACTGTGTGACCGACTGATAGCTACACAATATATTGACAGAATGAAAGTCTTAAGTTTAGTACTGAAGCTGCCCTCAGGCAAAAAAAGCAAGCTGCCCTCAGGCGTGACGTCTATGCTTTGTAACATTGAGTTAAAATCACAGACACAAGGTCAGTTGTCAGTTGGTTAATTCTTTGTAAAACAACTGATACTTGAATAAGTGATATTTGCCAGATTGTTGTTTCAAGCCCGTTTATTCCTTATGAAAACAATATATATCCAGATTCACGAAAACCCACATGAATTGTAAAAGAATGTTGAAAAATATCTTTATAATTCAGATCCTTTATTATAATTATTATTATTATTATTATTATTATTATTATTATTATTATCATCATTATTATCACAATATTTTTGTTAGTCCTCACAGCAATTAATACTTAGGAGCAGGGGTAAAAGTGCGTTTGATCCCGTCCCCCACCTCCGAAAAATGTGTACGGCACCCCCAATTACAATTGGCAAAGATAGGCGGGGGGACGGTGTGACGTCATGCCGCTACTTACCGTCTCCTACCCTTTCAAATTCACTTTTACCCCTGCTTAGCAGGAAATCGATATCAGAGTTAGAACAGCTTCTCTTTATTGATAAAAATCGTAATTTGGTAGCGATTGAAAGCAATATTTCTGTGTCTAGAGGTACAAGAGAGGGGACCATGAAGTTACTATTGCCATGTATAAATATGAAACCTGTTTTCAACACTGACTACGTATAATTCAAGGAAATTTTAAAAAAGCGAAATGCCTACACCTTTTCAAACGTAAAATTAATATAATTACTAAAAATACATTCATTGAAAAACTCGGGGGTAGCAAGTGCACCCACCCATATAACAACAAGCAAACCTTTACACAAAGTTCCCGAGGTTTTAGTTATTATTTTACGTTATTTACTAAATCACTGGTTCTTATAACTATAATTGAGCCACATATGATTACATAAATATTATTTTATTAAACTATTTGGATCTTTAAATATAAGACACTTCGAACATTCAAACTCACATTATTATAAGATGGATTCCAGTACCACTTAGTTTGTTTATTACGCTGCTATGACAACGATCAACCCGTCGACCTTAGTTACACAAAAACATTCAATTATATACATTAAAGATATATATTATTATTTCAAAGATGCTTATATTATTTGCGTCTTCTTCTTCTACTACTAAATTGTCTGGCTTGTGCATATTTAGAAATCTGACATTGCCGAAATCACAATAGAAAAAGTTTCAAGAAATGAGAATTATCAGAATTATCGTTGTATATTGACAGACTTTTCTTTTATTTGATTAACAATTAAAAGAAAAAGAATCCTGGACCGTTAGTTTTTACATATAAATTATTTGCAATTTTTAGATGCTCCTCGTATATATAAATTACATTTCATATCACAATTCATACCTATTATATTTATTTTTACATGAATACTAATATTATATTTATATCAATTTCATAATTAACTATATTCTTATATCTTATATCGTCGGTTATAGGGCACGTCAGAAGTACGGTCTCTATATCTTACTGTAAGTCCGTTTTAGCCATAAAGGTTTTTATTAACAAAATCAAAATTATTTGAGCAAAATTGAGAAGAAGTTTGACAAAGATGTATGTTATGAGACTGGAATAACTCATAAGACATTACATTGTTCATTTGCTACAGCTTCAATATTATGCACAAAATCTCATTGTTTTAAACAAGAAATAATCATAACATAAATATATTAAATAAATACAAAAGGAAAATATAAACATTGATAATATTGAGAACAAAATACAACACTAAAACATACATTTACACGAATAGAGAAATTATCACATCGTGTTCAGTGGATGTATTCCTGTTATCTGGAAACCATTTACGGCTATTAGCCTTGTTTGCGCTTTCAAATATGCTTTTCCGAATACCTCACTTAGATCAGCATATGGCAATCGACGAGGATTAACCCTTAACCACACTGAAACTTCCTCGCCATAATATACTTTTAAATCGTTCATAAATGTTTTATCCGTAGGTTGGAGTTTATGGGTATAACGGTGGGGCAAACAGACAATGCTAGTTTTTGCGAGACAGCTCGATAGCTTCAATACTTTTAGTTTGAATGTGGCTACCATCTTCTAAGACTAGAAATTCTGCATTCTCAACTGGTGGCTTGATTTCGCCAAAAGAATGGCAAACCCAAACGGATAATAAATGCGTATGGATGTATCAGGACGAATGATATATGAACATGGAACCAGATGACGCCTCTTTTTTAAGTTGAGAGTACGTACTCTTCCTTGGAAGGATAATCATCTGTGTTGCAGACAATAAACGTGAACAACGTTCCTCTTTCAGCAGAGACAAGGGCACCAATTTACCTTTTTCCCTTCTGTGCGGTATTCTAGTCGGAACAATAGACAACGACACCCATCAGTATTAAAAATAATATCTGGTGGGTAATCAATCTTGCTCAATTCTTCGGAAAGGATTTCGAAGAAGTTGCTGATGTTAGGCGCAATTTAGATTTGATGATAAATCATCAAGGGTAAAGATAAATTTCAGAAATCATCAAGTCTAAATTAGTTTATCTCATCATATCTCTCTTGCATATTATATGGTGCGATAAGTTGAAACTGTCGAACTTATCGCATGCAAGCCACGTAAAGCCTCCCGCAAAGAAACAAAGGAATGAATAGGTCACCGCTTAAAACGCTTCTTGGCTGCCAGTTTCTCGGAAGGGGAGCGGGAAATATGTATTTGTAAGCAGGTTTTATTAAGAATTTGCTTATTCCTGTCGTCCAGTGATCTGTTCTGCTGACAAAAAGGAAAGAAATATATTTTTTCCAGTTTCTCTTCATAAAATGCGAGGAGTCTTCGAAACTACGAAAGCTACAACAAAATAACCGGTTCAATTTGGCTTGCATTGATATCTGAAGTATAACCTCGGCTAAAGCAAAGGTAGATCCGTAGTTTAAAATGAGATAAAACTGACTAGCACCGGGAATTAAATCCTGGACCACATACAGCAGAAGCATACATACACGAGCACCCGCCGAGAATCGAACCCGGGTCTCCCACGCCAAAGGCGCGTACGCTAACCGCTTCGCAACGAGGAAGCTCTATAATTTATTGCGTCGTTACTATTTGGCCTAGAGTCATAGTTCAAACGCAATTTTTCTTCAGTATAACGAACCCTTTCCAACGATGCCATTCACATGTCCGTATAGTACACCTGAACCGGAAAATTGGAAAAACACCGGGTTTTTTAAAAAGAATCCTCCCAAAATACTTCACCACTTTGGCCAGTGGTGGGTCTAGCCCGAAGCCGAGGAACACAGGATCCCAGTTTTTTGAGTGACAAAAATAATTTGTTATTTATATATTTTTTAAAGTTTATGGTAAAGTCATGATTTACCTATCATAGTCTGGGGTCTGGCTCGCCCCCCGAGTTGTTTTACCTTCTACATTCGCCACTGAGTCTGGCCCGGCCCTGGATTCACGTAGGGATCTGAAAAATTCTGAAAAAAAAATACATACTTACGTACACAATGAGTGTGCAAAATTTCAATCTTGTATCTTGAAAACAAAGGGATGAAATTTCTTTGAAAGTCTGAATTTACGCCACACACACACACACACACACACACACATATGTGACTAACCAGTTAGCATACGCGCGTTTGGCGTGGGAGACCCGGGTTCGGTTCCCGGTGGGACCTCATGTGGTTTGGATTCCACGTTAATCAGTAGGTGGAATCCAAATTTACTACGTCGTTACTATTTGGCTTAGAATCATGGTTCAAACGCCATTTTCTTTAATATAACGAGTCCTTTCCAAGGTATGACTCACATATCCGTATCATACACTTAAGCTGTAAACATTGGGAAAAACCGGAAATTCTTCTGAAAAAATCACCTCCTCAGAATAGTTGCGCCCTTCAGGTTTGGGCCCGAGTATACGTAGAGATCTAAAAAGAAAAAGAAATTGAGAAATACTCAAACGTGCACACAATCTGTATGCAAAGTTTCAATCCGCTATGTTGAAAACTAAAGGCTTGAAAAAGTTTTGAAATTTGCCTTAAGGAAAAAAGTCACTTCCCTCCGCCCCTACTTCGCGCCACCAAGTTGACAATCTGGTTTCAAAATGCATCTTGGTGATCTTTGGTCCATTCTTGACTTCACCAATAAAAAAACCGGCCTAAATACTTGTTGTAGAGCCTAACTAAGCGGTCAAAGACAACACTTATGCCATGGTATTGAAAGATACCATAAATCCTAAAAGGGTTAACGAGAAGTTGCGTAGTTACGGATTAGTATATATACATAGGCGGATCCAAGGGGGCTATAGGGGCTATAGCCCCTTGATGCTCTGCTACACACTGGATAAAATGGGCTTCAATCCTGCTTTACACTGGACAAAACTGCAAACTACGGTTTAGCCCTCCCTTGATCATATCCTAGATTCGCCACTATATATATAGGGTTCATTATGCAAGTAATGACCATGATGCAACCCTGACTCCACAATCCACCGCAGCGCGCGCTGCCGGCACGGAAAAAGTAGTGGGTGGTCTGTCCTTCCAAATGCGCCCGGAGTCAGTCTGCTGCGAGCAGTGACAGCGTGTGGATGCCGATCCGTGTGAAGCGTTTTTACATTTTGTAACACAGCGCGATGAAGGGTTCGCTCGAACAACGCTACGCCATAAACTTTTGCATGAAGTTGGGTAAGAATGCTACGGAAACTTACCAGATGTTGAAAGAGGCCTACAAGCAGGAGTGTTTGTCAAGATCCCAGGTCGGAAAATGGCACAAGTAGTTCAAGGAGGGTAGGGAGGAGGTCGCCGCCGAGCCCCGTTCTGGACGCCCAACAACGACCAGGACCGACGACAATGTTAACCGTGTGCGTGAAGTGATGCGCTGAGACCGGCGTGTGAGCATTCAACAAATCGCGGACACAATAACATGTCAACATTTGCGGTACATGGGATAGTGACCGAGGACCTGCAAATGCGAAAGGTCTGTGCAAAGCTCGTGCCGAAGGTGTTGACGAACGAACAAAAAGAACTTCGAATTTTTGCGCTGCAAGGAGTTGTTGGTATTGTGTGAAAGTGATTCCGACTTTTCAGACTCGGTCGTAACTGGAGACGAATCCTGGATGTTTGAATACAATCCAGAATCCAAAAGGCAGAGTGCACCTCATTTTCCCCCGCCCCAAAAAGGCGCGCATAAGCAAATCCCGAATCAAAATCTTGCTCATTGTCTTCTTCGTCGTTCGAGGAATCATCCATTTTGAGTTTGCGCCACCAGGACGACCCGTCAACGCAGGATTTTATCTAGAAGTGCTCAAGAGACTGAAACACAGGGTCGCCCGCGTTCGAAGTGACATCAAAGACTCAATGAAACTCCACCACGACAATGCACCAAGTCACACCGCCTTCCTCGTCGTCGACTTCCTGACCCGGTGCAGAATCGCAGTGGTCCCCCATCCCCCTATATTTCTGACCTGGCTCCTAGTGACTTTTTTTCCCGTTTGAAGAGACACCTCAAAGGAAAACATTGGGACTCCGTGCACAACATTCAAGCCCATATTACAAGGTTTTTAAAAGCCATTCCAGCCGAGGACTTTAAAGATACTTTCCAGGCGTGGAAAACATGTCTCCAGAAGTGTATCGATGCAGAAGGAGCGTATTTTGAGGAATTTTAAAGATTTGTAACAATGGGAACAATAAAACAGTTTTTCTAAAGCAATGTTCATTACTTTCATAATGAACCATATACACTTGGGGCAAGAAGGTATATTTAATCTCTTAATTTGGATATATTCTGTGGGCACAAATACAAAAAAAAAGAAAGAAAAACATCAGGAATAAAACGACACTCATCTTTCAGCTTACGATTGACGAGTCCTTAAGTGTCTAAATAGGTAACACCGTTCAATATTTCTTTTCTTTTTTTAAACATAAATACAGTTATATCATTGCCACGGACTTGATAATTGCAAAAGCCGCATAATCATTCTTTTCCATTTCAAGCTCTTTATTTTACTACGGCGGGAACACGAATTACCAAGAAACAGGAATCACACACACACACACACACACACAAACAGAGACAACTAAACATCGTGGCCCCCTTTTGTTCTTTAAGAAGAAAGTTGGTTTTTGAAATAGTTCACATAACCTCCGAGAGATGTCAGACTCTATTAATCTTCTGCGAGAGATATCTCCGAGCGAAATCGCCGTGTGTAAATAGAAAATATCTCACTTGCATATGATAAAAATATCTGTACCCCTGATGATTTATCACCAAGTCTAAAACAGGCCTTAGATTTACTAAACCCTTGTCAATGCCAGTACATTTAGCAAGTTGATACGCCATGTTTCTAGTATCTTCATGTGTTAGCCCGAAAAATTGTGCAATACATATATCAAAATAATGTATTGCACAAACAGCTCTTCAAATTCATTCTGGAGAATAGTTTTTCCTCCCAAGACGACTCTTTCATTTGACGTACATAACTCGGCACATGGTACAGCCGAAACACTGTTGAACAGAACACTTTAAAATACTTTGGAGCTTTTAAGAATCCCTTTCTTTTCTCTTGAGCGGATTTGTTGACACTTTTCATATCCTCAAGCTTCCATGTCTGACTTTCATTTCCAGTTTTCCTTCCTTTCATGGCCGGACCACTCGTCTACAACAAAGAAATAAAATGTACGATCGTTTTATTATAGCTACAAATAGGATACTGTCCTAGTTTTTTTTTTTAAATCACTACTTGGGTAATCCATGTTTGTAGTTCCACTGTGCTCGATTTCAATTACTTTTAACATATTTTATTTCGCATCATGTAAACAAACGCTACTTCTTAATTAAGCCATGAAATGGAGACATTTCAATAAAATTATGACATAATAGATATTGATATATGAAGATAAACTACAAACATTCAAATATTTCTGTGCCACTATAATCAGCTTTTTCCCTCTTGTTTTGCACATAAAACACGTTCATTCACCCTTAACACTTTCGGGATTTATGGTATATTTCATGTGTATATAAAACATGTGTATTGTTTTAACGCACATTTAACATCTCTTACTGTTGGATTTTTTATTGTTCAGTCGTACATGCGTCGTTCAGTCGTTCAGTCGTACGTTCCAGATAAATTGTCCACCCTGTATGTCATATCGACATGACCATCGGAAAACGTACACTGACTTTTTTCCTCCTTCTTTTCTACCTTCGAATTCCAGAAGGGCCAGAGAACTATACATTAATATAGGGCTGGTTCAGGGAAAGCCTAAACTTTTGAAAAAGGGATTTTTTCAGAAGAAATTCCCCATTTTCCTCGAATTCTCCTTTTTATGTGTATGATGTGGACATACGAATGATACCGTTTGGAAGATTGCTTTATTTTGAAGCGAATGAGGTACAAACCAAAATCCTAGGATAAATAGGATGATGCTCTAGCTGCTTGACTGAAAGTCGAAAGTTTGCCTTAAAAAAAATCCAAAATCCTAAATTGGTTAAAACAATCTTGCCACTAATTCTATTTTGTTAGGTGTTGGTTTAATAGTCTTACGGTAGATTGTGATACAAAATAATTAGGTATCCATAAATAAGAGAGAGGGCTGGAAAACTCATGAAATCACCAAGAATAAATAAAAATTGTAACATATCATTATAGTCATTAGAAAGGTCATATATTGTGAACTTCTCATCCCGTATGTGATCATTTTATCATTGTTATTTCCTTTGTTACAGGTCCTGTAAGAAGATATGTCTGAGGATCTAAGGAAATTCGAGAAGAATGAGCTTCGCAGTGTCATCAAGTTTCTTGTGCTGCAAGACAAAGCCTCTACGGAAATTCATAAAACTTTGCAAAATACTTTGAGGGAACACGCTCCTGAATATACAACAGTAGCAAAGTAAGTAGGTGAGGCGTTTTAAGACTGGTCATAGTGAGACTGAAAATGAACCTCGCTCAGGCAGGCCTTTAAGTGTAGTGACCACGGAAAGCAGCGACGAAGTGTATGACATGATCATGGAGGATAGACGCATATGGATCAAGAATATTGTTGCGTATGTGGGTGTCATAACAGCAGAAAATTTGGACATTTGGAAGGTCAGTCCCAAATGGATCCCAAAATGTTTGAATACTGACCAGAAGAGAACACGGATGCAGATGTCACAGAAAAATTTGCAAAAATTTCGAAACCCTGGTGAGTTCACGCGCAGTCTGGTGGCAGAAGATGAAACATGGCTGCATTAATGATCCCAAGACTAAACGGCAATCCTTGGAGTGACGCCACAATAGATCTTCCCGACCGAAGAAGTTCCGAAGCCAAAGATCAGCTGGGAAGGTGCTTGCATCAGTGTTTTGGGATAAGGACGGTGTCATTCTTATCAAATATTTTAAAAAGGGTGAAACCATCAATGCTGGAGTTTATTCCAACTATTTGATTGAGCTGAAGGAGGCTCTGAAGAAAAACATCGGGGAAAAATGAGCAATGATGTTCAGTTTCTCCAGAACAATGCACCTTTCAAAGAGGCTCACCAAATCATGCAAGTGCTGATGGATCTGGGCTTCACCTGTGTACCTCACCCACCCTACTCACCTGATCTGACCCCCTCCGAGTATCACTTCTTCCCACATCCCAAAAAACATTTCAAAGGCAAACATTTTCCATCCGATGAGGCACTCATTGCTTAGGGGAAGGGCTGGTTTGCACAGCAGGACAAGGCCTTATATTTGCAAGAGTTAGAAATGTTGCAACACCGTTTTGAAAAGTGTATTGAGCTTCGGAGGGAATACGTTGAATAGTGTATTAAAATGGTTCTCGCAGGTAAATTTCTTCTTGGCGAATTCATGAACTCTCCAATCTCCCCTCATTTTCCATATTTATCTTACTTTCTGTCTCTATCTCTATCTATCTGTCGATCGCTCGATCGCTCGATAGATAGATATAAAACATTTCCTGGAAGGATGAGATTTAGTGTTTGAATCTCCCTTAAAGAAATTCTACGTACACTCCTGAGTTCTTAGTTGTACTAAGAAGTAGGCAAATAAATAAAGTCACTTCACTATGCGGTTTCCTTTTGAAGTTTACTTAGTTTTCTCCCTTGATTATCTCTGTGGATAAAGACAATGATCTGAGAAATTCCAAAATTTGCTTATCTGTGCGGTAGCGGTGTCATTTTGGGTTTTACGTGGTGGATGAAAATGACAACGGAATAAATATATCTTCACGTTTTTCATTGCTAGGCTTCTGTTCTATTGATTAAATCAATCTTGAAGCAATTGCCTTCTTACCATATAAATGACATCCATGACCTGAAGGATTTGTTGAAAGAGTGAAAGATAAACTCTTTGTGATTGGGAACCATTTTCGTCAGCTACGAAATTCTGTGGATATAGTACAATTGTGTTGCGATGTATCTGGGCAACACGATGTAATTAACTATTTTATTTTTTAAATTACTCTACATCAAGCTGTCTGTTATGGCTGGCTACTGTACTATCACATCTTTATAAGTGAAATAGAGTTTCTTAGATATTTTGCCATTAATGACAAGTCACTTGTTTCAACTGAGAAGCTTCCATGCTCAACGGCCTCTCACTAACCTCTTCACTTTTACGTGCAACTTTTCTGTTTTGATATCGCCCATTCATTTTAGTCTCCTTCGCCCGCTCCCTCTCTTTCCTGACACCATATCCTCTAGCACGTCCCTCATGATACATTTGCGTCTTAGCCAATGTACCAAATAGTTTCTCTTCCTCTACTCAACAGTATCTAAAACTGTTTTCTTCTCCCTCATCATCATTTATAACACCCTCTGGTTTGTTTCTCGCTCAACCCGACCAGTTCTGTCCATTCTTCTTCACACCCATATTTCCGAAGCTTCAAACAATTTTCCATAACTTTTTGCATAACTTCCATGTTTCTGCCCCATATAGAACTTCACACAAAGTATTTTATGAGTCTTTTTCTCAACTCTTTATTCAAGTTCCCACAAAACAGACTTTTCTTCCTCATGAAAATCCTTTCTCCATTCCTATCCTTGCTTTCTTTTCACTTCGCATTTCATATTATCACTAATAACACTACCCAGGTATTAGAGACCTGCACGGGCCGAATTTTTCGGCCCGAGCCCAATCCAGCCCGAATGTACCTAGGCCCGGCCCGGCCCAATAAGATTTTTAAAATTCTTTTCCCAAGCCCGGCCCGGGCCCGAAAAATTTTAAAAGTCTCATTTTGTAACATTTTCACGGGCGCACACCGTTTGCCTTCATTCTAATTATTGTTTAACGAAAGTCAATAATTATTAAAGAATTGCAATTAATCGGCCCTAGCTCGGCCCGACTTGAAGAGAAATCAGTGTCGGCCCGCCCAAGCCCGGCCCGGCCCAATGAAATAACAGAGACGGCCCGCCCAAGCCCGGCCCACGGGCCGGGTCGGGCTTCGGGCCTCGGGCTGAGCCCAGCCCGTGCAGGTCTTTACCAGGTATCGAAAACTAGTCACCTGTACTATTTTCTCCCTGATTTTCTTTTCAGATTTTGCCACAAATGCCATATCATCTGCAAACCGTATATATCTAATAATTCTATCTCCTACCGAAAGTCCTCATTATGTAGGTTCTTTCACTCTTTTCTAGATATACGTATATTAAATAATGTTGGCGAGAGATAGCACCCCTGTCGAATTCTCTTTTCAATTGTACTCTCCTCTGTCTTTTCCTCCCTTATTCTAACACTTACTTGTTGGTTCATATATCTAGGTAGGTATAAGTTTCTTATGAGTCTTCGCTCGCTCCATTCCAATACAACCTTCTTTAGAACTCCCAACAACAATTCCCAATTCACACGGTCGAAAGCATTTTCTAGATCAATAAATACAACTTCCACCGATCACCCGTATAAAATCACTTAGCCCATCTAACATATTCTTTCCATAGTTAACTATCATGTCTCGTTCCTAAAAGAGGGCGTAACCCTCTGAAAGGCAGCTAGCCCGTCAGGCTAGCCTCTAAAAAAAAAATCACCCGTAATAATCCAATTGCATAGCTTGTGCCCTTACCTCTTCTGAACCCGAATTGTTCCTCGTCAAATCTTTCATTTGTTCTTCAATACTCTTTTGTCCTGTATTCGACGCAAAATTTTTTGTTGCATGTGATATGAGACTAATAATTCTATAATCCTCACATATCTCTGGGTTCAATTTCTTGGCCATCGGTATCATGATCGTCTTCATCAAGTCTTTTAGCCACTCACCTGTTTCATATATTTTATTGCAGGAACGGAACAATTCTTTCTTGCCCTTCTCTCTATGTTCTTACTGAATTAGATTGGTATGTTACTTATACCGGTTGCATTTCCATTCCTAATCTCGGATATAGCTTACTCAAATCCATCTCGAAGAATACTCAACCCTTTATTATCCTCTCCTACTTCATTTCTACTTTCAACATCCAGTGATGTAACTAAAGGAAGGCAAACGGGACTTGTGCTGGACAGGAGGGCGCAAAACTGGCGAAATATTTATTTTTACTATAAGATAAGGAAATCAGTTTTAGCAAACTAAACTTCATTAAACAAATACCCCAGAAACTTATCAGGACAACAAAGACACCAATCTTAGGATCCTATCCATAGAGCTTAAGTTAGCTTGAAAGTTATCTTTTAAGGACATTATAAAAACCTTTACAGCCAAATAAAGACCGCAAAGTTCAATTTTAATTCCAGCTTTATGTGTTTTCATTTAACTTACATCGATTTACGAGATTTGTAAAATGTCCAATGTAAAAATATATATATGTCAACCATGCTATTCTAATTTATTCGCTATTTTATCTTGTACTAAAAATTTATATTATGTTCTGCAATTTTGAAATCAAGGTTTACCACTTGAAGAAAATGGAGAATTATTATGTGATGCCAATTGACTGAAATAGTGTGACGTCACATCCTTTTCGTTGCCATGGTGATCGCTATTTTATTTTCTAAACAACAAGTTGCCTAAATAACAAAGCACCAAAATGCAAAGCGAAAACAGAGATGAACTATTTTTGAATTGCAAACATTAGAGTGAATGAAATATTTATGTTTCTTTTTAAACATTTCTAATCAATGAAACTAAAACACAAAGAGAAAAACAAATGTACTCATCTTGTTCATAATCAGATGTTAACCTTAAATAATTCTGGGAAATTTTTGATTCATTAATATAAGTATTATAACATTGCGTACGTGAACATGATTAATATTTAACAGTTGTTTAGAATATATGGGTGAACCTTCTTATTGTACTGTTTCTAAATGCTTTCTTAAAAAAGTTGATAGGGAATATAAGAAAATATCTTACCAATATATACTGATAGTCCGGATTCAAAATTTCAAAGGCTTGTTTTTTCCCTTTATTTTGTAATATTGTAGATACTAATATTTTGTACAAGTGGACATAAGAAAAGTAAATGTGCCAATAGAATTAATATTGCTCAAAAAGATTTTTCCCTTTTAAAAATCGTATATTTTTACAGTTTTCCTTGTGTCGATAGTTTGTCAATTTGCATGTTAGGGAGTTTATATTGTGTATTCTTAAGATGGATTACATGATAATAACTTTTACATTAATTATTTAATTTCTACCTTATCACTTACAGATGCTGCCGTTTTAGAAATAAGTTCCTTAGTTATTAGTCTTTCTTTATGAATTTTCTTGATTTTATTCGTAGTTTCCTAAACACATTTCCATATTCTAAGCCCTTTCCCAACAACCTTATTAGTCGTTAAAACATTTTATAATTGTAACTAAATTTACAGCCGTTGTCCTTGTTTATAATAAACTTTAAAATACACCATTCTCTTCACGCGTTTGTATAGAAAAAAGACATGGCGATCACCATGGTAACGGAAAGGAACTGACGTCATCACTATTTCAGTCTATATCAGATGTAGTCGGGGAGCGTTTTGGTTTGGTTGATCAGAAAGGGGGGGGGGCAATAAGACGAGTTCTTGCCCCAGGCGACAACTAGCCTAGTTAGTCACTGGCAACATCTAGGCAACATGCAGGCCCGCAACTAGAGGGGGGCTAGGGAGCATGCCCCCTAAACTTTTCGTGTCCCCCCCTAGACCTTAACACAAAATGCTATTATTAATACAAGAAACACAATTTAACTATGTGTGAGAGAATTTTTAATGACTTGGCCCCCCCTAACATATTCATGCTCCCTCCCCAAGAAAACCTCTGTGGGTGGTTGCGGGTCTGGCCACATAGGCTATCGATACTCTAATATAAGTACTCAACATATTCTTCCCATTTTCCTAAGACTTCACTTCTCTTGCTAACTAACTTTCCGTTCTTAATTTCTACTACCATCGTAATACCCTATTGTTTCATCCGAAGCTCCATAGATTTCACCTCCTTGTTTATTTCTTCATATGTCGCAAGTCTTTCTAATTCTTCTATGTCCTCGCAGTTTCTTCTAATGAAACTTTTTCCTTGCTCTGTCTGTTTCCCTTCGTAACTCGTTGTTTAACTTTCTGTAAATATTACTGTCTTCTTCTGTATCAACGTGTTTCCGCTTCTTACTATTCCTCATTTTTGTATCATCTGTTTGAAACCCATGTTTTCTAGCCGTTTTGTATTTTCGGTTCCCCATATTACTTCTTCTACAGTCTGTTGTATGCTAATTTTAATATGCTCGCACCATGTGTTACTATTTGAATCTATCATTTCCTCGTTTGAATATTTGTCAACGAATATATATATTACTTTCACGTTTTTCAACTTTTCAATATTCAACATCTTCTTGCCTACTTTTTTCTCCCTACTTTTTTTCTGTGGAATATGGCCAGCACAAGGTCATGATCAGAGAAAATGTTGGCGAGACCGGGCAGGGTCTTCGAGTTCTTTAAACTAGTCCAATACTCAGTGGTGTATTTAGGGGGGCTTCCGGGCTTAAGCCCCCCCGAAATCTTACTATAGTAAAGTAAATGAAATATCTTGCGGAATTTTCACATTTCCAGGCAAAGCCTCCCCCCATGAAACAAAATCGTTAATACGCCACTGCCAATACTAACAAAGGTGTACGTCAGTAAATGCTAAGTCTCCCATCACTTGAAATCTTAAAACTAATAATAATAATAATAATAATAATAATAATAATAATAATAATAATAATAATAATAATAAAATGATGCTTTGTAGCATATTAATAACTATACTTCACAATAGATGACAAGCAGTGCTTACATTATTTTATTTCAAAACCTATATATCTAAATCAAACACTTCGTATTGTTTTTTAAATAAAAATCAATTATCTTATTTTGTGTTGTGTTAATTTTCTCTATACTGGTAGGGAAATGGGTTAAAATTTAATAGTAACTATTGCGTAATACAAATACCCGCACTGAGTACACTTGTCAATTAAAATAAATTTTCTAGTTGAAAGTAAAGTAACTATAGTTGCACTTTACTCTAACAAAATATTTGCAGAGTAAGTTTGTTTAGCATTGGATGTCGCAATCTATACCTAAGGGGAGATTGGCATTGGTCTTCAGATCGCAATTAAATGGACAACATCAATCTGTTTCTACACAGTGAGGGATAAAATTGGCACAACTTTCAAAATTGTACCAAATGGAGTAAACCATGTAAGCGCACTGGGCCAAGTTCCGCTTGAAAGAGGAAGGTCCCGCGCACATTTTCCCTCACCCCTCACATTTTTCGAACGCCAGGGAGCCGCGCGGCGGGAAAAGTTCCGGTACTTTTCAATTACACCCTGTAACTTATACCGATTTTAGCAAATTTTTTGACGTCACTGATGTTTATATTCAAATTTGCAGATTAAAATTATTATATTCTTTACCCTTACTCTCCAATTGTTTTGATTCGTATATCAGTGATAACAAGCAGCTGCATATAGAGAATGTGTTTGAAATAGGACGTCATGTCTTTTGGAATCCCTCAAGGATCCCATCTTGAGCTTCTATTGTTTAATTTGTACATCTGTAATCTTTCAAATGCTATAAAATTTCATAAGCTATTTTATGCAGATGATCATAAGCTCTATAAAGACGACACTACGTTATTAGCCTGTAATCTACTTCATAATACTTAAGGAAATCGGGTCAATTGGAAAGACCGACAACTCATTGGCAAACTGAACATAGGATAGCGAATAAAGTTGTTCTTGAATGAAGGAGAAAACAACAGTGGGGCGACTGGAAGAGAAATCAGACAAGGATGTGCTTTTTGCACCAGTTATTCAACTTTTACAGTGATTCTTTAATGAAGTAAGCATTAATGAGAATTGGAGATTTCAAGATTGGAGAGCAGATCGTTAACAAGGTCAGGTATACAGATGATACGGTTATTATAGCTAGAACCGAATGAGGACTACGGGAGATGATTGATGAAATAGTTGTCACTGGAATGGACTGGAAACTATATAGAATGGAAATCAACATCCAAAAATCGAAAGTCTTGAGAATATTCTGTGGAAACGCGCCCTTACCAGTCAGTGTTGTACAAAAACCAGTTGATTTCAAGTACCTGGGAAATATTTTGACGAGAGACTCTTATTTCACCAAAGAAAAATTCAAAGATTACCATAGCCCAAGAGACATTCAACAAGGAAAAAAAAAACATAACTAGCAAGTTTAGTATTGGACTAATGAAGAAGTTGGTCAAGTCCTATGTATGGAGCATTGGATTGTATGGTTCAGAAATTTGGACGTTATGGAATTTAGAGAAGAAATATTTAGAGAACTTTGAAATGTGGTGTTAGAGGAAGATGGAAAAGATAGAACGGACATAGAAAGAGAGGAAGAGAGTAACAAACGAAGAATTTGTTAAACGGATAGGAGAGAAAAGGAAGTTTTTTTTACTAGCATCCTTCGTAAGAAGGCAAATTGGATTGGACACATCTTCTTAAGAATTTATCTTCTTCATACAGCCATAGAAGAAAAGGTGAAAGGAAAACGAACAGTAGGAAGAACACGATCACAACTGGTTGACGATTTGAAAATTAGAAGAAAATATTAAAAGAACAAGCTGAAGATCGAGAAATGTGGAAGAGACATTCCATATCCAACCTAAAATAAATAAATATATAAATAATAATAATAATAATAATAATAATAATAATAATAATAATAATAATAATAATAATTATTATTCTTATTATTATTATTATTATTATTATTATTATTATTATTATTATTATTATTATTATTATTATTATTATTATTATTATTATTATTATTACCAGGACCAAAAGGCAAAATTGTATAACGACAGTGGAACATGTTGACATTGATGGATATACTGTGGTAAACTTTACTTTTAATATTTTCTCTTGTTGAGTGAACGTGCAGGAAATATCTTCCATTCTCTGATTGACGTTACAACCTTAAATAAGATCAATCCATCTCATTGGAGGCACGGTTAAAGTAGCAGTAAAGGGCTTCAAATATCTAGGGTTTCTTCGTGTTCTTAACTGTGAACTGAAAGGATTAGTTGAATAGGAAATGATTTCAAATCGATTCGTTGCACGTCTAGCATTTTACACATGTAATAACCAAGTTGTAATATGCATCAATCGTATGGAATTCGTTTAGTCGCAAAGAATGACTTCAACTCGGAAGTGTTCAATATTGTTTTTTTTTTTTTTTTTTTTTTCAAATTTCTCACATACAAACATATTATTATCCAGAGTTTGAAGCTTATTCAAACTGTTAGCTAACTAAAAGTTGCCATCGAACTTCCTGAACAGTATATGTTTTTATTTATTTTATTTTATTTTATTTTATTTTATTTTATTTTATTTTATTTTATTTTATTTTCAGTTTTAAACAACAGTCTTGATAACTTGAAACTCTTTAACCCTTTTAGGATTTCCAATTTTTGAGGTAAATTTTACACTTTCACTCAAACAGCTACTGCTTCCTTACTATTTATCGTAGGACTATGGTTCATACCTCGGTGTTTTCAGGATAGATCATACTTTCCAACGGTACTAATCGCTTGTCCGTATTATACACCAGAAAGGAAAAAATCTTAAAAAACAAGATTTTCCGAGAAAAACATCTTGTTGGAAATTTTTGTGCCCCTCTGGCCCGTAGCTGGGTTCACGTAGGGATCTGAATTTTTATTTTAAAAAATTGTTCATAAAAGTGTGTAAAATTTCATTTTTGTATCTTGAAAACTGAGGTCAGGAAAAACTTTTGAAAGTCTGAAGGAGACCCATTTTTTCATATATATATATATATATATATATATATATATATATGTAATTTAAAAACGTACTGCGTCATTCCTATTTGACCTAGAGTCATGGTTCAAACGCCATTTTCTTCAGTATAACGAGCCATTTTCAACGGTATCACTCACATGTCCGCACCATACACCAGAGCCGGAAAATTAGGAAAAAACTCGGAAGTTTTTTTGAAAATCCCACCAAAACACTTTGCCCCTCTGGCCCAGGCCTTGGTTGACGTAGAGAAGGGGATTTTTTTCTAAAACTACGTTGTTATGTACATAATACGTGTGCAAAATTTTAATCTTGTATCTTAAAAATAAAGGGTGGAAAAAATGTTGAAAATCAAAATTTAGGCTATCTCTATATAGACACACATATCGTCGAGACAAAGGGGCGCAACTAATTTTTTTCAACTTTTCCAAGAGACAAGTTTAAAGATGTTATCATAAGTTTATTTTATCGTGTTCAGTTGAAATTTAAAATGATCTCGTAAGTTACATACCTGACACAAATTATATCAAACTAAATTTTAAAAGAAGATAGAATAAATAAAGAGAAAAGGTTTAAAATTGTCACCTGGAAAAGTTAAGAAAATGAAATACGCCTTTTGTCTCGAGAGGGGACGATATATAGACAAATTTACTGCGTCATTATTATTTGTCTAGTGTCATGGTTCAAACGTCATTTTCTTCAGTATAACAAACCCTTTCCATCGGTACCATTCACATGTCCGTAACATTTGTCATATATCTGAACCGGAAAAAAATGGGAGAAAAAGGAGTTTGCTCTAAAAAAATCACTCCCTCGGAACACTTGCGCCCCTCGAGCCCAGCCTCGGTTTAACATAGGGATCTCGGAAAAATTTGAGGAATACCCAAAGGTAAATAATCCTTAAGCTAAGTTCCAATCTGGTTTCATGGAAACTAAAGGCGTGAAATTTTTTTGAAATTTGCCTTAAGAAAAAATAAAAATGGCATGCTCGTACGCCCCCACTTATCGCCACCAAGTTGACCATCCGGTTCCAAAACGCATTTGGAGTGTTCTTTGGCCCATCTTTGACTTGACTAATAAAAAGAACACGGCTTAAATACCTGTTATAGATCCTAAATAAGCGGTCAAAGACGATACTACGCCATGGTAACAAAAGTTACCAAAAATCCTAAAAGGGTTTTCATAGTATAGAGATTTTACGTTCCACTCTACAACATTGTTAAATTCAATTTTACTCTATTTTTGTATGTTTGAGACACGAGAAGGGGTCTACAAATTATTTTTTTCTCCTTTTATTGAACTAAGTATAGAGTTCTTTTCAGCAGCAAAGCTACATAAGACGTGGACATACAGTTTGAAATAGGATCCGAACAAAATGAATTTCCATCGGAAGTCAAACAAGTGTTTTTCATGCCAGCGACGTGTACACTAATTATATAGCCAAAAGGAAGCTCAATTGTTGTTTATGTAAATGTATGTCTTGAATTGGATTGGATGGAAGGCATGTGCTAACTTTCTATAAATAAACAAATTGAATAACATATCCTTGATCTCTTCGTAGTTTGGATCTAGTCTGGGTATCAAAGTATTATACTACTATATATTTTATGATACTCACACATTACTGGTTATAGAAAGGTAGTAATCTCCTAAAGTTCGCACAAAATTTTTGATGAAAACGACCCTTGTTCGTATGTTCAGAATGTTTGCTGTCTTTTAGGCGATCTCTTCTCATGTTGACAAATCGAGATTTATGACTAATTTCAGGTACTTTATGGCTAAATCTAGCCATTTTCACATGAAATTTAGCTAGTATTTTTCCATCGGCTACCTTGGCTTGTGCAACTCACGGGCCTAAACATAATTGAACACAAAGTCGTCGCTTGAGCTCCCCCGTGGCTAAGCGGTTAGTTGTACGCAATTTAGGCTTGCAAGACCCGGGTTCGAAAACTTCCCTGCGGAAGCTCATGTCGTTCGGATCCCATGTTAAGCTGTAGGTCCACGTTTAATCTAGCCTCGCTGCTGAAACACGCGTTAAACTAAAAATCAAATCAAATCAAACGAACCCGGCCAGATTTCTACACTGCAAAAATTAGGTGTTGAAACCACACAAAATGACTACCACATTAGCGTGTTACTTGTGTGTTAATTCAGTAGCAAGCACATCGCCTTCCGGGGATATCAAAAATAACACGTTACTACCTAAGAGAATTTTCATTGGTATTTATCATTTAATATAAGCAAAGCTTTGCGAAATACATTTGGCACTTACGCCAAGTAACAAATAATATTCTATGTTTTCTGTAAACAGTCACCATAATATTTTTGTAAACCTGTGAATCGTCTGACAACGGTTATACACGCTGCAGTTCTGCCATCTTCTGTTTATACGTGCTAAGACACAAGAATAACAGATAAAGAAAACAGGTGGAAGCTCTGCTCTCTGTGTAACTGTTGTCAGATGATTCACACGTTTACAACAATATTATTTTAACCAATTACAGAAAACATAGAATGTTTTTAGTTACTTGCCACAAATGCGAAATATATTTCGCAAAGCTTTCCTCGTACCAGAAAATAAAATAAAAAAAAAGCATTGCAAATACTCACAGTCAGTGCCGAGGTATTTCTGATATGCTCTAAGGCGATGTGGTTGGTGTTGCAAACCCTATCCATAACGAGACCATCCTGAATTAGCAGTTCCTCTTCGTACACCAGAACAACCTGTCACACATCACCAACCAATAGACGCTAAAATAACTCTTGATCAACTACTGACTCTCTTCACTTTAGCAATGTAGAACATTCATCCTTTCCAACGACTTCACATTCTTCAGAATATCATTCACGCAGCAAAGTCCACATTTCCTGTTAACTTTACAGCCACCTACTCTGGAAACACCGCCCATTTTCATACTTCACTTCCAGAAACTATTTCTCATGGCTCTATGTTCATGTTTCTTAATATCCGTTGAGTCAAAACAAAGTTCTCTTTGAAACATTGCTAGTTGAAGAGCACGATACGGCCTTTCTATTGAATGAAACGTTCTTAACGCCATCTATGATATCTCGTATACTGACTTACAGCGTGACTATTGCAAATCACTTGCTCAACGCGCCCATGGTGGTACGGCGGTTGGCTTTCTCCATAAAATTCCGCATCGACGACATGTTTGCACTGCTCTTCACCTCCCGAAATACGTCATATCTTCACTCTACTTTCGAAACATCACCATCACTGTCGCAACCATTTGCATTCGCCCTGGTCATCCATTGTCAACTGCATTTGTTCAATTTATATCCAACTCATTCAATCACTATATCATTATGGCAGATTTTAATGTGCATAGTCGATCCGATCAAGAAAAAAACTAACTTCAAAAATTTTCTTACCATAAACGATCAACTCTTACATCCAATCCTTATACTTTCTGATGTCCCTCAAGGTTCTGCGTTATCGCCTCTTTTATACCTCCTCTTTGTTACGGATATGCCTCAACTTCCAAACAAACTGCACATGTTTCAGTACGCTGGTGACACTGCCTTCCTTGCCCTTTGTAATACAGTACAGTCCAGAAAATCAATACACTTTTACAAACAGCCATAGATAATTTCTATCACTGGTGCAAAAAAATTGCATTTATTAATTAACGCTTCTAAAACTCAGGCTATCGTTATCCTACCGCCGAAAATGTCAACTAAAGTACGGCGTAATCCCAACTGCTTAACGCTTCAGGTTGAGGACCTTCCAATACAAGCCAGTAATATAGCAACATACCTCGGTGTAACATTTGATCGGCATCTTACGTGGAAGAAACACCTTACTACGATTACTAGTAAAGCCTACAATCGCCTAAATCTTCTGAAGCGTTTAACTGGCACAACCTGGGGCTTAAAACCTACCACAGAGTACTCAATACTTACAAAGCCTTCTTGCGTCCGACCCTTACACATGGCCATACAGCTTGGGCATCTGCTCCAAACAGTTTTTACCAGAAACTACTCATACTTGAAAGACATGCCTTCCGAATTGCTTACAGGATTAAATTACCCAGTCCTATACAATGCCTATACAGTCTATTACATTTCCTACCTTACAGTACCACATCGAGAAAATCAGAGTAAATAATATCACTCGACGTTACCAAGATCATCATCCTCTTTTGTTGGATAAGATGCATTTTTTGGCAGTACACCCCGCACCTTCTCGTTTTGTGCACACACCCCTGTCATTTTTATTCACACTGAACTGCTACACACTTCCACCGAATCATCCTGATATTCATCTACCTGACGATTTTCATACTCACCTTCAATCACCCTCTCATCTTTCTATCTTATAGTGCACAGTGGCACTCCCTTTTAACTAACATGGGCTTCCCTCTGTCTCCATTATAGCCTAGAGTAGTTTCTAGGCAAGAATATGGTTTCATTTGTGATCTTACATAACCTGCGTCTTGTGGCATGATTTGCACCTCATCTCATTCCTCATCTCCTCACAAGACTTATTCTTATCTCCAAGCCTTTATCTTATATATAAACATATACCGCTAGCATTATTTTCACATCATTATTACTTTCCTTTCATCGAACACCCTTGCTTAATAATATAAATAATACATTGTTTCTTTCTCAATATGTATATTGTGTGATTACCTGATTATGTCTAGATCTATTACAGTATATATTGTATTTATTTATTTTGTTTGTTTGTTTGTTTCTTTCCTGTTCCATCCAACATATTAAGGCCGCAAATGACCTTAAGTCCTCTGTTTTGTTGATATGTTTAAGTAAATAAAGATTTTCTACTTTATAGCATCCCTTAGACCAACCATTATCCTTGATCCAATAATTGTTCCGCTTTCCCTTACCTAAAAAAGGAGTAACCCTCTAACAGGGTGCTAGCCTTTTGGCTAGCTTCTAAAAAAAACTTCCTGTGGAATTGACACACAAGTAACACGCTAAATTGGTAGTCATTTTGTGTTGTTTCGACAATTTATTTTTTGCTGTGTACCTTCATTCTGTCTCAAAGAACTGAATGATGTATTCCACACAGAATGCTGCAATATCTCACTTGCTATCACTCGCGATATCTATAGCTCCATTCCACGTCATGTCAGAATTGTACTGAGAGCGAAATTTGCCCCATTGCCATATTAAACTGGTGAATTACACTTTTTCAGGCGTTTCTTTTAAAATGATAAATATCTCTATGTATTGTCGCAGAAAAAGTAAAAATAAACGTATGTTTCTACTAAAATTAAAACTTCATTTTCGTTCAAGGAACCGAGAAATATCACTGACTAGCATTAACTACCTTCTTCGCTAGGTTAAATTAAAAAAATAGTAAGACGTTCCGTTAGTCAGTCACTTTTTACTATTACTAAAGCGATCGCTGATATCGGTCATTTTCGATCATTTTTATATTTCTCTTTTCTCTTTCACCCCATGCTGCTTGGCTGAATTTAGATTTAATTGGCATTGGAAATGTCACTGGTCACCTCAGCGACCTCGAAAACTATGGATTTGACACTAATATTGGGCATTTTGGGTCATATATATATATATATATATATATATATATATATATATATATATAGATAGATAGATAGATAGATAGATAGATAGATAGATAGATAGATAGATCCTCTTCCCCTTCCCCCAAACTGCAAGGCTGAATTAGAATTTAAACAGTATCGGAACTGTCATTATTGATCTTGGCAACCCCGAAACTATAGGTTTGACACTAATATCGGTCATTTTCGATCATTTTTAAATGTCTATCCCTCTTCCCCTTCTAGAAGTTCCACAGGAAAAGTGATATAACAAAAACCATCTCAGGCGAACCTCGTATATGTTGAAAATTTTTGATCGAGATCGGTTGGGTTGTTCAAGAGTTGATTATACTATATATATATATATATATATATATATATATATATATATATATATATATATATATATATATATATATACCTCCCCTAAGCTCTAAGCTCTACTGCCAAAGTGAAATTATAAAAAAAAAATCTTTTCAGGCCCGAACCTCATCTACGGTGAAAATTTGATTGAAATCGGTTGGATGGTTCAAGAGCGATGAAGTCACAATGTCAATCACTTTCATTTTATTTTTTTTTAAACTTCTCTAGGTTGCACTGTCAAAGTAAAGTGATAAAAATCGTCCCAGGACCGAAGCTCATCTATATTGAATACTTGATCGAGATCGGTTGCGTGCTTCAAGAATTATTGTTTTATTTACTTTTATATACATCTCCCCTTCCCTGCCCCCTAGGTTCTATCGTCAAAGTGAAATGATAAAATAAAAAGTTCCAATTCAGATCCTCATCTATGTTGAAAATTTGATTTAGATTGGTCTGGTGGTTCAAGGGATTAAGAGTCACAAACATCGTCACTTTCAATTTTATAATATAGATTTGACAAAATAGGTAGTCTGTCGCTAAAGGTTAGAAAACAATACTTAAACTTAGTATTAATTTGATAAAAATCGATTTATGCTACTACAGAACCTGGTTGATAGCATACGTTCAGAAGCAAACAATAGTTCTTAATTCACTTTCATAAACCATTTCCCTGCTGCAGCAGAAACTACTACCATAAATTTCGGTGGTGAGAAAACTCTCTAATTAAACCGGATGGACCAAATTTGTCAGTCCGCCCCTGACTGTGTGTATGTATTGGCAACAAGAACACAAGTAGGGAACTCGAGACTTAATCTGAGAAAATGGCTAAAAATATTGCATTTTCGAACGTTTTTCCAAGAAGAATGATTATAAAAGCAAAACAAGATTTGAATTTTAAAAATTAAGAATGATTATAAAAGCAAAACAAGATTTGAATTTTAAAAATTAAGAATGATTATAAAAGCAAAACAAAATGTGTACTGTTCTTATTTGTATCCTAATTTAATTTTAAAAATTAAGAATGATTATAAAAGCAAAACAAGATGTGTACTGTTCTTATTTGTATCCTGATTTAATTTTAAAAATTAAGAATGATTATAAAAGCAAAAAATGATGTGTACTGTTCTTATTTGTATCCTGATTTAATTTTAAAAATTAAGAATGATTATAAAAGCAAAACAAAATGTGTACTCTTCTTATTTGTGTTCTGATTGAATTTTAAAAATTAAGAATGATTATAAAAGCAAAACAAGATGTGTACTGTTCTTATTTGTATCCTGATTTAATTTTAAAAATTAAGAATGATTATAAAAGCAAAAAATGATGTGTACTGTTCTTATTTGTATCCTGATTTAATTTTAAAAATTAAGAATGATTATAAAAGCAAAACAAGATGTGTACTGTTCTTATTTGTATCCTGATTTAATTTTAAAAATTAAGAATGATTATAAAAGCAAAACAAGATGTGTACTGCTCTTATTTGTATCCTAATTTAATTTTAAAAATTAAGAATGATTATAAAAGCAAAACAAAATGTGTACTGTTCTTATTTGTATCCTGATTTAATTTTAAAAATTAAGAATGATTATAAAAGCAAAAAATGATGTGTACTGTTCTTATTTGTATCCTGATTTAATTTTAAAAATTAAGAATGATTATAAAAGCAAAACAAAATGTGTACTGTTCTTATCTGTGTTCTGATTGAATTTTAAAAATTAAGAATGATTATAAAAGCAAAACAAGATGTGTACTGCTCTTATTTGCGTTCTGATTTAATTTTAAAAATTAAGAATGATTATAAAAGCAAAACAAAATGTGTACTGTTCTTATTTGTATCCTAATTTAATTTTAAAAATTAAGAATGATTATGAAAGCAAAACAAGATGTGTACTGTTCTTATTTGTATCCTAATTTAATTTTAAAAATTAAGAATGATTATAAAAGCAAAAAATGATGTGTACTGTTCTTATTTGTATCCTGATTTAATTTTAAAAATTAAGAATGATTATAAAAGCAAAACAAAATGTGTACTGTTCTTATCTGTGTTCTGATAGAATTTTAAAAATTAAGAATAATTATAAAAGCAAAACAAGATGTGTACTGTTCTATTTGTATCCTGATTTAATTTTAAAAATTAAGAATGATTATAAAAGCAAAACAAGATGTGTACTGATCTTATTTGTATCCTAATTTAATTTTAAAAATTAAGAATGATTATAAAAGCAAAACAAAATGTGTACTGTTCTTATTTGTATCCTAATTTAATTTTAAAAATTAAGAATGATTATAAAAGCAAAACAAGATGTGTACTGTTCTTATTTGTATCCTGATTTAATTTTAAAAATTAAGAATGATTATAAAAGCAAAACAAGATGTGTACTGCTCTTATTTGTGTTCTGATTGAATTTTAAAAATTGAATCGGTGAGTTGAAAAAGTACACATTCCAAAAATATAAACTTTCGGAAAACTAAGAAAAACGGTTTTGTGAGAAACCTAATTGTTCTACCAAAACATTTACTATTGTCGATTTGTGTCGTTTAGTGTAGCAAACGTATTGCACATGATACCTGTACATAATTTTTTTTATATATACCATATAATTGTATAAAGATGTTTAGGAATATGTTCCTTTTTCAACTCAATGTTTTTAAATGCACAATACTTTATCCCAATTAGTGGATTATGTTAAACAGGTTTCAGAAATAAGTGAGTAATATTATTCAATCTTTGTATAAAGGCAAACAAATGTATTTCAAAACTGTTAGCTACACATATTGACAAAAATAACAATGTTTTCCGATAAAATAATGGTCATTGTTGAATTTTTCAGAGTAGACAATCGTCAATCATCTTGATCTAGCGGATCAGCAGCTGAAAAACAAAAGCCTTGATCGTAAAACATTATAAAAACATGTTCCCTTTCAGTTTGACCATCATTAGTAATTTTTTATGTCATTAAAACACACCGAGCTGCGAAAAAGTGCTGAGATAATAATATTAAAACGATTTATTTTAGTTTGCCATTGCAACTCAGTCTCTTTTTGTTACATACACGGTCCAATGTCATAACCTACCATAAAACATGTCTGTAATAAAGATAGCAATACTTAGGTTAGGTTAGGTTAGATTGTATTATGAAGTTTCGTGTTATATTCAGACTGTAGTTAGCATAGATAAGTTCAGGTAAAATGAAAATAGTCTAAACTAAAATAATTCACAAAATGTATAATACTGAATATAAAATGTACACGTTTTTCATTGTCATTAAGAGTGTTTGATTTAATTTTGATCTTCAGGTCTTCACAGGTACTGCAGACACCGACCTGAGGTCTGCCAAATCGGTAACCAAAGTTTTTCTTGAAATATTCTAAATAAAACTCATACTTAATTACATTCTTCAAGTAAGGACATTTTTCCCTGAAAAGTTCATGCATTAGGCTGAGCATCGATATATATGGTTGATGCAGACGTATAATGTGCAACATATTTATAAAATTAATCAATATGTGCATGTATTTTAACTACACGTGAGGCTGGAATAGCATTAGAACCGTGTTCCTGTTTACCTCTCATGTCAATAGGGAATTTCCAAGAAGCCAAAATCTTTGTCAACCAAATAACAACTTTGTGTGATACCGCATGAAGGCTTATGTACGCATTACGACATACTTCAACTCTGCTCGTCCCTTTCATGGCAAATTATTTGAAAGAGGACTCGTATTACTTTGGGTTAGGATTTGATGATCTGAGCCTTGCAATATCATGCCTCTCAATTAGGCTCACTAATAATGTGTCCTGCTCGTTCTTAGGTCTTCCACTATATAGGATTTTAATAATGTTCTCCTTTTCCTCAATAGCGAAACTATCCATGCATTTCCTCACAGCTTAGGCTGGTTGTTTTGGCTGGAACAAGAACGCCTGCTGAAGTTACACACTCCTCACCTCGACGCCTTGCTAACTTTTCCATCTTCCGTACACGTTTTCCTTTGTTGAGGCTATCCTTTTTAAGGCTTGGTTCACCACTGTCACTGTCTGTTTCGGACATTGTTACTAGGTTAAAGCAAATAAACATTAATTAACTTCACTACAATACTTTCCGCAATGATCTTCACTTTCCACTTTAAACATAACCAACATGACCTTAAACAACAGCTCATCTGTTAAGTCATAACACATAACTGAGCACTAGCGCTGTGGCGAGTGCCGCCGACACTAGCAATGCTGTGAGTTGAAGAAGGGACATATTCCTGGAATATGTTCCTTCTTCAACTCAATTTCAACTTCAACTTTTCTACATATTTTGGCAAGCTCATTTGCAATAGTGAAATATGTTTCTTTTTCTGCTCTATGGATGTAGATACGTCCAAATAAAAAAATGGCTATCTCAGTTTAATTTGTTATATTTTTGCAATATGTACCTTTTTCAACTCACCGATTCAATTAAGAATGATTATAAAAGCAAATCAAGATGTGTACTGTTCTTATTTGTATCCTAATTTAATTTTAAAAATTAAGAATGATTATAAAAGCAAAACAAGATGTGTACTGTTCTTATTTGTATCCTGATTTAATTTTAAAAATTAAGAATGATTATAAAAGCAAAAAATGATGTGCACTGTTCTTATTTGTATCCTGATTTAATTTTAAAAATTAAGAATGATTATAAAAGCAAAAAATGATGTGTACTGTTCTTATTTGTATCCTGATTTAATTTTAAAAATTAAGAATGATTATAAAAGCAAAACAAAATGTGTACTGTTCTTATCTGTGTTCTGATTGAATTTTAAAAATTAAGAATGATTATAAAAGCAAAACAAAATGTGTACTGTTCTTATCTGTGTTCTGATTGAATTTTAAAAATTAAGAATGATTATAAAAGCAAAACAAAATGTGTACTGTTCTTATCTGTGTTCTGATTGAATTTTAAAAATTAAGAATGATTATAAAAGCAAAACAAGATGTGTACTCTTCTTATTTGTATCCTGATTTAATTTTAAAAATTAAGAATGATTATAAAAGCAAAACAAGATGTGTACTGCTCTTATTTGTGTTCTGATTGAATTTTAAAAATTAAGAATGATTATAAAAGCAAAAAATGGTGTGTACTGTTCTTATTTGTATCCTGATTTAATTTTAAAAATTAAGAATGATTATAAAAGCAAAACAAAATGTGTACTGTTCTTATCTGTGTTCTGATTGAATTTTAAAAATTAAGAATGATTATAAAAGCAAAACAAAATGTGTACTGTTCTTATTTGTATCCTGATTTAATTTTAAAAATTAAGAATGATTATAAAAGCAAAACAAGATGTGTACTGTTCTTATTTGTATCCTGATTTAATTTTAAAAATTAAGAATGATTATAAAAGCAAAACAAGATGTGTACTGTTCTTATTTGTATCCTGATTTAATTTTAAAAATTAAGAATGATTATAAAAGCAAAACAAGATGTGTACTGCTCTTATTTGTGTTTTGATTGAATTTTAAAAATTAAGAATGATTATAAAAGCAAAACAAGATGTGTACTGTTCTTATTTGTATCCTGATTTAATTTTAAAAATTAAGAATGATTATAAAAGCAAAAAATGATGTGTACTGTTCTTATTTGTATCCTAATTTAATTTTAAAAATTAAGAATGATTATAAAAGCAAAACAAAACGTGTACTGTTCTTATTTGTGTTCTGATTGAATTTTATAAATTTCTTTAACAAAAGCAATAATAATAATAATAATAATAATTTGAAGGCTCGTCTCTTGAAACGGATACTTAAAATATCTCTTTGCATTTTTTAGTAAAATATAACTCATACAAGTTATGATATTTTAGGAACGTTCTCTGTACCTTTGTGATTGGACTGATATTGCTATTTAATTTCTGTTGAAAATAAGAGCAATATTCAAACAGCGATTATGGAAATTTGTTCACAAAATTCCTTCTTTGACAATTGTTTAGTAAAACCACATGTGTTCACTACATATAAAACGAGATATGTATATGAAAATTTTGCAGAATACCGTCCGTCTGTCTGTCTGTCAAAGATATCAGTGCAAAAATGATAATAGATAACAAGAAATTAATGGATGTTCATTTGTGAAGAATGCTGCGTTATTTTCTGGTACTTGCGGTTTGCAATTGAAAAAAAAAATAAAAGTGAGAACAGAATAGCTCTTAGAAAAGCAATAAGTGGGTCTATGAGAGGACATGCTGGTAAAACTGTGTGTAGAGAGCACCAGGCCGTGATCAGAACACTAAGACAGGAGTCCGAAGTATTTTGGGGGCTGACTTGAGTTCACCTTGCATTGCTACACAGGCCCGTAACCAGCCCAAAAATGTAGGGGGGGCTGAAGTTAGAAGGGGGGCGATCCAACCATATGATAGTTCATCACCATATTATAGTTCTTTTGCAAGCCTACTGTAAAACTTTTAGGGAGCCAGCAAAAATTTAGGGGGGACAGCCCCCCTAGACCGCCTCTGGATACGGGCCTGTTGCTACATACATACCAACAAACAACTGAAAGTTTCAGGGAAGCTCAAATGGTCAATTGGTGGCCTGAACCCCTGGCCATCTCCTAGATATAGGAGTGTAGCGCACAAATACCTTTTAAAAATGGAGTATTTATAATTTCAGGTTTAATCCTAGATCGTCCTAATTGCATTTTCTAGTGAACAACATTGCCGTACGCAAAACCCCATTGAACTAGGAACCCTATTCGAAAAAAAAATTAGCATAAGCAATTTACCATAAAAATTTACCGTAAATTTCAGAAAAATTCTTAAATTATATGAATGTGGTAGCTTGAACCAGTTTTCTCCGTGCTGAAATTATGTGTCTGTTACTAGTGAACGGCATTTCATGCTTAGGTTTTTCTCAAAGTTTTCTTTTTGTCTTTCTTCTTATTTCACTAATTACTTTTTAATCTTCTCATTTCATTTTCTACATATCCTAAGACTACGGCTGAGAACATCGAAATTCAATTTTTATATATTTTCGCAGTAGATAACATCTACCGTTTCTTACTTTCTCCACCATGCTAAGAGAGGGAAAAGTACCCTTCACTCTACGGTACGGGCATAATAGTAGATTTATAACTTATCAGCCTTCAGGATTGCAGCATATTTATTTTTGTATTTCTATATTAATTTTTTTCTAAATATCAAGATTATATTAAAAGGCTAGGTTTATATGTTTGTGGTCAAGAATCATTTATTTGTTTGTCTCCAATCCTTTCGACAATGAGATCTCGAAAACCACAAGATAGAAACGTGCCGTTTTCGCTGGTCGATTCGAAATTTTGTGTAGATTGTCCAGTTCTAATTGAATATTTAAAATAATATGGCCGTTATTTCATTATATTTTTAGGGTCACAATGGAAGTGTTGATTTTTTTTAAAAAAACTAAAGCACTGTATCCTACGAGTTATACATTCCAACACCACACATTTGTATGCGTGGATTGTATATTTCTCTAATGTCTTTATTTCATAGCCAAATGATAATGAGAAAGAAAGGATAACCATTTCACTAGTCTAACAAGGTACATTTGCGAAGTGTCCCCTCGGGATTCGTCTAAAATTGATTTAAATGCAAAGTTCTCCATAGCTTAATATGTATTGTACTAATTTTAGCTACCCATACGGGTAATTTGCATATTTATGGGCCTTCATAAATACGGAATTCATACACTACTATAACTCTCGGTCACAAAATTGCTTTTAGTTTCTTTAGACGTAACTGAACATGAATGTGGGCATATGCAGAACAAATGGGATCAAATACTGCTTCTCTGACACTTGTTATCCACACCAGCCGCCATCTTGGGTCAACCATCTTGGATTCGCCATAATAATTCAAGTTTCAACGTAAATAGGATATGGTAGATCTTCACCAAAATCTGGTCATATCTAGATTTACATTAGGCATTTTATTCGTAATACAATACTTCCTTGTTATAGTATAACATGGAAGTAATAACAATCACTCACAGAAATGTTGTAAGATTATGACACCAATGTTGTAGAGAGTTTCCTAATACTTTTCCAGTTAGAAATTGTTTTGATTTGTCAACATCAAAAACGTAAGCGTAACTGATATTACTCTGCAATGTCTATTCACGAAGTGCCTAGAGAGATTTAATATGTAATATCTCACAAATTGTACAAGCTACCGTAAAACTCACTACACTAATGAATTTCCAAGAAAATTTTATATGAAGTTTATGTATCACATGCACCTATTCCTATTTGAAAAATCGAAAGTTGAATCCAATATGGCGGATCCAAGATTGCGGCCGGTGTGGATAATACGTGTCAGAGAAGCAGTACTTGATCCAATTTGTTTTGCATATGCCCACATTCATGTTCAGTTACATCTAAAGAAACTAAAAGCAATTTTGTGATCGAGCGTTATAGTAGTGTATGATTGAATTCCGGGTATACGAAGACTCATAAATATGGACCGCTAAAATTTGTACAATATACATTAAGCTATGGAGAACTTTGCATTTAAATCAGTTTTACATGAATCCCGAGGGGACACTTCGCGAATGTACCTTGTAAGATGAATCTTTTTTTGTTTAGAGTCTTTTGCTTAATGAACACCATATATCACTGACATTATAATTTATTGTGCATGTAATGTACTTGCTTACTTCATGCTGTATGCAGAAAGAAAGAAATCATTGATCATACATAAATTAGAAACTCCAACTGGAAGTAAGCTGAAATCTTGCAAACGGTGCCAGATATTGGAAAAATAATCTCCCCTTTATGGTACCCCTTGCCGATTTTTATTATGACGTGTCTGTAAAGGGACATGTACAGGAATTGTTGAAATGAATATTTTTGTATGAGGGAGAATGTTTGCTTGTACTTTATTTTTCTACGTAGTCCCCTCCCAGATCAATGAACTTCCACCATAGGATAGAAAGTGTTTTGATAGCTCATAAGAAACATTCTTTTGGTTGACGCAGCAGCCACTCGTGCACCGCCAATGGGACGTCTTCATCAAACTTGAACTCCTGCCTCCAAGATGCCTCTTTAATGAATCAAAGATCTGGAAATCTGATAATATCGAATATGACGACTATATGTGGGAGACACTTGAATTGTAGGTCGTTGATACTTCTCATGGTTGTACGAGCAGAATGAAGAAGAGCGTTATCATGTTGAAGCAAGACACATACTCTTAACAATTCCCTTCACCTTATGTATATTTCTGGCTTCAAATAGTTCTTGAAAAAGTCGGTGTAGGTGGCTAGTCACTGTGATATGTGGGAGCATGTACTGTTTCAGAATAGGACCATTCTTATCCCAGAATAAAGTCAACATGACTTTCCCTGCAGAGAGCAGGCTGCGACGTTTCTTTGGTTTCAGAGAAGACGAATGTAATTTTTTGTTTGCATTTCGTCTCCGGTTGAAAATGGTGCACTCAACCTTCATCAGCAGTGAGTGACAATGTGAACTAGAAAATCCTTACCTCTTCTACGTAACGTCTCAGCATCTCTCGATATGTATCAATCCGATGATCTTTCAGTTTCTGCGTGAGCTGTCGAGGAACTCACATGGTGAACACTTTTCTGTAGTGGAGTTCGACACGCGTCATGCACTATTTGTTGTACTTAATCCAAACTCATATTCAGCTAGGAAGTCATTTCAGCCAGGGTGACACAGTTTTTCTGAATAAGCCGATCTGCTGTGGGGATGCACTTCTCTGTCACAACGCGATAAGCCTAACTCGGACAGGGGAACATGTCAACAGTCTTTATCTTCTGTGATTTTCTTGCACCACTCAAAGACTTGCCGTTGTGACAAGCAGGTGTCCTCATCTACCGGTACTCCTTCGTACTACTAGCTCGGAAAGACGTAAAGGACTGTTTGTAAATGTTCAAATACCTAAAAAAATAGATTTTTAATGGCACTCTTTATTGTTTTCATTCGATCCCCTCGTAAATAGATTACATGCTTTGTTTGTTTATTTATGAGCATAATATTACTATAATATGTATTCATTTATTGTCATGCAATTTTGTTCACAAGTTGGCGAACATGCGTTATGATGCCAAGGCCCGCCCATCTACGGATGGGAATGAAATGCGTTTGATGATAGTTTGCCTTTGAGAGCGAGTATTCTTTTTAGAGCAACTTAGGTTGAGGAGGTGGTGAGGAAAGCTCAAACGACCAGGCTATTATATTTTAACACTGGAGAAATGATGTGGTTTATTCTTGAGGGTGAGTTCTTTTCGGACAATTTTGTTCATATTTTATAAATATTTACCTGATAATATGGTGTAATTCATTTGTCTTAAATAAAATAAACTCTATAAGGGGGTAGCTTATTATAGGGAGTGAGTTATATTCAGACGATTTTCTCAAAATCAACTCAGCCAATTTTGTTCATATGTCATAAATAAATGTTTACATTAAATATCTGATATATGCCATAGTAATTTTTACTGAAAAAATTCACAAAGGGTAGTTTACATTTGAAGCTGAATTTTTTCCAAAAGCATCCTATAAGTTTGTTCGTAGTTCAGAAGAAAATATTTAGTTAATATCAACAGAATAACATTATTGATACCATTTCAAAAATAATAATAAATAAATAAATAAAATCTTTCTAGGGAACGACGAATACAAATCAGCTGCAACGAAAATTACTCAGACGATCATGCTAGAGAGACACGTCTGAAAGAACTCTTACTAGATTTTGCTGGTTAATAAATCGCAAATATGTGATACATTATTATTATTATTATTATTATTATTATTTTACCGAGTGAACAGTATATAGGTTAGTATGGTTCAGGCCTATATTGACGTAAGGTAGAAAACATGTAAATTAATATATATATATATATATATATATATATATATATATATATATATATATATATATATATATGTATATATATATATATATACATATATATATATATATATATATATATATATATATATATATATATATATATATATACATATATATATATCAATCCCTATAGAGGTCTCATCTTAATGACCCCATACTGATCCCTCAAGTAAGTAGAACATGGAGCGAAGATAGTAAAAACTCTCTCTCAACGACAGATTTCGATCACTCTTTACAATGGTATGACCATTTACTCATCCCGAAAATCATGAAGTTGTTTTTGATCTCGGAGACAAACACTGGCGGTTTAATGATTCTAAACAAGGGGTACGATAAGCAAAACAGCGGCTCCATATATTTATATAGAATAAAAATAGTACAAAAATTTCACATATCTTTTATATATATATATATATATATATATATATATATATATATATATTACATTTTACCAAATGACGTCATTAATGTACAATTTTCTGCAAAAGCAAAGGAAGTGCAAAATCAAACACATTTTTGCTCAACAATATAATCTTTTATTTATTATTTACATTGAATTTCAATAATTTTAAAATTTCGCGCTTTTCCGTTGAACTATTGATAAATTTGTATAATAAAACTTGCTCCAAGTTTTCTCTTCTAGTAGATAATATATTAAACTATGTTTTTAAATAATAATAATAATAATAGCATATTTTATTTAATGGTAATAAATAAACCAATATTCCTCTATTCCAACAAATGTTCCTTTACAAAAGGATTTTATTCAGTTACTCAAAAATTTTCACTGGTCGCACGTAGCTGTATAACATATTCACAAGTTCTGTTGAAAAAATGAAATCAAATCTTTGAGTTTTACGTCCCACTCTTATGCCGGTTAGGCTAAAGGAGATGGTGATGATGAGTAATGAGTGAAATGGTGGAATGAAGAACGTGGGAGGAAACGGGAGACCCCGAGAAAACCCACGCACACGGTGTTTGTCCACCACAAGGTTCGCTTGGCGGGGGCGGGGATCGAACCCGGGACCCCAGGCATCAGAGGTGAGCGCTCTACCACTGAGCCACCGCGGCCCCCCCACAATTCTAAGGATAATAGCAGCTCAAGCGTTTTACCATTTTCACAGAGAGTATTTGTAATTCGAAATCTCCAGTCAAAAGGTCCAGAGATGGCTTGGATCAATGAAAACTTGACCCACAACCCACTGACCCACGACCCACCATGATCCGCCACACACCGTGATCCACTGTGACCCATCAAAACTCATCGTCATCAACTCTAACCCACGATCCACGCCTTCCTTTCAACTGACTAAAATGTTTACACTTGTAATAAAATAAGGCTGTAAATTATCACTAATTGGAGTTTGAAATTCTACGGTCAATCGCTCAAGCACAGCTCTGTTGCAATACCGGTGGATCTGATATTTGCGATATAAAATGGTAAAGTGTTTGCCATGGGCCATGAATTTCAATTTAACTACCATATATAATTCTTTCCCTGTTGAATTACACATACTTTTTTAGTGGAAAATAGGATTAAAGTCCCAAATCAAGGTAAGTAGACCAATGTAGAGGGTGAAACAGGGGTAAAATTTTCCATATAATTAAGCGTACAATACAAACTAAAAAAAATTCCGTGTAATTAAGCTTACAGTACAAATTTAATGTCTATTTTTATCACAACTTTATGATTTGATTGCCTTGTGCTGTGAACGCTCCATATAATAAACACAAGCTTCAGCAATTATTATAATAGAAAGCAGTGGATATAAAATACGGAACACTGTAGCTTTTTTTTCTCACAAGGCAGGGTACCTAGGTGTAACATGCCGATTGTGATAAGATTGCACAGGTATAAAGAGCATTGAAAAAGAAGCGACACGTATTTTTTTATATCGGCCAACAAGCGCATTGAAAGGGTCAAATAGAGGCATAAAAATGGGGTCAAAATCAGATTATGAGGAATATAGCGAGAACGAGAAGAAATATCGGAAAAGGTTAAATGTACGAAATACTACCCATAATCGACGCAATTCAATGAGGTAGAACGCACCCATGAGAAGAGAGCAGAACATCCGGAAATGGATCAATCATGTGTACAACATTGTCACAATGTGTTACAGAAATGAGCGAAAAGGGTGATAAGGAGCAGGAAGAAAGAAGAAACGAAAACAGAAAATACGTGTTTTTGCTTTTGGTGCATACATCACCCATATGCGAAAAAATCGCAGATTTATCTCAATACACGAAGATGGGATAACACGCATGAAGGATGCAAACGCCGTTCGTATAGGCAGCCAGCGAGTCAGTGCTGCGCAGTGGGTAGAATATATCGGGTAATGGGAACAAAAATTCATAGCACAGTACAATGTAATAATAGCAGGTGGTTCACATACGTAAGATAAACAACAACATTAATATCAATACCACACATGAGTATCAACATTATACCACTACGAAAATACGCGTACAACATAGCAGTAATAGTAATAATTTTGTTTTTGTGTTACTACTGCTTACACATATTTTCGTTTCCAACATGCATCTCATAGTTCTTCTCATTACGCGATATATGCAACCCACCGCGCAGTGCTGTCTCGCTGGCTGTCTATATGAACGGCGTTAGCATCCTTCCTGCGTGTTACTCCATCTTCGGCCATTGAGAAAAATCTGCGTCCCTTTCGAATACGGGCAACATATGCACCCAAAGCAAAAACACGTATTTTTTTCTATTTTCGTTTCTTCTTTCTTCCTGCTCCTTATAACCCTTTTCGCTCATTTCCGTAACACATTGTGACAGTATTGTACACGTGATTGGTCCATTTTCGGATGTTCTGCTCTCTTCTCATGGGTGCGTTCTACCTCACTGAATTGCGTCGACTATGGGTAGTATTTCGTACATTTAAACTTTTCCGATATCTCTTCTCGTTCTAGCTATATTCCACATAATCTGATTTTGACCCCATTTTCATGCCCCTATTTTACCCTTTCAATGTACTTATTGGCCGATATAAAAAAATACGTGTCGCTTCTTTCTCGATGTTCTTTATGTCTGTGCAATCTTATCACAATCGGCATGTTACACCTGGGTACCCTGCCTTGTCAGTTAATAATTGTTTCTCAACTAATATCGATCGTTTTCAAATCAAACCACTACCAATTTCCCATATAGAAAGTGCCCTTCTTCTCATAAAAGAGAATTTTGAGAAATGCTAGAACACGTTCTGTTTATTTTTAATAAAGAGTTAATATACGGAATTTCAGCTCCCTAAATTGAACGGCTCGTGAGATACTCAACTTCCACAAAAAAAAAATCTCTACTCCCCCTTAGGATATGTATTATGATGAAAGTGATATGATAACATCCTAGTTGGGATTAGGCCCTAACTATATTCCAAAAGTCACTTCATTTAACTTGGCAATTTGGCCTTATGATCACGCACACATAGTTGCATTCAATTTTTATATAATAATTCATATATTACCGGTTGATTCAGAAATATATTTTATCCAGTAGTTAGCTCCTCTAAATAAATGGAAAGAAAAAGACAGGCTGTGTCTCGAAACTCAGGTAGTAAGTCCTATTGCTATTATTACAATTACAAATATCAATATTCAAAAGTGCCTGAAGTTATTTTTTTACTTAGATATGCTCATCTCAGGTAAGTAAACAGAAACAAATAAAAAAGGAAGAAAAATAGTGTTTCTTGAATGCAAAGCATAGACAAATTTATCAGTGTTCAAAAGATGCTTTCTGCAATGCACTGAGCAGAGTGGGTCTGTAGGTCAGAGTGGATCATGATGAGTCGGTGGGTCAAAGTGGAACATGGTGAGTTGTTGGGTCTGAGCAAATCACGGTGAGTGGCGGGTCACAGTGGGTCACGTCCTGCCAACCCACGATCCACTGACCCACTCTATCTCTGGAAAGGTCATTTATATACTGAATCACCTGAGACAAAAGAACGAATACTATAAGCTGCATTGATTCAATAGGAAACCAAGATCATTATTCTACACAGTGGCGGCGGTTGGACGTTAAAAGTGAGGGGGCTAGACATGATCTGAATATTTGTATATAAATGTTAGTTTTCCTGGTTGTTTCTAACATTTTGTTTGACGAAAGGTTGTATAACTAATAGGATACTATATTTTCAGTTAAAATACCGTATATCGTATATAATAGTTTATTAAGTAAATTGAGAAGAACAACGCAAGTAGATACTAGCCCTTTGTACTCTTAAACAACGAAAGTGTAAGAAGAGATTTGATTCCTTGCTCATGAACATCTTAAAATTCTGTCTGAAAAATTGTGTGATCAGATTATTTAATAAATTTGCAAAACAAATAAATAGAAAGGATAATATTAATCATAGTAATGAATAATGATGCTTGTTTTGCAAAAGTTATATTGAAACTGAGGATTAATGAAAAACTTAATATTTAATTCCACACAAGATATTAAATGTATATTATTACTCTTAGAAAATGAAAGACAGTAAATACTACAAGCATATGCTACGACATTTAAAGAAATATTTGCTTTTGCAACTTCTTGAAATATGTTCGTTGCCATTAGGTGCAGATTTCACTTTCTTGGAACACATCAAAACACAAAAATACTTACAATCCACACTTCAGTTATACAAAATAAACTTAAAACCTAGAATTATGTTCAATTTACTAAATTTTATTGTATATACACTCGTACATCCTTAAACACAACACTTCACTCGTATATTACACTACAAAACAATGGAAAAGGTAGAAGTTGTTTCTTATCACGCTCTTTTTAATCGATATTCCTTACTTTAGAAAGAAGAAAAGACATTTTAGGAACTGTCAATTTTTGTGCAATTAAAGAATAACTTGTGAAATAGGCCCTACTTTTTTGCATAATGTTCTTTCGATTAGCTTCAAAGCGGCTCACTAACATATCGAGCCCTTGTAAGAAGAAATGAAAGTATGCTGAAATTGTGCTCCAATAGGTTATTTTTGGGGTTATTTTCTGTGGCGATTAAAACGCAATTACTGTAGCTTTCTTTACTCCACGGGAAGACAACCAATACGTATTCACGCAACAGCAAATATTATATGGCAGCATTTTTTCCTATTAATCAGTAACACATACAAAATCGTTACATTTCCAAATGAAACTATATACATTAATTGGCTACTTAAAAAAAGTGCGGGGGCAACTGCCCCCCTTTGCCCCCCCCCATGATTCTACAGAGAAAAAGATTGTAAATGATTTCCGTGACTTCCTGACGAATTGTCGAAAGAAAATTGAACAAGTATACTCGAGTAACCGTAACAAACCTTCAGAAAGTTACAATCCTGATTATGGTGGATTTGTTATGTCGTTCTGTAAGAAAAATACTTAGAAAACTGTTTCTTTACATAAATGCGATCATGGTTGAAGACATTCTTGAACTTCATGCTTTGTTAGCTTATGAAATAATATCTGCAAATTAATTTCCCTGCATCTCAGATTAAGGGGTTAATTCGCTTGAATAGCATTTTGTTTTTATTACACAGAAGCTCTTCAATAAATAATAACTTTTCATATAACTTTTTGAAAATCTATAATATGCATCATAAATTTTGATTTCTTTGCCTAATTGTTCCCAGTTTTTTTTCTAATCTTCTCAGGTTCGAGTCCCGATACCCTATCATAATGGACACAAACTCGGTAGTTCGGTGAACTTGTAGTGAACATACTGGCAAGGATCTGTGTCATGAAAGTGCAGTGGAATTTCACCCTTCGGAACATGTTTCAGTCACGTGTTCCTCGTTTACTTGCTTCGTTTACTAACAAAAAGATACATGATGAGGAATATGGAAGAGTAATTCAGTTTTCTCGAATTTTTAATTTACCATCTTATCTTTTCTGTTCAATTTTAACACCTTATAAGTAACAGCTCTACAGATGTTATTCCATCTACTGTATCTTAGTCGAGGTTTCTGTTTTCATTTGAAGTAGACAGACGCTATTGGAATTATCAGCGTATTAACTCTACGTATTCTAGACTCGATGTTTTCGCTGACTCTCGGGTTCCCACCCTGGTTCTGAGAAGTTAAGAAGTAAGAATTTGAAATTGAGGCTGTCATCTTTCCGTATTTGAGTGCCACAGGTAGAAGGCGCTGAGAAATGAAATAGATATATCTCAATATTTAGAAACACTTATTCCAACAGTCTGTAATACACACAAAAGAAGGTTTAAAAATGCAAGGTACTTTATTGAAATTCGGGAAAAGGCTACTTGAAACATATAAATCAATAACGCATCGTAATCATGACAGTACTGAGAAAATCAAAAGTTTTGTGAAAGTTTTACTCTGCAAGTACACACTTATTTTCTGGTATACAAAAAATACGCACTGAGGTTTGGTAAACCTTGGAGTACTTGGATTATTCTACATAAGATTTGCAAAGTAATTAATAGAACTTGGATGCTTTTACATAAGATTTTAAATAAACTTGGATGATTTTGCATAAGATTTTGAAAGTAGTTAACAAAACTTGGATAGTTGTACAAAGATTATGAAAGTAATTGTGAGACTTGAATATGTCTTAATGCAGGAAGATAAGTCGACAGATAATAAATATACATACAGTATGTCGGAAAATATTGAGATTATATATACATAGACACGCGCTCGCAATATTACACCTTGGTTTTCGTATTATTTAGAACATATAGGACTTACGAATAATGTTTCCGGAAGCTTAGTGTAAATTTAAAATATAGTCGGGACCCTACAGTCTCCAGTGTGCACTTGAAGGGTTAAAATATCAGAAATGGTTTTGGGCAGTGGCGCACACAAAAATTTCATGAGGAGGGTGTTAAAACCCGAAAACTCCCTTTGTGTACGCCACTTGATTTTTAGGGAAAAGGTATATCAAGAGAATATACCAGCGTTTCCCAACCGGTGTGCCGTGAATGGGCCGCTAGTGTGCCGCGACGAAATCGAAACAAATTATTAATTCTATAGCAGTCAAATTGCAAGACAGGGAAAAATGTATATTTGTATTTAACATTAAAGTGAACCTCTACTAGGTATCTATAATTTTGAGTTTCACACTGTTACTTTTCTGTACATTTTTAATGTTGAAAATAGTATTTGTTATCATTGTTATGACCATTATTGCTTCTTTATTGTTACAGACTGTTTCGTAACTTGAAATTTTAAAATACATCCAGTCCTTTCGACAAAGCAAACATGCATACAAATTACCTACATTTGTGTTTTAAAAGTAAAAGAAATTTGTTTGTTCAGTGATCTTGTTATTTATTGATCTTCCTTCTTAGTGAGAGGTTGGATACAGTTTTTTAAAAAAAAGTGTATTTTTAAAAGCCTTGGTCCCATATCTCATTGCAGTTGTTTTATATTTTTAAATTAGAATTTAAAAAAAGCATAATGATTTACCACGGGGGGAAAATAGTGATCGAGCTTTTTTCTCTGTGAAAAGGAGATCAGTAATCAAAGAAAAAAATATCACTATATTTCATATTTAGAAATAATAATAATAATAATAATAATAATAATAATAATAATAATAATAATAGTAATAATAATAATAACAATTATAATAATAATAATAATAATAATACTAATACTAATAATAATAATAATAATAATAATAATAATAATAATAATAATAATATCTATATGAGTGTGCCGCGAGAATTCAAGTTACACCTATAGTGTGCCGCAAGTTGAAAAAGGTTGGGAAACGCTGGAATATATGGTGAGTGATCGCGAGATCATGTTGTAGATACACTTACAATATTAGAGCAAAGAAAATAGTGTTTGCTTCAAATAATTAAATCTACAATAATTGCTTAGTGTTTTTCTAAGCAAAGAATAAAAATAACAAATAAAGGAATATAATGTTATCATTTTTCTTAGGAAAAGCTCATTTTATTTTATACTTTGTATAAAGTATGTACAAAAATAATCCATATAAATGTTTCTGGTAAAAGAACAGCCAAGACTAGAAATTGTCATTGTTATTGGGTTCGGATAAAGTTCTTAGTTAATCCAGGAAGTACGCCGCCACAAAGCTAAAGGTGCTTCATGATTATGCTTCCCTTTAGCCTTTTGGTCTTAATAACCTTCTCATTCTTCACTCTCTATTTATTTTCGCTTTCCAGGTGTTTCTGGTGTTGGAGGCAACGATTTGAGATATTCCAGAGCTCGCTGGATTTGAGGAGGGATTTCTGGAGGTACTGGCAGATGAGCACCTTGTGGTTGGAATCCATTTTCATCAGCGATGTAGTTCACTTCGATAACACTGCCGTCTGGCGCAGTGTATCTGTATGATCCCTGAGAAACCTCACCGGCTTCGTCACCAACCTGCTTCAGTTGTCCATTTTGATTGGCAGTGATGCCATCACCAGTTTCATAACTGAAAAAAAGTAAATTCATATTTGAAAACACAAAAATGCTTTATTTTACTTGATTGTTTTTTTTAAATTCAAATTATCGTAGCTATTCATACTTATATTTACGTTTTTCATTAGATGGAAGTGAAGTCTCAGTTAACTTACTTTAAGAACGGCTCTCTTGTAAAACGAATCATAACACCATTCTACAAAATTAAAGATACTTTAATTTGGTGTGTGAAAGGTTACTTGTTTTTAATTAACAATATTTATTAAAGTTTAAAATATTTATAAAAGAATATTGTTTCCTTTATATTTCTTTTTTACATATTCAAACTACATGAAACAATTTTTTGGTATATTTATAGTTCAAGTTTTTTTTTTTTTTTGACACAATTGTCTTGCTTGCATCGTTCTAACGTTATCGTGATTATGCAATGCAAAATTCCATTTGTTTAGTTACACAATAGTCAAAAAGACAAGATATTAGTGAATTTTAAGGGGCCAGCAAAAATTTAGGGGGCCTCCCCATAGACCCCTCCCTGGATACGGCCTGGATTCATTTCACTTTCAATACTTTCGTACGTTAGTACTGTTCTAACAGTACTAACACTTCTATTATCCCCAAATGTTCTCTCATTTAGGACACTCTAACAACTCAGCGTCTGTGCCGAGATCTCACCACACAGTTGAAATCATGAGTTTCAACGTTTATAAAAATGAGTTTAGTAATATTTATGCTGATTACTACAGTTCGATTCTCGAATAGAGTTCGTATCCAGCGGAAGTCTTTAAACAAACAACATTTATGAAGTCCTTTACTTTTTTCTTGATCTATTACCCTCTATTCAGAGAAAATTAGTTTTTTTTTTTTTAAGTGGATTTTCAAGTCCAAAGTCTGAATATTTAGACATTAGAAGAAATAAACTATATAGTAAGACATGTTTTGTGTTTCATTTCCAATTACAATTTCTATAACCATTGACGTTCCACTTTACACTCAGCTTTAGCCATAGGCTAAGCCATTACCTCTGTATGTAATAATACGATAAGTTTACAACAAATTATTAGGATATTGTTGTGTCAGCTCATTGTAAAATATTACCAGGGTCAAATAAAAAACAGTATCTGTTTGCGTACTTATAACCTAACGCAAAGCTTCCCACTTAATGATATAAAAAAATGATTAATTTTTATTCACAAAAGTGATTCGATTATTGTATTCACTCATGTGAATCAATTAGGGTTTTGTGGTTCTTTTTGAATTACGAATTCCTTTCAATTATTCATCGTTAGAGTCGTTTAATTTTCTTCGCTATTCTTTCGCGGTGTTGAATCGGATAAGTCGTGAACGGTGAGATTATATTGGACCTTTGTTCTCTGTACCTTGTAATTATGATGCTGCTTGCCATGTGTTATTGTAGCTCCAGTCTTAAGATAACGTTTCCAAATGGTATTTCAATCTGTATAACCGAGAAGATATACTATACTTCCTATTTTCTTCCTTATCCCCCCCCCCCTGCTTTGTACCAAGTATACAACGAAATCTTTCAGTATCGGACATCGATGGGACAAAACTATTTGTTCATACGTAAATGAGAGATAGCCTATCCGTTACAGAGAGGTAACATAAATTTAAATTACTCAAAGCTCATATGATAATTACGGTGTATACATGAGATACCATTAGTTAAAATTATGAATTAGCCAAATGAATTATCCGAATACTGTACTCAGTACTCGAATTACTGAGGTAATAATGGGGAAACCCACTCTGAAAAGAAGAAAAGGATATTTAAGGGGATGTGTTTGTACGGGCTTACACTACAAAATTGTTGGATGGTCTTTTTATTCTCTACTAGTCATATATATATATATATATATATATATATATATATATATATATATATATATATATATATATAAGTCCCGTAATTCGTTTGCTATCTGCTTGAAAATTAAAAGTAACCCAATAACAGCATGCAATGCCATCGCCAAATATTGAAAATGTAGAAAGAACTAACGAATCATAATTGTTATTGAATTTCTTGCTGAGAAGTCTTCAATACTTGTCTGCCCTATTTCCGATCTTTTTTTCCTTAAAAAAAAAAAAAAAAAAAAAAAAAAACAATCGGAAATTTGTTTTCATTTGCTAGGAGAGTTCAAGGCATCAATTGAAGATTTATTTTCAGATGTAAGAAAGTATTTTCGGTGCTAAATAAGTATAAGTTGATAATAATTCCTGTCTGTTATGAAGATATTACTAAAACATTGAGGGTAAAAGAAAATTGACCGTGTCCGCATGCCTATCTGAAAGTATCCGTGGAAGTGGGAGGGGAATCTTTATCATAACAGTACATAGATTTTTGTAGCGACAAAAAAAAAGTACGTGTTATTGAGGTATTTGCTATTGAAATATGTCCGTTAACGGAGGATAAATGTGAAGCTTTAGAAAGAACCTAACTGATTCGTTTACACGTTTGGTGATTGTTGGTTCACAATTCGCTAGTGGCAAAGAATTGGTTGAAGAATGATTTATGATAAGAATCATGATTCATTTCTGAAAAGAAACATGATTTATTTGATTTAAACGATGAGTTGATCATAATGATCGATTCGCAGATAGGCGACAGAACAGTAGACCCCCCTAATTCGGCTCTGGCTTGCAATACGACAACTTCTGTAAATTTAGTTATATAGACAGCTCATACTGGTCATTTATGTATATTTTCAATAAACGTTTGCATCGTTTCCGTTTAGTGTTGAACGAAGTTCTGGGCACTGCAGAGTTCTCATTGAAATATATTGGCTGTCCTTGTCCGATATCTTAGTAAAGTATCGAAATTCTGATATATTCTACAGATACCCATGCTACATCTAATTTAAAACTCTTTAATGATTCTGATTCGATAGTGTTGAGCTAATTTCTAAAACGGCGTTTTCACCAAAGTATAATTACCGATATACTCCAGATGTAACAAAGATTCGAGTAAGATCCGCCCGTAAACTTCGAAATTATGCTATACAGAAATATGTAAATTTGTATATGCATGCAGACGGGTTTTGTCCGTCCGTCTGTTGACAGGTACCGTATCAGGGCAGAATCTGTAAGGTAAAGTGAGAAGCAGTTCTTCTTTGATCGACTCAGCGTCCCAGAAATAGGAACCCATATATTCCACTTAACCCTATAATTAAATCAGAAGTGGTGTAAATAAATTAAAACCGGTAAGACATAGCGAGTAATGGCTTTTCCAGATAGGGATTCACGTTCCAATAACATAGGGTCTATTTCGTTTTAAGATTTCTATTATTGCCATATTCAAATCGGCAGGGATGTAAATCTGCCGATTTCCTGTTTCAATATTGATCACCATAATGAGAGAATGGTAATAGATACCAAAAAATAATTTATTAGTATGGATTCAGTGCCATAAGAATGGTCTGAATCTACTATTTTATTTCTCTTTTCTTTATGGTGGACAAAAGTAAACGCAATGACGACTCATTTGGAAAACAGGTGTCGCGAAGAAGTCGTCTCAGTTATTCGATTTCTAGGGGGCGAAACATGTAACCACGGCTGAAATTCACCGACAGCTGGAAGAGATTTATGAAGAGATTGTAATGTCTCCTTAGCGTGTCACAAAATGGTGTCGAAAGTTTGCGGCTGGTGGAGGAAATGTCTCCGACGAGGAACTTAATGGCCGACACAGCACGGCATCAACAGATTTGAACACAGCTCGCATACGGGAAGCAGATCCGGGTCCTCGCTCCAAGCGACTTTCACTTGTTTCCATATTTGAAGGAGCACCTACGATACCGCCGCAGAGCTTCAGACGATGAAACACTTCAGGATAGAATCTTCAAACTCATAACACGATGCAACAAGTGTCTCATCCGATATGCAGACTATGTCGAAAAATAACGTAATATATGTGCTATCTGCTGCCTGTATTGGTTGTATTAAATGATACACACACGTTTCACAGCAAGCGTTGTAACCATACTTTCTGAACACTCCTCACATTTCACACGATTATGTAGTAGGTAAATGGATCCTGATCTAATAAGATCGGTGTATGGGTTTTCGTTATTGAAAAGGTGATGCAAAATTAAAGCGATCAGAACTCGGGCTCCCAAAGCCTGCACAATATAACATTTAATACGCTTATTTAGCAGGTCAGCATCTACCAACTTTGTTCTCGATTACAGTGGCGGATCTTGCCCGAGACTGAGAGGCCTAGCCCAACCCCTGTGACAAAAATAATTTAAACTCTTATTTATATAGTTTTGAAAGTGTATATAGTAAGCATTGCCTGTTATTCTTTACTGGAAATTTTTGGAAACTTTTTAGATATAGTTTCAATTGCAGTTTTTCTCTTATGCAGTAGGTAAAACAATACTTGAGGTCCACAATATCAACGTCCAGCCGGGACAGAGTCAAGTTGGAAACTTCTGCTGAATCCTTGAAAAATTATATATAAAGGGTCAATGATGTATAAAGGTAACCAAGAAACTTCTGTCGCTTTTGGTGGAGGTCTGTGTTCAATTGGCCCTCACACTGTGAGTTTAATGCGAATGGAGATAAGGCGAAGGTCATTCTTAGTGTGGGTATATTCAACATACTAACTGGTAGTGGCAGTTCAGTTACACCGTGAACATGCGTAAGGACAGAGTGAACATCGGACCTCCATAGAGAGTCTTAAACGCGTGTATGCAGTACGAGTTCAAACTGGGGTCAAATGTCTGGCGGAATATATTCCAGGTTTTTGGTGACGGTGTCGAGACTAGGTTGACAGTGCAGCGGTGGTTTAACAAGTTTAAGGACGGTGATGAAACACTCGAAGATGCCGGAAGACAAACACATGTACAAAATGAAGATCTTCAGGCAGCAATTGAGGCGAATAGTGACCAGACATGTGAGGAACTGAGACTACAATTCAGTGCGAGTGGACAAACCATTCGGCAGCATCTCTATCAACTTTGGAAGACTACAAGTTGGGTCCATGGGATCCACATAATTTGACTCCGGGCCAGAAGGCAACGCGGACAGACACCTGTGTTTCTTTGCTGTCTCGTCTGAGGAAGGAACCATTTCTGGACGGGGTGTTGACATGTGATGAGAAATGGGTCCTGTATGAAGCTCCACGGCGCCGTCATAATTGGTTAGCATCCCATGAACCGCTTCCAAAACAGCCGAAACCAGCACTGCATCAGAACAAATTCCTCCTGTATGTTTAGTTGACTGCTCGCGGCATCTTGCATCGGGAACTGCTACCATCTGGTCAGAGCATCAATGCAACTGTACACTGTCAGTAGTTGAGCCGCGTTAAAGAAAAACTCAAAACTCTGGAGCCAACACCTCTGAATCAGAAAGGGGTCCTCCTGTTACAGGACAACGCTAAGCCCCACGTGGCTAGGATGACCCGGGACACCATTCTACGCCTTGGATAGGAAACACTATTGCATCCGCCATACTTCCCGGACATTGCACCGTTCGATTATTACCTATTCCATTCCTTGGACAATCACCTCATAGGACGCCAGTTCGAATCCCCAGTAGAGGTGCAAAGTGCACTTGATACCTTCTTCGCTTCACAGCCCACCAAGTTCTACCGCGATGGAATTCATAGCCTTCCAGAACGTTGGCAGAAGGTCGTTGCTGCTGATGGGCACTATTTATGATCTTGCAGGTACGACTAAGGTGGCATATCGATGTTCGAAGTTGATGGGTGAAAAAGCGAGATTTTTTTTTTGTTATATTTATACTTATCATAGTCTGTGTTCTTGCTGCCCCCCCCCCCTCCGTTTTTACCTTCTCGATCCGACACTTCTTGATTGGTTTAGTTCGGATGAACTTGTAAGATCAGAGAATAACCAAACGAAAGACAAAAATGAAGATATCAACTAAACTAATGGTGAAGAAAAAAGATATGACTTTGGAGAACACTAAACAATGTACAGAAACGCAACACAGTGGTTACTATTATTTCTCTTGATTCTTACTTGTATTGATAGGTGCCGTCGTAATTGACTTCACTTTCTTGCCTAATAATTGGTACTGGATCTGGTTTCTGTTGCGGGAAGGCAGAAACTGCCACTAGACACAATGCGAAGAATACCTGTTGAAATAGATAAAAATAAAAATATTATAAACAAAGTAAACTTATGGGTACGAACTACTCTATTCTCAAATATAAAATCTATGTCTTTATGATATAAATTACAAACGCACTCAAATAAGATAAAGTTATACAATTTCTCCACGGAATTATGTTCGTAAGTTGGAAGGTTGTATAATAGAAGAAAATCTTATCGATAACACTAGTTCACTAAACTCTTAAGCTCTCGGACACTGTTTTGGTGTTAAATGATTCGTGGGATAAAAAAATAAAAATTATGAATTGATAAAGTTGTTATGCGAACACAATGAAGAGGATGTATCAACGTTTAAACATACGTAAGTTATTACACAATATACTCTAATCATAAAATATGGACTAAATGTCAAATCGTTTGGTTTCTGGAGGGATTCTGACAAGTTTTAGATGAAATTAAGAAAAAAACTCAAGACCATAAATTTTGTACACAAAATTTACAAAACGAAACGAGTCGAGATTTTTACAAAAGTTCACGAGACGAGACAACGTTATTTTTGGTATAGTGTTGTCTCGTGGGCAGCACAGAGAAATTTGATATACCAGTATACAGGCCCGTATCCAGGGGGTCTAGGGGGCCGGGCCCCCCTAAACTTTTGCTGGCCCTTTCTAAAATTTTCACGGTAGGCTTGCAAATGAACTATTTAATATAATAAGGTGATGAACTATAATATTGTTGGATCGGGCCCCCCCAACTTCAGCTGGGCCCCCCTAAATTTTTGGACTGGCTACCGGCCTGCATGTATAGGTAGAGTAATCTAAAAGTTCTAGATATTACGTAGCAACAATTTGTGTAGGGAAGTCGGAAAATATTTCTTATCAATAGGTAGCCTATATTTCACATTGTCTTAACGTAAACTCGATCGTTACTGTTAAAATTAGGTACGGATATTTGACTTTATAAAAATGGAAATACATGTTTCAAAGAAATATAATATTACCTCCATACCATTCATTAGATACGGTGCAGGATACGGTGAATCAGTGGAAGAGCATTTATCACTGGTGTGTGAGGTCTGCGGTTTGATCCCCGGCTAAGTAAGTTGGTGGTGGACAACATCGTGTCTGTGGGTTTTCCCGAGGTATACCCGTTTCATCCCACATCCTCATTCCACCCATTTTTTCATCATTATTCCCTTGCCTTAATCATCCGTATCCCTTTAGAGTCTTCATCCCGGCGAAATTAAAATACCGCTAATTTTACAGTAATTATGTGATATTTTCAAATAGATAAAAGATAATCGAAATGTGTAACAAGAGCGCCCTAGACAATATTATTTTACATGAGAAACCGTTATCACGACTCACTTATCTGCTTTCGATTTCGAGCCATTTTGAAAATCGGCATTTATTTTCGCGTTTCTAAACACTGAAACGGAAATCCACTAGGTCACTTGTGATAACGGTACCTCACGCAGAATAATATTGTCTAGGGCGCTGTTGTTCCATATTTCAATTATCTTTTATCTATTTGAAGATATCACATAATTACTGTAAAATTAGCGGTATTTTAATTTTGCCGGGATGAAGACTCTTAACTTAAAGGGCTTAATCTTCTGACGTTAAGCTGAAAGATTTGATTTCAATATAACTGTCAAAGAAAGATTACCGAAGCTGTAATACCAGTTATTAATATAAGTTGTTGTTTTTACCAGAGTTTTGCTTAGAAGGCAGGGGAAGGGGGTACAAAGTGTTCTGTCTTGTGTAAGTTACCGCTGGCTTGATTCTACGCCAGGTAAGTAAGTTTGTGTTCGACAACAGTGTGTCCGTGGGATTTCTTGCGGTTCTTTAATTTTCTCCCACGTTATCATTCCATTAATTCTTACGACACCGTTCACTTTCATTAATTACCCGTTCCTGTTTTCCTAAAGGAAATAAACTGGGGATATTAAACTAGAAATTTCAATTAACGTTATCGCTAATTTACTGGCAGTTAAATTTCATATTTATTTCTCGAACTTAAATTAATGTTAGCCACTTTAACCTAAACTATAACATTATTTCCGTCTTTGAGTAAGCGTTATTAATATTGCTGCTATTTGAATTCGCGGGTGGACTTCCCCATCGCTAGCCGGTTAGAGTGCACGCATGGTGTGGAAGATTCGGGTTTGATTATGTGGTGTGAAGACAATCATGTACACTCATGTCCAAAATTATTGTTGCATATCTATAACTGTCTTCTTGTAAGAATATAATTTGATAATGATTTTGCAGCGTCCTTTTAATACTGATACTATGTGTATAAGCGGGAAATGTATATTTGGGGTTAATTTCATAGGAAAAGAATTATAAATACAAAAATTAGAATAAGTAAAACAAAATGTTGCTAAAAGGACAAGAAAGTTTTATTTTCGTTTTATTGTTCTTATTTAATGCTCTTTTGACATGAAATTTGTCACATACATGTCTTTGCCGATTATACATATACTAACATTGCAAAAAAATACCGAGCGAATTCGTTATCAAATTATATTCCTACAAAAACATATTTATAGACATGCGAGATTAATTTTGCACGTGAGTGTACATTCTGGTAAAATGCAAATTAATACGTTTATATGAATGTATGTCCTTTGTTAGCAGTAAGGCTACATAAAACGGGAGCTACTGTTTAAAATGGTATCTTTACTACTGTAGTGCCTTCAACGCTATTCCAGCGAATCCAGGACTTAAAGAATTAAAGACACACATGATAGCTATTAAACCAGCGAGTACGGCTTTATTGGCTTTTGTTATGAAATCAAATCTTCCAGTTTAACGTCCCACGATTAAACCTATTAGGCTAAATGAGACAATGGTTGAAGCAAGTGAGGGATGATGGTTGATAGAACGAGAAAGTGGGAGAAAATGAAAGTACCCGAAAAAAACACGGACACGATGATGTCTACCACAAACTCACTTGGGCGTGGATCGAACAAGGGAACCCAGGCACCAGAGGTAAGCACTCCACCACTAAGCCACCGTGTCCCTTAGTTTTTGTTATGAAAGTAATATAGTTATTAAAAAAAAACTATTTTTTCTGTGTACTACCGTCGTCAGATTTTTTCCCTCTACGTGTAGCTTGAAATAATTAGTCACTCAGTAAGGTCAATCTCTTACACTTCTCAAGTAACTATAAAAAAGTGCATGTCATTATTTTTCTTTCATCTCTGCTTTCGCTAGTCTTGAAGGAGAGTGAGGGGGGGGGGAGAAGAAGAAGGTTGTTAAGTATGATTATATCATTAAGAAGTTGGTGCAGACTCGTGGGTGGAACAAAGCCGGATCACTATGACATCACTGTTATGTAATATAAGTGATGTTGCACAAATGCTTCAAGAAGATACATAACAAAAAAATGGCAAACAATAAAAAAAGAAAACTGCATTCATAAACAATAATGCAGAAGATATTTTCATATGCAAATGCAGGAAAGTTCACATGCATGCAGTTCTGTAGAGTTTGTTATTTCTATGAGACAGGCTGTTGGGTTCAACATTCAAACGTTTAAATACCATGTGTGTATTATTGCTCTGCTCTACTTTCTTTAGAAAATATTTTTGAATGATGTCCTCAAGTTACGGTATAAATTCCCAATATACTGCTCAGATACTGTTAAAATTATAATGGAATTGTTACTAGCGTTTGTGTCACAAGACAAGCACAAGCAAACGCTAACTCATACTGAAGGTAGTACAGTATTATATAAATTTGTAAAAGCAATTTGCAAAATGTGCCTATATCATTTTTTTTTATTTCTTTTTTAATGCATGTTAAACATAGGACTTATGCTGGAAACTTCCTTCCTAGAGTACACCGTATTGCATACTTGAAAACAAGTTAGATCCCTAAGCTATATTGAACCTTATGGCTTACAGCCTTTGGCTTGGGAGACTCGGGTTCGATCCCCGGGCGGAGCTCATGTGGTTGGGATTCCACGTTAATCAGGAGGTCCCGTCTCATGTAACCTCGCTGCTGAAAGAAACGTTAAACTCAAAATCAACTCAACTCAACCTTATGGCTTTACTTTCATCAAAATGCTAAACTGTTAGAGGGTCATGAGTGATCACCTGGATTCAATGATGATTTCAGAGGTTGGTCCAGGAAGAATTCTGCAACTCTCCTTCCTCACGGGGCTAAGAAACTTCTCCCGGAACCCCATTCATGTTCCATTTGGGTTTATCAATGTTAACGCAATACTTCTGTTCACCCCCTCCTCACACTGAAAGTATCCCGGAGGGTAAAATCTGAAATCTTCACTACCCAGATTGTAATTCGATAATTTCACACCGAATTTCAACACTGTCAATTTTGAACTGTAAGATCCGGATCTCATTATTTTCTTTTCAATCCAAGTGACTCACTCGTCCTCACATTGTACCGGGTAAATAAATAAGCTTTCTGCGATTCCATTGAGAATCGAACCTCTAACCATTCAAATGGAAAGCACGAGTTTCAATATTTGAACTACAGTTGAATATTTTAAACGTAAGAATATTAAACATTCTTATGTATTTATTATTTAGAAAAAGGAATGAAAACATTAACATCCCACAGTTATGTCTCTTAGGCTAAAGAAAACGGATGATCAATATAAGTTGTGTGATAATAAGAGAAGAATCAATGAATGCGTCACGAATTTATATGAGCTGGGACAGATCTAAAGACCCTTTCCGTCAGACGTGAGCTCTCTACTAGTTAAGCCACCGCACCCTCTAGCAATAAACCTAATATATCATTTAATAAAACTATTGTCGATGAAAATCTGTCATGTCGCAGCGTGGGCGTTAAATATGAGTAAATTATAAACGTCAGCCACACGTAGCATGATTGTATATAGATATTTAATAATCTATTGCATTTTGAAATTCGTGTAATATTCATTAATCAATATGCTTTTCAAACTCTATGAAAGGGTGTTATTTATACTATTCTCCAGCATGTATTTATTTGTAATAAAGATAACTTCCCCTTTATTTTTCTTTTCCAGAAATTGACCTTGAGATTTACTAAGGAAGTACACAGCAAATGCTCTTCTCAACCTTTCTCTTTGCAACAAACCATCAACAGGTGTGTATTTCACTTATAAAAAATCTTTGTTTACTAAGTTTCCGCTGTGTTCTTCGCTGATCGTGGTTTGGAAACTGTTTCAAACCGGTCAGGATTGGCCAAACTAAGATACTAACAAAGGAAGGTAAATTAAATTAAACTTCTAATTTAATGACCCACGTTATGATTTTTTAGGCTAGAAAAGAGGGATAATTGACGAAAATGAATAAATATTAAAACAGTGGAATGAGAGTGAGGAAAAAAGGGAGAATCCCGAAAAATCCCATGGTCACTATGTTCTGCACCACAAAATAACTCATACGGCCAGAAATCAGAGATATTTACCCTTGAGGTGAGCGTTTTACTCCCGAGCCACCATTCAATCTCAGGACATGTGGTAAACACACATCGTATCCGTGGGTTTTCTCTAACTAGGTTGTGACCCGGTGTACCAAACGGAAGGCAATTTGCAAGTCATAAGACGCCATTAAATAACCCACCCACCCTTATCTTACAAAATGCGTACGTACCTCACCATTGTGTTGGACACCCAAGAAAAACCCCTGATACCAAAAATGAAGCTTCTGTTTCAAAAAATGGTTACACTTGCAATCGAGGATTTCTTCGGTTGCCTAATTGTTTCATATACAAAAAGGGGTCTAATGAGCATAGTATCGATATGTAGTCAGAGTGATACCCCATGACCATCCCTAGTAAGTTTTCCTGTTTTTCTTCATAATGCCGTTTCATCAGGTCTTTGGTAACAAATTTCATTAACCACTATTTTCCATTAGCCAAAAGGACATTATTGCGGAACTATATTGAAATTTTCAATTCATTTCAATTCAGGTCTTCTACGCTGAAAGAGCATATACTGGTTACATAGCCAAAATTGTGCTCTTTACTATATTTTAATGATTTGTTTCGTATGTTCTTTCAAATGAAGAATTGAATTGAATTGGTTTTGGGTTTAACGTCCCGTTCAGCATTGATGTTATATCAGACGTGGACCTACTGATTAACGTGGAATCCGAACCACATGAGCTCCCGCCGTTCAAATGAAGAACAAAATCATTTTGTATAAAAATAAGCATGTAAATAACAGACCTATTATTAATAAAGAACTAACTTTAAGAATGAAATGTATTTTCGTTTTCTTTTTTGTTTTATCATTTTCAATTCTTTCTTTTCTTTTTCTTTCTTGTTTATTTTATAGTTATTTTTACGTGTACAAAGTAATGGCCATTTGCATTGTCATGTAGAAAAATCAGTATCGGAGATATTCAGCAGGATTCATAACGTGATTCAAAGGATGATAAGCTTGTACGTCATTCAAGGTTGAAACATCATGGGAAACACATGGACGAAAGAATACATTGATAATTTAATATATATATATATATAAAAGGCTTTAAAAGAAAGGAACATGCTGTTTTCATTTTCTTTTCTTTCATTATTTTAATAAAAGTTGAATTCTGTATCGATTTGTTTCGTGTGTAAGTTAAAACAGAAACTTTTAGAGTAAAAAGTATCCTCTGATACAACTTACTAAATTAACTGTCTGTGAATGTTCATTGTAAAAACTTATACATTAAAACTTTATACTTTGAGAAAATCAAATTCACATAAAAAATAGAAATATGTTTACATTTTAACTCTAAATTGAAAAAATCTGTAACACATAAATAACAAAATTAATTTTAAAATAGTTATTTATCATCAAGAAACATTGTATTTTTTTCCATAAAACTAACTTTCCTAATATACGTACTTTTTAAATATTGTAACAAAACATAAATCTACTGTTGAGCTCCTTTGTGGCTAAGCGGTTAGTGTATACGCCTTTGGCATGGGAGACCCGGGTTTGATTCCCGCCGGAAGCTTATGTGGTTAGGATTCCATGTTAATCAGTAGGTCCGTGTTTCATATAGCCTCGATGCTGGAAGGGATGTTAAACTCAAATCAATAAACCTACTGGAAACAATAAGGATCAGATTTCTAATACCAGTGGTCTAAGTTCGATTCCCTTTTTAAAGATTGTTGACTAACAGTGTATTTAGCGGTATTCATTCTCTAAAGACGAACACTTTGGATGGACTAGAAGTTCGAATATTTTTATGTGATTGTACTATTATTCTTTGAACTTAATAAATATATTCCACATCATATAGCTGACCTTGAATATAGTTATAATAATTACATTATATTCATTATGATTGTAATTATGTTTCTTTAAGAGATGACTAACATTATGAAACCTATGCAGTAAGAATGTGTATGGGAATGTTGTTCACTTACCCAATGCATAATGTTGGTTGGTTTATGAAAAAAACGTAATAAAAACTAGCACAGTGGTTACGATGTGTGTGGTTCTTCTGGAATACCTGCAGTGCTATTTATATGGCGGGTTGATTGCCTCATCTTCGTGTCCTCATTTGTTTCGATGTGAGCGCTTCGGCGGCAAAAGGTCAAACAGACAGCCACACCTCTTTCTAAAGAAGATTCAAAGCGGGCATCTCATTTCTCATTTGATGCTTCACCAAAAAGGAGACCTTCTTCCTCACACACAGACACACAAACTCACACCCTCTCACTCTGTAGCACCATAATTCATGCATTTCCGCTCCATATAAGTTAGTTGTCTTAGTCAGTAATTGACGTCTCCGAGGCAAATTTACACTCATCTTTGTTTATTTGCCTTGTTGTGGCTTCAAGATTGTCATAGTAATGAATTATAATTACATTAGACAGTAAACATACTTCTTTACGTGTTATGAAATTAAACGAAATATAAATTACAGCTACAATTATTTGCTTCCTGTTAAAGCACAAGATCATAAATAAATACCACGCAACACGTATTATGTCACACTTGTATACAGTAGTTTCCATAGGCGCAAAAGGCCACACAAATTAAACACACAGTGAGAGGACTTCTTTTTTAATTATAGTAAGATGCAAGCATACATTACTGAATCTGCAGCAATGTATCTAGAAAGCTTGACAAAGTTTGTGGTGACAAAATTACACTTATATGTATATGTATATATATATATATATATATATATATATATATATATATATATATATATATATATATATATAACATCTATCATTTTTGTATATCGTTCATCTTTTGTTGAAACATCTAGCAGGAAGTTTTAGTAATGTTACTATGTCAATCAAGATTTTATCTCCAAATAACAGGAAAATATTACTCACATATTTTACTTAGATAGATATAAATTAAATATGATTGTTTATTAGTTTCGTTTAAATTTGATGTTCGCCCTTGATTTGGCCTTTTTCTGTACTACTATTTAAAAAATCTGGAATAGGTGTAACTAATTATTGGCCTTCATGGAGTCTGCTTAACAAACACTGAATGGTAATTAAATCTCTAAACCAAATTGTACAAAAATCAAGTCTTGAAACTTGAAAATTATTTTTTAAAAACAGATATGCGAAGGTTGCAGAGTTACTAACCGTTTATATAGAATTTTTTAAACATACGGTGTAGTCTACGTGATGCCTGTGTGCACCATCATCACCATAGTTATTCTGCCATTATTGGCAAATAACTTGCCGCAACTGAGAAATTTCCATGTTCCACAGTCTTTTGCTAACCTCTTCGTCTTCACATACGATTGTTCTGTTTTGATATCGTCCATTAATTCTAGTCTCTTCTTTGCTCTCTTCCTCTCTTTCCTGCCACCATATCTTTTAGCGTGTACCTCAGGATACAGTCCCTTCTTACCCAATGTCCCAACCAGTCTCTCTTCCTCTTCTTAATAATTTCTAAAATTGTTCTCTTCTCCCCCACCATTTCTAATACCCTCTCATTCGTTTTTCGCTCGACCCAGCTAATTCTTTCCCATCCACATTTCGAAAGCTTCAAGTTCTTTTTCATCAAATTGCGTAACCCCCTACAGCACAATACTCCACACCAAGCATTTTATGAGTCTTTTTTCTCAACTCTTTATTCAAGGTCTCACAAAATAGTATTTTCTTCCTCCTAATGATTTCTTTTGCCATTCCTATCCTTGCTGTTATTTCATGCTCACATTTCATATTATCACTAATAATACTTCGCAGGTATCGAAAACTAGTCACCTGTTATATTTTCTCCCCTCAGTATCCTTTAGTGGAAGAGGTCCCTAATTTGTGCTCAGGTCCGGTATTGTAATAACTCTTATAGGGTAGGAAATATTATTGTTCTTGTAGGAAAACAGTGTTTTTCTTTCAGAGCGTAATGAACACATCTCCATGCATATTTGTATATTTTACTTTAATAACGATGGTTTATTATGAGTGATTTTATCTAAAGATATTAATGTTCCAGATAACCTTCTTTCTCATCTTTAATCCTACTTAGATAAGCAGATATGCGAGGTGATTGCATTGTGAGTCGAATTTATGAATGTAACGATATGGGTTAGTGACCAGACTAGGATTTTGAGGTCTAGTAGGGAAAAATCAGTAGAAAAAAATGTTGCATTTGTTCAACCAAAGACTTTATCCATATCATTAGAGAAGAAGAGAAAATGTTCCCCAAGTTTGGGGTGAGCGAAACGAACTTTTCAGAATTTTTATCAACGAGAAGCTTCGGTAACATAGTAACAATCAGAAAGAAAAGACTTGATCTTTATGATTTCAACTGGCTGAATATCAAGTGGTTACATTATGAAAGAGATTCTCCTTTTTTCTTAATATGATACTTAAGGACAATAAATTCTGATGTACGGTATATATTTGACCTAGTCATCCTGTAATACGTTTATGTAACATCTAGCTGGACCTGCTTTACATCCAATGATTACAAGTAACAAAAAGCAAAGACAGACATGAAAGATTTATTTCCGTACATATCGGCTGTGTATCACCAGTTTTTCAATGAACTACCACGTAAAACTCCTACAAAAGCAACTGCAGCTGTACAAGTGCAAGTATAGATGAGAGGGAATATATTTTTCTTTGAATTGGATTTTTATAATATGATAGTTTGTGTTTGTTAATATCGGTCATCAAGGATCTTCAAGTCTAGGAGGCTCAGGTGAGCAGGCCATGTAGCCAGAATGGAAGAAATTAGGAAGGCTTTCAAAATTTTAACTGGAAATCCAACCTCAAAACCACAATTCGGAAGACCTAGGCCCAGATGGGAGGACAATGTTAAGATGGATCTCGTAGAAATAGAAATATAAAGTCGAAACTGGATCCAGCTGGCTAAGGACAAAACAGTCAATACAGATCTTTTATGAATGCGACATTGAACCTCTGAGTTCCATAGGCTATAGTGTTAGTTAGTTTTACAAATATTAATTAAAACAGACATTTGAAATACAATACAAATTTGAGTTCTGTATAGATATAACGTGTTTTCGTTACTATTTTCCTCGTATAACCTAAACTGTAAGAACTTAGGGGAAAACACAATTGCAAAACATTCAGAGCTCACAGTCCCACAATTTTAATTTGCATTAAAAGTATGATATAAATTAATTTAATCTGCCCTTTTTTTTAACGTAGAATATAGTATACAAAGTATTTTCTATTATTGTGACGTTGTCCAAACAGTGTAAACTTCTCCCTATTACTAAATATTACATACAAACATTATGTGAATTTTTCTCATAATTTTGTGAATGTGACTTGTTTGCTTTGTGCTCGGAACGCCCTATTAAAATTTTGTTTAATTATTATAATCATTATTATATTAGGGGGCATAGTAGGTTTGTCTTGGGGCGCTCACCTTTGATGTGAGGAGTCGCTGATTCACCTCAGACCATGTGAGTTTGTGTAGTGAACAAAATCGTTCGACTATTTCTTCATATGTTTTTTTTTTAAATTTTATAGCAAATATTTCTTAAGCTCACATTCTCATTAATCATATGCCTCCTTTAGTCTACAAAGCATAAGGCTTGGCCTTATACTTGTCAAAGTTTGGTTTCTGAGGTAATGCTAAGTTAACGGCAATATAAGTACACTAAAAAAAAAAAAAAAAAAAAAAAAAAAAAAAAAACGGTGTCCAAATATAAGGATAAAACGGGGATAATATGCTTTCTGTTGGGAACACCATGACAAGACCGTGGTGTCAATCAAAATACTTGGTGCAAGACCCTTATTTCTTGTGGCTACGTACGTCGATAAGTGAAAGCACCAATTATTCCTGCGCAAACACTAAGCACCGCTCTCACTTACTGGCGTACGTCGCCACAAGACATAATACTGTTGCACCCAGTATTACGATTGACACCACGATCTTGTCATGGTGTTCCCAACAGAAAGCAGACTATGCTCTTTCTCTCCTGAAATCTGGACTCCGTTTTTTTCAGTGTAAAAATGAGTGAAAACCTGTATTATGGAGCCATAACTGGAAATATTCAGTCCTTATACAACTGGTAGCACTCATACTAATTCTTTAATGTCTCAATTCTAAATTCTTCAATTCTACTTTTTCATGTACCTTTCGGAACCATAGGACTAAGTACTATGCGACATACTAATGCTATATTGGTTTACTTACTTCACTAAGTGAATACCCGAACACCTCCTTTGGAATAGAACATTAATACATTAGAACATTAGAATAGAATATTATAATGAAAAATATTTCTTTTACAAGATTCCTACTTGTTTTGCTTCAAATGATGGAATAATTGGTGGAATGAGAAAGTGGGAGGAACAGGGAGTACCCCGAGAAAACCTACGGACACGATGTTGTCCACTACAAACTTACTTAGTCGGGGATCGAACCAGAGACCCTACACATCAGAGGTATGTGCTCTACCATCGAGCGACCGTGCTTACTATTCCAATTTATATACGTAATTATATTACTATTAATCTTAATATTTCTCAACTTCTGTACATTGCCGTGTTGCCTGCTTTCAGATCATTAGTCAGATTTTTTTAAAAAGTTTTCTAATAGAAATTGTCATATTTTATTTTGCATAAATTGTCCAAGCCACAGAGAGTTCATCCACGTTCCCGTAAGACAACTAGGGCTAGATGTCCTAGACCATGTGTCTAGCTAGTTAGTTGCAAGCTCACAACTACTATGTAGAAGGATCAGGTTCCCTCCAAAAATTCGAGGTATTCCGAATCTTTGAAGTGTTACTACAGATTATTGCCCTTTATTAAAAATAATTTTCCCCACTTAAAGTGGACAGAGAAATATTAATGAAAACATAGGTATGGTTAGTATACTACCTTATATAGGATGGTTAGAAAGAAAAGACCGTGAATCGTATCCGGTATAGGCAGCATTACTTTGAGGAGTTAAGAGTCCATTATCTGTCTTCTGTATTAAGTGCTTTGAAAAGATTCATCCGGTATAACAAGGAACCAAATGAAATATATTCCAAATCAGTTAATGAATTTTATTAGGCCCTAATGGAATACAATACGACTGAATATTACTTACGAATCGGATAAACCTTAATGTTTCATTGTAGCACAGTTGACATTACCATTTAAAGTTTGCGTTTATTTTAGTTATGTTATTTTATTACACTTATATATTTCTTCTTTATTAACATTTTTCTTAATTTGTCCTTGTGGTTAGGTACTTATAGTCCGACATTTATTAAATAATATTAGAAGTTTAATTAAATAAAATGTTGGTAGATATATTTTTGATGAGGATCTTTAAACAAGGATGAGGATTTTTTTTTAAAACAAGAGTTTCTTTCCCATCCGAGGAACAGCGGGCCATAGAAGGTAACACCTTCTCTGTAACCAGAGATATCTTCTAGTTTATGGAGCGTTAAAATGTTTAGCATGGTGTCAGCCTGTATGGTACTACAGACTGAAGTAGGAGAATATATAAGGGCATACTAGTGAGCAAATCAATTTGATGAAGTATTTCATTTAAACATTACCGGTAGTATGGAATACTTTAATAACTTTTCAAAAAATTTAACTGTGTATATTGTTATATCTAGCATACTTTTTACAATATAAGTTACTTACTTATTTACAAATTATTTCCCTGCATCAACTAAATTTATTTCTATTTCGTGCAGAAATTACATACTCTGAAGCATTTGTATGCATCTACCAAACATCGCTGAAATAGTAGATGCTCAGTAGACATCTCGTGAATTCCGTTATACTCATAGTAAGCTAATGATGGTCCATGATTGCTAATTTAATTTCAGTGACACTGAAATTATAGACAAAAATCAAGGGGACCAGTGGCGGGGTCTAGCCCAGGGCCGCGGGGTATAACCCCCCAGTTTTTTCAACGACAAAAGCAATTGAAGCTATTAGTTGTATGTGCTTGAAAGTTTATAGTAAACTCATGATATACCTATCATAGTCTGGGGTCTGGTTGCCCCCCTCCTTCCCAGCTTTTAACTTCTAGATCCGACACTCAAGGGGACCCGAAAGCATCTACAATTGACAAGAAAATAATTACTATTAAATCTTTGTGAAATCTAAGTATCTCTTTTTGCCAATATTAGGCAGAGAAGGGATACACCGTTTTACAATTTTTGAATACCTCTATTATAATACCTGTATAATGGGAGAGAATTTGCTGAGTCGAACAGAAAACTAATGAGGAAGTATTAGAAATAGAGAGGAAGAAAAGAAGAATTTTGCATATTATTGATAAGAAGAATAAAAACTGATTGGGACTTTGCCTAAGAAGGAACTGTATCATGAGGGACGTGTTAGAGAGTATGGTGGTAGGAAAGAGAGGGATGGGACGAAGAATATTAAAATCGATGGGTGGTACCAAAACAGAAAATTCGAACGTGAAGACGAAGAGGTTACCTGAAGACTTTGGGGCATGGAAGCTTCTCAGTTGCTGAAAGGACCTGCTAATAATGGCAGAATTCCTGTGATGATGATGTTTAATTGCGATTTATCTTACTGCGATTTCAGAAGCATATTTCTTTCACTAGATTTGTACGGTATTGTAATTTTTACGGCAAATGATGACTGACTGAAACTATTGTATCCTGAAAAGAATACCTTTTCTGGGATAGTATTATCAATGTGCGATGTGTTAGAACATTCTTACCTTCACTCGGCCACAAATCATCTACCTTTCGAGTAAGATGAAGTGATATTTTAAATTTGATTGATTTTTTTTTTTTTTTTGTCAACGTAATTGTGAAGCATACTTTTACTCCGGGAGTAGGGTACATTTTGATCTCATCCTTGACTGGCTTTAAACTGAAGCAGTAGGGATTTTACGAAATACTCAAATATAGATATACGTCGGACGATATCAAAATCTAATATGTAATTTTTAAAAAGACAAACTTAATTTTAAATTTGGTAGATGATCAGAAAGTAAATCTCTCTCCATTCTTCACTGATTTTCAATCCAGGTAATGATGTTGCTCATAAATCCTCGGAAATAATATGAGACATATTCCATCAATATTTGGTATTATATACTAAAAGTACCACCGAACATGCTTTCTAATTGGGAGTATTTCCATAATGTAGGGGCAGTGATGCCCACCCCCCTCATGTCCATGACGCACCCCCCTCAATTGTCTATCCGTAGGAGTTCTTCCATGAAAAAAATAATCTTTTCGATTAATTTTTACACCCCCTCAAATATATTTATATAGATTTTGACGCCCAAATATTTCAATGACGCAGTTTGCGTCATAGCTCCCCTTTGTGGGCACCCCTGTGTAGGGAAGACCCGGGGCTGGTTGACACAATTGTAGGTTGACACACTGCAAATAAAATCCACGTTTAGCTGTTGGTACCCCCGATACTCATGTCATTGGAGTGGCTACGTACGACGCAGTTGTTGTACTTCATGGAAACAGGAGAGCGTTTCAAGAGTTGAGAACAAAAAAAAAAAAAAAAAAAAAACTTTTTATAGAGGGGGCAAGTAAATTTTTATAATTCTAGTTTTTATATGATTTGGGGTACTAATTTACTAGTAAAGAAAACAACGGATAAGAAATTTCAAAGATTACTATTTCACCTACAATAGGCATGAAATAACAGTGTATAACTCATAGTAATTGTTTGCGGAAGCAAATAAGCTAACATGACACGTTGGGGCTGGTCGACACAAAAGGCTTAGGGTAGATTGACACATGTGTCAACCAACCCCATGTGGTGATGAAAGATATTTTCAATGTATCCTGTTAAGTCTTATGGTGAATGTTGTTTCAGTTTCAGAAGTTTGACATTTTCTTCTTTCAGTTTGGTACTGTAGGCCTATATTTATTGATTGAAACTTTACTTCTCTTCACGTCAACCAGCACTTACCTACTCTCTCCCCCAACTCAGAAATTCCCAAACGCTTCCGATTTAGCAGGTCTATATTCTTGCCTAAGAGAGCATTATTTTCCACACTTTATTTCATTAGCTAAGCTCGTAATAATAACAAAGGGGGAAGGAACTTCTAAGGGGTGTTTACTGCATATCTGTCTTGCATTTCTGATCATTGAGACGAAGGTCAATGTTTCTTGTATTCCTAAAGCAGCAGAAGAGTTTGAAAGAAAGAAATACCAATCGGAAGAATATGATTATTTAAGGTAAGATGGAGCCAAGAACGGTGAAATGATTTTTCTATTGTAATATAGATAGGCGGAGACCTACTGTTTTTTTAATACTCAATAAGGAATAGGTTGTGAAATAACTACTGGGTCTACGTCAGCTATAGGTAAAAGTATTTTCCATCTTGTTCTGTTTTAGTTGTGAAAAGAATAACCTGAGGTCAATTATAGGCCTATTCCAGTCATTAGTTCTTTTTGTTGTAGGAAGAATTAATAATATGCAGTTTTGATAATACTCTTGGTTGTAATTGTTAGGTAGGAAGCACAGGACTGATACCCTTTTAAAGAAATTGTGAACGTTAGCTTGTGTAGTATATAAGTTTTCAGTTGCCTGCAGTAAATCTAACACTCCATGTGCATTATTTGTATTCAGTTGTTTGAGATACTAGTCCTAGTAGTCATTTTCGTACTTATTATCTAGAATGTATAATTTGAAAATTCCCTGAATATGAAAGAAACACGTAGAAAATATTTCAATATATAAGTGTGTCCACCTACCCCATACAATGTGTCAACAAACCCAGACTCGGGGCTACTTGGCACTTCACTTAATGTTATTTTCAAACGTCTAGCTCCCATAATATAATACGACATTATTTTAATTAGTAGGGGAAAGTGTAACGAGCTTGCAAATACTTCCTTTCCTTCTCTAGAAAATTTATCTCACCAATTATAGGCGACAAATGAAAAAGTGTGTCAACCATCCGCGGTCACCTCCTATTGGTTAATTTGCTGGAATAAATATAATTAAGTACGGGCTGAATGTCTCCTGAAAGTCTTCTATGTCATGTAGTCCTTTATGTGAGAGATAAAACTAGACTTATCCTCACGATAAAAAGAAGCTCAATATTTGCTGCGACACTCTCTCCTCCTGAACTGCTCCAGAGTCGAAAAAAAAAATGAAATGAAATCTTTAACTTTTACGTTCCCACATTATGCCGGCAAGCTAAAGGAGACGGTGATGATGAGAAATGAATGAAATGGTGGAATGAAGAAAGTGAGAGGAAACGGGAGAATCCCGAGAAAACCGACGCACATAATGTTTGTGTACCACAAACTTCACTGGGAGAGAGCTGAGATCGAATCCAGGACCCTATGCACCAGAGGTGAACGCTCTACCATTGAGCCACAGCTACCCCAGAGTTGAAAAATGTGAAGTTTATCTCGTAGTAGCAATTCCTTATTTGTACATCCAATAAGGTGCTTGTGGACGGTTTCCGACGTCGTATTGTTGAAATCTACACTCAGCTTGATGACAGAACAGTATTAGACTTGGTGCAAGTACACTAACGATGACTACTTCCGTGGTGGTAATGAAAGAGCAGGACTCTGTCCTCGGTGTTGTGACGTTGTCGCAGAAAACCAGACCTATTGAAGCTGATGTTATACAGAAATACAAGACCACTTAGCTTAGCGGAAAAGAATTACAGAATGAAGTCATGGTGATAGATAAACAGAAAGCTGATTAACAAGTATAAGGAATTATAGTATCACTGGTAAAGTAAAAAGTAGACGCTGATACTCTTGGTTTATTGTTTTCAAAGAATTTTACAATCGTGCATCGTCTGATGCTTGAAACTATAGTAAATATTTTTTGGTGGTGAATGTTGTTTTCCTAGTTGCGTTGAAATTATATATATCGTTCTTCTGGCAGGTGATGTCCTCCGGAAAGGTAACCGTCGATGGTCTCAGGCAACTTGTCTGGAGATTTATCCTTCCTCTTGACAGTCAGAGATCACCAAATAACTGGCTATTTGGGTTGCAACAAATGGGTAATTAACCGCTGATACAAAACAAACCATCCCCATTCATGATTGATGTTAATCCCCAGCAGAAGAAAGTCAAGGGCATATAAACGTCGTATTGCACCAACTCAAATGATTTTGGCAAGCGTTATTGAAGAACACTACTTTTTTTTTATCGTATTATTTGAGCAAGAAAAGTTCAAAATTAAGGGAAACTCACCCCATTTTATACACTAACCCTTGACCAATGTAAATGCAATCAATGAGGATACCTAAATGTCATAAAGGAAAAGTACGCTATATCTTATGAAAATCGAATAATTTTTAAGTAGGCTGTAGTCAAGGGCGCCCATCAGAAGGAGCCAAGGTGGGGTGCTCGTCCCCCCTAAGAGGAAATTATACTTGGGAATATCGAAAACCCAATAGAATTTTTACATTAGTTACAGCAAAATTTGAAACTATATTTGAAATGTTGCTTATACTTGCCCCCTCCCCTTGGAAACCACAACATGGGCGCCCTTGTAGTGGAAAATTAATTTGTATTTAAATGTGCAAACTCGCAACATAGCATAAATTTTCATCACCTCTACCCTTTTATTCTCGATAGGTTTCAACCACAAAAACGTGGTCATTTCTGTTAATTCAAAAAGTTCAAATATCAACTTTCATTAAAAAAAAATCTCATACATATAATCTCATAGTGTTCTTGTGAAACAGATGGACAGACACACAAATGCTGCAATATAAGTTGAATAATAAAAGTTTCGTTACCCTCGTTTAAATTGAAAAGCGGATTAGAATATGATAAAGACTGTTTAAGAAGAAATCATATTCTAATGCAATGATCGCCAACCTTAAAAAAAAATCTTACATTTGTTTATTTGTTTGTTGCCTATAAACTTAAACATATGAAATCAAACTCTCCAAATTAGCAAATGTCTAATATACATACGAAAAACATAATGTGCACAACCCTACACGTATACAATCAACTATGAGCCAAGGCTGACAATGACAGTTGCGCGGGAGAAACAAGCTGTTGTCATGGTCAGCGCTCCCTGTCGTTAGCGTCAGCTCAGTGGATCAAGGGTCTTCATCCCGGCGAAATTAAAATACCGCTAATTTTACAGTAATTATGTGATATCTTCAAATAGATAAAAGATAATTGAAATATGGAACAAGATCGCCCTAGATAATATTATTTTGCGTGAGGTACCGTTATCACAAATCACCTAGTGGCTTTCCGTTTTCAGCTGTTTAGAAACGCGAAAATAAATGCCGATTTTCAAAATGGCTCGAAATCGAAAGCAGATAAGTGAGTCGTGATAACGATTTCTCATGTAAAATAATATTGTCTAGGGCGCTCTTGTTCCACATTTCGATTATCTTTTATCTATTTGAAGATATCACATAATTACTGTAAAATTAGCGGTATTGTAATTTCGCCGGGATGAAGACTTAAAGAACCGGAGCGTTATTGCAATCTACTGACAATGTCTCCGCGAGCTACTAGTAGCTCGCGATCGACGGTTTGGCGATCACTGCTGTAACGGATACAATAGAAAGTATGGTAGATGGTAAAGGCAGAAGGGAGAGAAATAGACTAGAAATGAGGAGGGGCATAAAAATAAATTTTAATATAACAATAATATAGCGTGACAAAAATACTTGATGATTAGTTTAAAAAGATAAAAATTCAGTGAAGGTAATAAATAAGTAAACAAATAAATGAAAATATTTCTACAAGTAGGAAAAATATCACATGTAAATAAAATTCATGGGAAACGATGTGATGTTTTCAAATATAATCTATTATCACCAAATATTTGCAAGGCATTCATATTAGCTAATTTAGTTATGTATATATAGCAGAACACGACCTTGAACGTAAAATCGTGACAAAATGAAACTGAACTTAATTACAGAATAAAACGATCCTTTCTTTGCTCAAAATGAATATTATCGTGCATGATGGACGAATATTCAATTAAATTTAATGATGAGAACGGATTTTTTTTTTCGATTTCCTGTTCCTCTGGAAGGTATAAAACTATGCGGAAGATACATATTTCTATAATTATTAAATAAAATTATCTGTTATTATAAAAATATTGTAACGTTAAGATTAGAACCTCCATTAACCAGTGTACACAAGTGTAATGTTGCAACATCAGGATTCCATGAATTGACTCTAGAAGTATGCGCAATTACGTGCAAAAACCGGTTAAAACTTTTGTATGAACTTCAATATTAAGTGAAAGGAAATGCCAAGTATTTGATGACCTGTAAGAACAGATTGCAAACTGAAAGGAAAATTGAATATTTCTCAAGATAAGGAATGCAGTGGTATGTTGAAAGAGTAACTAAGTATTTTTAAAAAAGGTACCTTTCGTTCTTACTTATGATACATAAAGATAACATAAAAAGACGAACTGATTTCCGGCTTTAGGAAGATCTTAAAGAAATACTATAAACAGTGATGTTGTGCCATGACGAAACGAATGATTTTTTTAAAAATTATTTTTGTATTTTAGTTGCTGCATCGCTTATCAGTTTCATAATGTTTGAATAAAAGCAGATTTTTTTAAACGATATATGATTTTTACATCTGGGACTGACTTAAATTAACTTTCTGATGTGAAATTAATTCACCTCAACATTGTTCACTTATTCTTGGTAGAATGGATCACTAGAATACCTCAAAGAAAATATCTAGTGATTATCACGTGTGCATTTGGTGCACATAATCCTGGTGTGAGAGCATGAAAAGTAATTTCATAGTAATTCAGTTTCGTTAATCACCCATCTCCTGTAGGCTAACGGGCATTATCTTGAGATGTTAAACTTTAAAAAGAAAATCAGTTCATATCTTATAAAAAAAAAAAGCACCACGTTTCTTTAAAATCAAACAGTTCTATGTTTCAGCAAATTATTGTGGAAGGAGAATTCACATTTACATTCTTGTCAGACTTTAATGATAAATGGCAGGATGTTGGGAAAGTCCAGAAGAAACTATACGCCATATTGCATCAATATTTAATAATTTTGGTGAACATTATCGAAGAAAGTAACTTTCGTGTTGTGTAAATGGGGAAACTTCAAAATTTGGGGAAACTTACTCACTGCCACCTATTTATCCTTGACAGATTTCAACCGCAGCAGCTGTGGTTGTTGGAGATGTTTTATACACTATGTTTTATCAAAATCAGATATTTTCTACGTAGTGAAATATTGTTTTATAAGTGCATGTGAACACTTGAAATACGAAGTGAATTGGGGGGCGCGGTGGCTCAGTGGTAGAGCGTTCACCTCTGGTGCTTGGGGCCCCGGGTTCGATCCCAGCCCCCGCCAAGTGAACTTTGTGGTGGACAAACACCGCGCTCGTGGGTTTTCTCGTGGTTCTCCCGTTTCCTCCCACTTTCTTCATTCCACCATTTCACTCATCTCTCATTATCACCGTCTCCTTTAGCCTAACCGGCATAACCGTGGGACGTAAAACTTAAAGCTTTCTTTACGAAGTGAATTTTACCCCTTTATTATTGATGGATTACAGCCCCAAATAATAGGATTATCACTGTGGGTTGAAGGAAGACTCATAGCGTTATTCACAAGACGAAAAGAGAAATAAGTCCTAGTAAATATTTAGAAGCAATGTCCCGTCTCGATTCTCGAAAACCTCTCCTCGTATAATCAGACGTATTATCATACTGTCTTTTTTTTTTAAATAGTGGTCCACACATCACAAAATTTCAGAACACCCAGTATAACTTGCATACATATTGACAATGGTTAAGGGATATAATTCGTTTGTATTCTAAATATAAATCTTCGTTTTAAATTAAATAGGGAAATTTTCGGGATTGGTAGGAATTTGAAACTCCAACGTTATTAAAAATATATTTTCTTTTCATTTATTCATTATTTTTATATGTCCATGCCATATAAGAGAATCTCAATTACGAAACCGTGATTTATGAATTGTTTTCCAAGTTAAATCGCATTTCAAGAACTGGATGTAAATTTTTCTAAAATTATTTGCTAGTACCGTGTAAGATAGGATACTCATAACACCCCTCAACCTGATAAGATACCCATATTTTGGCAAAACAAGTTTGATCCGGTTTATAGGCTACTAATTTTTATTCGAAAACGCTGATTTATTATTGGCAACTGGGGCTGACCTCAGTTGTTAGCGCCTTAACGATAACTTCTCTTTACTAGAGTGCGTCAGGTATACAGACACACGTAATTCGTGCTCCGAAAGTCATGGACAATAGTGCAGGCATACAAAGAATTAAGGAAGCCTAGATCTAACACAAATAAAATTAAATATCCAGCGACAATATTGGATCCACAAATTCCAAGGATCAACGGAATTTTGAAGCAGGAGCTAAATTAAAAGTTTCAATATTTCCTGAACAGCCGCCATGCTTCGGGAGAGCAGCTATGGAACCATTGCTGCCGGAAAGTAGTGTGATTTTTATTTTACACGTGATCAATGCAAACATTTTTTGAGATTCCAGCTTTCCAGTAATTTTCCCTCCCTTTCTCTACAACTTAACCGATTTGTGTGGTAACCTGAATAGTTAGTTAACTTTGTAATTTTGTGTTTTAGATAGGATAAATATATCATAAACACTGATGGTGTGGTGATAGAGGTTGAGTGTATGTGCTCCGTATTTTCTGTGTAATATATCTGGAAATATGAACTGGAGATATTTCAACGGATGTACAATAGACAGTAAGTAACTGTGCTACATATTTTTCTTATTAGAATCGATGTTCGTGAAGTTTAAACTAATTAAACAGCATTTTGTGAGTGCAAATTGTGAACTAGCACTAATGTAAACAAATATCGAAGTTAAGATCGATTGAGGTTAAGATCGATCTGCAATAGTACCAGATACGTTAGTATATTTAAAGTTGCCAGTTCATACTTGAAATTAATCGGGGTACAAACACGAAATGCCCTAACAGAATTGAAACCGACAAGAAGTAAAATTAAAGACGCGAGAATTTTCATAGTTGCCAGTTCAGTTAGAAGAAGAATCTAAGTAATAACAGCAAATAATCATGAGTGTTTGTTTAGAGTGCAATAAATTGGTTACTCGTCAGGATTTGTCAAAAATACAGTGTGTGCAGTGCCTGAACTACGCTCACTTGAAATGTGTTAATTTGAAAGATGATGATGTGACGTATATGAGATCGGAGAATCAAAAATGGCGATGTGACAATTGCTCGAAATTAAGACGTAAGAGTTTACTAGGAGAAACTGTATCCGAAGATTTAATTACGGTCGAAAAAATGCAAAAAGTACTGAATGAGTTAAGAGAAGAAATAGCAAATTTAGGAAAACAAAATAGAGAAATTGAACGTGACCTAGGGAAATCGCTGAATGTTCTACATGAGAAGTTAGATGAAAACAATGACTTAATCAAAAAACAATCGGAAATGTTGAATTCGTGTGTTGAAAAAATTTCAAATTTAGAGAGTGAAAATGTGTTATTAAAGAAGCAATTAGCTGAATACCATTTGCAATTAGATGAAGTCGATCAATACAATAGACGTAATTCTATTGAAATTTACGGTGTACCTGAAAATCAGAATGAAAATACTTTTGAAACTGTTAGGAATGTCTGTAAAGCTTTGGATATTGATATAAGGGAGGAACAAATTGACATTTGTCATAGAATGAAAAAGGTGCCAAATCAAAAAGACAGGGGTATTATTGTTAAGTTTGTTAGGAGAACGGATAAGGAAAAGGTTGTACAAAGGCGTAAGGTGAAGCGAAATTTAAATACAACCCACTTGGGTTTGAACGCTATGCAAACCATCTATATCAATCATAGTATAACTAACTATAGAAGAAAAATTTTGGGACAAGCAAGGAAAGTAAAAAAAGAAAAAGGCTATGCGTTTGTTTGGGTTGATAATGCTGGAATGGTAAAATTAAAGAAAAGAGATACTGATAGAGATGTTGTATTATTAAAGACAATGGATGATGTGTTAAAACTGTAAAATGCCCAATTCTCAGACACGAGATTCGTAATTCATACCAATGGCAATAAATGACAGCAATATATTAATATATTACCAAAATGTAAGGGGACTTAACACAAAATTAAATGAATTTTATGTTAATAGTGCCGATGCTATGTATGATATAATAATAGTTACTGAAAGTTGGCTGCATAGTTATGTTCATAGTCGCGAATTCATTACTGATAATTATGTTGTTTATAGAGATGAGAGGATTGATAGAGGTGGGGGAGGTGTATTAGTGGCTATTAAAACTATTTATATTTCTAATAAAATAGAGTTTAAATGCAATACAGAAAGTCTATGTGTTAAAGTAAATATAAATGGTGATATATACTATATTATTACTTGCTACATACCCCCTTCTTCAAAGTATGAAGACTATGTATCGTTCTTTAATGCTTGTGATTCTATGGTAGACATATTCACAAAAAATGTAATTATAGTAGGCGATTTTAATCTGCCACATATTAGTGGTTCTACCTATGATCTTAATCAGGATGGGGTATGTTACAATACACTTGCAGATTTCATTAATATGAATGGTTTAAAATCAATAAATGATGTAAGTAATGAAAATGGGAAAACGTTAGATTTAGTGTTAACTAATGTGGAAGAAGAGGCGATAAAATTATCTAGAATTCACAGTCCATTTGTCAACGAAGATATACATCACCCAGCTATAATGCTGGATGTAATTTTAAAAATTAAGAAACAAGAAACTAAAAATGAATATGTATCAAAACGTAACTTTCAAAAAGCTAATTTTCTACAGATTTATAAAATGTTGAGGGAAGAAACGTTTGAGATGCTTGGCAATTGTGATAATGTTGATGAGGCAATAGACTGTTTTTATTCTAAAGTAAATAACATTTTTGATAAAAATGTACCGAAAGTGATCTCTTCAACTAAAAACAAATACCCATGTTGGTTTGACAATGAGATAATTGGGATAATTAAACAAAAACAAATACATCGAAAGAGAATGAAATATTCAGAACATGATAGAATAATGTTTAGACAACTCAGAAAACAATCCAAGAAAATGATTAATAAAGCATATAAGAAATATATAAATAATATAGAGCAAGGGTTGAAGTCAAATATAAAATGTTTTTGGAATTTGTTAAGCAGTAAAAACATAAATACTAAAAATAATTATAACAGAATAATGACATACGGAGAAAATATATTGGACACAAATAATGCAATTGCGAATGGCTTTGCTGACTTCTTTAAATCAGTTTATGAAAATTCGGATTGTTGTAAAATTAATAACTTAAATCAGTTAAACAACTTACCCCCACACACGTTAGTATTGAATTTAATTACTGTTGAAGAATTTAGAAAAGCAGTTAAGAAACTCAAGCCGAAAAAAGCTAGTGGCCCAGATGGTTTTCCACCTTACATACTGAAAGCTTGTGCAGAAGTATTAGAAAAACCATTATGTATTATTTACAATTTAATCATAAAGACTATGACCTATCCAATCTTATGGAAAAAAACTCGTATTTCACCTCTCTTTAAATCAGGAGACACTAGTAAGATTGAAAACTATAGACCATTTGCAATTTTATGTGCTCCATCTAAATTATTAGAACACATTTTATATAATCGTATTCTTGCTCATGTAAAATCATATATCGATATTAGACAGCATGGCTTCTTCCCAGGAAGGTCAACTATTTCCAACTTAATAACATATACGCAATATATATACTCTGTATTACATAGAAGATCGATTGTACATTCCATATATTTTGATTTTTCCAAAGCTTTTGATAAAGTCAATCATTCAATTTTATTGTTAAAGTTATCTAATATGGGTTTGTCAAATCAGTTCCTGTCTCTATTAAAATCTTATTTAGTAAATCGTACTCAATATATAGTTTACAATAATTTTGAATCTGCTGAATTTGTGGCAACTTCAGGAGTACCACAAGGTTCAAATCTAGGCCCATTATTGTTTTTGATTTATGTTAATGATTTACCATCAAGGGTCAAATTTGCAAAATGCATTATGTATGCAGACGATATAAAATTATATGGAGAAATTAAAGGTAACGATGATATTATTGCTATGCAAAATGACATAGATTCACTTTATAAATGGTCAGTTGAAAATTATTTGCAGTTTAATATTAAAAAGTGTTTATATATGATATTTTCAACAACAAAACGCTCATATAATACATGCTACACAATAAACAGACAACAGCTAAATAGAGTGAATACGTGTAAAGATTTGGGTGTGGTAATGGATGATTGTCTGACCTTCAAGGCTCATATAAATGAAGTAAGAAACCAAGCTTATAGAAAGTTAGGTTTCATAATTAGGAATGCTTTTGATTTAAATGATATTAACAGCTTCAAATTACTATATAACACATTAGTTAGAAGTAAGTTGGAGTATGGTTCATCTGTGTGGTTTACATCTTGTAAGTTAAATTCAAGTAAATTAGAAATGATTCAAAAGAAATTTTTACAATTTCTGTACTTTAAGAAATATCATCTGTCTGCACTAAGATTAAGGATTTCATACTCCAATTTATTGTCTGAATTTCAATATATTAGCCTTGAGGATAGGAGTGTAATACACCAGCAAATTTTGTTGTATAAAATTATAAATTATAAGATAGATGTTTCAGAATTTTTGGAAAACATTTCATTTAATGCTGTTGGAATTAGAAACAGGAACAGAAATTTATTTAAATATGATATTCCTAGAACTGAAAAATTCAAGAACTCTCCTTTAGTACGTTTGTGTAAATTATATAATGACCTGTCAGGAAAAAATCAAGTTGTGGATTTAGGAGTTCCATTGACAACATTTATAAAAATCATAAAATCTGTAATTAAAAATTCAAATAGCTAAATATGAATATTATATAAGTATCCTTGTCAAATTTGAATTTTAACAATATTATACATTCGTCATTATTAATATGGTATTAATAAAACATGAGTTCTTCTAGATGAACATTATTTTTATACTGGAATTTAGATTTTTGTATGTACGTATGATTTATTTAGATTACTTCTTTTGACTGGTTTCATTTTTTTGTTTTATTGTGTTTTATTTTTTTTACTATGCATGTAATTAATAGTGTGTTATTTAATTGTATTATGTACATTTAATTACATTATTTAGTTTTGTATGTATATTATTTTACTGTATTGCTTATTGATATATATCTAATTTGTGTAAGCAGTATTTGTAAGCCTTCTTTAATTGGAGTTATTTACTCTGTTGAAGGCATAAATAAATAAATAAATAAATAAATAAATAAATAAATAAATAATGGCGGCATTTAGTTCGTTATTCTGTGCTACGAGAATGCTTAAGATGTAAACCTTATTTGGGAAGCTCCTTCTTTACTACATCGATGAGTTAATTAATTTATTTTTGAGGGTTATTTTTTCCCTCAGAAAAGGTCCCAAATATATTTTGGCAAAAATTTATTTCTGGAAAATGTCATGTTTAAGTACAAAGGTTTTTGTCATTTATTCGATAAATTAAATTTAGAACATTGCATGTTGTGGATAAATTATTAAATTTTCCGATATATGTGTATGATAAGCAAATGACTTACGAAACGTGGATTTTCGGTCGTTACCTCTTCTGAGTTTTTAATGGAGTTCCTAATTTTTTTAATTGTACGTGATTGGACTGATTTTGTTTTAGTGATTGACGTAGAACAGACAATAGTAAACACACACTTTTGTTTATTTCGGTACTTTCCGTACCACGACGCCATATGCACACACCTCATTTTTTTTATTATTATCTGGAATTATGGTATTATCTGGAATTTCGCGTCCAGGGGAGTCAAGTGGTTGATAGTGTTTAACAATATTTCGTCCTAAAACCACTCTGTTAGCACGAAATTATTTTATTTATTTATTTTCATTTTTTTGGCTACCCCATTCAATATCTCTATTCTTTTATTCCTTTCTTTTTAAACTATTTTTTCTCTTCGCTGCTGCTGTGGCGTCGAACAATTTTTGTTGTTATAGACATTTCAAAATTAGGGTTCTGCTATCCATCCCTCAGTGATACCTTGGCGGCTGGGCCAGATACGGTGAATAAGTGGAAATTTTATAAAGCTTTTTTCCTTTGTGGGATCTTTACTTAAGGGCACGGACTTGCTCCTTGGCTCCAAGAGACCCCCAGATGGCCGTATATATTTTAAGGCCCAAATGTTCCGACCAATGAAGATGAAATTTGGCTTTAAAATCGACGCTTGTCGTGGCTTTTTGTTAGGTCCGAATATCATCTCGGTAGCATCTTTCTTCTGTTTATTTTCCCTTTCTACATCTATGTCCTGTTTCTTCTACCTTCTTCTTCCATCTTACTTCTTCAATTTTTTTTATCATTACCTTCCCCCGACCATTTTGAAGTTTTCTTAAATGTTAAAATAGTCTCAAGTTATATTTTGATTCCGGGAAAGTAATTTTCCATGCTGAATATTGAGGGTATTATTTCTGTGAGTCAGACACCTTCGCAATATGTCTTAGAGACATTTTATTTCCATAATCAGTAGTTTTTCCCTCTTTCGATCGTCAGTGGTCGTGATTGTATAACCGAACGAAGAAGAATAGTTTCGTGCCTCTTTTCTTTTAAATTAGTAATCTTGACCAATCCAGATTACAGTCTTCCTTGTTGGAAGTTCTAAGTTTCAGCTTTTGATTATCTGGGTCCCACTGATAGTGGCGTTTATAACCTTCAAACTTCGAAAGTATGTCTCAGAGGTGAAATTTTGTTTTCCCAATTGTGGATCTAGAAACGTTTGGTAATAATGTATATTAATTTATAATATTTCGGCGATGTTGATCTGGAAAACTAACATATTATTTGGAATGTCAAATTTATATTGAAATGAATTTTATTTTTTATGTTCTCTATGCATATATAGACCTGCTATTTACTATCCAATATAATATATATATATATATATAAGAATGCTTTGAGGCATTCTGTATCGATCCTCGTTTTCTAGTCGGGAATTATGTAATTAAGAGTTTAATCTTCTATAAAGCTGAATGTTTGTGACTCTTAATCTCTTGAACCGCCCGACAGATCTCGATAAAATTTTCAATGTAGATGCGGTTCTGAGCTGGGAGTGTTTTTAGCTATTTACTTTGACGGTAGAGCTTAGGGTTGGGGAAGGGGGGGCATAGAAAAAATTAAATAAAACTTAATAACTCTTGAACCACCCGATCAATCTCGATCAAACTTTCAACATAGAAAAAAGTTCGGGCCTGGAATGTTTTCTTCATTTCACTTTTCCATTGCAATAAAGGGTTGGGGGAGAGGAGAGATGCATGTCAAAAAAGTAAAAATAAAAGTGACTGTCTTTGTGACTTCATCACGCTTAAACCACCCGACCAATCTTAACCAAATTTTCAACATAGATGGGGTTCTGTTATGAGGTGATGTTTATCATATCACTTTAACTGTAAAATTTGGGGTAAAAGGGAGGAGAGGGGATAAATCTCAAAAAATAAATGAAACTTGCTAACTCTTGAGCCACCAGATCTATTTTAATCAAACTTTAATCATATGTATGTATGTATGTATGTATGTGTGTGTGTGTGTGTGTGTGTGTGTGTGTGTGTGTGTGTGCGTAAAAAGAATAAAAACAAAACTGACTGTGTTTGTGACATCATCACGCTTAAACCACTCGACCGATCTTAAAAAAACAATATGGATGAAGTTCGGACCTGGAGTGGGTTTACCATATCACTTTGACGGTAGACCTTGGGGGAGGGGGAGGAGAGGGGACAGATATATAAAAATATATAAAACCTAATAACTCTTGAACCACCGAACCGATCTCAATCAAATTTTCAACATAGATGAGAGTCGGGCCTTGGGTGTTTTTTATCGTTTCACTTTCACAGGTCAACGTAGAGGAGGGGAAGGGGTGAGATATATGTAAAAAATCAAAATAAAAATGACTGTCTTTGTGACGTCATCACTCTTGAACCACCCGACCAATCTCAATCGAATTTTCAACATACATGAATTTAGAGGCAGGGATTACTTTAGGCTATTCACTTTGACAATGCAACATAGTGGAGGGGGAGGGGGAGAAAAATTTTAAAAATGATGAAAATGATGAAATGATGACCAATATTAGTGTTGCATCCATAGTTTGTGGGGTTGATGAGAGAAACAGTGACACTTCTGATGCTGTTTCAATCCAAATTCGGGTCTGATAGTTGGTGAGGTGGAGGGTACAACGTAGAGGAGGGGGATGAACATTTAAAAATGATCGAAAATGACTAAATTAGTGTCGAATCCATAGCTTTAGGAGTAGCTGAGATTAACAGTGACGATTCTGATGCCTTGTGCCGCAGCACGGTGGTGGGGGAGGGGGACCTATATATAATTATGATCGAAAATGACCAATATTAGTGTCTGATCCATAGTTTTCGGGATCATTCAGATGAACAGTGAAATTTCCGATCCAGTTTAAGTACAAAATCAGCTCCACCACTTGGGGAGGGGAGAAAGAGATATATAAAAATAATCGAAAATGGCAACTATCAGTGTTGAATTTATAGTTCTCTGGGTCCCTTAGATGAACAGTGATACTGATAAATTCAAATTCAAACCCGCAATTTGGGGGATAGCGAAGAGATATTTAAAAATCATAGAAAATGACCGTTATTAGTGCTGAATCCACATTTTTTGGGGTCGGTGAGATGAACGGTGACACTTTCGATGCCATGGCCGATGCCTAATATATGGTCAAAACTGACCGATATTAGTGTTGAATCTATAGCTCTTGCGGATGAGGAGGGGTGACACACATTAAAATGCTCGAAAATTAGCAATATCAATGTGCAATTAAATTATTTATTTCAACCCAGCGAAGCGGGTAATATATGCTAGTATATTTATATTTATGAAGATGATGATACTTCATTGATGTATATGTGACAATGTGTGATATGTCTGTTTAACATATCGGCCGATTAAACGACGTACTTCGTTGTTCCCCTTTTAGTATCTACCTGACTAGCGTATTTGCTGCCATATTTATAATATTTTAGATTTTGTTTGTATTAAACGTAAAACATATACCGACAAAATCAATAAATGTGGGTTTCTTTTGTGTGAAGTATGTATGTTTTATGTTGTATGAAGTATTCCCTCCCCCCAGTTTTTTCTCATTGATTACAGAATCTCAGAATTGTGATTTTTCATCGGTGTAAACTAAAAACAGAAGTGAATCAGAAAACGTCAGTGAATTGATTTCAAAACATCGCTATTACTAAATCCGTTGGAGGCACATTCCGAATGACACTTCGTTTCCAACTGACATTTCATTGAATAATCGTTTGTCTCTCAATACAATCAGTTCGAAAACTATTATTTGGAAACTTTTTCAACGAAGGTGACAAGTTACCCCCATTATAGAAAGGGGGTTACCCCAAATATTTCTTACTTATTTGGAAAGCATATACGTATTTTAAACATCTCGGAACAGGTACCTAGAAAAACTAAGATACCAAATTGTGACTGTATTGGCTGTCATGCCATTTCAGTTGTATTTAAATATCATCATAAATTTTGTGATTGTGTTAAATTGGACCAAATAATGAGCGTACATAAGTTATTGAACAGTGAATGCACGCTAAAACTAGCGTGAGAGTGGACACAACTTAATACATATCATTAAATTATAAGCGTGAGTTATTCATGAAATTTTATTCCAATAATTATTCGGCATGTAAAGGTTACGAATACTTTTTTCTTTCTTTTGAAGGACTAAAGGAGAATTTGTCTCCTTATTATAAATAATAAATATTAAATTTCTAGCTACATTGTTTAGCATGATATAACTATATTTTTATCATTAGATTCAATCTCAACAGATTTAAAACCAAAGATTCTGATGCGGCAATTTCGAATGTCGAGATATGTTCAAATAACTTAAATGGTTAATGTGAGAAATTACCTATATAACACGATGTAATTTATAATAATAATATTGTCGTGTGTGTGTGTGTGTGTGTGTGTGTGTGTGTGTGATTTTTTAAAATTTTCTCACTCTTTCTTATTTTCTTTCATTGATTGTAATAAAAACTTTGTAAAACTGTTGTTAGTGGATTTTCTTTTAAACTATAACTAACCTAATATATCTAAATGTTTATCTTTGTGTGGAGTGAGTGGTAGTATGATTTTGATTTGATTTTATTTTAGTTTAGTTTAGCGTCCCTTTCAGCAGCGAGGCTATATGAGACGTGGACCTACTGATTAACGTGGAATCCGAACCACATGAGCTCCCGCCGGGAATCGAACCCGGGTCTCCCACGCGAGTGGTAGTATGAGTATGACCTAGTTTTCAGTAAGAGAATCAACTATAGTGTTGAGAACTTATAATTATTTACTGTGTAGACATCGATGAAGATCTTGCAGATAACACTTCATGCCATAGTTCATGAATAATATAAATATGCTAAATTTAAATCTTTCTGCTATAAACCAATTGTGCCTCTTCGACCTTAACGAAAGTGACTGAATAGAAACCAGTGACGACAGCCGCCAAATTCTGCAAATCTCCTCATGACTTCAGTTGCATCTTAATTTTGTGACATTTAGTTTGGATTTTTGTTGTTTATTTCGTTCTCCATAGTTTCAATAGCTATCTGAATGTTGAACAAGAAATGCGAATACAGCCCATGTATCAAATCTGATTGAAAAAAAATAATTACAGGAACTAATATAATGTTTCTCATCAGCTGGACTGAGTCTGAGTAAATGCACATTGAGTATTTACTTGGATCCAGGTCAGTGTTGTATGAGTTAAGACGTGTCTAACTGCAACAGGTTTGATATTAATTTTTTCTTTCATGAAGATCAACGAGAACACACAGAATATGCAATGGATTTGTACGCTTTTGACTACACTTCAACAATTATCCCGTAAATTTTTCTTTCCTTTCCTTCTTAATTCCCCTCTCTATATTATTCTATCTTTCCCATTAGTCATGGGGCTCTCTTATGTCTCATGTGCCTGAAAGGTCCCCTCGATTTGACTTCAGATTCGATTGATAGATTGTTGGAATATTTAAAAGAAGTTGGTCACATGGTGTGGTGAGTGCTCGTTCTGTCCGCCATATTGGATTTTGGACATGGATAATGACGTTTTAAGAAAACTGTTAGTTTACTAATTAAACAGTTCTAGCATAGGTTGTAATTATAATACAGAAACGAGTTATACCTCATTCGAATTGCAAATATCCATGCTTTAAAACGGTGTATATGATATGCATGTGTGTCGCAGGAGGGAGGCGTTACGGTGGGGAATTCGCGGAAATTTACACAAAAATTCGCTTTTATCTAGTTTGATCGCTTATAAGCTGGCAACCATGAGAGCAAGACCCAACATAAAATTTGCTGGAAAGTAACAATATATCTGCAACACATCTAGAAAGTTTGAGGAAGATAGTTGATGTACAAACAGAGAAAAAAATAATTCATGAATGTGTTACTTATACGCGTGGGTGACCAGGACATAATTTATCGGGGTTTCCTAAGACATCTAAGAAGTGTAGTGTTGAAGTAGAGAGTACTTTAATTTGAAAAAAAAAAATATGTAGTGTTAAAAATTATACATAGTGAGAAGTAATCCTGAGATACAAGGAAACAACTGTGGACAATTATGACTACGAAGAGCACACTCCATCAGGAATAGGCTGGACGCATGATACTGTCATGATAATCTTCCGGGACAAAGTGCTTCTGGACGTGGACTTCGGAGAATCATTTAGAATTAGTGATTAAAGAATGTCTGTTGAATATGGAGATATTGACACTTCCAATCGGAGTTTATCCCATACTTTGCCATGTCAAGAACACCTTGTTTGCAATAGGCGACCAGAGAGAGGAAATGTCCCTCTCGCGTTTGTTCCGTCCACAAGAGCAGATACAAGTCAATCTGATAATTAATGTAGGGAACAAGACCTTTTTTGGTACCTCTCTCGGTTTCTCTAAAATAGATACTTTCTAGATGTAAGCGAAGACATTCAACAAGTACCCTCGTGGAGTGCATTCAATAGTATGATAACAGATGAAAATCAATCTATTACCCAGACTATATTTACTCCAATCATTCCATACATATCCAGCAATAGAGTTTGGTACAATATATACTTGTATGGTAAACTTTGAAGACTGTTTAAAACAAGTAGAGGTGGAAAGTGGATCCTTGTTTTGTGATCAAGGTGTGTTCCAGTTTGCGAAAGAAATACATTTCAACATTTTCATCGGCTTGGGTGGATTTTATTTCATAAATGAGGTCATTTCGTGTGCTGGGAATGCCTTTGAGACAGTTTAGCAGATCACATACTTACAGCAACAGAGTTTTTTTGGAAACAAGCTTGCAAAAGCGTTTTCAATGGTTTTCACTATGCTAGGGGAATGAGGGGACTTTCTATACTGGCAAAGGCAATGGAACGCTTGCGCTGGTTACCTTTCACATGCAAGTATGATGTGAATAAACATGGACAATATATCAGTGACCTGCACAGAATACAAAGATCCTGCCAGATGAAAGATGAAGAGTCTGTATGAGGTATGAAGAGTGCATGTGATCATTATGGACAGTTAAAAGTAAATATTCAAGCTTTTGTAATTGATGGAGAGCAGAAAAGTCATACTTTTCTCTTCTGGAGTCAGTTTGTCCATGTATTATTTCCTATTATCCGTGACCTGCTACGGGCCCATCGTGAAGCGAAAAGGGAAATATTTGTGAGTGCTGTTTCGTGATCAGTTCCTCTTTTCTTTGCTTTCGATAAGACAAATTATTCTCGGTGGGGTTCTGTAGTCCTAGAAGACTGTCTAAGCTTACTATCTATACTTGTTAATGTGTACCACTCTTTTAAAGCTGGCTACTTTGTAGTAAAAAATACCACTCGAAAATTTAGTTGTGTGCCGATGGATCAAAGATTAGAACAGAACTACAATAAGGCAGCAAAGGACACTGGTGGTATCACCCGCAGGAAAGCGGTGGCCTAGTATGATCTCTTCAAACACGAAAAAGTCTTATAGTGTAGGTTTTACGTACTTTCTATGACATGAATGATGAAGATGAGTGTTCCCTCCACCACGAATTTTCTCTCCCCACACTATTCGGCTTGAAGACTGTCTCAGACGTGTTGTTTATTTCATCCTAGCAAGAAAAAATTCTTTCAAAGTTTATTCTGGTGATCATACCACGACATTACCGTATATACAGGTAATATTGCCACAAACAAAGTGATGGATTCTGATGAGCAAACTTCCCTGCTGAACTGCATAAAACACGGTTAAGGACTTCACGAAGACTTTATCCAAGAACGCTTTGCTGACAAAAGCAGAAAGTTAATGGATCCAATTAAGCGAAGTGTTCTATGCAAACCTGCAGTCCGAACTGAACGACTGGATATTGAACAGGAAAGTTCAAAGTCATTGACGTTGCAAGAGCAAGAAGCTACAGTGTTGAGAGGTTACTGAAGTATAAGATCACACCCATGTCATTCCTTATGACAAAAGGAATGTTACTAAGTAAAGCAGTAAAATCAGACCTCATGTGTGAACTAGAGAAGCAACTTACTAACTTACCTTCGTCGCAGATGCCACACGGTGACATAGTTTATAGTGTTATTGTGGACTTTATGGTGCAAACTAGAAAGATTCCAATTAAACAATTGAAGCTGAAGACATTTGGTGAGTTTGCTGATTACTTGGTGCCAATTTCGTATCAAGTGAACCGTTTGGATGTTGTTTATGATATTTATGCGAAAATAAGAATCGCTTAGAACGAACGTGAAAAAGTAAAACAAGTTCGGTACAGTATGGTATTCCGTCACCACTCACACCACTTCCGGTTCAGACAGAATGCTACTGAGCCTCTTATGACAATAAAGTAAAATTCCAAGAGTTTTTCATATCAAGGACATTGGAGAAAGAGGACACCTCTACAAACCAAGACTTCTACCTTGGTGGTGCACATACTAGTGACAGATTCAAGTGTGTAGTGATCCGCATAAAATCTGTGTCAGATGGAACAATCTTCATTCCGAACATGAAGAAGCTAACGACCGAATGTTGCGTCACATCAATCATGTTGTAGAAACAGGAATATCACCAGAGGTAGGTGTCGTGTACAGATACAGACGTGTTGGTAAATGTTTTGTACCACTACAAAAATACATGGGAATCTCAGCAACTTCAGGAATAATGGATACTGCCTGGTGTTGGTAGAACATCTCGGAAAATTAAAATTCATAAACTATCAAAAGAAATTAAAGAAACTTCAATCCTTGGTTTGTCTGCAGTCCACACTAACTGATTGTGATTCAACTAGCAAAGTTGGAAGCAAAGCAACAGCAATGAAGATTGTCGATTTGTCTGGAACTTCACGCCTTGAGAACTTTGGAACAAGAGCGATAAACGAAATGATGTGCGCGATGAAGAGAAATTCATCTTGCCTTATTTGGGAACAAAACATGTATTCATATGGCGAAATGCGATTCACAAAGTTTCGTCGGAAACTGCTGAAAGGAAATTTCAGAAACCTTGTTCTCCCCTCAAGTACGATGGCGCTTCATATAAAGCGGCCATATTTTCAGTGCTACCGGTGGATGAACGCTCTTAGACCTGTCGAGCAATCAGACTCTGTCGATTTTGGTTATGTCGGTGATGGTGAATAATATATTCCAGATATATCTTCTACATCTCTATTATCTAGTGATTTCATTAAACCTTGTAAATGAGGGAAGTGTGCCAGAAAAGAAAAGGTGCCTCTACCAGGCAAGCCTCCTTCAAATGTTATACTTATTGTAAATGTTCCGCTTCCAGAGTCTGCGTAAATTCACATTAATGCACCTTTTGTTCTCCTTGTATCTCAAGATTACTAATCACTATGTACATTCATGTCCAAAATGATTGTCGCATATCTATAACTGTCTTCCTGTAAGAACATAAATTGATATTGATTTTTCAGGGTACTTTTAATACTGATACTGTGTGTATAATCTGAAAATGTATATTTGTGGTAAATTTCATAGGAAAATTATTATAAATACGAACATTAGAATGAGTAAAACAAAATGTTGCTAAATGGGGAAGGAAGTTTTATTTTCGTTTTATTGTTCTTATTTATTGCTCTTTTGACATGAAATCTTACACATACGTCTTTGCCGATTATACACGTACTAACATTATAAGAAATATTGAGCGAATTCGTTATCAAATTATATTCCTACAACAATATATTTATAGACATGCGACAATAATTTTGGATGTGAGTGTACAATTTTAACACTACGTATTTTTTCCAAATTAAAGTACTCTCTACTTCAACGCTAGACTTCTTAGATGTCTTAGGAAAACCCGATAAATTATGTCCTGGTCACCCACGCGTATAAGTAACACATACATGAATTATTTTTTTCTCTGTTTGTACATCAACTATCTTCCTCAAACTTTCTAGATGTGTTGCAGATATATTGTTACTTTCCAGCGAATTTTATGTTGTGTCTTGCTCTCACGGTTGCCAGCTTATAAGCGATCAAACTAGATAAAAGCGAATTTTTTGTGTAGATTTCCGAGAATTCCCCACCGTAACGCCTCCCTCCTGCGACACACATGCATATCATATACACCGTTTTAAAGCATGGATATTTGCAATTCGAAGAGGTATAACTCGTTTCTGTATTATAATTACAATCTATGCTAGAACTGTTTAATTAATAAGCTAACAGTTTTCTTAAAACGTCATTATCCATGTCCAAAATCCAATATGGCGGACAGAACAAGCACTCACCACACCATGTGACCAACTTTTTTTAAATGTCCCAACCATCCATCAATCGAACCTGAAGTCAAATCGAGGGTACCCTTCAGGCACACGAGACATGAAATAGCCCCTACACTACATATCTTACTTGAATTTTTTTCTCTCCCTTGTCACTTTCACCTATGACCTTTTCGTGATAGATTATTTCTTCAAAAAGTCATTCTAACAGACTATTTCTTCGAAAAGTCATTCTAGTTCTTCTTCTTTTCCTCCTCAATCTTCTTCCTTCTTCTTAACTTTCTCTCCCCGATTTCTAATGTAGAAAGAAAGAAAATATAATTATGTCGTCACCGTGGTGTATTACAATGCACGGTCTTTTTAATCTAAATAAAATAAAAATCTTCGAAAGTCTGATGACTAATATAAGCAGAGAGAATAACTGTAAAGTAGATTCAACGATTTACATTGAAATTTAATTTAATTTTTAATTTCTTTTAAATACCAACAAGTTTATTTTTATTCTTTCTTACCAGTTAGTACATGACTCCCAGGAATATTTTAACGACCCAATTAAAATCTCTTTTTATAGAATGACAACTCGATTATGTTTTTTTTTCTGCCTTTTTTCTGCCTTTCGTCTGGTCTCGTTTTGTAAATTTATATACAAGAATTATGCCCTGATTTTTCTCTTAAATTCTTCTAAAAGTTATAAGAATCCTACCACGTTACAAGAGGTTTACGATGAGTATGATGTAACAGCATTTTGGTCATAATTATAATTAAAGTATATTGTGAAATGACTTACTTATCTTTAAACATTGATAAATACTATTTATTCTGTTCATATAATTACTTTATTCATTTATAGTCGTTATAGTCTTACACTATTATGCAACTTTCTGCCTAATAGTTTTCCAACATCGCCAGTACAGTCATAATTAGTCTCATTTCCACCAGTTAGTTTTAATTGTGATGGCCGTAAGTTCTGAAAGGAAAATGGTTGGTGCAGCCTAAACCAACCTACAAACCACTTCAATTTGCTGTGATCTTGACATCGTCGAGAGTTGCGTAGCCCGATATGCTGCTCACTACTCTGAGAGAATCGTCCACAGAATTTCTCTACGCACTCACAAATAGTGTTCACAACAAGGATTGATATTATGAACCTTGATGGGACACCATCAGAAAGTACTCTAAACGTTAAAACTCTCTCGATCTTCATAGTTCTCATTAACGTCTGTAAAGATTTCAAGAAATTTCTCTCTATCAAATCAGACCGCAAGCTAGACCAAAATGTATCTTTACGTCTGATTTTGCGAAGAAACTGTCTTCTTCATACCTTCATAGAAGGAAAGATGGAAGGAAAGCGAGGAATAGGAAGAAGAAGAATACAAGTGGTCGATGATTTGTAAAATAGAAGAAAATATTGGGAGTTAAAAAAGGAAGTTGAAAATCGAGAAGCATGGAAGAAACATTTTCAGGCCCGAACTAAAAATTAAGAAGGAAAGAAAAAAAACCCTCATTAGTCCCAGGACCTGCCAAACAGCAGAATACTTAATAATAATACGTCTGGTTGTAAAATACCCATCAAACTCCTGAAATTCCTGTTGCGTCATCTCTTCCTCTAGAGTGGCCACCTACTGCAAGTAAAGATTGCTAGATTTTGCATAAGTAAGTCGCTCACTTGCGTGGAAATAAGGAATAATTTCAGCCACACTTTTTAGATGCAGAGACCAGTCTCCTTGTCGTTTGGCTTGAATGAACTGGCAAAGAATACAGACTTCATGGAAGAACTGTCTCCATTGCTTGCTTGTGCGTTCGAGAGTCTGATAAAATCTACTCTCTCTCTGATTTTGTGCTGTGGATTTCTGTGTTTTCTTTACCATACTCCAATACACAATTTGAATCATATGACTGTGTGAAGTGTCTACGTATCAGTTGAATGCGGTTATTATTTTGAGATTTAACAACAGATACTTCATCCAGAATGACTATTGTTACTGTAGAGTGCGTAAGTATGCATGCTCTAGCTTATGTGCTCACACATCGTATGCTTTACTGCTTTTGTTACGTAGACACTTAATCCACTACATTATACATTCGATGGCTCCCATATATAACATAAACATATGCATATTACCTAGTCTCGGAATTACGTTTGACAATTGACCACTATCCCTGCACTGTGCAACGATCTCAGTAGCTTTAGTAGCAGTATTCGACAAAAGCTGGTCGAATGAAATAAGGTATGTGGATTAGTCATTCTTCTGACCCTCCCCCTGATGAATTCAGAAGAACTGATGGTTTAAGGTCTGTTTGGTTGAACGAATATTTGAACAAACCATTGTTTAAACAACGGATATTTGGAGATTTCATTATTTAAATGACGAATTTATGAGGAATCCATTATTTCATAAACAGAATATGTGAAAAATCCATTACTTCAATAAAATAATCGACGAAACCATTATTCCAGCAAAAAATATTTTGAAGAATCCATTGTTCAAATACATAATGTTTGAAGATCCCATTATTCAAATAAGAAATCAATGGAGAATTAATTACAATAACGAATACTTTAGGAATCCATTATTCCAATAACAGAATATATTAGGAAAAATATTGGAAGAAATCATTATTCCAATAACGAATATTTGAGAAATACATTATTCTAATAGAGGATGTTTGAAGAATTCCTTATTCAAATAACAAAAAAAAAAAAAAATAGAAGAATCCATTATTTCAATAACGAAATATTTGAGAAATAGATTACTTCAATAAAGCAATCGAAGAATTCATAATTCAAATAACGTATAGGCTTATTAGAAAACGACATAAGGGTCATAAATGGATAACTAACTGTCCAAACCAACATCATGCATGTCAAGAATTTAGATCAATAATTTTATTTATTGTTAGTGATATATTTAAAATAATACCAACATTTAAAATATGTGTCAAAATGTAGTAATATAAATTCCCATTTCGGATCTTGATTTATCATTCTTGTGAGATGCAATCAGCTACAGCATCAAGGCTATGTTATTGTAGTCTGATAGGGACATGTCGGTATTCGAGCAAACGAGAGTAACAACACTCTCATCTCTTACACTTCCATGTAGTGTGTAAGATTAGCCATTTCTTTTTTGAAGGTTGTTACTGAATATTATGCGTATTCTTGTAGTATTGTCGAAATACTCACACCTCAAAACAAGAAGTGACTAATGGTCTTATTTTGGATTCGGACAGTAAGTTCGTTCTACAGACCATATTCTTCGCTTTGTTCCTGACATGCAAATAACGGGTTTCCATTTGAAACTTTACCAGTTTTAGCACTAGCAGCTCTGGCAAGTCAAATTTGGGGGGGGGGGGGGGAGGCATCAAAGGAACTAATTTAAAAGGTAGTACCTCAGCGGAATTTTAGATTATGTCCCGTTAATTTTTTTATTTATCTATTAAACAGATGTCCGTGCTAGACTAAACAAAATTAAATTATCTCGCAGTTATTCAATAAAACATTGAACAATAAAATTTAAAAAATAATTCAAGACGAAAAAGCAAATTCACACATACAATGAAGTAAGAAATACAAAATCATCTTAATTTACTTTAGTTATCTATTTTTTAATGGTGATTGGACCAAAGATTGTCCTACGACGGTCACTACTAGCAATAAATCTGTCTGCTAACTCCTTTAGGCTGAGAAGGTCCAGTAAATCATGATGTGGGGACAGATGATAACATCAATTCAATCTCTCCTGTGCCATTATACTTCTAGTCTTCGAATGGAATTAAAGCTCCATTCAGCTTCACATGAAGAAACTGGCAGCACAATCAAAATATAGTCTACAATAAGTTTTCAGCGTTTTTAAACATAGCTCGAACTTCTGGTTCCATTTCTCGTAATACTTTGCAAGCATGACTGACACAAGACACACCAGTCTTCTGCAGAAACATGTTCATCTCAAGAGAAAATGACGATACATCTATTTCCGGGTAATTTTCAAGTATGTCAACCACACTTGATAATAGTGTATCTTCTAGTTGCCGAAGACGCAGAAAATCCGATTCTTGATTCTAGGCCTTTCACAGCTGCATTAATGATGGCATAATATTTTTTTCCCCTATAATACGCATTGACCGGCATACGCATCTGCTGGTTCTGTGTACTTCCTTGGTACTCTCTTCATTCTTGACAATGAAAAGGGGTTCAAATTATATTTTTCTACTTTCTCATTAGCTACTTGCATTATTTTGTCCAATATTCTTCGTTGTGTAGCTTCTGAATATTTCCTGAAACAATTTCAACACCTTTAATCAAGCCTGTTACAGTTTGTTTTCGACGTTGGAATGACTTATGCAGAAGTTCCAGAATGCCAATTATATTCTGTCCAAGTAATAGACTCAACAGCGTTATGCCAGTTTCGAAATGGGCTAGAAGGTTTGGAGCTCTTATAAGCTGTGTGTTGGTTTCAGAAATATCATGCAGAGTTTCTAGTATCTTACTTATCTAGAACATCATACTTATCTAGAAATTCTTGAATCTACTCACCTCTGTATAACCATCTTGTAGGACAAGGTGGTTTTATTCTAGTGACACTGCCTATTGGATCTTCAGATTAGATTCAAGTACAGCAACAAAATGTCCTCGTGCTATAACTGATTGAGAAAACAAGACACCTAACTCATGCGCTCATTGCATTGCATTTATGAACTTCCAAATATTACCCTGGAGGACTATTACACGACTAATGAAGGAGGGTAAAAATATTAGGCCTACATTGAGATTATGTTATACCACAATGATTCTTTACCTTATTTTAGTCACAGTCCCCTTTGAGACTATGATTGGAGCTTTGAACCTCCTTCCAAGAAGTATTGACTTAAATACTGTATAAGTTTTCGTATACTTTATTTTACAGAAACATGATCGTGTCATACATAATAAATTACTACTCTGCCATCTAATACTAATAATATTCAACCAACACTGTACCCTAGAGCAACTTGTGTATTATCTTAGATTGAATTTGTTACCTTTTTAATCTTATCCAGGGGCGGACTGGCCCACCCTGCTACCCTGCAAATGCAGGGTGGGCCCCCCAAACAGGTGGGCCCCCTTCACCAATTTTAAAAAGATGTGCTCAGTTAAACCTACCAGCATCAAAAATATGGCAGGGTAACTCTCGCAAACTTGTGTTTTGAAAAAAAAAAAAAAAAAAAAAAAAAAAAAAAAAAGACGTAAAGTTAAAGTTTCATGAAGTTAAAGTTAAGACCTTATTCTTCTTCACGTTTATCGACTTGAAAAGGTTCCGTCTATGAGACATTCAGGCCCTGAAACATTGCGGGGTTTGTGATACAGCAACTGTTAAAAACGAGCACGTTAACTACTACTTTTTTAAATATAAGAAACACATTAGATTTCAGGCTGTTATTGGATTTGGATACCATTGCCTACTCCGGTCCTTTTACAAGCCGGCGATATAGTTTCGTAGATATTGTTGTTGTGGAAAGTGGAAGTGGAGTCGGAACTCTTTTTAACATCATTGTCCTCAGACCAAGCTTCGAAGAAAGAAATCGGATCAGGCTTCGGTGGTTTTTATTTCCCCTCTTCAGTGCGGTAAAGCGAAAAGAAATTAGTCGCCACTATCAACGATTGTTTTATACAAACCTCAAACAATTACTATGAAGTTGCTGCTCTCGGCTTGTTTTATTTGTATATTACATCGAAGAGCAAATCCGATAGCAGCAATTCAATTATTGGAAAACTAGTTACGTGTCGTTTGTCGTGGAAGACATGTAGTTGTGTCAGTATGGATGGTAGAAGTGGTTGTAAGGTTACTGTAAAGAAAAAATATAAAAGTGGTGCTAAAAAGCGAGAACACAAACGAAGATCTGATTTACAAAAAGCTGCATCTGACCCAAAACAACGTAGGCTATTTGAATCTGTGAAGCCCCAAGAAACAAATGAGCGTGATGTGACTCATTCGAGTACTGCAGGACAGTTGCTAGGTATTTTTTTGTTTTTCTGTCTAAGGTGTTTATAAATTATAATGTATACACTACGTCTTTGGATGATTTCAGTCAATTGTAGCTTATCTTTTATGGCTATTTTTACTTGAAATTACACAACTTTAACAGGCGAACACGAAATTAACTAAACTGTTTGCTGCCGCGTAGTGCTTTCAAACGGGTCAGATCAGGCTTTCATGGGTTAGGGGTCGAGTCAAGCCTGCTTGAGACATGGGTCTTGTCAGGTCACCTACGCTAGGGTCAGGGCTGCTCTAGCCACGGGTCGGTTCGGGTCAATTTTCTTATGCGCCGTTTCGGCTAAATCCTTCTCGGGTCGAGTTGAACTTCGACCCGACCCGACTCATGACCCGAATAGGTTTTAACCGAAACGATGCATAAGAAAGTTGACCCGAGCCGACCCGTGGCTAGAGCAGCCCTGACCCGACCTGTGACCCAACGAGGTTCGACTTGAGCCCTGACCCGATGAAGCCTGACCTGACCCGTTTGCGAGCACTAGCTGCCGGCACTGGGCTCAGTAAACGTGGTGTAACTTCTAAAAGTGCTGAACACTTATGCTGTCAGTCAAATCAGTGTGTATATCGTGTAAATACCTTTAGTTATTTAAAGTTAATTTAAAATAAAAGTGTAGTAAAATGTAAAAATTATTTGTGATGTGCAAAGTAGGTATTCATATGAAAAGAGAAGTTGAGGCCAGCCGAGGAATGGGCGGACTACACTAGACGATAGACGATATCTAATCTTTCTGCGACATGAAGATATGATATTATGACTTACTTATGTCAAGGAAAATCTTGCGTTTCGAAATCTATCGCAAATTTACCTTCAATCGCATTGAGACCACAAAGTTACAGCTTTTTCAAGTTTCCAACACTGACGCCATGTCTGTTGCCTCACCTGACACGCTTGGGGGAGGGTGAGTTGTCTGCTAAAAGCGGGGCGTACTTCCTCGAGATTATACAGCAATATTTAGACGAGTTTGTGTATGTGGGTTACATTTTCTTCTTGCCAAAAAGACAGGTACAGAGAGAGATTGCGGCACATTCGCGAGCAGACTCCCGACTGAAGTAAGTGGAATGCCAAGTACATTTTTTACATTTTTACATAGTGGTCCCTCATTTCAGTTTAGCAGGGTGGGCCCTATGGTTGCCAGTCCGCCCCTGATCTTATCTTCACGGACTTCCTGAGACACATCAAGAAGTCCGTTATAATCGTTTCACAGTCTGAATATTATATTCCAAATAAATATTATTTATATGTTATTCTGCCATTTGTAAATAAATTAAACTATTGAACATGAACATTAGAATAAACTATTGAACATTTCGTACTTCAAAATATTGGGGGGACGCGTCCCCCTCGTCCCCCCCGCCAAAGACGCCCGTGAGTTTTAGTACTGTTACTTCTTTCTGTTGTTATTACTTTTATTTAATTCCTTTGTTATTTATTCCTTTTAGCCTTTGAGTGACTCCTTTTAATTTTTACTTTTGATAAATTTATTGGATTTTATATTTAATAGAAGTTTTATAATTTTTCATCTGTTTTTAGGAGACATGCTTTTACTTGCTTTCATTTTGGAAATTCTTTCATGAGTGATATGTGTTAGATATCGGATATTTTTAGAACAGGGACAAATAACCTTGCTGCTGACGGTTCTATTAATCCCTCAACAAATCAATCGTTATATATGTATACGATAGCTCTAACGTACAATTTATGTACTATTATAAAATTTCATTGAAATAGTCTTTCAAGAATGTAATGCGTAAATGTATGTAGGCTGTATGTAAAATCACGAAGAGCAACTAAACGATTTGCGCATTTTTTCTGTTTAGCTCTTTGTTTCCGTGTAAAATTATTGAATCTCTCTGCTCCATGAGGATTGCGGAAGAGTTACTGTATAGTCGTATCAAACAAAAGAAAGAAATTGAGTATCCCATATTTGCATAAAGCAACAGAGATATTTCAGGCTTTGTTTGGAGTACCGCAAACCTCTCAGATTTAAGTAAGGCTTCATGTTTTTCAAAATTGATTAATATATACTCAGTAGCACAATTCTCTCGTCCTCTTGCAATCCAAAATCCCTTTCTTGGTATAAAATGCCGGTTCTTAGTTCCTCATATGTGGGACAAATCAAAATCTCAACACAATAATAAAGATCTTACAACCTGCTAAGCGAAATTCGTATTCGATATACTTTGATGATGGCTGTCCCGAGAAAACGAGACAAATTTTTTCCCAATAGAAACCAAACAATTTTCGAGACGAGACATATATTTCATGACAACTTTTCTGAGACGAGACATCTTCAATTCTTGTACGTATGCAACCCTTTGCATAACATTATAAGGCTTATTAATAAACAAAGTGGGCGGCTACGATTTTTAAAAAGATTGTTCACTAATATCAAGGCAAAAATGTATAAGATTACTCTTATAAAACTCATAACACTTGCTGGAAAACGAAAACAAGCTCCCTTTAAATTCTTTGCAGATTGTTTTCTTTACCACATTTAGAAAAATACTGTGATAAAGCTTCCCAATACGTACAATCAGTTGTTCCCTTTTATGTAATACCTGAAACATTTCCGACACTACCATAGATAATTTAACCCTGTTCTCAATATTGAATCTTGCCAGACTTAATTTGAAAGATGAACAACAAAGCTGCTGCACAAAAGATATTGCCCAACTAGTCACATTTTGAAATATATTTAGAGAACGCATCTCATAGAAGCAAGGTTACCACTCTAAGGTAAGAAACTTGTCTTATTTCTGAGATTCCATTGATGATACGGTATTCTCAAATTTCTTTACATTTGTAACGGTGACGGTTAGCAAATGGATACGTAATCGTCTAGACAGTGTGCAAAGTTGCTTTCGCTTTTCTTTAAAAGTAAACGTATTGACATACTTCTGTCAATTAGGGAAGGAAAAAAATGACATTTTGTTTGTGAAAGCCTTGGAGCAATTCGGCGTTAATATTCACTACGTATCCATTGTGCTTTCGGAAAACAATACATCTTCCTTTAATTCTGAAAATAACTCTCCAATGTTTCTTGACGCATCTTTCTAAAAATTTTCTAGCAATTCCTATTACAAAAATATTGACTTTTTTAAAATTTACTCAATGGTCCCGATCTCCAGCATCCGTCTCTCTGGGTACAGCTTGATTATAGTGTTTAAATTACACACTTTTTATACAAAGTTTAGTTGCCTTATGTTGAATATTTCACTGCTTTTCTCGTTACTCCGGAAAATTTCAATAATGGATCTTGTTTAATTTTTTTCCTTCTTAATGTGGGCACCTAGAATTACTTCCATAAAATTAACTCTGATATACAACTGTGTTCTAATAAAGTTTAGAACAGAAATTTAAAACTCTCTTCTTTTACGTTGATAAATAAACATCAATCTGTCACGAAGAACAGTAATGTCTCTTAGGAGCGAGGAAAGTAAGTGTTCCTTTAAATGAAATAAAGTGAAATTTATGATTTTTTGTTCTACAGTTATGCTCTTTAAGCTCAAGAGACCGAAGATTAATAAAACTAATGATTATAAAGGAATTGGTTGAATTAGAATGTGGAGGGAAACGGGAGAACCCCGAGAAAATCCACATATACGATTATGTTCACTTCAAATTCACAAGGCGTGTGATCGAACCAATTAAACGTAAACTAAGAATCTCTTGCATTTATAATTTGTTTCATTTATTCTTGGTAAGTAACGAACGTTTGATTTCATTTTGAGAAGACCTTTTGTACATGTTCCTGTTTGAGAGACTGAGATTAATCGACCAAACTTAGAGCTTTATTATTATTATTATTATTATTATTATTATTATTATTATTATTATTATTATTATTATTATTATTATTATTATTATTATTATTATTATTATTATTATTTGAATTTAACGTCACAGTCGGAGGTTAAGGGAGATAGTGATGACGACAATGAATGATGTGGTGAAGTTTTGTAAAGTTGAGTTTGAGTTTAGCGTCCTTTTGAGCAGCGAGGCTATTTGAGACAAGACCTACTGATTAACGTGGAAACTGAACCACATGAGCTTCCACCGGGAAATGATATGATGGAATAAAGAAAGTGGGTAACAGGACAATCCTGAGGAAACCCACGCATACTATGTTTGTCCACCACACATCCCACTTGGCGAGAGTTGAAATCGAACCAAGGAGCCCACATACATACATGAGCGCATTACAAGCACTCCAAAAAGTATATGAAAACCTACTTTTCTCCGACGAGTTTCACTCAGTAATTTAATGATTAAGATAAGTTTTTTATATAGAAAGAAAACTAGAACGCGGGTAACAGTACTTATTATTGAAAAGATTGATCGAACAAAGAATTTGAGTGAGAAAAGAAACTCACATAGCATTTGGACCTTGAAAAAGCATTTGACAATGCAGAATGGATCAAAATGTTCAAGATTTTAAAGGAATCAAGAAGAACCTGAGAGGAGTGAAGAAGAATATACGGTATATCCTGCAAAAAGAACGGAAGACAACAGTTGAGATAAAAGGACAGAGATGAAGGGGAAATTCAGAAAGGAATCAGGTAAAGGGTGCTCATTGTCACCAATCTTATTTAAATCTCTCAAATGAAAAAGCAACAAAAGAAATCTACAACACTCAAAATCTAGGTAGGAATAAATATAACACACATGAACAGGAAATACACACGCTTAGATTTGCATACAAATTGACGTTGTTGGCGGAAAATGAAAGAACATCAGTGATACTGTAGATGTAAACGGAATGCAGCAGGTGCTTAGCAACAAATTCAACACGAAGATCAACAAGAGCAAAACAAAAGTTATGACCGAGTACATTAAAGCAGAAACAAGAATGAAATGAAGTTCAAAATTGAGATGATTATAAATTATTAATTGGGTGTTAAAGTGAAATATATCAAAAACAAAAACTAATACAATAAAGCTTAGACTAATGATGAAACGAATGAACACATTTGAAAGTTTACTGACTTGTATTTGTAACCTTGGCTCATGGCAACAGATCGCAGAACAAACCTAGTTTCCAAAATTGCGTCTATGGAGCAGAAAATGTTTAGTTTTTGGCTTATGAAAAGCGCTTTTCTGTTGTTATGTACAGTGCATCGTATTCCGTAGACACTTTGCAATCGCACAGCCAGAGTATTCCGACATGCTACTGATAGGTTAAGAGAACTGGCTGGCTGTGTAAAAGTGAAAATGAATGTTCTTGTGGCAATGTCTAAATCAAAGGTGTACGATCCGTTTCTCTTCACCAAGTGCACTTTGAGATTTATGCAATTTTCGATATGTTAAAGTTGTGGTTATTTCCACAAGTAAAAGAGGATTCTTATAATTTCATACTATTTCAACTTGATTTGTGACTGCGCTATTTCCTGTCGGGACACTAAATTGCGTCACAGCCTGAATGATCTTCTACGCCGTTAGATTGGATGAAGTCGTGAAAATAACTTAGTGCTTTTCGCAAGGCCTGCTAGATCTCCCGTTTATTTTTCCTTTGGAGGTAATGGAAAGACACAGTGTATGTGCACCTACTACGAATACCCTTGGGTAAGCTCCAATATCATATTACAGTTGCGTTTACGACTATTAGTAGGAATATACTAAAGCGTGCGAAGGGGCGAACTAGCGTACCGCGTAGATGTGTATCGTGTGACGAAAGAAAGCGATATTTGTAACAGTATGTCTAAACCTTGGACAGTTTCTGTATATTTTCATACATTATTCGTTAATGTATGACTTATATATGTTTAAAACAACCCTCTCAATTCCGATGAATCACACTGTAGATTATCACCTGGTGGTAGAGTTGCAGAAAATCTGTTACTCAGGGAGTAAAATAACGAGCGTTATAGGTACAAACAAGATAGAAAATCAAGAATAACTTAGGCGAAGAAGACATTTGAAACAAAACTAACTTCTAACCAGAGCATCGAAACATTACTGAAGAAAAGGCAGAAAGAATACGAAGTGTTGCATTGTACGGATGTGAGACATGACACTACGAAGATAAGAAAAGCGTAAAATTGAGGACTTCAAAATGTAGTGTTACAGAAGGGTGTTGAAAGTTAGATTGATGGATAAGGTGTTAAAATAAAGGATTCTGAAAATGGTAGAAGAAAAGGAGTATTGTTACTGGAGAATGCCTCGAAAAGAAAAGATAGAATAATTGAGGACATTATGAGGCATGAAGTGATCATGCTATTAGCTACGGACGGAATTGTAGAAGGAAAAATATGTAGAGGAATGCCGCTGTTGAAATATTGGGAGCAAATAATATAAGATGTACGAAAGAAAAAAGTACATTCAAATGAAAAGTATAGGATATGGAAGAGTGGAAGGTTGTGTTACTCCATTCTAAATATTGCTGACCTGAGAAGAAAGACAACCATTGATATCTTTATACTTTTAGAGATGTAATTGACAACAAAGTGATGAAAACCGTAACCTTCCAATGGGAGAAAATGAAATGAAATCTTAAGTGTTACGTTTCACAGTTATGTCGGTTAGGGTAAAGGACACGGTGATTATGAGAAATGAATGAAATGGTGGAATGAAGAAAGTGGGAGGGAACAGGAGAATCCCGAGAAAACCCACGCACACGGTGTTTGTTCACCACAAAGTTCACTTGGCGCGAAGTGGGAACGAACCAAGGATCCCAGGCATAAGAGGTGCCACTGAACCACCGCGGCTCCTTCCAATGGGAGACTGACTACTTTTCGGACAACCAGTCTTCCACAACTCTGCAACGTGCTAGTATGAAAACTGACCCACGCTGTTGCTCTGCGTCAGCAATTGCAAACCCTTTTATTGAGAAGTAAAATAAGTGAGTCTGGTCTTACAGCTGGCCTCATATTCTAATTAGAATTGAAAGACTTATCAGAAGTGTTGCATACGAGACGAGCAATAAGGCTTTCCTCGTCTTATCTCGTAAATTTTGTATAAATCTCTTTTCGTTTCGATTCTTGGAAAGCTTTCCTCGTCAAGTCTAATTTTGTAAGTTTATGTACAAAATTCCTGTCCTGACTTTCTGGTTAATTTTATCTACAAATGATTAGAATCCTTTCACTTCACTTTCACGTCAAGGAGGATGTGATGTAATAATATCTAAAGCATGTTTATTATTGAAGTATATTTCGTAATGACTTGTGTAGGGGAAAGTCGGATAAAACCGGGTAGGTGGATAAAGCCGGGACCTGTTTTTTTTTTTTTTTTTTGGCTATGTTAGTGCCACTATCTGTCGGCCAACGCATGGAATTAGTTGCAAACAGCCGCCATGTCATTCTGAGTTTAAGAGAAAACTGAGTAAGTGACTCCTTTGTCGTTGGCGATATGTTGAAGAATTTGTGTAGAAAGTTTTGATTTGTCTCCCATCGATAATGTACTGCTGTTCCTAACCACTAGAAGATTGACTTATGTAAGTATACAACGTATAATAATAACCCTTCCTGTTGTTATTCCATGTCTTGAATACGGATTTTCGTGCTCTTTGAGAGGTGTTAGGCCTGTAGTTTTGAATAATCGCTTGTAGAATAAAACCGGGAAATCAACATTTGGACAGAACCGGATAGTATAGTGTAAATCTGAGAAGGTTAGATACAATGTCTTAACTGTAAAGGATGGGCACACAAAGCTTGTAGCAATGTGGACGAATATGATGAAACTTTTATTTGTGATTTTTGTTCTTAGATTTAACAAAATCGTGACCTAAGTTATTATTTTCTATGTTATTGGTCTAATATAGTCTAGCCCTCTATATTTTCCGTACTTTTAAGGTCACATCTTTTTTCAGTTGTATTGATTATTACTGTACTGGTTCTTGGAGTAATTACATATTTGGTCTAGGAATTAATTCGTGCGCGTGGACAAGAGATGGCGCAACGAACGGAGCGTCCCACAGTTCCGTATATCCACACATGTGTTGCAAACCCCTGTCATCGCGTATCGTTCGTAGTATAGGGCAGTGGATTAAAGCGTCAACAACACCAGTTTGTAGTTAAGTGAACATGGCGCAATTTGTGCTTGATAAAGTGTTTTTGCGGGGTATCCTGCTGCATTACTTTAACATGCAGAAAAGTGCGACTGAAAGTCATCGTATTTTGGTGGAAGTGTATGGTGACCATGCTCTAGCTGAGCGAACGTGTCAGAAGTGGTTTGCACGGTTTAGAAGTGGGGATTTCGGCTTGGCAGACCAAGAGCGAGCTGGACAGCCAAAAAAATTTCAAGACGAAGAATTGACAGCATTGCTCGAGCAGGATTCGTGTCAAACGCAGGAACAACTTGCAGCAGCATTAGGCGTTGATCAAACAACAGTCTCCAAACGCTTGAAAGCCATGGGAATGATTCAAAAGATGTCACATTGGGTTCCACATGAATTGAAAGACAGAGACGTTGAAAGACGAAAAACCATTTGCGAATTGCTGCTTCAACGACAGAGCAGAAAGGGGTTTCTGCATCGAATTATTACGGGTGATGAGAAGTGGATCCATTACGAGAACCCTAAACAAAAAAAGACCTGGGTGAAACCAGGTGAACCAGGTCCATCACAACCAAAACGAGATATTCACTGTGCAAAGGTTATGCTGTGCATATGGTGGGATATGAAAGGTGTGGTGTACTATGAGCTGCTGCAACCGGGTGAAACTATGAATGGAGAACGTTATCGACGACAATTAATGCGTTTGAAGCAAGCTCTGGCCAGAACACGACCAGAATAGGAGAACAGACATGATAAACTTATTGTTCAACATGATAACGCTCGCCCACATGTCGCAAAACCGGTCAAAACCTATTTAGAAAATGTCGGATGGGAAGTTTTACCCCACCCGCCGTATTCACCAGACGTTGCTCCTTCGGACTACTACTTGTTCGATTGAATGAACAACGATTTGATTGGACAGCGGTTTACTTCTTCAGAAGATATCGAAACATGGGTCTCTGACTGAATCGCTTCCAAGGATGAGGACTTCTTTCACCACGGAATCCGTACATTGCCTGACAGATGGGCGAAAGTGGTGGCTAGCGATGGACAATATTTTTCTTAAGGTATTTATGTATTTTGTGTTTGTACTACAGCTTCAATGTGTGCGTACCAACCGCACGAATTAATATTTTTCTTCTAAAAGATAAGTTTTTTAATAATTATTTTATATGTACCCAGGTCGGACAAAACAGGGTCTTTGCATACCCTTTAAAAATGTTTTGTTCTCGAAATATACCACTGAAATAAACATTTTTGTGTCAATAACAAATCTATTTCGCATTTGAAAACTAATTCAAGCTATAATACCCATATAGATGCTGAGGAACAAGCAAAAAGATTTTGGATCCCGTTTTGTCCGACTTCCCCCTATCTTTAAACGTTGATAAATACTTTTCATTATATCATACATTCATTTTAGCCATTTGCAGTTTTTGTACTATGAATTATGTAACACAAAAACAACGTTTGAGACTTAGGACTTGGTTGAATCAGTTTGCAAACAAGATTTAGAGAGATTCCCTTTCTCGTCTCGAAAACGAACGTAGAATTGTTATCTTGTCTCGACTGTCCCCTAGTTTTCGACACTCTTCTCGTAGTTAAGACAATTTATCAATTGTCGTTCCAGTAGGCAGATAAAAGAAGGGTAGTTAGACCCTACTTGTGGGAGACTGAATCTTATCCCTTCTCGCAATTTCTTATCCTTCTACAGCAGTCATTATTGCAACCTGCAACATTGCCGTGGTCTTTCAGTGCTAGAGCGTCCACCTGCATGGAGTCTTTGGTTCGATCCCAGCTCGTATCAAGTGAACTTTGTGGTAGGCAAACATCGCGTGTAAGGGTTTTCTAGGGGTTCTCCCGTTTCCTTCCACTTCCTTCATTCCACCATTTGATTCATTCTGCACCATCATTGTTTCCTTTAGCCTAATCGTGGGACATAAAACACACAAATTTCACTTAATTTCATTCTGAATCCGGAAATGTTAAATATCCGCCACTCTGGTTACAATGGAGAGAAAGAAGATCCAAAATTGAACGTATTTTTGGTATAAGAAATTCATATAAAATGAAAAACTTTTTCTTGGTTTTTATTACCGCTTTTTGTCAGTGATTATCAATATTGAAATAAAAGGTTGCAGTGGATTTAAAGAACTTCCGGTTTTACCAGAGTGTTAAGGGAAGAGAAGGCACTTATTCTTCAATTGCTGAATCCAATAAAACAATCTATCCCATACTGTTCTTTTGGGAATTGATATTAAAACTGGGAATGGTAATTTGCCAGTCCTGGTTGAAATTGAGAGAAAAGAACGAACATGTCGCTTAAACTATTTACTGGGGCGCTGAATTGATATCAGAAATGCGTAGTTTAAATTATCCAATATGATTTATAAACATCCCTGACTTCCATTACTCATAGGCGTAGCCAGGATTTTATAATGGGGTGCACAATGGTAGTTACAACAGAATAATTCATATGAGTTTGCTCAATGGTACTGGTAATTAAAGCTCATTCACCCTCTTCAGAACATATTCTCAAGTGCTCATTTATCGGATTTTTGTGTATTAAAAATGTAAAAAGTATTAATGCAATGTGAAACTATAGACATATTTGAAGTTATACTGGTGTATGGTACAGCGCTCATCTCTGTCGTGTGGGGTCCCTGGTTTGATCCCAGCTGAAAAAATACCAGAGATTTCATTCTGTTAATAATAAACGAAATTTCGTATACCTGAAATTTAGAAACATCTTACCACCTGAAATGAAAACACATCATTTTTTCCTCTTAAGGCATTCTGCATTCAACACTTAACATTTAAAAGCATACTCCGAACTTATGTGTCCAAATTTTCGATCTTTTACTTAATTCTTGTCTTCACCGAGAAATATTCTCAAAGCTGGTGTCGAAAAAAGTGTTTTCCAGCGAATATGATATTCACCTTGATAATGCATCACTCTTGCATACTAATGCCGGCTCACAATAGCATCTAGGTTCCTTCCTCTCCGCATGTTGATAGTCACCCATCAATTCAACCGAAATAACTGACTACCCGAAATTCGTACACTTTACGCTACGCCCGGCACATCCCGTGGCTGTGGCAATACGTATGTCATTACTTAAGATAAAAAGCAGGACTCGGTTAGGACGACACAAAAGGAATCTCCCCTTATGAATGAGTATCATTGTAGCTGACAAGGAAAGTTCGAGAGAAAGCACTAGTCACATGCTGCAGACAAGGACCAATCCATGCTGATTACAAGCTAATAAGCTTCCTGTTACGGTTGATTCGAGAGAAACTGTTCGAGAGATTTCAACTTCGAAGTTCATGTGATAAAATGAGTAGCTATATGCGCATTTAAATGCATAAAGTATTATTAGCAACTATGCAACTATGAAGTGAAAGCTATCGGACGTAACAGAAAAAAAAACTGTTTTGCAATAACTAACGGATTTGTTAGTTAAAATTAATTATACTGTTCACAATAATAATAATAGGTTAGAGATAAAAATTGATCACTGCTGTTCTGTTCTATGAAGAAATGACATAGGCAAAAAACTTCCTTGCACCATGAACATTTTATATTTGCAATTACGTTGCTTCCGTCAAGGGAACAGTTCGCATAAACGAAGCGAAAAGTAAATTTAACAGGTGATTCAAAAGGCATACCGGTATAATTTGTTCGCTATCCTGCCTTGTGGAACTCAAACAAACAATCCAATGTACCGCGGTGATCGGAACTGATTCATTAGCATGGACACGAACTGTATTTGATTGTTTTGTCGGTACATCATAACGTTCGGATGAAGTTTCATACTATGTACAAATCTCCCGCCATAATCTTTGATTCGTCGGAAGCCAAACACATCAAACGGTTGTGCAAATCGTGTGCAAATCGTGCATTTAACGTTGCAGCTCTCGAAAAATTCTCAACCGTACAGGAATTTTATTCACTTGTTGTAATCAGCATGAATATGGTGTTTCAAATGACATGCTTAGTTTCTCTGCAAGCGAGTGCTTTCTCCCGAACTTCCCTTGACATGTGTAATATTAGTATCAGTCACCGAGCTTATGGATGATTAAGTATTTGTCACTCGAACGAGCCTATATTATAGATACGTTATATATGAGTTCCATGCATTTGTGAACGTTGTACTAAAGCATGATATAAAATCATTTGCCTTATGAGGAATCCGCTGGTGTCACTGAAAATTTGACACAATATACTTGGTGATACAGAAACCCATGACATTATAGCCGAGTCTGATTAAAAACTTCCTGCTGAAAAGACTGAACATATTAAATATTCCTTTTGTTTTCACACTACGCTCAAGAGATGACTCTAATATTAAATTGAAATCAGTGTTTAAAGTTTTGTTTCTTCTTGAAATCCTGTGTCATTATAGGAACAAAACGTATTATTAATATAATATTTGTGACTAAGTGCAACTTAATGAAGTAGTACGTCTTCACGATAAATTGACTTTAATAAATGTTATTTTTGAAACCTGTGTTATATAAATACAAGCGTACCACTAATTGTACCCACTAATTGTACTAATTGTTCTCAGTAATTTCGACATACTCCTCGATCTTTATTCTCCTCAGTCTTAAGATATTTTCCTTGGTAGTCTTCGGTTCTCTTTGATTTATCAGTAGTTTAGGGGTAAGGAAACACTTTTTAAAAATAAAATGTGTACCTCCCAACCCCCCGAAATTTCATGTCCAGCCAGCTGGACTTCGGGGCTTTGCCCTACTTTTATTACATATGTTAAAATACGAGGGACCTTCAAGTTATAAACGGAAATTCTTTTTTTCTGTTACATAAAAACACAACATACGAACTAAATACCGTTATTTTTGAAAGTACTCTCCATGTTCACACACACACTTGTCCCATCGCTGTGGGAGTGGCCGTATCCCTGCGGCATATAATTCTTTGGGACGATCTTTCAACTATTTCACAACACACGCTTTAACTTCGTAGTCGGTGTGAATTTTTTCCCTCCCAAGTGCTCCTTGAGGGACCAAAATGGTGGAAGTCGCAGAATGACAGATCGGGGTTATACGGGGGATAGTCTAGGAGTTCCCAACCATGTTTGGTGATGGCTGTGACCGTATAAGGACGCGTTTTAAGAAGTAAAGGATTGCGTTTTCCTTTCATGTTTTGGCGCAGATTAGCTTTGCCCTCGAACGGAATCATCTGTTCGCCATGAACAAATTTTCTGAAAATGGAAATTGCATACACTTATTTGTAAATGTGTGTAATATTTGTTGTACTTTCCACAGTTTATTTCTTTAAATTTCTTCGTCTGTCACAGTTACAATTATCAACAAGGTGAATATAGACCCCAAATTGCGGATTCGGAATAATCTATCCCGTGGCATTTGTGTTATAGTAGGAACGTTCAGGAATTTCCAGTAATACATCTTCAAGTAAGGTAATCTTAAGCATCCTGTTATTATATGCGCGTGAGTTAGTTTCCTGTACTTCTTAGAAGTTGCACTAAGCGGTGTCAACATCTTAGGATCCTGCAATATTCTCCTATTACTTTTTTGATCGGCAACCAACTCCTAAAATTGTTCAAAATAATTCAATGTTCTCTTGTACCCAAATTCCATTTAGCGTCTGCAATTTCAGTGAAATCGTTTTCAAATGACACTTTCCATCTGAGTTCTCTTTTGTGCTTTTGCTTTATTTTCTTCCTCCATGTTAACCCGAGTTGTCTTCCTGAAACAAGATAAAGTTTATTAGAGCGACAACGCAAATTTAAATCAAGAACCACTAAACACATTAAAACGCTTGGCTGGATTTCCAATTATGTAATTGTGCTCATCTTTAGAATTACAAAATTCAATAGTATGATTTTCTCATATGTTAGACTATTTATCGATACTTTAAAATCTGTTCCCTACATTTTGTAGCAGCAAGTGATTGAAGAAAGGTGAATGAATCATACATACTTTCATTATGTGTAATTCTACTATAGTACATAATGTTAAAAAATAATTTAGTAAAATAATGAATTTAATAATATAATAGAAATAATGAAGAACAAACGTGAAAATAATTATTTAAAACAAACTTCCTAGTATGGTTACCTGAAAATTATTATTCAAAATTTAGTTACAAAATTATTTATTATTTGACATTCGATTGTGTTAATTTATTAATTGTTTGTAGTTTAAGATCATCCCTTCTCTGCACAGACAAGAAGACAAAATTGAAACTACTGCATAAAATAGGATCTGAATAACTACTCCCTTTTAAATACGATGCAAATAACTCTTCCTGGAATCGAACTAGTGATAAAATTCACAGAAAGCACCCTGCTAATGTTAGACTTACATTAATAAATTTATAGTGAAAAATTAATTTTAGCATCTAAAGGGTATTATGTTAATAAAAAAAAAAGAATCAGGTTTACTGTAGTTACCTAGTAAGAAAGATCACACACTGAAATATTTAAATCTTGTCCAGAATCTTTTGAATATGGATCTGCATCAGAATAATCGGAAATCCCAGGATCTACGTTACTTTTCCCCTCTTAATTCGATAAATATAACCTCCCTAAAATATATAATATAATAGTCGATCAATAACACGTTACATAGGTTCACGTAAATACATGAAACACATATTTAATCTAGTAATAGGCTAATGTGATAAGTATTTTTTAGTCTTCTGGTTTCGAAACAAACTAATTCAACTACATTTAACAGCATGTTTCTTGTAATGAAACATGAACGAACCATTGCAAGAATGAACACAAATAATATTAGAGAAATTTTGGGCAATTTTACGTTAATAATACTTAAATATGGTGTTTGGTCAGGATAAAGCCCTGATGTGCAGTCGACTGGACTTGAAAATGTAACTTACAAAGAAGTATTGAAATGGAATTAGTTGAAATATTTTATACTTTCATTATGTTCTCGGGTTTATAAACAAAGAGCAAGCAAAGATTTACAACCGAAAAATAATAAATAATGATACATTACCTCTTTTTCCATGCGAAGGTTGTTGATTAGAACCTTCAACTCCATGGCCACTCCTTCAGTAGTAACATCTTTCGATTTAAACAAATGAAATCAACAATTCGTACGTAGATAGCACAACGGATTTCAAACAATAGTTTAGCGTCAACTACTTAAAAAAAAAAAAAGTCCAGCGCACTGGACGCAAGGACCGAGGAGGATATACACGTGTGGCAAGATAGCCCCCGACATTAGAAAATTGAAACAATGACCTGGTCATTCGTTTGTACCGTTTGTACCTAATTTTTTTTCGTTTGTACCATTTTCCTTATAGGGTTACTTGAGAGATCAACTGGGAACTATCTTGGCGCCAAGATAGCTCCCACCGTATCATAGCCCAAAACATTGAAATACACCATTCGAAAACAAATCGTTTGTACCATTTGTACTGAAAAACGTTTTATTTGTACCCTGATAGTTTTCAAGAAAGAGGGGATGACATTTGGGGGGGGGGTATCTTGGCGCCAAGATAGCCCCCCGTATCACACCACAAAAAATTAAAAAACACCATGAAAAAGCAAATCGTTTGTATCATGAATTTCTACCCAATTTGTTATTCTTTTTACGGTACTTACTCAAGGAAAAGGGAAGAAATAGAGAAAATTTAATTGAATCGGTGAGTGGAAAAACACCACTAGTCCATTTTGAGATATTTGAAGAAAGAACTTTCGTTTTTTAATGCCGCAAATGTACAGTCGACATTATAGCATTCTGCTATAACGTGCGAGGTCTTGCAAATTATACTGTTTTTCATTACAACTTGTAGTTCTACATCTTTAGTGTTATTTCTGCCTTTAGATGAAAATGGCTTAATTTGGATTCACACTGTCTCCCATTCAATTTTAATGTTGAGCTATTCCCAAAAACTTCTTCTTTTTTTAAATTTTGATTTGCACAACCAGAGTTCTAAATACACATAAATTCACATGTACAAACACACAATACTTATTAATGGCCATGGAAAGGTACACATTACATGGCCTATCTTGCGTAGAAGATAGCCCCCCTAATGTCATCCCATCTTTCTTGAAAACTATAAATGTACAAAGAAAACTTTTTTCGCTACAAACGATTTGCTTTCGAATGGTGTATTTCAATTTTTTGTGCTGTGATACGGGGAGGCTATCTTGGCACGAAAATACCCCCCCCCCCAGTTGACCTCTCAAGTAGCCCTATAAGGAAAATGATACAAACGAAAATATTTTCGATACAAACGGTACAAACGTAGTAGGCCTACAAACGACTGACCTAGTCATTGTTTAAATTTTCTAATGTCGGGGGGCTATCTTGCCATACGTTCATATACTGTAGGTGATTAGTAATATCATCATCAAATCTGAAGTGAATCTTTGGTTGTTGAATATCATAAGTTATTCGTTTCCATACCATCTTGCTTAATTTTCCTCGTTTCGTAATGTAGCCGCTAGGACAATATTGGTTGTTCTAAATATCGTTTCCGTTTTATTTATTTTTCTTATTTCTTTACAAATAGCCTTTTCTAGTCTTGTTTTCTGAAATTATGCACAATACAGTTCGTAAATACAATTCAATCCGCATAAGTTGGCGTGTGAAAGAAAATGGTACGTCCAAAACAGAAGGGAAAAACTAGAGCTCATATCAGAGTTAAGCAAAAATAGTTTTACACTACTATTAGTGTTAACAAAAAAAATGTCCATAAAAGAAACAGAAAGGGCTATATCAATTGGCACATCTCGAACTTCACCTAATGATATAAATGAACGTAAATCCTTATTAGAACGTGGAGGAAAAAAGCGAATCTTTGAAAATCTACATACTGATGCTGTACTATAACCATGCCACCTACCGGATGAGTTCAAGTGAACTCGGGGCTTTTTTCTTTTTCTTTTTTCTTTTTCTTTTTTTTCTTTTTTTCTTTTTCTTTTTCTTTTTTTTTTTTACGGATTTAAGATCGAATCCTATAGTGGAAACAGTGTATATAGTACAAACTGGAAACTGTGTTCTGTTACTGATAGGAGGTACTCATTTGGTGGATCAGTTCGGGGACAGTTACTGAAGACGGTACAGTAGTGTACATGTGTAAAAGGTAGTGATGAAGTTTTTAGAAAAGAAAAGTCTTAAAATCAGCTGAAAATTAGAGAAGTCTACAGTCACAATACGGTGATGCATCACCAAGACATTTGAATGGCGCAAGAGCTTCAAATATGATAGCTAGTCTGTTACTGACGATCCTGGTCATGGAGTTGAGTTTGAATTTAACTTTCCTTCCAGCAGCGAGGCTATATAAGACGGGACCTACTGATTAACTTGGAATCCGTACCGCATGAACTCCAGACGGGAATCGAGCCTGGGTCTTCCACGCAAAAGACGCGTACGCTAACCCATTAGCCAAGAAGGAGCTCGATCCTGGACATGGAGAATACCACAGCAGTTATTCCTGGGAAAATTCAAAACATTGAACAGCTTGTTATTAACGATCTTCGAACTAGTTGAAACACATTTGAATGATGCAAGAGCTTTAAATATGGCTGTAAGTGTGTCACTAACGATCCGGATCGCAAGGGAAACCACAGCAGTCATTCTTGAGAACATCAGAGCGTAGAACAGCTTATCATTAAGAATCTTCGAATATCCTCTCGTTAAATTGTAAATGTGTATAAACTTTCGTTAGGAACAATAATTCAATACTATTTGTTGTTCTGAGAACTGGCCCTAGAAGAGTTAAAACCTGCACTGAATTGAAGGATGAGTTGAAGTTTGCACAGAATTGAAGGACTGTCAAGTGATTTACCCTCTTTGGACCCCTAAAAGAACTTTTCAGAGGTCAACATTTCTGCAGTGACGACGAAGTGAAGCAGCCTGTTGTTGAGTCGTTCAGACATACTGAAAAAATGTTACTATGTCGAATACTTACAGGCATTAGTTAAACGCTGGGATGAATGTTTAACTGTAGCAAAGGTTTATATGAAAAAAAAATGCAGTTCTTTTTCATTTTCTACAAAAAAAAAAAAAAAAAAAAAATCCCGGGTAGACTTGAACTCCCTTGTATTAAGAAGAAACAATACTGAAGTATGCCCTCCTCACATTTTACATATTCATATGACACATCCAATACGACAGTACGCAGTATAGTTAATGAGATATAGTCCACTATGACATTCTAAGGTAAATTTCGGTACACAGTGGTGGATCTAGCCAGTGAATGGGGAGGGCCTAGGCCCCCAGCTTTTGGAGTGACAAAAATTATTAAAGCTATTATTTATATATATTTTTAAATTTTATAGTATATGTTGCCTTTTATTCTTTATTCAACACTTCTAGGGTAACACTAATAGTGGTGAGTTGTTTATTTATATTCAACATTTATTTTTTTCGGCCATTTCTAACTTGAATGTTAGTTACAATTTTTTTTGCCATATAAAGTGCAATGTACTATGATTAATCTATTTTGCTACCGTACCTGTAAATGCCTAAACTAACCAGATTTTGAAAGCGTTCCTACTTTCTTCCATCCTGGCTACATGACCTGCCCATCTGAGCCTCCTAAACTTGATGATCCTAACAATGTTAAACCGTATAAATTATGTAGTTCCACGTTATGAAGTTTCCGCCATTCCCCATTCCCGTTTCCCTTGGGTCCCAATATTCGTCTCAGGATCATGTTCTCAAATACTTTCAGTCTATGTTCTTCCTTCCGAGTAAGCGACCATGTTTCGCAACCATATTTTTTTTTCTACAGGACAACAGGCATGAAAATACCTGAAAATGCATACAATTTATTAATTGTTAATTAGTAGGCTACTTCATGTCTAATTGTAACTAGTGACAGGAATGATTAATTATTTTTTATTCCTAGTTTCTGGTAAAGAAGCTCATTAACAAATTTCAAATTAAAATGATCAGTGTAAACTCGTGATATACCTATCATATTCTGTTTTCCGGCTGCTTCATCCCAATTCCCCTTTCCCCAGCTTTTTACTTCTAGGTCCGTCACTGCCGGTGCACTCACTTTTCGAAAAAGAAAATGAATTTTTATTGCATTAAAAGGTGTTTCGTTCGCACCCAAATTGATAGTTTGTACTCAGCTGGAGCAGATTATTCACTTATGTGTATTCATTTATCAAATGGTAGTTTTTACAATATGAATTTACACTTAATCAGTGTTATAGGTCGAACACTTGGGTGATTTAATGTTAGACAGGAGATATCTCGTGGCCAACACTAGACCACCGAAGTCTTAAACCTCAAACACTTTTAGTGTTACATGATTTAAAGTATATACAAAAAACAAAAAAAAAACAAAAAAAAAAGAAAGAAAAGAAAAGAAAAGAAAAGAAACTATAAATTAATAGTGATTTTACGAATACAGTAAAGAGCATTTGTCTACGTTTAAAAATACTCAAGTTATTACATAACATACTCCAATAAAAATAAACTTTGTTTAAAATGTTTTATATAATCAAGTTGATAAAAAGGAACAAGTAGATGTGATTTATACAAATTTCTCCAAGGCGTTCGACGTAATTAATCACGATATACTTCTAAGCAAACTTGTGACATTCAATTTTTCACGAAACCTTCAACAATTTATAGCGTCCTATCTTTGCCAACACAAACATCGCGTTCGATACAAAAATATTCTAACTGAGGAATATGTCGTAGACTCTGGTGTGCCTCAGGGATCGAACTTAGGACCTCTATTATTTATATTATTTGTTAATGATTTACCACCTGTAATAACATCCTCCCACAAACTATTGTTTGCTGACGATTTAAAAATCTATCGTAGTATCTCCACGGAGTTAGACGCTACTTCTTTGCAAAGCGACATAAATTCTATTTTCCAATGGTGTGAATCAAACAAATTGCTGTTAAATATTAAAAAATGTAAAGTAGTATCATACACCAGGAAAATGAACTATGTCCGCAATGTGTATACTATTAATCAAACACTATTTGAGAGAGTGGATTATATAACTGATCTTGGAGTCACTCTGCAGTCAAACCTATCATTTGATATTCATGTCAACAGAGTAGTTGGTGAGGCCTTTAGGAACCTTGACTTTGTGATGAGATTAGGAAGTGATTTTTCTAACACCGATGTCCTCAAAACACTATACATTGCCTATGTAAGGTCTATGGTGGAATATGCAGTGATAATATGGGGTTCTGATAGTAAGAAATATACAAGTAAAATCGAAAACATTCAAAATAAATTTGTACGCTTTTTAACATATAAAGAAACAGGGATATATCCGAAATTTGAGAAGTAAAGATCTTCGAAGCAAATATTCATTACAACCATTTGAAAGCAGGAGGACTCACATCATTTTATCTTTCTTACATAAAATAATTCATAGTACAGTAGATTCAGAATATTTATTATCAGAAATCAAACTTCACGTCCCACATAGAGCAACCAGACCCCATAATAGCATATTTCATCTCTCAGCGCAAAGGACTAATGCATTGGATGTATCACCTGTCAGAAAAATGTGTTTATTGTATAATAAGATGTCAGAAAAGCACTCAGAGATAGACATTTTTAGCTATAGACAGAATTTTACTCTAAATAAATAAGGTATAGATCATGTTATATGTATTTTAAAGTATTTTGCTATCGTATTATTTTGTTATCATATGTGTATTTTAAATTATATTATCATGATGGAAAACTGTAATTACGCATCCGCCTGTTGTTTTCTGAAATAAATAAATTACTTTCTTATGTGGATTTTCCATGATATTGATGGATTGTGTTGTTTTCTAGACAAAATTAAGAAAATAATCTGGGTATAAATTTTACACATTCATTTACAAAACGAGACAAAAAAATCATTACGAGACAACAAAATCGTTTCAAGAATCGGGCGAGACTTTATTTCCCGTCTCGTCTCGTGGACAAGAAGACTCATTGGACTAATGACTAGAGCGCGTGCTTTTAGTGCACAAGTTTCCTCTTATGATTTGCGGTGGGAGACTATCGAACGCACTCTAGTGATTCATATTTCACTTTAAACTAATTATCTCATCCTTTGTACCCTTATCGTTTGCAAAATTATAGAACCAGGCAACACCTAGAACAAATTTAACCCCTCTAAAATATCGCTATACCCGAGGTAAAGTTACTTTAATTTTCACAAGTAAGATGCCATCCTATGCCTCTAAGGAAGACGTCCCCATTGTGTGGATAGACAAAGAACGTACATATATTGAAATTAATCTTCCAATCAATGAAAACAAATCACCCTGTGCTTCTTTCCCGAACGTAAATCAGCTGTCTTAAACAAGCATAATATCACATTAAAATCATAACACAATATCGAATTTGAGTATACCTCTATGAGATTTGGTGTTTAAGGTCCTTATACAATACCAAGGTTATGAAAGGTTGGAATCTACTATTAACGTTGACTTCTAACTACGGCTTCGGCGTGAGTTTAGTGCACTTTCTTGTTGTGTAGATCATCATGTAAATTAAGCCACACAGAAGCCGTTTTCCACCACATTAATTCGCCTTCAAGAGAACTTAATTACAGGACCACCGCATCGCTTTGGGTAGGCTATGATAGAAAATCGAATATGGATTGGTAATTCCCTTAATACAGGGTAAGGCATAAGTCGGTTAACACTCTTGTAGCACACGAATTGCTTGGCGTTCACACTTGGTAAATGGTATGTTGTTCGGCTGATGAACCATATTGCATGACATGGTTGCCATCGCGGTTATCTTAGAAGCTGCCATCTTGATTCAACTTTGGGGTTTTAAATGGGAAGAGGGCATGTGTGGTATCATTTGACAGGAGCTCAATCTGAGGGAAACAGTGGTGCAGTCCATTTTTACCTACCATTATTGGTTAAGATGTTATTGCGTCACAAAGGGTGAAAATTTGGCATTACAGTATGTGCTCTATGTGCTGTTCTTTTTCAGCAAGACACACTGCATGGCCCCTCTGCCAATCCGCATGGATTCTCAACAGCATGTCCAGATCGACTGTTTCACAACATTGCAGAATTCGATGCATCAGATGGTGGATATTACAGATCGGTTCTTGATCAGCCAGGCTCTTCAGATGGACCCTCGTCTATCGAGCCATTGGCATGAACATGATGCATAGTGAGATGGAGCCCTGTCTTTCTGGAAAAAGGATTGGAAATCACCGCCCTCATTCAAGAGAGGAGGGAACACATCATCCTGGAGCAGACCACGATATTTCTCACTGTATTTCCAGTCAGTGAGACGTAGGTGAAGTATGGTCCAATAATGAGCGTCCCCCAGATTCCACAATATACCATCCCCTTTTCCCCATCCACCTCCTTGCTGCTTATCGCCAATCTGGGTTTGTGTCACTCTAGAGTCTGTGATTTTGTTTACTGACCTCTCCGTGGACGAAAAATAATGCCACATCACTGAAAAGAACACGTTGTGGGAATATGAGATTCTCCTCACACCTTTCTGTGACCCATTCAGTAAACTGTACTCGCCTGTCTAGATCATTCTCTGTTAACACCTGCTCGAGCTGAAGCTTGTATGGGTGCCATTCGTTCACATGCAGCACCCCTAGCACTGATCGCGTGACTGATTCCTGTTATGGATGCCACTCGAAGAGAACTGCGTTTTGGGCTTTTCACAACAGACACCAATGCTTCTGTCACCTTGTCATCGGCAGTAGCCGTCCGTGGGCGTCCAGATCGATCCTTGTCGTGCACCGAGCCCGTATCATGGGACTTCTTTTCAACAACTTGATCACTGCAACGTGTGAGACGTTCTCCCTCTCTGAGTGGGATGCATTAAACTCAGCCGCAATCACTCTCTCAGATCGTCCACCACTCTTCTAAGATCTCGATTCGTTTTGAGGTTGTTAGCGACATCTTATATCACCTGGAACAACAGAGAAAAACATGCTGTAATGCCAAATTTTCCCCCTTTGTGACACAATAACTTCTGAGATAATAACGATAGGTGTAAATGGACTGTACCATTGTTTCCCTGAGATCGAGCTCATGTCAAATGATATCGCACATGCTCCCTTCCCATTTTAAAGTCCAAAGTTGGTTCAAGATGGCACCTTCCAATTGGACGCCATGGCAACCATGTCGCGCAATATGGTCCATTACCCACCCCAACAACATACCATGAACCGAATGTAAATGCCAATCCGTTCGTGTGCTACAGGGGTGTTAACCGACTTATGCCTCACCCTGAAGTATGAAGTAAATAGTTGAATTTTAATGCAATTTATACACTAACCCTTTATAAATATTTGAAAACATTAGTTATAAGACAAAGTGTAATGCTGTCCATGAGACTAAAATTTTCTTGTCTTTTTTTTTTCATCTTGAGAAAAGAGCCATAGTATATATTTAGTACATAAATTTTATAAAATGAGATAAGAAGAATTTCGAGACACGGCGATAATTTTTTTTTCGAAAATCGAGACGAGACGAGACTAATACAAAATTTACTAGACATGACGAAAAAACATTATTTATCGTCTCGTTTCGTGAGCTACATTATTACAAAAAAGTATACATATTTTAATTTAGTATCTTGTAACCACAAGTTGAAGTGATTATAGGATATGTAAGACAAAACTCATTGCTCGTTTTGTATAGATTCTCATATTTTTCCATAATTCCATGTGGAAATGTCATTAGGGTTACGTAGGTTGGAATCTAGAGAATTTTCTTATTGAAAGCATGGACTTTCACTTTCAGCATAAGAGTAACAGGACGACCCTCACCCAATGACTGTAAAAGTATGAGTTTTACCTTTATGTCTGATGCACGCGATGCTTGGATGACTGTATTGTAACAGACACTCTAATCTCTTTATCTTTCTCTCTCTCGCTTGCATCAGTCAACGATCTAATAATGGCCTCTGAGAGAGTAACTGTACCTTCGTGTTCTTTTTCATTGAAGTCTGGAGAAGTGGGTGGAGTGGAGATGATTCGTAAGAAACAATACCAGTTCTTCCAGTCTCAACGTACAACTTATGACTTCTTGGAAACGATACGTTTTCTTTTTTCTGTGTATGTTACTAACTAAAGATATTCATGTATTATATATACAGAGCGTTCCTAAAGTCTTTATTCAAAAAAGCCTAAAGGACGAAAGAGGAGGTATTCACGTCAGACCCGTAGCCAGAACATTAAGACAAGAGTGGCGAGATCATTTAGGGGTTGCTGCAGGGACGTACGCAGGGGGTGGGTCCTGGGGGTCCGGACCCCCACCCCCGAAATTTCGACTTATGTGAAAATTTAGCCTAATTGCAGGGGCAACTTTAGGAATTTTAATATAAAATACCCTCATATTGAGTTTGGACTCTACCCGAAATAAATTCGTGCGTACGCTACTGGATTGCTGGATATTCGTACATACTAATAAACAACTGAAAATTTGAGAGGAATGAACCACCCCTCCGGCCACGTCCTAGCTATGAATCTGGTTCACTTTTATACACACATATTAAATTCATAATAGGCTATAGTATATTATCATATTCCAAAGTGCTGTATTGACTTTAAGGAGAAAAAATAATACAAATACATTACGAAATGTAAAACAATTGTGCATAATGGCACTCATCAAGTCGATAGATGAACTCATTCCATATCTTGGATACTGGTGGTAGGTGGCGAATTAACTGACTATATACGGGGAAGGACACTAGCGTGCTTTGTTCTTGTAGCGACATCTTCCGTCTATCAAATAAAACTTGAGCAATCCTTGTTACGAATTGTGTTTTTTAATCATTTGGAAACTTAAGATACACCCTGTATTTCTTTCTAACCACCTCTGGTACTGTTAGTAAGAGAATTTCCAAATAATTATACTAACATAGGGAAGAAACAGACTAACGTTAATGCTACATAATTGATGCAAATAATTTAATATTTTATTTTCTCAAATGTGAAATGCTAATTATAATAAGGCTACCAGATACTCACGATTTATTCTGGACAGTCTTTCCTTTTTGTCCTTTTCCAACCTTAAAAAAAAAAAAAAAAAAAAAAAAAAAAAAAAAAAAAAAAGTCGTGACTCGGAAATATCCTTTTTTTAAAAACAGATAGGTATTTCATTTTATAGTCATTTTCTTTTAGTAAGATTCATGCTAACAAGTCTGATTTAAATAATCGCATATGCATATTCTATCCAGAAACAGTAACAGGCAAATATATACGAGGGAGTATCGGAAACTAAGTTTACAAAGACTATATTTCTAGAGTTTCATTTGTATAGAGGAATGAAGAGTGTTCGATAATTTTAATACATGGAGTTGGTAACTGTGCAGAGTTTCAGCCACCCGCCACATACAGTACTAGTTGTATGTAAACATAAATTACGACTCGTTTGGAAAACTGGTCTCGTGAAGAAGCCCGCTCAGTTATTCGATTTCTGTGGGCAAAACATATAACCGCAGCTGGTAGAGGTTTACAGAGTGACTGTAATGTCTCGTCAACATGTCGCACAATGTTTGTGGCTGGTAGAGAAACCGTCACCAACGAGGATCTCAGTAGCAAACCCAGCACGGCTCAACAGATTTGAACATAGCTCAAGTGGAGGAGTTGATTCAGGACAGCAGGAGGATCACGTTATGTCATCTGGTGGCAGAATTGGTAAGATAGTTTGAAAGCGTTCAGTACATTGTGCCATATATTCTGCAGTACCGGTAAGTTTGTTCCCGATGAGTTCCACGCAATCTGTCCAACCAACACAAGGACAGAATTTGTACCAGGAGCAAATCTTCACTGGTGACTTTGCCTCAGAACCCCACGTTCGCTTACCCGGGTTCGACTTCCGGCGGGAGCTCATGTGGTTTGGATTCCACGTTAATCAGTAGATCCCGTCTCATATACCTTCGCTGCTGAAAGGGATCTTAAACTCAAAATCAACTCAACTTTGCTTTATTAGTTTGCTTGGCCTATGTCCTCGGGTCTCATATTTCAGCGCTTGCTTCCATTCTGTGCAAAGCAAGGATACATTTATGGTATTATTCTTTGCGAAAAAATTTAACTTCTTTCTTCCTTAGAATACGCAATTCAATCAAAGTAAAATGATAAAAACTCATATCGGATCAAGTGCGTATTGTGTTCAAAGATTCATTCTAAATGGGTCATCTGTCTTCCCCTGATGATGAGACTAAGAACCTGGAAGTTATCTTTATATATTGCACTGGAAATATAATATAGCATTTTAACGTTTTTGACACCTTTTAAGAGTTACTTTTGAACAATGGTCATCACATCAAAGAGTGTTCAAACTGTACCTTAACTTTCTGATGTTTTATGACTATACGTTCAGAAATGAATTTTAACTTTGCTAAGGTACTTTCTACTGTATATTACCGACACTCTTCGAACAACCGCGGGTGACACTCATCCTTTTTAGACAATTTTGGGTATCTGGTCAGATATGACAAAAACTTGTTTTTAGGAGAGGACGATTTTTTTCAATAGGTAACATTTACAAAATGCAATCACATATGTAGGGATTTAAAAAAAAAAAAGTTAAGAGTGCTCGAAAAGTATTGCCAGAACGAACTTAAAATGAATATTTTTTTTCTTATTAATTCTGCAGGCATTATATCAACTGTTCTATGTATTTTATTATTATACTCATTAAACAATTCTTGTAATATATATATCCATTTATAATTTGTTGAGGAATTCTGTTGAGGAATTCTACGATATGTTGTTTTGCGAAGACACGTGCTCAAAATGGAGTGTTCAAAAATGAAAAATTCGCAAAATATCATTTTTCTGTGATTTATGGTTCCCGAGATACGGCTACTTATATCTTCCGAAATGTGAATTTTTTTGGCCAATATCTGGGGAACGGTGTCTTGTTGGCTAGTGACTACCGGTTACTATTTGGTAGCAAAATGTTCACCATCCTCTTAGGTATTAATCAACACTAATATGATCTCTCTATGACTTACGGCTCTCAAGATATGGCTTCTTAAATCTCCGGATATAGGAACGTTAATGGTCAATATCTTAGGAGAAGTAAGAGTGACGCGAAAAATTCCTTTACTTCTTTTGAGACAGTTTTTGATGCTCTATCGAAAGGAGGGCTCAAAAGGGAAAAAGTCGCAAATAACAAACACACAACATATATATACACACGGACACATATATATAACGATTCTTGGGATAGGATCAGAAATACCCCGCACGCACAACAGTTGCACGCTTTAACCCCTTCGGGATCCTATGGTACAATTTGTACCATATGCACTTTTCATGGTACATTGCGTTATTTCTCTTCTATTTGAGCTTTTTCGTCCGGTTTTTTTTTTTTTTTTTTTTTTTTTTTTTGTTTTCCAAGTCCAGAGGCCTTGCAGAAGACATTACGTATGGTTTCAGACCGTCCTGCGTCCAGACATAGGAGGTGATGACGTCATAAGTCAAAAATTTCTTTTCTCATTTTCTAAGCGTATGTTCAATATTTTTTGACGGGCTTATTTTTCTACGTAGAAGATTGAAATTTTGCACAAATATTCAGTCCACGGAGTAGTATTTACCAGATTTTTTGTTCTGATGTCAGTGCTAAAACAGGGGGGAACCAAAGGGGCAAAGGGGTAAAAATAGGGATTTTTTAACCCCAAAAATCCCGTTTTTCGTCATTTTCCCGCCTTACATACATGATAGGACCACGCGAGTCATACCGTCTGAAAGGCAGTTCCATTCTGAAGAGAACGACGGTCGAATTATTATCCTAGGGTAATTAGGGATGTCTCAGGGAATTTTTAAAAAATATACTTCTATATAGGGTAATATGGGGCATTGTCGGTGTATATATTTTTGGCGGGCTTATTTTTGAACGTAGAAGATTGAAATTTTGCACAAACATTCAGTCCACGGAGTAGTATTTACCAGATTTTTTGTTCTGATGTCAGTGCTAAAACAAGGGGGAACCAGAGGGGCTAAGGGGTAAAAATAGTGATTTTTTACCCCAAAAATCCCGTTTTTCGTCATTTTCCCGCCTTACATACATGATAGAACCACGTGAGTCATACCGTCTGAAAGGCAGTTCCATTCTGAAGAGAACGACGGTCGAATTATTATTCTAGGGTAATTAGGGCCGTCTCAGTGAATTTTTATCCAAATATACTTCTGTATAGGGTAAAAGTGGGGCATGGTAGGGAAATATTTTCTGGCGGGCCTATTTTTTCACGTAGAAGATTGAAATTTTGCACAAACATTCAGTCCACCGAGTAGTATTTACCAGAAGTTTTTTCCGATTTCTGCGTAAAAACAGGGGGTCCAGAGGGGCAAAAGTTGAAAAAAGGGAAAATTTGCCCCCCAAAATCCCTTTTATCAGGAATTTCCCGCCTTAGATACATGATGGAGACATGTGAATGGTACCGCCTGAAAGACAGTTCTATTCTGAAGAGAATGATTGGCGGATTATAGTCCTAGGGTAATTAGGGATGTCTCAGGAATTTTTTCCCCTGAGATCATAGTGTTTTATGGTACTTTGTGGCATTGTGGGAATTTTTGATAAAAATTCTCCCGCCCTTACTATTCAAGATAGAAACTTGAAATTTGGCACACACATTCAGTATACCAAGTACTATTTATCAGATTTTTTTTGATGGCTACGATCACACAGGGGGGGTCCAGGGGGGCCAAAGTTCGAGAAAAAAATTTTCCCTCCAAAATTTTTACTTTGACATTTTTTTCCCGATTTTGGTATATGGTATGAGCATGCAAGTGGTACCATTCGAAAGCCAGCTCTATTCTGAAGAGAATGAGGTATGAACCATGATCCTAGGATAAATAGTGACGATACAGTAGCTGCTTGACTGAAAGTCTAAAAAATAGCCCAAAAAGCCAGGATCCGGAAAGGGTTAACGGTGAGACACAAAAGGTCGAGAGACGCAACAAAAGGTTCTGGAGATTGGCAGAATCACAGAATATTTCTTTCATGCTCAAATGTACTTGCGCACTCAATTATTCAGTTTGAGGTGAATTGTGCCACACTTATGCTCGTGACCTTAGACATCTCTCCAAACTGATTTACCATCTGTATACTCTTTATGTGATCTTATCATTAGGGCTAAATTCTGTCAGCCCGTCGCCATTACTTATACAATAGTGAATGGAACAAAGCTTAATCTAAAACTAAACTAATTTAAAATAACCTAAATTTGTAATTCTTTGAACCTTGTGATTGGTCACATACAGTACTTATCAAGCCCCTCAGGGAGTTTAATTAAATCGTGATATTTCACATTTTATAACTGCTAAAAGGAGGCGTTTCTCGGCCTGTGTGTATCTATATTTTTTGTTTGATGTAATATTAGGAATTACCTTCCGGAGTTTTGTCACTGAATTTCTAAACATACAAGCTAAAATATAGTTTTCATAGTGTGTTTTCCAATTGTCACAGATGAGATACAAAATACGTCGTAAACTTTATTTTCAAAGGGTTTGACAAGAAGAAGTGTTTTAAATACGTCCTACTGGAACAGTGTTTGGAGATTTAACGCTGTTTGGATAGGCTTACACATAGAACGATCTTTTGAAACACTTTTTCACCCAATTTTCTGCAAAGTTTTACGAAAATGTTTAAACAGTGTTTATTTTTTAAGTGACAAAATATGGAAATTCTTCGATTTCTTCGCTAAAATCGGAATTTCCGGAAACGCTCCGGCATATGCTCTTTTATTCTGAATAACTAGTTTATATACTATGTTTTGTTTCCCTAACATGCTTCAGTGGGTTGGTTAGTTGTTACAGAGCAGTGGTAGTTCGGAACCTTGTTTACCTGGCGTCCCCTTTTAAAGCCTTCATACCTTAGTTTCTTCCCGTTCAACTATTTAGTCGTATGCGCCTTTTGTCTGAGTTCTGTGATTTTAAACGTATCATTGAATTCTCAATTCTTCAATAATAATAATAATAATAATAATAATAATAATAATAATAATAATAATAATAATAATAATAATAATAATAAACCATATTCTCACAATTTATGTTTATTTTCAACAAGACAAATGCAGTATTATTTTTCACAAGTTCTGTTCTTAACAGTACCACTTCTTTCTCTGTAGTTACAAGGTAACCAGAAAAGCTCTTCAGTTTGTAATCGTCAGAAACAGAGAGACATACAGCGCTCGTACTCTGTCTCAAGTCTTGATGTAATATTCATCAGCAACCATCATTCTTTGTTAACGTTCCTGCAGCTGCGCAATGCCCTGGCAAGAAAACACAGGAAGCATTGAATGCAAATATCTCTATGAAGACGTGCTGTAAGTCTGCTTCATTGTGGCTGGATTTAACATCGAGTACTTGTTCAGAGAATGGAATAGATTGAAATTTTATGGTGCTAGTACGACCAGTATGGTGGATGATCACTGTATTCCAGCCACGTGGCTGAATGGTATTCCAGGTCGTATTTGTCACATGTGGTCTCACACTGTCAACAACACATTTGGCATTAACCAACGCTGATTCTTTCTGCTGAAATGTATGTAGCACCTGTTAAAGCTCGTAATGTATCACTTGACAACTACTCCATCAGATAGCCGATCTCGTATGGGCTGAGGAGTGGTTTTGAAATATTAAGCAAAATGTCATGTGGCAACCAATATCTTCGGTCATGCCAAACCCACTTTTCGCTGCTTCAGACGAAACTCGATCAAATGTGGAGCTAGGTTGTAACGACAAACAGGTTATTAGTTGTCCTTTGTGGGTTGCCGACAATGTGTGGGTACTCAGTTGCTCAACTTGTACACCTTTGCTATGCAAGTGAAGTTCTACTATTTTATCGGAAATCTCACACCGAGTTTCGGCAAGTTCCCCAAACGTTTGATTCTTTTCTCCTCTATGGTGCCTTCAATTCCTTGATATCTAATATCTCCGGTACTTCACTGCGAGATTCATCAAACAAAGGTTCAGATTTCAGGTTTTGAACTCCTGAAACTAAACCGGGTGATGTGTTTGTTCAATGCATTATCCATAAATGTATGACGTATTCGACGACTTCACAAGAATAATGACAGATCAACCTTAAAGTCATGAAGTAAACAACTGCAAACATGTAGATTCGATACCATCATTTCTCTCCGACCCGACGAGAAATTTATTTATTTTCTTTTCGGTAAGACCTCCATCAAATGTTGTGGCAAAAACTTCACAAAAGAACGACAATTAATCTGAAGCAATATATTGATTCCGGAGTGGAGGTAAGGTGGAGGTAAGTTTTCTCAATGATCGAGTATGGTCGCAAATCCAGGGTAAGTCCCCACACGCCAAAATACGTGAGTATTCGGATATCATGTTAGGATCGTTCGGTGATAATGAGGAATTTTACCTGAAAGGGATGCAAGTGAATAGAGAATGGAGAACTTGTGGATAGAAAACCATTAATTCGAACTCCCAATGTTTGCCGTAATAGGAATGAAGCCAGGCTTGCTTTTGGATAGTTCATTGTTTAAAGATTTAATGAGATGATTGATAATGGAAACCAAAACAAGAACTCACCGATAATAATGGATCTATTGTCTTCGCTCCATTATTTGAACTTACTCTTGTTCATATATCGATCACAAAGAAGAAAATAGATCGTGCCCAACTACGCAGATGATAGGAATAACACAAAAGATTGTGTTTACCGTGACCAAGACTCAAACGTAACTGACGAAGATTTCAGGAAGTCTATTTACAATAGATAAGATCTAACAAAAACTACATCTTTATCAACTCTTATGTAAATATCGCTTTATATTTGCAGAGTACCCTAGAGGCATTAAGACTGATTTATACAAAATTGACTTGCGAATCAGGAACTGATGGTAGGAAATCTTTACTGAGTACCACAAATTGACGAGGAAAGAGTTTAAGGAGGAGTTACAGAAATCTATTGAACATTGAATCTCCAAAGAAATAGTATCGCCTAATCGTAGTTTCATGCATTTTAACTTAAATTCAATGGATGAGCACTACCGGCTCTGGGTCTGAGGGTGCTGAACAAAACAGTTATAACATGAGTGCAGGTAGAACCCATTAACAAACTTATATCTTGTTGAATATGACCCTCATCTTTATTTCATTTGACTGCAAGTCTGGTTATTATGGGGTCAATTTTCATCCATCTTCTTACGAATCCGAGAGCATTTCTATCTAGGAAGACACTATTGCTTGCTTGTTCAACCATTAGTTGTACACTCCGCACCCGTTATAGTCCAAAAGAGGATAAATAGATTTTTGGAATGAAAACCAAATAAAATGTTGAAAATCTAGATGACCTACTGTGATTTTCATTATCTTGAGATAAGCATTTTCTATGCTTGGAAGAGGTGACAAGATATTTTACGATGCGGAGTTTCCTGTTAACTTTAAAAGTACAAATTCCTTCTCAAGGAAGTAATTTTTTGGGCATATTGTTACCTAGGTAATAGGTCTCAGGTAAATGTTTATTGTAAATCAAAAGAGCCCATACGTTCTTTCCCTAAACCTAAAACAAGATGGCATTTGAGACCTTTCCTCAACCTCGTAGGGTGGCGCCGCAAGCATATTAGATATTTCACTACAAGATACTGCTCCATTGTTTGATGTATCGAAAGAGGGTGGACCGTTTATCTTTGACTTTAGAGCAAGATAATCTTTTAACAATGTTTGAATCTGCCTCCACTGTGCCAACCAGACTTTATAACGATTGAAAATTTTACCCAATGTTTGTTTTGCGGAAATTCAGTAAGAATCTGATGATTTTACAGTGATCATGCTCAAGAGTAGATCCCTGAAACTTAATGGGTTTTTCATGTCTTTGTGTCAGTTAGAATTGTTGTCCAACTTATTCTTCTGTGAATATTTTTCAAGTTATATCCTTGATCGTAAGACAGTACGCTGTGATGCGTCTCCACCACCCATGCTCTTATGTTAAAAAAAAATTGAAAGTTCGAAAGATGAAGTCAATTATCAAGCTTCAACGTTTTGATTTCCAGCAAGAACACATTACAGGAAAGAACAACTTTATCCTCTATCTCTGAAGCGGCGAATGTAGGCCAGGGCCGGGGGGCTAAGTCCCCCAGTTTTTGAGTGGCAATAATGATTTAAGTTATTATCTACATAATTTTGAAAGTTTATAGTAAACTTATTATATATCTATTATAGTCTGGATTCTGGCTGCTCCCTCTTAGTTTTTAACTTCTAGATCCGCTTCTGTACCTCTGACTAAATAAAGCGCTTCTTTATTTGTATATTCCTTTACTATATTTGTAAGCTAATTTAGGCTTAGGCCTACATGAAATTAAAAATTATATGCAATCTTTTTATTCGCCTTTGTGTAAGATGACAGCACTACATACCACATTCAGAGTGGTTTATTATTGGTCTAATACTATTGCAGTTTTGTTGTTTAGAAGTTCTCAAACTTTGTGTTAGAAATGGGTAATATGTGATGTAAGAGCAACATGCAATGTCAGTATATGTTGATCAGTGTCTAAAATAATGTGTTTTTTTGCATCATTTCTTATATAAATTAAAATTTCGGTCTAAATACTATTTATGTTTCGATGCATGCAAGAAAAGTTAAGTATTTAGAAATTTTAAAACTCCAGGAAACAAATTGTGAGTGGCAAAGTTCTTTAATTTTCTGTGCAACTGTAGCGTATTCTACCTTACACCTTCAAAGTCTCGCTGACGTATTTTGGAAACCGAGAATTATGCAATTTACTGTAGTTAAAAAATGTAAAATGTTTCAACTAGAATCTCGCCTCTCCTATGTGTACTTCCACGACATCTGTTGGCTTCTTATTAAACAGTTTGATATTGTCAATATTGTTTGATATTGTTTGATTTCTAATTTTTTTTCAATACTTCCAACAGCATCGGCAAGCTATCTGATAATTAAAAGAGAAGTCGGTAGCACTGTTAGCAAACAACCAAAAGAAACTTAAAACCGAAGAGTTACGAGTAATATAGAAAGGGAGAAACATTTAGTAATGTAACATGTAACCTGTGAAATTTATTAAACCTATGACCCAGGCACGTAGCCAGGATTTCGTGAAGGGGGGTGGGATCCGTAACATGAAATACTGTGGTCATCATACCAGGGGCTCGATCATTCTAAACTATTTTATTGGAATATATATTGATTCATTTAGAAAGGATTTCGTAACGGTTCGGGAGGGGGGGGGGGCGTGACATGAAATTCTGAAGGCTCAGGAGCTCGATTAATCTTTGGTTTGTTAGGACAATAAAATGAGGATATGTTGGTAAGTATTTCAATAACAAACTATGAAATCTCGAGCAAAATAATAAAAAAAAATTGAGAAAGATTCACGTCCTTCCTCTGTTTATTCAAATATAATAATTTTCCTTTCATTATGATCTCAACTATTATAAGAAGTACATATTCACTATTATAAAAACTACATACTCAATAATGTCTTGTAAAATATTTTACAATATCTGCGTTCCTTTCTCTGTTGAATCAAATGTTAACAGAACTTTCTTTCCACATAAATTTTTGTTTTTATTATTCCGTCAACTACTGTCTGTTTTTGAAATAACATGTTTGATACTGCAGGAATGCGATGACGAAAAATTATGATAAAAAATGTCCACGCTGTTACAGAACAGCACTATCTTTTCCGAAGCTTGAAATCTCCCTGACTAGAAATTCTGAAAAATCGGTAACTTTTTTAGAAATTTCAAATTCCCTGACTCTTCCAGGATATCTCGCTCACTTCGCCACCAATTATTGCAAGTAATACAAATCTCCTTATAAAAAGACTAACCAAAAGCTTCCTGTAATTTATTTTTAACTCTGATCCTTCTTTTTCTCGTTTCATTTTGTTTCATCCTTCCTTATTTTTTCATTTCTGGTCTCGAAGGAAGGGGGTCCGGACCCCCCGGACCCCCCCCCGCTTGGCTACGTGCCTGTATGGCCTAATTTAAGAGTTAATTCAGTTTGTTAGAAACAACCTATTCATTGAATGAATTGCGTAAGTAAAAACTTGCAGTAGTTTGATTTTCCTGTACTATTCCACTTCCTTGTGTTAAAAGAAATGCAATATATCTAATAATTTGTTTTTGTGTTTCATAACTTTAAATATGCAACCTCTAGTATGTCTCTCTGGACTCAAAAACTACTGTGCTCTCTAGCAGTAGTCCTTTCTGTGATACCGCAAAGCACCTTCAAAGCGATTACATGTCCCACTCGTGCAGGTACTTTTTTATTTAACAATACGTCTCAGTGTAGTCCGATTCTACCACGAGAGCGCAGAAGTAAGAATTTATTCAAAATGACGACAGGTGCAGAGAAAGCTTATATTGTGTTGAATTTTATTCACATCAGTCTTCCTAACCGTGGAACGACACTTCCGAATAATGTTCAAGAAAGATACACCAACTGCCACAGATTCAAATGACCTAACATAACCCGACTTTTATCTCGATGTTCAATATCAATTTTAGTGGGGATAATAATCAGCAATTCAAACACCGTGCTCGTGGGTTTTCTCGGGGTTCTCCCGTTTCCTCCCACTTTCTTCATTCCACCATTTCACTCATTTCTCATTATCACCGTCTCCTTTAGCCTAACCGGCATAAAAGTGGGATGTTAAACTTAAAGATTTCATTTCATTTCATTTCAATAATCAGCAATTCCTGTCATGCCTTCCACGCTCTCATCCCATGCAATTCTTGTGTGTGGGTGTGTGTGTAGGGGAGGGGGACTATGAAAGATAGATTGTTTACGCCTTCTCTACCAACAAACGAATGAACTGACAGCTCACATGAAATTTACCACAAATATACATTACTGATTATACACACAGTATCAGTATTAAAAGTACCCTGCAAAATCATTATCAAATTATATTGTTATAAGAAGACAGTTATAGATATGTGACAAACATTTTGGACATGAGTGTACCTGAATGAATGCGACACATTATTATTTATTTATTTATTTTCCCACCCACTTCTCATCACTAGGTATAAGCAATATATGCAACCAACTCAAACCAAAACAGCTGCAATTTATTTAATATAAACAAAGTTTAGGGAGAAAACTATACTGATTTTTTTAAAATCACAAATGAATGCACAACATTGTTAAGGAATTACTGACAAAAGGTATTATTAAAATTAAACCTTATTCTTTGGCTATCATCATACAACGAATTCAAACCGAAAGAAGTGAAATTTATTTAGCAAAACAACGTTTAAAAAAGGTTGCAAAAACAATATTTTTTAGCTATCATCATAATCGGCTGGATTATCAACTCAAAACAATTGGGAATAACTATAAATTAAAGACGAGGTGCTATTTTTTTTCATGGGTCAAATTAAAACACAAATTTGTTAAACTGATTCTATACATAAAACTGAGCGTGTAAAGGAATAAGTTATTCCTTCGTAAAAATGGCCCAGTAAAATATTAATTAACTTTAAAAATCAATAAGTCCGGACAATATGCGTCCTGACGAGTGTGTGGTCGGGACAAATAAGTAAAAACTCGTTACAGTCCCGACAGAACTGGGACGGTTGGCAACACTGATATAGACTGACTAAAGTCCAACTTTACTGATTCAATACATGTATTGTCTGTTCACTCTAGGATGGAAGATTGTTTACAAACAACAATTGTAGTGCGAGCGTCAAAACCTTGCTTCTCACCCCTACATGGTTAATTCATGGTTGCCAGGCACATGAATCTCCGAACCGAATGTACCTACTTCTGCACAGTCATGGACCAAGTGCTATTACTACATAAATTGCTGCTTTTGAGATGACTGAGATATTAACGTTATGAAAAATTGAGTTAGTTATTATGTAATACAATCTTACATATAATGCACACTCAATTTTGTACAAGTGTTCTTGTTCGAAAGCGTGCGAAAACCTTGTACGCCTGGCAATATTGGAAGATGGCAGTTTGTGTTGTAAACAATAAACAGAGGTAGCGAAGACCGTTAGGTTCGCTGGACAGCGTTGTTTTCATGATAAGGCGACAGAAACATATTGTACTGATTGTAAACAAGGGCTGGGAATTTCGATGCGAGTATAGGTGGAAATATTCTCCCCACATATTGCCTGTTGGTGAAGGTTTGCAATGTTGCAAACTGCTAAGTGTAGAATTTCATACTAATTGAACGAGCTTTGAGAAGTATTAGTATGATGCAATAATTATAAATACTAAAAACCTTAGACTTAAAGTATTAGGAAATAAACCATGCTGCTGTAAGAAGAATATAATACACATTGAATTAAGTGTTCAAAGTACAATATAAAGCGAATTTTAACATTTAAACATTTTAAAGCTGTACACATTTGCCCTGTTTGGGTGCCCTTACCAGACACTGTGCAACACGAAAAAAGGCATTAAAATAGGTAGATCGAGCGTGGGCATGAACGCGGCTCTGGCCGGTATTCCTTATTAAGGTTTTCCTCAGTCCCACGAGGTGAATGACTAGATAGTAGCTTCTGTAAGGCAGGGGCGGATCCAGGACGGACTTCTTGAGGGCGGTGGGTTTTAATACTGCTACTTAGAGCTATTTTTAAGAGCTCCAAACTCTGGGATTGGGTTTTATTTAAATATATAAAATGAGAAAGGTTCCTTTCCTGGGGGCAATCGCCATGATCGCCCCCCTGGATCCGCCACTGCTGCAAGGCCAGAATTGGGCCAAACACCGAGGCCCCAGAATTGGCGGGAAATATATTCCTTCAGAATATTATGTTGTCAACACTTCCACAAATATTATGGTGGTGGGTTCCGACATCCCTTTTTCGTTTATGTGTGTTTAAATTTATTATGAAGTAAATGTAGAAGTGTTTCTTTCATTCTCTTTCTTTCTTTCTTCTCATCTTTCTCATCCTTGCTCTCCTTTCCCCACCTTCTTAAAATATGAATACTATCCTCCTGTAATATTGTTTCTCTCCACGGCCCAACCGGTTTAAAGAGACCAACCTGATATAGTTAACTATTAGCAGAAGTGTACCAATAAATTCACATTAGAGACAGCGCCGTAACTTATATTTTTTTCCTGGGGGGCAAGCATTAATATGTGTATTTGGGCCTCCAAGAAAAAGTTGTTTTTCTCATTCTTTCCCCCCCCCCCGTCTTTCTACTTTTTTCTTACTATTTATGCCCCCCGGAGCCTGTCGGCCCTCCCTCACGGCAAGGTCTGCGGGGCCGTTACTTACGCCCTTGGGCCCATTCCATACATGACAAATTAATTAAGGGGACAACATTGACAAATCTCAAAGCCATACGAATAAATGTTATTTCTAGGGCCCCTAATAATAGACATTTCTTACTGAAGTGGGCACAAGGCTCACTTTTGTTTTATTTACCTTTTGTGCGCTGCTTTATATAATGTAGTGAAACTGTTTAATGCTTCATTTATAATTTCATGTTCGTATTGTATATGGATTAAGAAAATTTCGTCTCCAAATGGGCCCCTTCGAACGGCGGGGAACCTCCCTGGGGGGAAGTTGCCCCTCCCCTGTCCCACACAAGTTACGGTCCTGATTAGAGAAGAAGTAAACTTTTTCGAAATTTACGCAACTTGCAAATACCAAACCCTACTAGTGCTAAAATTGATGAGTTAGTTCCACTGTTACAACTGCTATAAGGGGAAAGTAGGGGAAGGACTGCTAAGACTGTCAAAACACAGCGCCAAGCTACAGTGAACGGACAATAAAATAAATAGGAGACAAATTAAAAGTACGAAACTAATCTACAGAATTGAAAACTTCAAGAAGTAAAGGCAAATGAATTACCTTAAATATCTGCGATCAACGTCATTAAATGTTCCTTGCATTTCGCTCATTTCTAAGATTTGCTTATTTCTCAACAAAAATTACGACTAAAAGATAAAGTATATATATTTTATTATACACTCTTAGTTTACTTTTTTTTCCCCTATGTTTCTGGTGTCCGAGAAACTATTGGTGAACAGAGCTACCTATCAGTAAATTGTAGAAAACTAGACCAGCAAATTGTACTGGATAATTGTAGTAAAAGGAAAAGAAGCGGAACAGTCGATGAAACCAACTCAGAAACTCCCGGTGTAAAAGTTCAGGAGCACAGTGTGTGCTCTCCTTTATACCCATTAAAATTCAATTCCCCTACAAAGTTCAAATAAGGTATCACATACAAGGCAACCCTACCCTGTTCCTATCTGAGCTCCGCCACCAAAATATAACAATTTCCATTATTCCCCAGACAATTGGCTACTTATCTATAGTAATCCAGTTCCGTCTATATGTTCACTAGCATGTTTCCTCAATGACCGTCAGAACAATAGTGATGCGTTCCTCCAGTTCTTGCAGCGTTGTTGGTATTGCAGGTTGTTGTGGGTCCTTAACATAATCCCACAGGAAGAAATCACATGGCGTGAGGTCTGGAGACCTGAGGAGCTATGGCAACAGAGGAATATCACCCAGATCAGCGCGAACTACAAATACACACTGAACGCTAGTGACCGACGAACAGTTCACATAGATCGTAACACTTAAACTCTTCTTCTGCATTGCCGCCAATTTCTAGAATACTATAATCTAGCGTGAACGCGGGCTACGAGGCGGGGTTTTCAAACTTGATGAGTGTATATATATATATCTTTCATGTATCACTCGTATTAAAATTTCATCGCTACGGACTAAAGGAAGAAAAAAATATAAGGTAAGATTTTTCTCTTGGCTGGTGCAATAGAACTGTTAAAGCGATAATAACGAAGTTTCTTTCATTCAATTCAATTGGTGTTTGTGTCTGTTCAACTGTCGCATGACAACTCTAATAATAATAATAATAATAATAATAATAATAATAATAATAATAATAATAATAATAATAATAATAATAATAATAATAATAATAATAATAATAATAGTTCAATTTTGTTGAAACTTAGTATCAGATATCCTAACCAGTAGTAATTTTTTACATATGAGAGGAAATTAGTATTCCAAATCTCAGAGTATATGAGTTGCAGCGGTTAGGTCTAACGGCATGTGACGGCAAACAGTTGAAACTGCTGGATATGCAAAAAGTGTTGAAAATAGTAGCATCAGACTTAAGGTATTTGCACTGCGAATATGAGTGAACTTTCAGCAAATAATTCTTACATTTTACAACTTTATTTCAGTAAAGGCCAAATCCTGCACAGGCCTATAAAGAAATTTAGGCTGTATATGTTCAAGATATGTTATCGAAGGTGGCTGAATTGCTTATCTTCCGGAACTTTCGACATAGAAGATCCTTCTCGCAGGCAGTTGGCAACGAAAAGCGCCCATAGTTTGCAACAGTTACTAATAAGCATGATATAGTAAATTTTCTTTTAATATATGGATTTGAATCATGTAATAACTTGATGAAGTTGGCATTAGCAACGAATAACCTGATGTAGTGTTGTATATATTAGCATTAGCAACCCTGTTAAATTGAGTGTTATCGAAGAGTCCACTGTCGTTGTTTTTATGGTACGAAATTTCAACTACTTGTGTATGTTATTTTAAAAGTTACAACACGGGTGTTTCAAGATAAATGGTCCACCTTGTATATGCAACGACGTAGAGTGAATTTCTGCTTAGATGAAGATGCTATCTTTAATGCATTATTCTAAATAGGTAATGTATTATTCTTAATACCATTCAATTGTGCATTAGTTTGTTAGAAGAAGCGGCACTCCTACAGCTTCCATACAGTGTCTCCGCTTACCATAGTTGTTAATGCTTTTGTGCTATATTCGGGCAGTTCCTGGTTCGAATAAGTGTAGAAGCTCACTCGGTCGAAGAAAAATGTAAAGCCTTTTTCAGACCAACTACACTGAGAAAAATTCGTTCTCCGGACAGCGGTATGTTGTACTAAATCAGTACGGAACATACGTTATCCGCATGCTACATAGGCACTGTTCTTAGATCTTACATCATGCCGTGCAGGATATCTGATATCTAATAGTCTTCCTTATATTACATACATATATATGTGTTAACTTCGTCAGCTATATGTAACTAGCAGCGTTCACCCCGCTTCGCTGCGGTCACCCCGGAACGCAATAAACTTTGTTACTTAGATAATTTTTACTTTTTCGCTTTCAAGTGATATGATAAAAACCATAGAAGATTGCAGTAAATGTTAACATTATATCGCCTGTCATTTATGTTAACCCGCCCCGCTTCGCTGCGGTCACCCCCGAACGCAATAAACTTTGTTACTTAGATAATTTTTACTTTTTCGCTTTCAAGTGATATGATAAAAACCATTATAACGCCTGTCATTTATGTTAACCCGCCGAGTGACACGGTCATGCGGGTTGCATATACATACGGTTATTTTTATACCTATGATGAACTAACAAAGGATTTGTACGTAATGGACACCTGAATGGTCAATTATCTCAAGACACTGGTAATTGAAAATTAAAGTGATATGATAAAAACCATCTAGGGTCCAAATCCTAATAACCCCCCAAAAATAAAAGAAATTGGTTCAGCCGTATTAGCGTGATGAGCGGACAAAGGATTTTGTGCGTTCTCTTTTATATATATAGATATGCTGTATGTCGACTTGTATGTGAGATTCTGACCGCCTATGTTGTTACATACGGAAAGTACGTATAGATGGAATTCTTATACAGAAAGTATTATAAAACGTGCGTTTTCAGTTATACGTTTGCTGTACGTTAAGTCCAAAAACTACAGGATTTACGCATGTAACCTACATTTTACGTACACCACATACGATTTATTTTCTCAGTGTATTCTGAGTGAGGGTTTCCTGGGTTTTCCTCATTCACACCAGGCAAATACCGGGATAGTACTATACATAACAGGTCCAGGTAGTTTTCCTTCCTTCCTCATTCCTCACTTCCTTCCCAATTACTCTTGCAATATGATAACCGAGGGAAGGCATCCCTCAAACTTGACAGGTTAATATGGTCATAGATGCCGAAAGCCCAGGAATCTAATTCCTAAACCTAAGCTTCCATTTATGCTTTAAGAATTGTCTTACTCAAGGACACAAAATCAATAGTTGCACTTTCTAATACAAAATATTAATTTTTAGCAAATTCAAATCGTGCCTATTAATAGGGGCTTACTAGGACAAAGAGCAAATTGGAACAGTAATTTATATTACACACCGGACCTTCGAAAATAGCAAATTTTCGCACTCTAATTTCGCCAATATTATCATACCACTTAAGATCAGCAACTATGGTGGACGTGCCAATATCCGCATAGTTACAGAAAAGTGAAAGAAAAATTGCTAGGATACATGGTAAAGGACATTACCTGAATGATGTAAATAAATACTTGGTTGTAATTAGCCAAAAGTAAAAAGTGTGAAAGTCCTTATCTCTGAGTGCTCGAATGGTAGACCCTACTAATATGAAATTGAGGTACTTGTAATTAAGGATTATTGAATTAACCATCAAGCAAATTGAAAGCATCATAATTTGTCGCAAAATCATTAATTTTTGCTAAAGTTGCGGATAGGGTTGCCATATTACCCGATTTTAGAAGGTACCACACGATTTTCAGGTCCTATATTGGTCCCCCGCTTAATCATCTATTAATCACGACAAAACATCCGCTTTTTGGATTGGAGAAAAATCTAAGAGGACTCTGTTGATGAAGTGTTATATTCAACGTAAACCGCTACATCACAATTGAGTTAAATTTGGAATCGCGCTCAGGTACAGGCTGAACTATTTGCCCAGTGTACGTGCGCAGAGCCGTTTGCTAATAAGAGATTTGTATATTTCATATTTTGTGAAACCGTGGTAATTTTGTATGTTATTACGATTTCAAGTATCAATCTTTAAAAATGATTAGAAATTTTATAAGAGATGGACCTAGACTCCTAAATATGTTTTGCGGTACCTTTCTTATGATAAAAATTTACAAATCATTTTGTGTTTGTTAGAGAGAAAATTGTATGAACATATATCGCTTGCTGAAAAAAAATTGCCTTACAGATATCCTTAGAATTACAGATAACTCACTATAATATACTTACTTTACAATTTGAGACTCACATTTGTGTTGAACTTGATAAAACATTAAAGGGAAAAACCAAATTTGTTTTATTTTAGTTCATAAGAAAAGTATATTGGAAATGTCACTCAACAAAGAAATCACTAAAAAAATGGTCTGAAGAATCCCAGATCAGTATTTGTAGATCTAATACACAAGTTCACATCAGTACTTACGGCTACAGTACGTTACAGTACGTTACAGTACGGTACAGTACGTTAGAATCCCCGGCTTTTCTAATTTTAAAATATGGCAACCCTAGTTGTGGATTCTTATCAGCTATTTTCGAAAATACTTCTGCCAGACCTGACTCTCAATTTGAACAAATTGTACTAACTAACTAAAACTAACTAACTAACTCTATGGCCTATGGAACCCGGAGGTTCAGTGCCGCGTTCACAAAAGCTCTCCACTGACTTCTATCCTTAGCTAATTGGATCCAGTTTCTACTTTGTATTCCTATCTCTGCGAGATCCATCTTAATATTATCCTCCCATCTGCGCCTAGGTCTTCCTAATGGTCGTTTTCCTATGGGTCTACCAGTCAAGACTTTGAAAGCGTTTCTACTTTCTTCCATTCTAGCTACATGACCTGCCCACCTAAGCCTCCTAGACTTGACGACCCTAACAATGTTGGGTAAACCGTATAGACTATGTAGTTCCTCGTTATGAAGCTTCCGCCATTCCCCATTCTCGTTCCTCTTGGGTCCGAATATTCTTCTCAGGATCCTGTTCTCAAATACTTTCAGTCTATGTTCTTCCCTCAGAGTAAGCGACCATGTTTCGCAACCATACAGAACAACAGGCATGATTATCGTTTTATATATTTTAAGCTTCAAATTCCTCGACAGAATTCGCGACGACAAGAGATTTTGAACCGAATAGTAACACGAATTCCCTGCTTTTAGTCGACATTTAATTTCTTCGTGAATATGATTTTCGTCTGTTAATATTGATCCTACAAATTGTACACGAATTAAAATTGTATAAAAATAGAAACATTTATAATTCTTAAACAGTAGGCTACAACAAACGCATTGAAACTGGAATAAAAAAATCTCTGAAATAAAGAAATGCAGTAAATGAATTTTAGCATGCCTGGAAGAACAAAACGTAAACAGAAAAGTAAAAATCAAGCAATATATCCATGCATGCTTCATTTTACACCGTGATCTCTACTTTAACGTAAGATATTTGGAAATATATTGCCAATAAAAAGTTACTTTTTAAAAAATATTCACCTTTCAAAGAAATAAATAAAACAGGTACGGACGCCTTAAATCCAACCAGCAAGAAATAAAATACATATAAACAATAGGTGCATAAAAATGTTTTATACACTATTTTTTTCGATTATGGTGTGTTGTTTCGTCTTAATTGAAAATTAAGTGAAATCAATTTCAAATACCTTTTTCAAGTTTGTTCTTTTTTTTTTATTTATTTATTATTTTTGCTTGCGATTCAAATAGAATCAAGGGATTCTTCAACCTTGGACTTGGGCTCATGACTTTCGAGTAATAGCCAGGAGTAGAAAATTCTTACGGGCAAAAGCCACGCAACGGTTTGTGGTATGATGATACTAGTTAGATATGTCGATATTTTAGGTTATCAGCGCTTGAACCAAATGCTTTCATTTCATTATTTATTTATTTGTTGTTTCGAATTTTGGTCATTGTGTGGTTCAGCATGATATATTTCTCTTATTAAAAGACAATGATTATTTGCTGCTTTTATAAATATAAATTCTATTGAAATTGAATTAAATCTTTGAACTGTACGTACGGCGTTTATGCTCTTTCGGCTGAATGAGATGGATGATAAATTGAATTCAAAGATTATGAAAGAATTGATGGAATGAAATTGTGGGAGGAAACGGCCGAATCTCGGTAAAACCCACAGTGGCAGATCTAGAAGGTAGAAACTAGAGGCAGCCAGAACCCAGACTATTATAGGTACGTATATCATGAGTTTACCATAAACTTTCAAAAATATATAAAAATAGCTTAAGTTATTTCTGTCACTCGGAAAACTAGGGGTCTAGGCCCCCGGTCCCGGCCTAGATACGCCACTGAAAGCCCAGAAAAACGATGTTATCCACCACATATTTTTTTTGTTTGTTTGTTTCTGAGTTTAAAGTCCCGTTCAGCAGCGAGGCCATATGAGACGTGGACCTACTGATTAACGTGGAGTCCGAACCACATGAGCTCCCGTCGGGAATCGAACCCGGGTCTCCCTCGCCATAGGCGCGTACACTAACCGCTTAGTACCACATATTTATATGGCTTTGGACCTTACTCGCACCAGACTTAATCGCTGTACCACTGAGTCACAATGCCCTCTTAAATAAGAATTATGAGAGTTCTTGTACTGTGCAACCTTCTGTAACGCAAAAGTCATTCCAATAAATTCTCTCAGCAGTAAACGTATATTGAAATTGACCCTTATTAGCAAAGGTATGTAGATTCAGCATATCAACGTACTGTACTTCAATCTTATGATCGATTTGCAGATAGTAAAATATACTGGGAAGATAATTAAGTGGAATCTAGATTTATATATGTTAATATTGCGTGTAGTTGTATTTGTATGTTTGTCTCATCTGTTCAGAACTGTTGGTGTACGAGGGCCATCTTGAAAGTGGTACCCGTTTGTGCAATAAAGACACAGTAGTACATATTAACAAATATACAAATTTTTATTGGAAAGAGCATACTTTACACTACTTCTCCACATTATTACCAAGCAAATTGAGATATTTGTCATACCGTATGCCGAGTTTTTGTATTCCAGCGTCATAGTCCTCCGCTGCCAGCGTATTGAGATACGTAGTCACGCCTCGTTTAAGTTCTTCATCGCTGTCAAATCTTTTTCAGAGCCAGAAACATTAGGAAAATGTCTTTCGAGACACATTAGGAAAATGTTCACAGAGTTCATTAATTGTGACGCGCCGATCGTTCCTCACACATTCGTCTACTGACCTCAGCAGTTCGTCTGTAATGACAGATGGTCTCCCTGAACGCTCCTCGTCATGTGAACTCCCCCTTCCCAGTTTGAAGTTGCGACACCAGCGCCGAACAGACGACTCGTCCATCACATTGTCTCCATACACCTCCTTTGTATTGCAATGAAGTTCACAAGGGCGAACGTTTCGTGCATTAAGAAATTTAATTACGGCCCTCACTTCACCACTGGCGGGGTTCTCAATTCGTTTAATCATTATAAACGAGCAGAGACACAACACAGGCACTGCTAGCGTCACGCAACCTAGCACAGAGCAGGCAGACAAGCCACTGACGCGGTCTGACCTTGCCCAGCGACTCCCCGAGTCGTCAGCGCAAACGGGTACCACTTTCCGGATGGCCCCTCGTAGGATAACTTAGTATTTGTTTTATTAAGATGTTTTGAGTTGGTTGCTTCATTAGTGCTACTGCTTGCTATGTCTTTTTTTTTTTTTTTTAGTTTAACATCCTACGGTTATTCACCAAGGATATCGGAGACGTTGATAATGAGATGGGTAATTATGGTAGAATGAAGAAAGAAAGAGAAAGGGGAGAATCTCGAGTTCATCTCGGTGTTTGTCGACCACAAAATCAACTTGGCGGGAGCTAGGATCGAACCGACGACCCACGCGTTAGAGATATGCTCATCACTGAGCCATCGCGTCCTCCATGATGTCTGTTTTGTGTCTATCCCAAATTGCATACACGTAACCAAGAAGATTAAGTGATATAATCGTGGTTTCGTTGATCGTAAGAGAGAAGTGTAAAACCACTTTAACTTATACTTATTACTGCTAATCACAGACGTACGAATTTCCGATTTTTATGTACGTTTGGTCTAATTTTTTAGATGATTTTACAAATTTAATATAATTTATCCCCATATTGGATTTGAACCTCTTTTTCATAATAAATTGTCCTGTACGTTTGTGCTGCCAATAGAACCTAATACTGAGACATTATATTATGGTATAACTATGGTGTAACAGCAGTGAAAATCATTAGTGCATCGTAAGATATATTTGAAAATAATCAAGTTACACTGGATATTAAACCAAGTTCACTATTCCAATTTTCATGTAGTTTTGAAATGCTAAACTCGCAAAAACATTACGAATATGTATATTTATTTCTGTCAGGAAGCTATAGTTGCGAAAAGAATGAAGTTTATACAGAAACGCATGAATAAGGTAACTATGGGAACTATGTGTCAATGTTCCCGATATGTAGATCTGAGTGGCATTCCATTTCGATTCCACTATCGGTATGTCGGCCAGGATACCAATGATTCCGTATTAAAGTGTGACGAAGGATATACTGTATTATGCGTGTTGTTCTGGCGTTTAGAAACCTTTCTGTAAGACGACGGTATTCACTTGTGTTTGAAAAATAATATTATTATGTGTGTTGCTAGTGACTGAGTACTTACATAAAAAAGTGCCCAACGTTATTTACTTATGTCTATAACGAGTACTGATTAATGTGTAAGATACTTGAAATTCACATTTGGTTGTCAGTAAGCGGTTTGCTTAGTGTCATTGTACATTTTCTGAGCTGCAAGAAATTCAGGGATTCGGGGTTGTTATTTAAAGATACGTTGTTTCGTGACGATATTAATTCGGTAATTTCAGCAAATAGCAGAATTTTCGTTAGTTGAATCGTAATCTGCTTGCCGCTTACGATATTTGGTGTCATAGATAGTAAGTAGAAATTTACAAATCAGGATTATTATTAAAATTTATTATTATTATTTTGAGAAATCAATATGAAAATGTCGGGACTTTTTTCGTAAATTGTTAGGATTTGCTTAGAAACAGAAAAAGAAAATTAGTCTTCTTTTTATTCTGGACATTGCAACAGAATCATACTAGTTTCGTAACCAAATTGTGAAGAAAACTTATCTAGATGTGATTAATGTGCCTCTCGAACTCGGATCGAGTAGAAACAAATTCGAAATGTACCATATATATAAATATGGCATCCGCACTCAACAATAAACTGCTCAGGGCGTATACGTATGCCTTTCAGACTTATGGGGCTATCGGAGATTCATCAGTGTTGTAATTGGCATCAACTTTGTTAATCTTTGGATTTCATTTTCCATGCTTCTCATTTGAGGATATATTACTGTCCCCTTCTCAATTACAGATGTCTCGGCCGTTATCTTCCGTACCTTCCAAAACAAAACTATTTTCTTGTTCCGTCCTCAGTGGGATTTTTTTGGGGTGCTATCTTTCGTACAGTCCAATTGAAATTATGTCCTTGTTCTCTTCTCAATTTTAGAGTTTGATTGATATGATTTTGCAATTCCTTTCTCAATGATAGATTTGTATGGAGCTTCCAGTAGTGGTTCAGGTCCTGCTACCTTCTCAACCTCAAATATACGGGAGTAATCTTTGAAACCTTCTCATTTAGACTAAGCACGCCTCTTCTTAATGGTTCGTTAAGATTAGTTGCATGGCCTCCTTGAGTTAAACACATCATCTCTTGCATGTTTTACCAATAGTAGTAATTAAATAGCAATCCAACTGAATCCTAATAATCGTTAAATCATTCTCCCCAGGTTACACTTTCAATACAGGGTGATTCTTTATAGGGTTTAAAATTTCAATCAGTTATAATTCTTTATTGGAACCACATACAGATCTGGTTTATATGTCATTATACTGCAAAACACTTCAAGTTTTTTGTGACAAATCCATTAGGGCTCAATGTGTACACCTAGACGCATCCCAACGAAGATCGATTTTCTGCCAAACAGTAGCCAGCATTTCGGGGGTAACGTTCGCGATGGCTGTTGTGATGCGATATTTCAGTTCATTAACAATATCAGGTATGGGAGAGGTGTACATCTTATCTTTCATAAACCCCCACAGAAAGAACTGAAGTGGCGTGTAATCTGGAGACCGTGGCGGCCAGTCAATTGGTCCACCCCGACCTATCCACTTATCTGGGAAACGATGGTCAACAAATTCCCTTACGTACATCAGGTAGTGCGGCGGAGCACCATCTTGTCACCATAAGCGGCTATCGTGGTCATCTTCATCGAACTGTGGAACAAGGAAGTTCTGAACGCTTTCTCTTTGGGGCTGTCACGAACCAGCTCCACGTGCGCATGTGAATTTTTCGTGCCTCAATTACGACAACTGTGTGTGTTGATTCGATCGGAAAGGTGAAAAATTGATTCTTCACTGAATACCACATTGTTCAAGAATGGCTCACCACCACTAATGCGATCCTACATGGTAACACAGATTTCATGTTGGTTATGTTTATCCACTTCACTCAGTGCTTGTATGGCTTCATGGACAAACGTCTACGCAATACACGCCAAACAGTGGTCTGAGGAATTCAGTTTCTTGTGATGTACGTCGTGTAAATTTTCGAGGAATGCGGACAAAACTCTCTCTAACTGCTTCCACCACATCTTCAGTCACGGGTAACCACCCTGAAGCCTTGGTGTATCGCAGAGAACAACCTGTTTCAACAAATGTCAGGTTCCATATGTTGATCTGCTGGATGGTTCCTTGCCGTATTGTGTGCGAAACGCTGTGCACTCGTTGCTGACTTCGTTTTCTCAAACCAAACCACGCACTTAGCTCTTTTCGCATCAGCGAAAGTGTCCATTTCCAACGACTGACCGGTGGCACCGCGTATGGTCAACTCCGTAAATACGCACTAGGTGAATCAAACGAAGTGTTTTGCAGTAATGACATATAATCCAAGTTTGTATATGGTTCCAATTTGAGGCTGTAAACACTATATATGATCACCCTGTACGTTACTTACGAAAGATATAGAATATAAATGTTCATCCAGTACCAATTCAAGTTCAATTATTATTTCGGTCAATTTTATTTTTATAGAAATCAAGTTTTCTTACAGGTGTTTTAAATAAAGTATCAAGTATATTTTCATACAAAACTCCTCAGGATTAGAGGTATAACCGCGTAAAATGTATTAAGATATTTTGTTTTTTCGCTTTGCACGTATTGAAACAGTAATATATTTATTGCGAGAATTCTGCAAAACTTTGGGGAAAATGACTGCAGCGCAATCTTTCAAAAATTGTTGTAAACTTTAAAGTGTGTCTATCATTTTACTGTCATGATTACATTTACTTGACATCTGTACTGATTTTTACAATGTGCACAAAGTACAGAGACCTGCAGAGAATTCTGACGATTTTGGTAGATCAGAAAAGTGATGTGAATCGAAACAAAATTTATTGGTTTTACTTACAGCAAATAAAGTTCTATTTGTGAATTATTATAGAAAAAAGCTGGCAGAATAAGATGTAAGTTTCAAGAATGACGTCATCCAAATTAGAATTATTCTTGTAAATACTACTACAGTCCGTTAAGAAAATTCTGCATTACTCATTGAACCTTTCGCTGTAGAATTGTCGCTATTTTCATACGAATTTCGTCTTTCACTTTTTCAGTAGTTTGTAGTTTTTGTTAGCGAATACTTCCTTTTAAAACAGGGATGCAAATAACCACTCGCAAACTCGCCCGGGGCGAGTAGTTTATCGGTGCGAGCTGGTATTCAATATTATACCGAAGGTAAGTAAATGATTTCGATTGTGGGATGTGGGCTAGCAGGTTTTTTTTCTTAGGCTAGTAAAATTTTGTTGCTTATTTGCATCCCTGTTTTAAAGGTAACCCTATCGCGTAGCAAAGTTTCCATGACTTGTGTCCTCGTTGAAAGATGAGGTGCCTGGGAAATATTTCTCTGATAGCACATGTCTTTTATGTATCGACTGTCACACTCCATCTTGTCGAAACCAAATTTGGGTGGGATCAATTCATTGTCTGCGAAGTTTTAGCAAGAGGCTATCTGGCAACATGATAATGAAAAGTTCATAATTTACTATAACTGAATGTTCATCTTCTTCATAAACATATGGTCAAGTTACGTAGAAATTAGCTAAACCACAGTACATGGTAATACATTCAAAAGTTAGGGTGTTGTTCATGGAGTTCTCATGGATTATGGAGTAATTAGAAAGTGGAGAAAGTTCAGGGCTGATTTGTATGCTCATATTGGTGCCCGTTAGTTCGTTAAGAAAACTAGATAGTAACGATGTGCATCATCATCAATTGGTGTTTCTTTATTACTCACTTGTAAACATAATTACTCAAGACACAGGGTAAATCACTTTCATATTAGCATACATTTTTACAGTAACAACATTGGACAATTAGCACAGATTTCACGCCCATTGTAAACTTATTACCTTACTTCTCTCCCATTAAATTTTCTGTTAGCGTTGATGAAGTAAATATATGAAAAATCTCATATATCTTGCCAATTTCTTTATCCCTATTCGAGAAATTATCAAAAATTCCCACAGAATGAGATTTTCCTCAAGAGTTGGCATCACTAAAATAACGTTGGTAGAGGTGATCCATCTACTGGAAGTGGTAGAAATCAACCACGTGTGGTTTTTACGTTGATCACTATATAGCACAAAACGATACTTAATAATAATAATAATAATAAATAAAATAATAACGAAAACCAGTTTTACACAATGAATTAAATGTCCCAAGATCTATTCCGTCAACAGTCTAATCTCTGTACAAAAGCCAAAATTGCTTAAAAAAAAAAATACTACCACTTCAGATTTTAATATTAATTGGCAACATGTCACTTCATACGAGACCAAATGTCTTCACATGGTGTACACATGACCCTGCTAATAGTTTAAAATAAAGTAACCAAATAGAAGGAATATATACCATAAATAGACGAAAATATTATATAAATCTGCTTGTAACATGAAGAAATTAACTGCAATTAAATTGGCTCACGGTGGTTCAGTGGTATGGTAAAATCGAGCAGTTTGAGGCGTTAGGTTGGTATTTCGACTTCCTCTGAATAGAATGGAGAACTTTTAACTGTCCTCAAAGGTTCTGTGATCTTGTCTCTCTCTTGCATTGGTTAGTTGCTTGGAAAGGAGTTTAGCGTCAGTTGCAGCACTGAGGCTATATGAAACGCGGTGTCCGAATCACATGAACTTCCATCGGGAATTGAACCAAAGTTTACCATGTAGAAGGCTCATGCACTAAGTATATAGCCACGAGAGAGCTCCCCTCTATAGAATTAGATTAAACATAATATAAATTACAACATCGTAAACAAGTCTCTAGGTTGGGATACATTATTAAAACAAAATGGTAGCGGAATGCTCACCTCCGGTTTGAAGAATTCCTGATTCGATCCCTATGAGTCCGTAGGGTTTTTTGGGGTTATTTCGTTTCCTCCAGCACTGTCATTCCTTCATTTTTTTCCGTAATGATTCATTTTCATTAGTAATTTGTCTACTTCAACCTACATGGCATAATCATAGGACGTAAAGCTCAAACATTCTGTTTTTCACTTTCAATTGGACATATACTTTATGTTTGAGAGAAGAAAAAAACTCACAGATTATGTTTCACCCTTTCACTCATAAATCGACTCTTGTCGAAGGAAAGGAAAATTTCCCTATCAGCGAATGTCGACTATGGTCGATTTTTCTTTTTTGTCCTTATCTTGGGATTTTTTTTTTTTTTTTTGCGTCCTATTGATTTCGATAAACAATAGAACGTAAAAGAAATCGCACTGAATACTTTGGCGACTAGTCTCGACAAGCCCAAGATAAGAACAAAAAAAAAAAAAAAAAATTAAAACGTCGACTATAGTCGACATTCGCTGGTAGGGAAATTTTCTTTTCCGTAAACAAGAGTCGACATACGCAGTGAAAGGGTTAAAAATATTTGTGTGTTATTTAGTTTACAAAACTAAATTTCTGATATTTTTCATTTTTTTTTACAAATAAAATCTATTATTTTGTTATCATCCTTAAATTTGTTATGGGTATTTTTTTATATATATATTCGATTTAAAAACATAAATAGACCTCTAACAACGCTCTTTTGCATACAATTGATGTACCAAGGAACCAATTAAGCACGGACGGCGATCTTGAGAGGCGGGGGGTCAGGATTCCCCTAAAATTTGCTAGAGGTCTCCGTATTTTAATTAAAATCGTCAGATTATTTCTGATATATATATATTTGGGAACGAAACACACGTGACTGAAGCCTTTATAAAGTGTTACAGAAATCAGCATCACTACAACAGTTAACCGCATCGTGCAAGGTATTCCTCTACACCTACGACAGATGGATCTATATAAATACGAACACACCTGTAGACGTTTATTTCTAATTTGATCACAGGAAGTCCTATGCCATGTATAGCTTCGGTGCTGAAAAAGATGATAACGTTAAATCATCCAACAACTATACGGAAATTCACAAACAAAGAGGGAATAAAATGTACATTCGACAGTGCAAGGCTATATAAGACATAAATCTACAACTTAACGTGGGGCTCGAAACCCACGAGCTCCTACCAGGAATAAACCCGCCGGGTTTTCCTAGTCAAAGACTCAAAAGCTAACCAAATAATCAAGATGGAGCTTCTTAGTGAACGAGTAATGACGAAAAGTCGAAAATTGAGTTCCTATAGACACTTCACGAGGCTCTGCTCTGAAGTGCCATCTTACCAAAAAAGGATGAATTTTAGCAAAGTGAGATCTGCCACTCATTTATGTTTAAAGTGAATTTGCTTTAAATAAAATCGTAGCAAAATTAAACCTTTTTCATGACTTTTAGCTGTAATAAATTGTTTATTCCAATGCCTAAATGTATTCAAAATGTTTAAAATTTTGTTGCTAAATATGCAGGAAATAAGATATTGCAAATCAACCAATGGGGGTCCACCAGTGACAACGGGAGAGTTGGCAAGGGGCGTGTGACCTCCGGTGGCTACCGCTACCCCTCAGACACGTTGTAGTGTAATGTATTTCAAACAATAAAACTATTCTTTTCAACATGCAAATAAATAAATAACTGCCCCACAAAATATTGTTTGCCCTTCTGCCTCTCCTCTCAAGAAATTAAAGACGGTTCCTTAAATAGGGCTTGTTATTGAAATTTTACATATAGACTTCCATATGATCTTTTGGTAGTAGTGGAAATCGGAAGAATAAATTAGATCCTGCGGTCCACTTAATCCAACCACTTTTCAAAAGGCAAAACTCGCCAATTCTCGAATAATAAGGAATAACTGAAAAATTCATACAACATAAATGATTTTTTTGTGTCGAAACGTTTTACAAACAAATAAAGAATTATTTTCTTGTAAAAATATAAAAATAAATTTGTATTTTGACAAATTTATTATTAAAAATGAAAATAGTGGTTCAAATTACTCTAACTTCTGATGAAAAATCCGAAGCTTTTAACAAATGTCTGAAAAAACTGGATCTAGTTGGTTAAGGACAGATGTCAATGGTGAGCTTTTGTGAGACTTCGGGTCATATAGACCATAGAGCTGGTAATCTAGTCCAGGGGTCTCCAAACATTTTAGCCTAAGGGTCCCTCTCCTACGTCCCAAGAGCCAAGATCTAGCTAGCTAATAATACTAAAATACTGTAGCGAATGAACCATCTCGTGGGGAGCGGTGGAACCACGCAAAACGTCAATTATGCTCGGTAGTCAGGGACACGGCATTAGTCTTAAATGGCACAAGTTCTAAATAGCACAAGACCTAAAAATAATTTCACGGCATAAGTCCTAAACGGCATAAGACTTAAAAATAATTTCGCGGCAGAAGTCCTAAACGACATAAGACCTAAACGGCACAAGAGCTAAAAATCATTTCGCGGCACAAGTCCTAAACGGTATAAGACCTAAACGGCACAAGATCTAAAAATCATTTCACGGTAGAAGTTCTAAACGGCACTAGAGCTAAAAGGCACAAGACCTAAACGCCATTAGACCTAAAAATCTCTTATGGCACTTCCATCGCATCCGTGCCAAGAATACTATCAATCTGTTAATCAAAGTTTTAGATATACTATTTCATATTACAGAACCAAATTCTAGTTTACTTCTTACAAGTAATATGTATAAATATTTGTATATTCTATCGTTCTGATATTTAAAAAAAATAAATAAATAAAACCTATTGTCCTTTCTTCCTCTTTGCATGATAGCATTTGTATGGTAACAAAATTTTTACTGTCTATGAAATGTGATTCCCAGATCTTTCATAATGTCTTTTTCTTTCTATTTCTACACCATTGATCGAATACTAGTAACACAATATTATGTTTTAGTTATATACGTCATGCATTTTGCTTTCTTTGTGCTGATCTGAAGTAAATTATTTTTACACATGTGCTTATTGTATTGAACTCTTTCTGTAGCAAATCGTTGTCATAATCGTAATTAACTAGTCTTTGCTCGTTAAAATTATTAATAATGGTTTTAAACATAGCTGTAACTGTATTACTAATATAGCTGTTACCGTTGGAATTATCTATTATATAATTAATAATAATAATAATAATAATAACAATAATAATAATAGTCTAATAATAGTAATAATAATAATCTATTTAAGATATCTACATTTTTCAGAACTGAGCCCTGATTGAACGTGAAGTGAAAATCAAAGGTTATGTCACGGATGATAAATGATGGCTTAACACCCAAAACAAACTCATGGCCCCCAAATGGGTGTTAGTCCGTTTAATGTTTATTAAACGTGTTTAATAATTAATTACAGCAAATTAAGAATTTTTATAATAGAATGTGAAAAAATACTTTTTTGAAAATAAACTACGTCAACATGTTAAAATAATTGAAAGAACCTAATTAATTACCGAGAGTTAAAGGAAAAAGAGTTTTCTGCCCAAATCTCATAAGCAGTGGGAAATTTTAATATTATAGAAATTGACCCTCCTTCCCTCTTAGAAGTGTAATTTTCAAGACGCTAAAACATACAAACTTATGCAGGTGTCCAAGGACTTTTGACTCACCCTGTATATTTTATTACTTTTCGTTAGAAGTTCAAATACCGACTTTCACGCATACAGCTTAAGCAAATTTTTTCTTACTTTATACATATTTTCTGAATAAGTAATGCGGAATTCGAACATTAAAGAAAGTGCCCCCTTTGTTCTTTCTCTTTTATGTGTTGAATTTTCAGTGTTTGTTTGTTTGTTTTACAGTGGAAAATTTATATGCCAAGTTTCATTTTACTAGCTTCAGAGATTTGCGAGATACACTACTCTTTTCAAAAAAAAAAAAAAAAAAAATCTTACCCCACCCTTTTTACGATACATATTTCCAAAAATTCTTTCTTATATCCTACTTTCGTAAGAAAATGATTTTTTTTAAATTTAAATATAACGACTTTACTTGTAGTAGTATGCCCATAAAGTCACTCATCTTAACTCTTTTATATAATTATGCAAAAGATAAACACAGTCAAACAAATGGACTTCCATGAACAGTTTTCGATTTCTTATGACTAACTTAGTTGTACATTTGCCATAAGCTGTGGTTTCAAATTCATACACCGTCAAGACCCAAGTTTCAAAAAGGTAGCAAACTAGAAATATAATAATAATAATAATAATAATAATAATAATAATAATATATGTATTTATGAACATTTGTAATATGTATATATTTATTGTCTTGTTGAAGCTTTTGTAATTTGGAAATATACCTTTAGTTTGCTTTTAATATGTTAAAAAGCCTACTTCTCTAGAAAAGTTTGCAGGTTACACCCCTAAATGACTATGTATTGGTTTCTTCAAACGTATTGTGTTGCAAATTACATTAGTAATTTAGCGTTATTTTTAATTTTTTTTTTCTGGCTTATACATATCAACTCTATCAAAATACACTGTGAAATACGATAACTGTCTGCTTTCTTAATAGTCGGAATTTATTATTCACTTGTGAAATATCTAGTGGGCTTTTGTCCTAATTAAGCAAACTTTGGTGGGCTTTTGTCCTACCTTTGGAAAGTTAGAGTGGGCTTTTATTCTACTCTTAATAAAGTACACTGCACAGAGTATATATTGCAATTCTGAATGCTTGCTTGGTTTCAGAAAAGTCTGGTAAAATATGCTTTTAAACATTTTTATTTATTTATTTATTTATTTTAGGAATTTGTCATGGAATTCTCGCATCCCCATTTGAAAGAAACAAATTTCTTAACCAATTATACAGGGTGATTCTTTATAGGGTTTACAATTTCAATCAGTTATAATTTTTTATTGGAACCACATACAGACTTGGTTTATATGTCATTATACTGCAAAACACTTCAAGTTTTACTCATCTAGTGAGTAGTTGCGGAGTTGACCAGACGTGGCGCCACCGGTCAGTCGTTGAAAATGGATACTTTCACTGATGCAGAAACAGCTAAGTGCGAAGTCAGTGGTGCGAAGTGGTTTGAAGAAACGAAGTCAGAAACGAGTGTACAGCGTAAGTTTCGCACACAATACGGCAAGAAACCACCCAGCAGATCAACAGTGTACAGATGGCACCAGACATTTCCTTAAACAGGTTGTTCTGTGCGACACACAAAGGTCCCAGGGCGCTCACCCGTGACTGACGATGTGGTAAAAGCAGTTAGGGAGAGTATTGACCGCAGTCCTCCAAAATTTACACGACGTACATCACAAGAAACTGGTATCCCTCAGACCACTGTTTGGCGTGTATTGATATCCCTCAGACGTTTGCCCATGAGGCCGTACAGACTGTCCTTGGTTCAAGCACTGAGTAAACCGGATAAACATACCCGACGTGAATACTGTGTTACCATGTTGGCTCGCATTAGTGGTGATGAGTTATTCTTGAACAATGTGGTATTCAGTGACGAATCAACTTTTCACTCTTCCGAGCGAGTCAACACACCTAATTGTCGTATTTGGGGCATGAAAAATCCACATACGCGCGTGGAGCTGGTTCGCGACAGCTCCAAAGTGAGCGTGTTTTGCGCTGCTTCCAGAACAAAGGCGTATATACACGTTTTTCTTTGCTGGGAGCACAATCACCGGCATCGCCTATCGTGATATGCTCCAGAACTTCCTTGTTCCAGTTAGATGAAGATGACCACGATGGCATTTTCATCTTCTTATGGTGGTAAAAAGATGGCGCTCGCCGCATTACCTGATAGACGTAAGGGAATTTCTTGATCAGCGTCTCCCAGATAAGTGGATAGGTCGTGATGGACCAATTGCCTGGCCACCACGGCCTCCAGATTATGCGCCACTTCACTTCTCTCTATGGGGGTTTGTGAAAGATAAGGTGTACACCCCTCCCCTACCTGATAATGTTAATGAACTGAAACATCGCATCACAACAGCCATCGCGGACGTTATCCCCGAAATCTGGCTACTGTTTGGCAGGAAATCTACTTTCGTTGGAATGTGTCCAGGATGACCACTTTTGCTCACATTGAGCCATAACGTATTTGTCACAAAAAAACTTGAAGTGTTTTGAACTATAATGAGATATAAACCAAGTATTATGTGGTTCCAGTAAAGAATTATAACTGATTGAAGTTGTAAACCCTACAAAGAATCACCCTGTATAATTAATTCTTAGTATGAAATAGGTTATATAATGTATAACAAGTATAACTGCAAAACAGACAATCATAATAATAATTTTAGTAGTACAAATGTAGCTGTTATAGTTGGAATTAGCTACGTTTTTAACATTATTCCCAACTAGTTACTGCATCGTCGCAATGGTGGTGACGAATTTCAGAGCCAAAGCAAGTGAATGAGAAAGGCACAAGACCTAAACGGCACAAGTCTTAAACGGCATAAGACCTAAACAGCACAAGACCTAAAAATCGTTTCGTGGCACTACATTTAAACGGCACAAGACCTAAAATTTAGGTCTAGTGACTATATTTTTAGGTCAGCAGAACTTGAGCTTCTGCTGCGTGATCACTTGTCTGTAACATTCGAGTACTTTGGAGTGTTTTCAAGTATGTTCTACGCACCGAGGACGCGTGCAATAAACACAAGGGACAACAGAGAATTGTACAGTTCCAAATTTTCCGATCTGTACGATCCAAAGTACGATCTGAAAAGCGAAATATAATGAGAGCTTTATGACTGTAATTCGTTAATGTCTTTAATTGTGATAAGATAAAACCAGTGCCTTCTAATTATTAAAAAATCCGGCTTACTAATATTATTTAGCATTATTTTGATTCCAAGTTACGTGCCTTTTGTGTAGATTTGTATAAATATGCCAAAGCAATTGAAATATAGATAGTGAGTGGCGAATATTTAAAGAAATGAGGATGTGAATATTTCGTGATTGCATTAAGCATTAAGCATAAGGCAATGTGTGTTTGCAATGAATGTGTATCAATTGTCAAAGAATACAATGCAAAACATCATTATGAGACTAAATATTCTCAGAATTACTCCAAGCCTTCGCTTAGAAACAACATGAATCTTTCAAATGTGAGTTTAAATTTTAGCAATTTTTTAAAAAAGTAAATGCTGAACAAGAAGCAGTAACTCGTACTTTCCGCATGGCTCCCTCAATAGCGAAACATGGGAAACCATTTACTGACCACGAATTAATCAATGGTTACTTGATTGAAACAGCAGAAGAAATGCAGAAGATAATTTATTTTTTTAAAAAAAATATTAGTTCCTCAGGAAATATTCTGGCATGAATAGTATATGATATTGCAGAAAATGTATTAACTAAATTTTCTGATAAAAATAGACACTTCTTATTTCGACACTTACTCTTTGGCCCTGGACGAGTCAAGTGGGTTTCATTCAGGATCAAATATAGTGCTCAGGTGTAACTTTTATTCGAGGTGTAAGCCTATATAAAAAATATGAAGTTTATGAAGAGTTTCTTGACATTCACCGCATTGCAGAAGATATTTTTTAAAGGAGTTGATAATGCTGTTTACAAAACAATTTTCAATGAAAAAAAACATAGTGTATCACTACTGATGGTAGCAAAGACATGTGTAGAAATAATACAAATATTGTAATTATCGTATCAAAGACCATAGTGGTTCAAAACCATTAATCGAACATTACATCATTCATCAACAGTCTTTATACGGAAAATATCTGAATATGTCAGAAGTTCTAAAGCCAGTCATTTCACCTGCTAATTATATCAGATCAGATGCGCCCAATCATCGTCAAATCCGCGAGTTTATTGAAGAGATTGGAGAAAATGGCATACCACATCATACTTCAGTACTCGGGCTTACCTACAGAAAAAAATTCCATCTCGATTTCTTCAGCTGCGAACAATAATCCAAATTTGCTTGAAGGAAAACAACAGCGTTGCCAGATCTAGCATAATGATGTTAGATCCAGCATAATTTTCATGTCTTTAGCATCTAGCATCTTGCTTTTAGCATGGGCCGCGGTGGCTCAGTGGTAGAGTGTTCACCTCTGGTGCTTGGGGTCTCGGGTTCAAACCCTGCTCCCGCCAAGTGAACCTTGTGGTGGACAAATACCGTGTGCGTGGGTTTTCTCGGGGTTCTCCCGTTTCCTCCCACTTTCTTCATTCCACCATTTCATTCATCTCTCATCATCACCGTCTCCTTTAGCCTAACCGGCATAACCGTGGGACGTACAACTCAAAAATTTCATTTTTTTTTCTTTTAGCATCCTGCCCAAATCTAGCATAATTTCAGCAAGTTTATCAAAAAGCCGTAAAACCTGGAGATGAGAAAGAAGTTGGTCGTGGGAAGAAAAACAACGGCCGAAATGTATCCTCCTCCATTGATTCATACAATCGGTAAACCATACAGCCAGTCTTATTTTCCGAAGTAAGTTACAAACGGCTTTGTGCCTTTTTGTGTGTGTGTGTGTGGCCTCACCCAGGGTTTTCTAATCCTTTAACTGCGAGGCATGGGCGGAGCTATGTGGGCCATTCCCCCCAACTTTTTGACAACTTCACCATCTTTATTTTTGACTTCATAACCATCTTTATTCCTGAAATTTAAAGGTCCGAGACCGACCAAAAATCTGCCCCCCCTTTCCCCCAGCAGACAATTCCCAACTCCGCTTATGCTGCGAGGTAATTTTCTTTCAAAATATGTAAACGTATACTTTGCATTCATTTATACGATATATACGCCATTGAGTCTGACAACGACTGCACTAGTTTAGTTGAGTTAAAGCTGTGGTGCGTGAAGTATTGAGTTCTATCCACGTATTCTTGCGCTCTGCGTATTTTAAGCTATATCTCAACTTCGTTTTTTTTCTTTTAGTACTCCTGAATTAGTAATTATGAGGATCTAGCATAATTTGACCGAATCTAGCATAATTTCGATCAGGTTTTGGAATAATTCCGAGCTGTGAGTCTGGCAACGCTGGAAAACAATCGTGAGTTACACAACAATGAGTGGTTGTGGAAGTTAGCATTTTATACAGATTTATCTACGCATACCGTCTCTCTCGAGAAAGGGGTGTATCTCATTTTCTTAATTTTTCCCCGGTGACAAGATTAAACCTTTTCTCATTATTCATTCTTTCATCTTCTAAAATTTAGTTTAATTTTCTTCGGTTCAAGTATATAACTTAACGAAATCAAATTAAACTTTAACAGAAAACGATAGAATAAATAATGATAAAATCTTTAAACTTGTTTCCTGGAAAAGTTGAAAAAATGAGATACGCCTCTTTGTCTCGAGAGAGACGATATGAATGATCTTAATTTAAAATTACAAGTAGGAAAACAACTTCTGTTTTATTTATATACTCACATTAAGTCCTTTAGACAAAATAATAATAATAATAATAATAATAATAATAATAATAATAATAATAAAAATAATAATTTGTTTCATTCTAATTTTTTAAAACATCACACATTTGAATATATGTCGAACATTCAGTTAACAAACTGAGACTTTACTTCCGGTGGATTTTGCAATTGATGCTTTGGGTGCCTTAAATATAAATTTTCAATCTCGGTTTTTAAAACTTTTCAAAATCCTTTTAAGGCCAACATAGAAGCCCTTCCCAAAATTTCAAATCGATATAATTGATTTGCATGAAGCGTTATTTTAAAGGTAACAAAGAAACAGAATTAAAATTCATCATTGCTGGAATTTTATAAGAATCTTCCACTCACAAAGTTTGATCAGTTGCATAAATTTTCTTGTGTCATTCTTTCCACTTTCGGAACTATTTGTCTGTGAGAAGAAACAATCGCCAAAATTAAATATACAAAAATATTTACAATCCAAGTTAACTAATGAACATTCGAAGTCGTTGCTAATAATTTCCACACTTGAAACTCCATCCACAACTCCATCTGTGGAAGGCTACAGCAGGCACGTAGCCAAGATTTCGCAATAGGGGGGTCCGTGACGAAATACTGTGGTTATCACACCAGGGGTTCGATCATTCTAAACTATTTTACTGGTAACATACATTCGTTAGTTTAGCCAGGATTTCGTAATGGAAGTGTGTGTAGGGGAGATCGTTGTACCTTGAGCCATTTTTCAAAATAATTGAAATGACGTCGTTCCTAATATCATATATGCAATTTTTTCGAGGTCAATTAAATCTCCAATCTTTCTTGGATCTATTTATCTTGGAAGTAATCGCAAATCACACCTTACAAAATTTTCATAGCAAAATATAAATTACTCTGCATAATGGATCATGGTACAATACAAGTTCATGTTCCTGTATGTTCATGTACCTTAGGACAGCCGTCCTGTACCTTGGGCCACACTAAAAAGAAGGTTAAATGGAGAGAAAATAATGCATTTAACACAATAAGTTATTTATTATATTTTTCAAACAAAGTTTTCTTTGAACATAATTTACCTTAGTTTGATGTACAAGAGTCACAAACATTCTTTATAACCTTGCTGTTGAGAAACGACGTAGGTACAAATCAAAAGTCACAAACATTAAGTTTCCCACTCACGACCTGTATTTAACGAACTTATATTTAACACATTAATTTATTTATTATATTTTTCAAACGAAGTTTCTTCTTCGAACATTAAACAAAACAAAGTTTACCTTAGTTTGATGTACAAAAGTCACTAACATAAGTTTTCCACTCCTGACCTGCTACCCCAGCACATAAATAGTGAGTCCACTGTCCACACTTAATGCACCTACACCACTTTTCCCCGCAACAATCAGCCTCTTTCGAACTGCAACAATATAGACATTCTTCCTCTGCACTATCTTCATCATCTGTAGGCACAAGAGAAAATGTAGATTCATCTTCACTCTCAGATGATGTTGATGATGACGATGATGATGATTGCCTCTCCATTGTTTATCTTCTCTTATCATTCCTTCCGCACTATGGTGTGTCTTATGACTAGAGCCCTTCTTGCTAAGTTTGTCAGACTTCGTTTTGAAAATATCCCCTAAATTTCTGGCCACTTTGATAAGAGTTTTGTTTTTCATATTTTTCTGTTTTCTTCGCACGTTTCTTCTCTTTTTGCTCCTTTATAGCTTGTTTCTCGGGCGTGTCGGTCGCTATCATAGTTTTTCTTCTCTTCCTGTAACATTGGCTATTCTTTCAGGAGCCTTTGGAAACGGCTGGATTTCTTATGGAGTGACAGTTTTCCTAAGTTCTTTTCTCTTGTTGGCCTCAGGTGTGCCCGATTCAATATTGTAGTCTTGTGCATTTGATGTCCCAGCAGTTGATTCATCCAAATGTTTCGAACTGAAAGCTTTGCGCACAATTTCCTCATTCTCCAGACCAACTGTAACCTCTTCTGATGGCTGAGTTTCCGTAACTTGATCTGTGACATATGAACTCAGGAAATCGTCGTCACTGAAAACACCCGTGTCTAGTGGATATATCCCTGACTTACGAAAACCGGATAATGTGTTGATTGGTGTAAATGCCCTAGGAAATGCTATTCCCAGTGTCTCTGCAACTGTATATATATCAAATGTTTTCCCTTTATTGTTATATATCCACTCCTCAACACCTGATTATAAAATGTCTTCAGTGGCCCATAAACAGAAATATCTAAAGGTTGTAACTTATGAGAAGTGTGTGGTGGAATGTTACCATCACTACACCAGCAGCTGATGTCTTATCTAAACATTCTGGAGAAAGATGAGTTTCGTGATTGTCTAAAATTAACAAAATCCTGTTTTCCTTTGAACAGTTGACGAAGGTAAGAAAATGATCAAAAAACTTCAGAAAGGTTTCTTCATTGGACCATCCTGATACACTGGTGGCTCCAATACTTCCTGGGGGACTGCCAAATAACATTCTGTCCTTGAAGTCTACCCGGGGAAAAATTAACATTGGTGGAATTGAATTTCCAACTGCGTTGACGGCCGTGATCATAATGACCAGGTCACCTCTTTCTCCTGATGTTGCGCAACCAACCTGCTTGACATCTTTATTGGCAACTATTTTGGACTGTCCCTGGACAGTACTGAGCCCAGTTTCATCCAAGTTCCAGATCTTCTCGGGAGGAATGGGACCACATCTATTGTGAACGTCTTTGATGTTGGTAAAAAAGCATTGAACATTATGGCGATTAAAGCTGGTAGCCCGACTTAGGCTAGTTGCTTCGGGTTTCCTTATCGAAAGTTTTGTGGAATGTCTTTTAAGAAACGCACGCATCCATTCTTCTCCGGCTATTTGATTTTCTTCCCATGTTGCTGGATACTTCTCATTCGCTTTAGCAAATTTATATGAAAGTACTCTAACACGTTTCTTAGTTAGCCCATATTGCATTTTCGCAATAGTTTGAATATAATTTACAAGACTTTCTTCTTCGGCTTCTGTAAAAACTTTCTTCACTGCATAATTCACTTTATATTTGAAGTCTTTCTCTTTACTGTTTTTAAATTTATGTAAATGTCGGGTAAGAGTAGAACGGCTTACATTAAACACTTTCGATGCTTCTCTATAGGTTATCTTCTTATTTGAATCATTGGAATGAATAGCTTCAAGTGCATTTCTTAAGGCAGTTGGATCCACAGGATCTCTCTTCTTTCCAGATTTGCTGCGGGGCATCTTTGTGGCAACAAGTCTTCCTGAAATTAAAAAAGGAAGTATGTTGTAACCTCTTGTACCATGAACCACGATCAATTTGGTCCATGGTACACGACGTAGCTTTGGCCCAAGGTACATGAGCATCTACATTTCAACAAAGATGGCTACCTAAACGCTACAATACAGCTAAGATTCAGAACTTCACCAATATTTTACTTACCAATGGATAAGGTATCCGATGACAATATTCAAATTAATTCTAGTCTATTTATTCACAGTCGACACTCATTCAACTTAACACTGAAAATTTTACTTTGACCGTAGAAAATTATTTTTCTACCCTCACATAAACAACAATTTCTGAAACACATCCAGACTCGCACTGGTGGACAATCGCACATCGAAGAAGACTGTACTTCGGTGTTGGATCACCAGAAAGCAGCACCTTCCGAAATATTGGAAATGGCTCAAGGTACACTATGCTTTTGGTACAACGATCTCCCCTATGTGGGGGGGGGGGGTGCGTGACATGAAATACTGTGGTTACAACAGCAGGGGATCGATCAACCTAAACTATTTTACTGACAACATATCCATATTCGTTTGTTAGGACAATAAAATGAGGATATGTTAGTAAGTATTTTAATTAAAAAACTATGAAGAAATCTTGCCTAAAAGAATAGAAAAAAGTATTGAAAAAGACATAGTCTTCCGTGGTCATTCGAACTCGGTTCTTCTCGTCTTCTTCTTATTTCTCTTATCTTAGTTTAATGCCGTCAAGGATAGCAACACGATCTCTTTCGGGAGTAAAGACATCCTATAAAATGGATTAGTGTTGCCGCGAAATTCAAAATGATTCATATTATTGGTAATTCTGGTATTGCTTAAGTTCTACCTGAGAGGCTATCTGATCGAACCGGTTTATCGATCGTCATTTGTAGTCCATAGGGTCATTGGCGCAAATCCCGGGGTATGAGGGGGACATGTCCCCTCCAATCTTAGAACTGGGGAGGACTTTCCCCCCAATAATCCGATTTGAAATGCGTTTTTGGTGGGGAGAAATGTGATGATTTGTGTAAGATTGCCACAAAGGAAAGTAAGATGAAATTGATGTCCCAGCCCAGAATAAGCCACAATTTTGAAGACAACTCTGCTCCCCTGATCCTCCACAGCATTGTTTTTCAACTTCATAAATATTTTGAACATCCTTTTAAAAAAATATAGAACTGTCTTACCCGTTCCTCCCAATGTTGAAGATAGATTTGCGCCGCTGCGTAGGGTTAACATGGAGCTAGATGGAATTCGGAATGTTCCGTTACAATAATATCCAATTTCAACTTGATCCACACAAAGCTCCTCATAAGAAAGAGTAACCAAACGCTTATTGTAGCTTTATATTTTTGAGGCTGATTTATCTCTTTCTCGTTTCTTTCTGTTTCATCTTTCCTTAATATTTTTCATTTCTGAATCCGAAGGGGGAGGGTCCGGAAACCCCGGACCCACCCCTTGGCTACGTGCCTGGCTACAACTACCTAAATCTCATTAATCATAATTATAATGTAATTTCTTTATGTGAATTACCTATGTATGTCACTTACTGTAAGTTTTTTTTTTAATCTCCTGTCTTTAATTACAGTTATAATGTTAAATTTCATTATGTATGTCAGTTATTTTGTTTCTCAATTGGTCGTATAAAAACATCTGATTATTATTTTTGTATATTTACTTAGTAAATTTTAGAATTTAATTAAACTAAACTGTGGGAGGCCGGATTGGTTTTGGCTTGCAATCCGTAGCTTGGAGACTCCTGATCTAGATGAAAAATTCACCAAGACTGAAATAATAATTTACATTCCTAGCTAAACATGTTAGATATACACCTTCGAATTGCCTTCTAATTTCCAACTATAAAGATATAATTAATCTTAGAAATTATACAAAGTCTTACATAAATGTGCCACAATATTTTGAGAATAGATTCTTCTCGTCAAAATAGTAATAATAATAAAAAGTTAATATGGACCTGTGCTCAAGAGTGGATAGTTTCGAAGTTATAGGATACCGAAAACATGAAAAAGGTTAAATTTAAAAATTCACTACTACGGGACCTATCGTAGTCGGGTCAAGACATCACTGAGGATCTGGTATGTGAACTACCCAAATATCCATGTTTAAGAATGCTCCTGTACTTACACCAATTTTTAGAGAAGTAGGTGGAGAGTGATCAAGTATTCTCAAACAACCTCTCTGAAAATGATTGTGCAAGTACCAGAAGTTCTGAAAGATGGATATTTGGATAGTTCACATACAAGTCCCTCAGTGATGTCTTGACCCGGCTACGAGAGGTCCCATAGTGGTAGAGGTATGAACTTTTAAAATTCACTTATTTCACGTTTTTCGCACCCTATAACTCCGAAACTATCCACTTTTGAGCAAAGGTCCATGTTAACGTTTTTACTTATTTTGATGTGAGGACTCTGTTCCCAAAATAATCTGACTCATTTATGTAACATCCTGTATATATTAAAAAAAAAAAAAAACCTTACTCTTAACCGTTCAATGTGGGATAAAATTGATCACGTTATATTTAGTTTGTTATGTAGTAATGTTTGCAAGAAAGAAAATTTGACGGCCAAAAGCGAAAGCTATACTTCCACAGAAATTACCCATAAATATCATGTTTATTTAAAGGAAGCAGGTAGTTTTGCATAAAAAGGGGGAAAAAAGTATTGAAATATGTGTAACCAGTAGGTATGTACTGAAGACTAAGATGCATTAACCTTTTAACACTTGAAGACTTCAAGAAGGTGGAGCTTGGTACGTGAAGGATGGTAAATACGTGTAAGAGATAAGCAAAGAAAGACAGAAAAAAAAAAGAATACAGAAGAACCAGTTTCACATAAGTTACTTGAAGTTACATGACTGCAGTGGGAGAAAAAAAAATAAAACTATGGCGCTTTATAAAAAGAGAGAGTGTGATGGTGAATTCTTGCTCAGATGTCTGGGTCAAGGAGAACGGGTCCATCTTATTGCTGGAGGAGTGAGAAGCGAAAGATACCGTATGTTCTTCAACAGTAAGGATGTTTAATTTGTCCTCAGGTTAGGTAGAATATACTAGATATGTCATGATGAAAAACACAGACATAGATAAAAAGCAAAAGTAAAAGATAAGTACGTGACATTTCATTTTCTCAAATTATGAAGGAGTTTTATATGCCATAAACTCTGTGTTCATTCGGAAGACAAAAACCGTAGAATGTATTAGATGGATTACTATACATTTTGCCTACGATATAAAAGGTCAAGAGTTAGAAGTCGAATTCTTGTCAGAACTGAGTCATTCAGTTGATGCCAAGATATGGATACTCCCGGACGCATTTTTGCCGATCCCAAACGTTTCAGCATTCTTGCCAATTTGATGTCGAGAACATAATCCAAACAACCCCTGCGGGGCTTCTAACCCTTCCTACTACTACTACTACAACTACTACTACATTAGCTGTGGATCTATATAGTACAAGGGCAAACGTACTACTACTACTACTACATTTGCTGTGGATCTATATAGTACAAGGGCAAACTTATTTTAATGAAAGAAGTTTAATGAAAATTTTAAAACAATGATCGTTAAATCACTTTTTGAATATTATTTTTAATCTTATTTTAACGAAAGAAGTGTTATAAACATTTTTAAAAGTAGTAAAAAAAACTGTCCGTAGGCAGGATTCGAACCCTCGCCAAAAACATTTTCATTATTAGCATGTTACGCTAGACCATTCGGCTACCAGAGCAGACAACAAGTTTCGTTTACTTTGTGCTATATGTAGATCATGTCTTGTGATATCGCATCTGTATCGACCAATCAGATCAGAGGATATGCTGAAACGTTTGGGATCCGCAAATATGCCTCCCGGACTGGCCTAGATGGCGATCGCCGCGCAGATAGGGGCCAAATGAATATTTTAATAGAGGAGATCACGTACATTTGGAATAAAATTACAAAAAATGCAAACGAAAATTCATTACACCAATTTCTGGTAGCAATATGAAGATTTACTGTCAATAATTTCTTTCCTGATCTTTTATCACGTCGCAACCATAGTAGATAATTTTATTACGACCACCCTGTTGGTCGATAGGGGTATACGTGTACACAATTTGCGTAAATACGCACTTGACAAGTTCGTGCTAACGTGGACCACAAATACTTACTGATATTAATGTTCTTACGAGAAGACTTTGTCGAAAGAGAAATGGTGCAACGAAGAAAGTGGGAGGAAACGGGAGAATACCGAGAAAACCCACGAGCACGGGGTGTGTCCACCACAAAGTCCACAGGAAGCAAGCTAGGATCGAACCAGTGACCCCAAGCACCGGAGGTGAGCGCTCTACCACCGCGCCGTCTTGTTTGGGAAGATGTATCTATCCCCGAAAAGTATTTAGGGCTACGTGCAGTGGGCGTTCCTTTGCAGGTTTTCGTATCCTAACAAATTACAAATTTCAGCTATCCCAAGGCGAGATGAAAAAGAAAGTATGCTAATGATTACTGTCGTGTTAGTCTCATACATATTGTTACATAACATATTGTCTGATTTTGTATTATGATCTAGGCCTATATGGTATAATGTACGATGTGGCTAATGGGGAATAGTGCTTTATCTAAGATAATAGTATGCCTTTATCATAGGAAAACATAAGGTGGGGGTAATTTTGGTTGCGGTTATTGAGAATTCGGGGCCAATACAATATTCCAATAGTAGCCAGTCCGGCCCTGGATATGGACAATCGAAGGCTGGTTCTCCATGTATTCCTATGGTAGTAATTATGTTTCTTGTTCTTGATTGGTAGTCTACCCGCAGTGCAATAGAGATTAGCGGTTTAATATAATGCTCAGGATGCAAAATGCTAATATGTCCCTAGAACGCAGCACAAGAATGAACTTAAATTAGTTACTATTCGACAATCCTAAAGATTTGTTATATTTTATTGTCAAACATTCATCTTCAAGCATTTAATTTGAAATAAAATAATATACAGGGTGTTTCAAAACAACATCATCAACGTTTGGGAGGTGATTTCTGATACCAAGATAGGACAAAAAGTATAGATCCACCTGCAAGGGCGCCTATCAGCGGGAACAAGGTGGGGCGCTCGCCCCTTCCCTTTAGAGGAAATTGTGTTTCGGAAGATCGAAAACCTAATAGATATTTTAGAATAGTTACCGCAAAATTTGAACTAAATTTGAAATGTCGCTTATACTTGCCCCCCCCCCTTGGAAACCACAACATGGACGCCCTTGCCCACCTGGGTGCACAAACGCTTCCTTTCGGAGTTATAGCCTGCCGAAAACATGAGAAATGAATTTTAAAGGTTCATGGCACCAAAACTCTGGGACCTACCGTAGTCTGATCAAGACTTCACTAAGGAACTACTATGTGCCCTATCCAAACATCCATGTTTTAGAATTCTGCTGTACTTCAGCGACAATTTTTATAGAGATAGTTGGTGAGTACTTCAAATTCTATGCCCATAGCTAATCTTCCTGTATCAAAATTGTTGCGGAAGTACCTTGGGATTCTGAAACATGGAGTTTTGGATGGGACACATATTAGTTCGTAAGTGATGTCTTGACCCGATTACAGTACGCCCCATAATTTTGGAGCTATGAACCTTTAAAGTTCATTTTTCATGTTTTCAGCAGCTTATAACTCCGAAAGAAAGCATTTGTGCACCCAGGTTGGTCTATACTTTTGTCTTGTTTTGGTGTTAGGAATGACCTCCCAAACGTTGTCGGTTTGTTTTGAAACACCCTGTATTTAAGCCTAGATTTTGTAAACTGTAGTTTTCCACGGAGTTCGGTTTACCATAAACCAAATCAAACTCTTTCACATGAAGTTAACCTTGTGACATTGCAAATTGTTTTAACACGTAGGCTATTTGTAACATACAAAATAAATGAGCAATTTTTAAAACTATGTTGTTTTCCCTAATTTTTAACAAACTTGTATGCTATTGGCTTCTATCTGTATAACAAATACACAAGTAGACTTAAAGTTTCTAAATAGAACATTTTCTTGTTCCGTTTTGTCGGCATCAAGCGGTTCCACAGCGATCATGTCCTTGAATATTGTGAGGTAGATGTTCGTATGTTTTCTTAAGAAAATTTTCCTCGATTGACACAATTTTCGCTTTTCTTATCAAATTTTTCCAATTTTGTTGAATGTCCAATTCTTATGACAGACGTTACATGATAAGATTAATTTAACTATATTAAATAAAGTAACAAATACATTTATTTTGTTCATTTACTTTCTACTTCTGTTATTTTTATTTTTGTCGTCACGTTTTTTTTTTTTTTTTACAAAAAAAACACCCAGAAACACAACCAGTCAACAAAGAATACAAATTATGCTACTTTGAACAGACACATGCTCCTTTTTGATTGAAATATGAGGTTAAAATGCTACTACAGGGATTCTTTCTTTAGTGCAGAAATTCCCTCCTAGCATCTTACCTCCATTTTAGGCGAGATGGGATTGGGCAAGATGGAAATTCCCATCTCGCCTGAATGGCTGACATTCTCATTTTGGAGAAATCAGTGGCTGAGAAATCGTTAGCCGAGTTAGGATTAGGCGAGATGGGATATAATCCGCCAAGAAACTCTAAATTGGACAATTTAATCAAAACTAGAGCTCAAGTGTAGTGACAATGTTTTAACGTATATTAACCCAATATGTATGGAATTCTAGTATAAGTGTGAGCATCTATCAATACGTGAGTTCCATCTCAAATAGACTATTGGCAAGCGCGCTGATTCTGGGGGCCGGGCCCCCAAAACTCATGTGGGCCTCCCCGCATTGTATTTATGAATATACAATAATTGACATAATTTGAATGCAATTTGTCTTAAACTACTCATATGTGCCTTCTGCATCTGAATGGGTCCGCTAAATTTACAGAGAAATCGGCGCCCTTGACTATTGGGTTTTAAGGAAGGGAAATTTTTGATACTGTAATCCTTGTGAATGTAAGACTGCCAAATTTAATATCAGGATTATTTCGAGACAGCTGAAAAGCATTCAGATGAATCAGATTAATTTTCAGTAGCGCTGCTGCTCTATGTCTTTCTGATAAAGCTAGTAATTCTATCTTCGCTTATGTTTGCCTAGAAAAATTAATTTTCCTGTTTTCTTTCGCGTTCACTTTTTTTTACCGCTCTATCGATTAATTTATCGCTCAAGTTGATAGAAAATAGGTACTACGATTATATTAGTTCTGATGTAGCTAACATATTACAATTGGGCATTGGAGTCTTACCAGTCGTGGAAGACTGCAGGGCTTATCACAATTTAAAGAATGTTCGAAAAACAATGGGAGATTAGAACAGAAATCAAAGTAAGATTGTCAGGCTACTTAGGGACAAGTTCATTTCAAAATTTTAGGTATGTTGAGCTAACCCATTGATCATCGGCGCAAATCTGTCTTCAACATTGGGGGGGACGGGTAAGATGTTCCCATATATATATATAAGCGATGTTCAAAATATTTATGAAGTTAAAAAAACAATGCTGTGAAGGATCAGGGGAGCAGAATTGTCTTCAGTGGCGTATTTAGGAGGCTATCGGGCTCAAGCTCCCCCCTAAATAAATTTGTTAGTTTTTCGCATTCCACGTACAACAATAATCCTTCCTATCTTTTCTAAGAATGTCATTGACTTTCCATTTTCTTATGCTCTTTGTTCAGAAATAGTACTATATTTGTCAAATTTCATTCTATGGAAGAAGAACTGCGTCCTCAATTGTTCTTTCTTTCACCCTTTCTACTTTTCTGTTCCTTTTTCTTGACGTTACTACTTTCATTTCGCCTATCATACTTTATCGACCGTTGTCAGTTGTGACTCAAGTTGGCCATCATCAGTAACACCAAAACTAAGAGGAATTGATAAGCAAAACTGGTTTTCCACAATAACTTGCGCGAATATAACATGACAGGACTTTAGTTATTATAACAAAGGAAAAATTATATCGTTTAGTCATTTTTGAAAGAATGAAATGTTTGAATTAAAGAAAATCAAAACGGGGGAATAATTAGCCAATTATTCCCAAATAAAAACATTCGGGACATGTATAAAGGGATCAACGAATTTAAGAAAGGCTATCAACCTCGTGCTTATATTAGAGAAAGCTGATGGAACAGTTCTCACTGATACAGATAGCATTTTAAATAGATGGAAAGATTTCTTTGACGATTTGCTTAACACGCAGCCAAAAACTAATGTGCGTGGAGAAAGGGAGATACACACCGCAGAACCGTATATTCCAGATCCCAACCGAATAGAAGTAGAAATCGCTATAAAGAAGTTAAAGAAACACAAATCTCCGGGTGTAAACGAAATTCCGGTTAAGTTAATTTTAGCTGGAGGCAAAAAATTGTGGAACAAGATACACAAACTCATTCTCCTTATCTACAACAAGGAAGAATTGCCACAAGAGTAGAAAGAATCAATCATTGTTCCAATCCACAAGAAAGGCGACACAACTGACTGTAATAATTACACTAGTTAACAAAGGTTTTGTTACACAAAAGGAAATGCCTGTTCTTAAAGGAATTTTTGCGCTGAATTCGAATATGTACTCGGTTTTTCTCCATCACGTACGATTTTCCCGTAACAGAGGGATTTTCGGGAAAATCCCTCAAAAATTTCCCTTTCGTTTATTTTACTCCCCAAGATCTTGTCCCCTTGCATATACTAACATAGAAATTATACCTTAGTATACTTTGATTTATATTTAACAAACCCTCCAAGTTTCGTAATAATCGCTTTATTCTTTCTAGAGAAATAAATATGTTTGTATGTATACTGTGTGTACTGTTTATTGCACCTTATAGTAATGCTTTCAGACTCTTAAGTTGAGGTAAAACGTTTTGCTTTATTACCACAAACACATATATAAAATATAATACAATATAATTTACAAGTGTGACTATTTACAATAAACAATAATACAAATGTACCAAAAGGTCATGAAAAGACAATCAAAACTATCACAATATATGAAACTTCCATTGGGTTACAAAAACGTACACTACTTCCTTCTTTTGTAAGAAATGTTGCATTCTCTAACAAGACCCCAACAATAGTCCCCCATCATTGAAGGATCCCATCATCCCTGGTACCTTTTCTCCATTGCCATTATATCTTGGTGGAATCTTTCCCCCTGTTCGTCGCTGAGAGCACCTAGGTTAGCAGGAAAGAAGCTGAGGTGGGAGTGCAAAAAGTGGATTTTTAAAGACATCCTACAACCCAACTCTTTGTATTTCTGTATCATGTCCTGTACGATTTCTGTGTAACTCTCAGCTTTGTTATTGCCCAGAAAGTTGCGCACAACACACTTAAATGCTGCCCAGGCAGCTAGCTCAGCACTGTTTAACTTGCTGTCAAAGCTATCATCAAGCATTAATTTCCTAATTTGGGGACCAATAAACACTCCCGATGAAATCTTAGCATCACTCAGGTTAGGGAACTTATGTCGCAAATTCTTGAAACCTTCACCAGATGTGTCCATGGCTTTGACAAAGTTTTTCATAAGTCCTAACTTGATATGAAGTGGCGGTAGTAATATCTTATTAGGATCTACCCAAGGAGCGTATTTGACGTTGCATTCTCCAGGTACGTAATTCACTCTAGGTTCCCATTCCTTCACTTCATAATGTTTGTCATCAGCTCATCTATCCCATAAACATAAAAAACATTGGTACTTCGTGTAACCGCACTGCAGTCCTAATAAAATACCAACTACCTTGAGATCACAACATATTTGCCAACAATGGTCCTTGTAATTTATAAGATTTAGCAAAGTTGACATGGTGTCATAGGATTCCTTAACCTTCACTGAGTGCGCAAGTGGTATAGAAGGTTTTTTATTTCCATTATGTAAAAGGACAGCTTTAAGGCTGACCTTTGACGCGTCGATAAATAACCTCCATTCTTCTGGAACGTAAGGAATTCCTAGCTCCGCCATCAACCCATTTATATCCGTACATACGCACACATTATCTTGCATTGAGAAATAGCTTGAAAATTGAACATGCTTTTTCCTGTACACTGATATGTTCGTTTCTGCATCCAATAAGTTCCACTGCTGGAGCCTTGATCCCAGAAGTTCCGCCTCTTGTTTTGTCAGGTGCAAATCACGGACTAGGTCATTAAGTTCACATTGCCGGATGAAATGTGGCTCGCGAACACAGTCAGGGATTAACGTTGGATCTTTGGATGTACATGTTGATGTCGATGGTTCATCAAGGTCATGATCATCATCAGAGTCTTTTGGCGATATCTCTTCCCAGTTGGTAGGGGGCTCGGGAAGTGGAAGTTCTTTTGCACTCTGTTACATTTGATAACAAATATTGATAACCATTTCATGAACAAAACGAAAAAACTTGGAGAATTGTATATATATGTATTAGGATATACATATACTGTACGTTTAAAAAAAATATACGTTGGAAGTACATTCTATTTTTATACACGTTTCTAATTTACAGAGAGCAATACAAGTGTGTTGTTGACTATTGTAAATATTCATTTTTATGTCTGTGTTTGTAGTAATAAAGCAAATCGTTTTTACCCCAACTCAGGAGATCTGAAAGCATTACTATCAGGTGCAATAAACAGTGCACACAGTATACATACAAATATATTTATTTCTCAAGAAAGAACAAAGCGATTTTTACGAAACTTTTAGGGTTTATTAAATATAAATCAAGGTATACTTAGGTATAATTTCTATGTTACTATATGTAAGGGGACAGGAGCTAGGGGAACAAAATATCTGAAAAAGGGAAATTTTTGAGGGAATTTCCCGAAAATCCCTTTGTTACGGGAAAACTGTACGTGATGGAGAGAAACCGAGTGCATATTCGAATTCAGCGCAAAAAGTTCCTTTAAGATCAGGTGATTTTTCTCATGTAACAAACAAAAAGTTTAAATTTGTTAACTAGTGTTATGGAGGCATCTCTCTTCTGCCAACATCCTATAAAATAATTTCAAACATTCTATTAGCAAGATTGACCCCATACGCAGATGAAATTATTGGAGATCATCAGTGTGGATTTAGACGAAATCGATCAACTATCAACCAAATATTTACCATTCGCCAAATACTCGAAAACAAGTGGGAATACAATAGCCCGGTGCATCAACTATTTATTGATTTTAGAAAGGCTTACAACTCGGTTAGGAAAGAAACATTGTATAACGTTCTTACAGAATTTGGAATACCGAAAAAGCTCATTAGATTCATTAAGGAATATTTAAATGAATCCCAAAGTAAAGCCCGGGTAGGAGAATATTTGTCCACGAGCTTTCACGTCAAGGATGGCCTGAAACAAGGAGATGCGTTGTCGCCATTATTATTCAACTTTGCCCTGGAATACGCTATAAGGAAAATCAAAGATAGCAACCAGGGCCTAGAGCTGAACGGTGTTTACCAGGTTATGCATACGCTGATGATGTAAATTTAATAGGGGTTGATAGGAGAAAAATAGAAAGAAATGCAAAGGTCTTATTAAACGCTTGCATAGACATGGGTTTGGAAGTAAATGTAGAGAAAACTAAATACATGGAAGTGCGTCGGGACCGTAATACGATAAATTATGGATGCGTTAAAATATTAAATAATACTTTTGATAAAATGGATAGTTTCAAATATTTAGGATCAATATTAACAGACGAAAATCATATTCACGAAGAAATTAAATGTCGACTAAAAACAGGGAATTCGTGTTATTATTCAGTTAAAAATCTCTTGTCGTCGCGAATTCTGTCGAGGAATTTGAAGCTTAAAATATATAAGACGATAATCATGCCTGTTGTTCTTTATGGTTTCGAAACATGGTTGCTTACTGAGGGAAGAGCATAGACTGAAAGTATTTGAGAACAAGATCCCGAAAGAAATATTTGGACCCAAGAGAAACGGGAATGGGGAATTGCGGAAACTTCATAACGAGGAACTACGAAAAATTATACGGCTTACCAAACATTGTTAGGGTCATCAAGTCTAGGAGGCTTAGGTGGGCAGGACATGTAGCGAGGATGGAAGAAAGTAGGAACGCTTTCAAAGTGTTATAGCACGGCCAACAAGAGATGGTCTCTGACGTTTCTTACCACATGCGGTGGAACATTGCAGCCCCTACTTTGATACCAGCGTTACCAACCACGATCACTCTGTCTTATACCATTAATTAAATTGCCACTACAGTTTCACCGAAAAAAACCTGGACACGCGAGTAGTGGCAATGTCACTGCGAGCTGTCAGAGACGTTCTCTTACTGAACGCACTATAGCGGTAAGACCAATCGGAAAACGACCATTAGGAAGAGCTAGGCGCAGATGGAAAGACAATATTAAGATGGATCTCGCAGAGATAGGAATACAAAGTAGAAACTGGATCCACTTGGCTAAGGATAGAAGTCAGTGGAGAGCTTTTGTGAACGCGGCATTGAACCTGCGGGTTCCATAGGCTATAGAGTTAGTTAGCTCACGAAGTATAAGTAGATGCCTAGGCTGATACTACAAATAGATTAAATGCGCATTTACTAAAAAGATGAGTTCTACTGACATTGAATAGTCTATATACTCTTCGTGTGCTCGTGCCTAGGGGAGAGGATGAGATAAGATTTTATATCAGGTTACGTCACGCACAGGCGCACGCCTTTATTTTCATTAAAAATGGAAAAGCCAAGAGAAACAAATTTCATCTCACTTTCCTTTATGGCAGTCGGACACAAATCATCACATTTATCTGCAGAAAGCACTTTTCAAATCGGATTATTGTGAGAGCCTCCAGTTCTAATGTTGGGGGGGACATGTCTCCCCATTTCCCCGGAATTTGTGCCCGCACCTACAGCTGAGACAACTTTCCAGCATGAGGAGAGGGCCATACCCTCCTCTGGCATTTATTGCAATTTGTGCTCAAGTTGCGGAGGTGGAATTAACACATATTGATGAGACTACTAAACGCACTACAGCACGAAGTTCAGTTTGAAATGCTACAGAATACGATTCTTTTTATAAAATGGAAAAGCCAAGAGAAATCAATTTCATCTTACATTCCTTTGTGGCAGCCGGACACAAATCATCACACTTATCCCATAAAGCACATTTTAAGTCAGATTATTGGGGGGGAACAGTCCCCCCAGGTCAAACATTGGGGGGGGACATGTCCCCCTCGTCCCCCCGGGATTTGCGCCAGTGCCATTGATGCCTGGGTGCCACAACATTCCGTTGGTCGAGATATGCCCAGTACAGACTAAGGTTCAGTGCGTTTAACTGAATGTCAAATTTGAATATATGACATGTTTTCATTGTGAATATCATTATGCTCCAATGGAGACCCAATGCGTGAAAATGATGCAGGGAACATCTGCTGAAGAAAACTGGACAGAACATCTTCCGTTTGACGATTGGTCAATCAGGTGCAAGTTGAAGCTTTACCTGATAGCTATCTATATATATATGAAATAAACCAGATCGTGCATGTGCTCGAAGTCTCGGCTTTACTGTGCAGGTATCGTGTCTACAACGCTATTGACAGAAATTCCACGAAATGTACGTCTGATAAAAAGCCGAACATTGGGAGGAAGAATTTCTCTATTATAAATTGAAATTTGACAACCAGAATATAATGAAGCTTCATATTTTTTTTGTCTAATCTTAATTTTAACACACGGTAAAATTCTGTCTGTAATAATAGGTGTAGTAATAGTATGAGTCCTAGACACATGTTTCCCATTGTTCTAAGAAGAATTCACAATTACTTTCTCTTGATTTCAATCACTGTCGCAAATTACGGGAGGATGAAGTGGACATGTCCTCTCCAATCTTGAAACTGGGGGGACTGTTCCCCTAATAATCTGATTTGATTTTTTTTTTTTTTATTGATAGAAATGTGGTGATTTGTGTCCGATTGCCACTAAGAATAGTGCGATTAAATTGATGTCCCCCCAGAATAAGCCTCAAATCTGCCCGTCTCCCAATGTTGAAAACAACTCTGCTCCCTGGAACCTCCACAGCATTGTTTTTCAACATCATAAATATTGTGGACATTCCTTAACAAAAAAGAAAAAAGGGACGGTCTTACCCCCCAATGTTGAAGACAGATCTGCGCCGTTGATTTCGATTGAACCATGTTAGAATAAAATGTTTTGATAGAGCAGTGTATAAAATTGTCATTATACAACGTTCTTCTATCATAACTACAAATGCTTCACTTGGCCGTAAAGACAGAGGAAGTGAGATTTTTGGATTTCATTCTATTAGTATAATGAGCATTCTTCTTATATATGTCGCTCTTACATACTGATGAATGAAAGGGAAGAGATTGTTTATTACAATTCTCAGGTCTGTTCACATCCTGACCAGGGGCGCCCGAAGACAATTTTCTAGCGTGGGCCATCTCCACGGTTGTCACATTAAGTCTGATATTTCTGGTATTTAACATATGTTGTTTGCTAATTTCATTTCAGTAATTCAGGGAGGTCCAGCCCCACTTGAGGCGCCCAGGATCCTGACCCACACTACATTGAATATCGGTTTCTTTCTTATTGGATCTTGTTTCATTGACATTGAACAATACTAATCTTTTCATTCTTTCTTCGTGAGGAAACGAAAATGAAGTGTGAGAATTTAAATCATGCTGCAAAGTCAACTCAGCTATTTTAGAAATAGACTCTGACGTACCAAGCCGTAATATTTCATCTTTCTATTTTGCCGCGACCAAAGTCTTATAGTAGACGATTAATTCAGCAGTTTGTTCTTGCAACAAAAACTCACGCAACGCGTCTACAGATGGAAACAATCTGTTACAGGCACTTTTAGAATAATGTGGTAACAAACCATCAAGCAAAAACTAAACTGCTGCTCAACAGGCATAGTTTTATCAAAATTAAGTATGAGATTTAACTTTTCATAAATATATGCCATGATATGTTTACCGACTTTTTGATATCTTAATCTTATAGTATGCTCCGTAACCTTCTTAACATTGAAACTACTAAATAATGTGATCATATGTGTCAGTATATGACAAGTTCAGAAATTCATCCGTCCCAGTTAGAGCTAAGCATGACGCTAACGCAGCGTCCCTTAAAAGATATTGGAGAAAATGTCGCTTCTTGTCTATATTAAACTCTTAAATAATACTATAGTGCTCGAAGAATTCAAAGAATCTAAAAGTACCTTCCATAATTTCTATTAAAAAAAAAAAATACAGAACGTATAGTCCCATCTAGCGACATGAGTAGAGCCTGCGAAAGAATACCTGAATTCACCTTTTTTTCTAACAATAACTACGAATAGATGTCTATAATACACAAATGAATCTAATACTACAAATACAAGAGTCTCTTTCCTTATGATCAAGATATATAGTATATATACAAATTGCAATGAAAAGCACTCAAACCAGAATTATTTTTAAAAAATGCTTGAAAAAAGTGCGAAATTTTCGAAATTTCTTTTAGAATAAAAACTCACAATAAATAAATAACTTAAATTGAATTTTCTTTCGGAAAGGGTCCAAGTTGCATGGGAAAATTTACTTCTCAAAACAAAGTTTAGGGACCAAAATGAGTCCGTGCCAAAACCTTGAATTTAAAATAATAGTGTATGGGCAACAAGCAGAGTTGCCAGATCTAGTCTTTAGCATCTAGCATCTTGCTTTTAGCATCCTGCCCAAATCTAGCATAATTTCAGCAAGTTTATCAAAACGCCGCAAAACCTGGAGATGAGAAAGAAGTTGGTCGTGGAAAGAAAAGGAACGGCAGAAATGTATCCTCTCCCATTGATTCATACAGTCGGTAAACCATACAGCAGTCTCATTTTCCGAAATAAGTTAGAAACGGCTTTGGTATTTTTTTTTGTGGCTCCACCCAGGGTTTTCTAATCCTCTAATTCTAATCTAATTCTAATTCCAATCTAACTGCGAGGCATGGGCGGAGCTATGGGAGCCATTCTCCCCCCAACTTTTTGACAACTTCACCATCTTTATTTCTGAGTTCATGACCATCTTTATTCCTGAAATGAAAGGTCCGAGACCGACCAAAAATCTGCCCCCCCCCCCCCCCCCAGCAGACAATTACCAACTCCGCTTATGCTGCGAGGTAATTTTCTTTCAAAATATGTAAACAAACACTTTGCATTCATTTATACGATATATACACCATTGAGTCTGGCAACGACTGCACTAGTTTACTTGAGTTAAAGCTTTGGTGCGTGAAGTATTGAGTTCTATCCACGCATTCTCGCGCTCTGCGTATTTTAAGTTACGTTATCATATCTCAACTTCGTTTTTTTATATATATATTTGGTCTAGGAATTAATTCGTGCGGTTTTTAATGAAAATTGAAGCTTTATTTCAAAAACAAAGTAAATGAATACGTTAACTAAAATATTGTCCATCGCTAGCCACTACTTTCTCCCATCTTTCAGGCAATTTACGGATTCCGTGTCAAAAGAGTTCCTCATCTTTTGACGCAATCTAATCAAAGATCCATTTTTCGATATTTTCTGAAGAAGTGAACCGCTGTCCAATCAAATCGTTATTCATGCAATCGATCAAGTAGTAGTCAGACGGAGCAGTGTCTGGTGAATATCGCGGGTGGAGTAACACTTTCCATCCGACATTTTCCAAATAGGTTTTGACCGGTTTTGCGACATGTGGTCGAGCGTTATCATCTTGATAAATAAGTTTATTATGCCTGTTATTCCATTCTGGTCGTTTTCAGGCCAGAGCTTGCTTCAAACGCATTAATTGTTGTCGATAGCGGTGTCCATTAATAGTTTCACCAAGTTTCAGAAGTTCATAGTACACCACACGTTTCAAATCCCACCATATATACAGCATAACCTTTGCACAATGAATATCTCGTTTCGGTTGTGAAGGACCTGGTTCACCTTGCTTCATCCAGGCCTTTTTTCGTTTAGGATTCTCGTATTGAATCCACTTCTCATCACCAGTTACAATTCGATGCAAAAATCCCTTCCTTTTCTGTCTTTGAAGCAGCAATTCGCAAATGTTTTTTCTTCTTTCAACGTCTTTCTTTTCAATTCATGTGAAACCCAATAAGACATCTTTTGAATCATTCCTATGGCTTTGAGACGTTTGGAAACTGTTGTTTGCTCAACTCCAAATGCTTCTGCAAGTTCGTCCTGCGTTTGACACGAATCCTGATCAAGCAATGCTCTCAATTCTTCATCTTCAAATTCTTTTGGCTGTCCAAATTGCTTTTGGTCTTCCAAGCTGAAATCACCACCTTTAAACCGTGCAAACCACTTCTGACACGTTCGCTCAGCTAGAGCATGGTCACCAAACACTTCCACTAAAACATGATGACTTGCGGTAGCACTTTTCTTCATGTTAAAGCAATGAAGAATAACTCCCCGCAGAAACACTTTATCAGGCACAAAATGCGCCATTTTCGGTTGAAGAAAAAATGTTGTTTTTTCCGCTTCAAGCAACTGACATATACTAAACAAGATGCTCAATGACAGTAGTTTTCAACGCATGTTTGGATCAACGAAACTATGGGACAATAAGCTAGTTACGCCATCTTTTGTAAAACCGCACGAATTAATTCCTAGACCAAATATATATATAGAACTTCTGAATTAGTAATTATGAGGATCTAGCACAATTTGACCGAATCTAGCATAATTTCGATCAGGTTTTGGAATAATTCCGAGCTGTGAGTCTGGCAACGCTGGCAACAAGTGATCAATTAAACAACCGAAAGGGTGGAGGGAAATGAAAGAAATGAAAAGTAAAATATAACTTCATCACCGATTTGGCAATGAAAATTTAGAGTATGTAATTCCAAATAAACAAAGATCAGAATGTTCACTAAATCGAGTCCAATGTGTTGCATCCCAAAATTTGTAATTATAACAATACAGTCATTACTACTTGTGTTTTAACGTACAAGGTGTGAAGAAACTAGTCAGTTTATTGGGTAAAAGCTGCAGGTGTTATATGCAATTAGTCCAATGCATGGATCAAAGCGTTGTAACTTTTCTGTATAAATGTTTGATACGATGGTTCGTGTTGAACAATTTCTACAGGAGATTGTGTACAATGATGACCAACGTCCCATGCATGTGGTCGTATTTATCGACATTTCTTCAGTATGTACGTGTAAGTTAAGGAATAGACACACACTTACAGGGTGCATGTACATGGCATCCGTAAAGCAAACACGTAGTGTTTTCTGAAACACAATGACATAGGATTAATCTTTGCTGAGTAAGTTGTAGTAAAATACAACTACTTTGCAGTGCTGCAATTGTATGTAGTGCCATAACTCCAACAGTAAGAATAAGAAATCCCGTTTGAATACTGTGATGCACTTCGAAACCACAGTACCATTGTTTGTGAAATTTTAGATGCAATGTTTCCACAGTGGTTGATAGGACGAGGTAACAACCACAAAAACGTTTGCCAGACATTACAGCCAAGCGTCAATAAATCGGCGCAGAGTGCCATCAGACGACAAAGGCTTGCCCGTAGAGTACACATAAATTGCCTTGCATTGCCACATTGATTACATAGCCACACACACACACACACACAAACAGAAGTTCTGTGCACCGAGCCCCAGGGTATGAATTCGATGTATTTTGTTACACAGAATCCAAAAGCCCAGGAAGATTGACTGTGTAAATTTTTTGTTATGGGCGAAAAACTTTAGCGATTTTGGATAGGGAGGAAACTTTTTTCGCCCATGAAACAAAATTGACACGTTCAATCGTCCCAAGGTTTCGAAATTTCGATTCTGTGCAAAAATGTACGTCGAATCTACACCCTGGGATCCGGTGTACAGAAATTTTATTTTGTGTCTGTGTATGTGTGTATAGGTGTGTGTGTGTGTGTGTGTGTGTGTGTTTGTGCGTGCGTGTGGGGGGTGGCTGTGTTATTGAAAAGATTGACAGTATCAATAAAATAATTTTGTTAAAATTAATCCAGATCACATTTTCCAGCAAAATTTTGTTATGGCTTCCCCATAACCTGGTACTCGAATAACCTCTTCTTTACTTGGTATTGGGGTCTTTCTTTTTTAAGTTTTACATTCACGATTTACATGGCACACGCGTATTAAATCTTTCTCTAATAAAAAGAGATAAATCAAGGAGTTAGGTATCTTCCAAACATTCTTCGTAATTCGTTGAATATTCTGTAATATCGGACTCAAATGTACTTCTTGTAAGTATTTTTAACAGCAACTTATGAATTAATACGGTAAGATTTAAAATGTTATTAATTTATATTACAATAATCTAAATCAGGAATAGCCAGCCAATTTATAACGTACCACGGGCTAGAACAAACTAAGAACGATTCTGATGCAATTATCCATATATCTTCCGTAGATAATGGTTTACTACTAGTGCGTAACTTATACATTTCCCGAAACTGTTTTATTTAGGTACTCTTTTTGGCTCTATGTATTTTATTATTTAAGTTATTAAGGACATGTCAATAAATATTTGAAAATAACTGTATGAAATTTTCTTTTTTTAAGAAATCAGGCAAATAGGAATGGACTTGGTACCCAAAGGGTTAAATAAAATATCCCGATTTATGCAGGGGTAAAAGTAAGGGAGGAATGCGGGTGGACGTCGTTCCCCACTCCCAAAATTATCTATGGCGTCCTTTTGCTTCCTAATAATTTACAATGGGCAAAGATAGACACGGGGTACGACCTGACGTCATGCATCCTCCTACTTTCTCAGATACACTTTAACCCATGGATTCAAGTATATTGTGATACCCAGCTAGACTCTTCCTCATATGCTTGGAATTAAGAAAGGGACAAATCACACTCTATTTCATGTGTGGGGTGCTACTTTGTCATCACTGATGTAAATAATTTAATATTATAATTTTTTTCTGTTTGGTATTTTCTATACGTTTGGGTATTATAAAATATAGACAATGAATTGTGATAACTATGTAATTGTTTCTCTGCAGTATTCATCTGTGACAAGACACAGGGTTGTAGCCAGTGCCGTAACTTAGATTTGT